>NC_042619.1:307751439-308351439 GCF_901001135.1 Rhinatrema bivittatum
CTCTCTCTCTCTGTAAAAGGAGAAGGACCCTCAGGCAGGGAGTGCACTGGAGGTGTCTTCTAAAAAAGAACTCTTAGGGCAAGCAGGGAGCCCCTACCAGAGTGTGGGGAAAATACACGTTGTGTCTGCAGCTGCTCTCTCTAACTGAAACCCCTGAGTCTTAAAATGGCCGGGCTGGATAGCACTGAGGCATCCAATCCGAGCCTCCAGGTGGGAGGGACTGGAGCGCATGGATGGCTCCCTAAGGTATGATAAGGACAGGGATACGGGGTGCCACATTTGGATTCTGTGCTGCCTACAATCCTTGCTGAGAACGTCACACATCGTGACATCGACTAGCACTGTACCACCCCATTTTTCCTACGTCAATCTCAGCGTGTTCTTGGAAGTGCCTTCTATAAATAAAACTAACTAAGCAGCAGCCAGCATGGACTTAACGAAAGCAGAGCACAGCCCCCCAAGCAAACTGAAAGGGCATTTCCACTCACCCTCTCTGCTGGAATGTCAGATATTTTGAGCGTGAAGGACTGGGGCAGAATGACACAAAGCACCCTCTACTTCCCCTCCCACATTAAAAAAAAAAAAAATCCACACTCTAACCAATTGTTTTAAACACCAGTCCGTGCCATAGTCAGAGGGCATTACCGCTGCTAGACAGCACAGTTGGTCACAGAGCCAAACTCCAGCCAGGCCGGACTCACAGCACATTCCAGCATTTAGAATCCTACACCTCTGGTGCCTTCCACTCTTACAGCAAGCAAGGGATGCCAGCTGTCGCCTTTTTTCAGAAAAAGTTCTCTGAAGTTTTTTTTTTTTTTTTTTTTTTTTTTTTAATGTGTTTCACGTTTTCCCCAAGGCTCTGAATTGTAAAAGCTTGCAATGTGTCTGCCCAGAACCAAATTACAGAGCTTCAGAAATGTGTCACAGTAAAGCTCCACGAGACGTCAATTCTAAAGTTTTGTCACGTGCATACGGCCTGCAATGCCCTAGACCAGAAACCGGTCTTTTCAGCTTCTCTTCACCTTTAGATGATTACCCAGTAATTCAAATCATAGGAGGATCTCATTTTAAAAGCTTGGACACCCCCAAATCTTGAAATCAATTCCTCGAGCACTTAGTCAGTGGAACTGTCCTTGTCCTTTCTGTATTTTGCAATTTTACCGCCTTTCAGGCCGATTCAGTAAAGTCCGCGGGAGAGCGGGCAAATGCCCGCTCTCCGGCACGCGCACCGGCCACTTGCCGGTGTGCGTGATTCAGTATTTAAATTAGGCCCAGCGGTAAAAACGGGCAAAAGGAGGCGCTAGGGACACTAGCGCGTCCCTGGCGCCTCCTTTTTTGACAGGAGCGGCGGCTGTCAGCGGGTTTGACAGCCGACGCTCAATTTTGCTGGCATCTGTTCTCGAGCCTGCTGATAGCCACGGGCTCGGAAACCGGACGCGCGGCAAAATTGAGCGTCCGGTTTTCGATCGACCGACAGCCGCCGGCAGACTTCCAATTTTTTTTTTTTTTATTTATGCTTTTTCAATAATTGACAATGAGTCACAATATTTCAATATGTACATAACATTATCCAATCTTCTGTAAATAAGGCAATATCCCATAAGTATATCATTATCTAATACAAATTAAATACATCCTGACTAGGACTCTTACATTTATTTGTATAATATAAATCAGGAATATAATGGGATCCAAGATGTTAATGGGAGCATTAATCAAACAATTACCAAATTATAAGAAATCTTAAGGAGAGGAAAAAATTTTTAAACTTGCCCGAACTACTGAGATGCCACTGTCTCAGTTTGATAGTTATCCAAAAAAGAACGTAAATGTAATGGGTCATAATATATATACTTATTATTATTTATAAACATTAAACATTTGCAGGGATATCTTATTGTGATTTTGCGCCCAGCCGCCTTGCTTCTTGGCACATCTCCAACATCTGTTTTCTGCGTAGTTGAGTATTTCTTGAAAGATCGGGATATATTCTTATTTTCTCGCCATAGAAAAGCTTTTCTCTATTACGTAAAAAACTTTTCAATATTGAATCTCGATCTGATGGAAAAACAAAAGGTACACAATACTGTTCCCCGATATTCAATTTGATCTGATGTAGATGTTTCAAGAAAACCAGTCAGATCTGCCCCTAAATCTAAGGGAGCATTTTGATCTACTTGTGTAGATTCTGTTACTCTTGATACAAATGGCGTTTTGAGGAGAGGACGCGTTGTAAGTAGCTCCTCGGTCTCGATCGTCTTTTTACCTTCAAGAAATAGAATGCCTCATACCAAGAGGAAGGGGCGTGTGAGGCTGGATTCCGCAGTCGCCGCTTCGCCAGATCCCTTCAGCCAAAGATCGAGGGCTTCTTCAACGCAGCCATAACTTCCACCCCAGAGAGGAGGTCTTTGGCGCCGGGTGGGGAGCACGCCCTGGCGCCGTTGGACGCATCAACATCATTGAGCCCTGGGGGGCCCGATACTCCCCTCTCCCCCAGTTCACGACGGGAACCTAGAACAGGCCTTAGCTCGGCAACCGGAGGGGTTGGCAGGAGCACAGGCGGCAGCGGCTGTTTCCGGGTTAGGACCCGTCGGTGAGAAGGCGAGTGCCGACGCTCGGGAGGAGCGGGGAGAACACCGGAGAGCCAGTGGGCAGAATCCGGTGGATGAGAACATGCCCACGAGTGTTTATGGTGGGGGAGAGGAACCGGCAGACGAAATGCAAAAAATCTCAGAGGTCTGCCGGCCTAAAGAGGTAAGCCCAGACCTCAGTTTCAATTTAACAAGACCACAAGAAATAACTTTGGATGTGGTTTGGAACGCACTAGTAGCCTTGGAGAAACTATCTCCACTTTGACTGTGGCAGTGACTAATATCCAACAAAAAGATAAGGAAGTTAAACCTATGATGGAAGCTCAAGAAAAGAAAATTAAAGAGATTGAACTGAATGTGACAAAAATTAAAGAAACCCATGTGAAAATGATACAAAATGAAATAAATACCTCTAATAAGCTGGAATTGTTGGAAAATTCTCAAAAATATTTAAATTTGAGGATATTAAATTTTCCCTCTATAAAATTAATGCCACTAATTGATCAATTTAAGAATATATGTTGGAAGTCCTACAAATTCCGATTGAAGTTTTTTGTTTTTTTTTACCTCTTCAGGACCTCCCAACTTAATAAGCGCCATGATATTAAGTCAGAGGGTGCACAGAAAAGCAGTTTTTACTGCTTTTCTGTGCACTTTCCCGGTGCCGGAAGAAATTCTAATTTCTGAAAGTAAAATGTGCAGCTTGGCTGCACATTTTACTTTTTGAATCGCGCGCTATTAGGTTCGGCAGTTGGACACGCGTTTCTGCTCTGCCCCTTACTGAATAAGGGTAAGGGAAAACCGCGTCCAAGGACAGGTTAACAGTGCGCTCTGTCGGAGAGCACTGTACTGTATCGGCCTGATTATTAGTAGAAAACCTGTTTTTACCAACTCGGGAGGTAATTTTGTAAGACATCTCATAAGAAGGTGAGTAGTAGGGGCTGTACTATTTCCTTGGGCATTCCCCACTGGGATGGGCTCCATTGGTTTGCCTCTGGTTCTGAGTTAGAATGATCACTAGGTGGGATTGTTCTGTAAGTTTTGTGAAAGAGCAGGGTGTTGCTGTTTGGAGGTAAGGAAGCTCTCTTTCCCACCCCTGGCCGGCAGTGGGTTGCAGGGCGACAGCAGAGTGTCTGGTCTGGGGGCCTTGGAAGTTATAAGAAGCCTCATTCTGGTGGATCTGCTGAAGAATTGTGTTGGTGTTAAAGAAAGGTTAGCAAGAGCATCAGTCTGGAACATTCCACAGGGAAGAGGCCAAAAAGGAGCAATATCTTCCAAATACCACCGCAAGAGACAGGAGGAGGAGAAGAGATTCACTGGAGCAACAGACAAAACAAAGTCACTGTACATGTGTCTGATGTCACCACCCATGTAGAGGAGATGCGGTCAACCAGAGTCCGTCAAGAGCAAGGAGACGCACCCAAGAGCCTAAGCAGTGGAAGTGGTGTGGAGCCTTGTGAATTGGGGAGAAGCAGAGGGTCTTACAGATCTCACTGTTACTTTACTCCCTTGCTGCATGGATGGCAGGAGCCCAGGAGGAAGAACTGGCCATGACTGCAGTGCCCTAGTCAAGCAGATACCAGCCAAGAGGCAGGGCTCCACCACGCCAATTACACTTTGGAGTATAGCCCTACTGTATAAGGAACCAACAGATGTGGCTAACTATTGAAGAGGGAGAGACGAAGGGTCGTACGGAATGACCAGAGTGCTTCCCTCTCAGGACGCAACCCCTGTTCATCTGCGTGTATGGCTTGTCGTGCATATAATGTTTGAACCAGATACCAGACCTTCAGCGGCAAACCCCGGCTGCTACAAAGCTTCACAAGATACTACCTGAAGAGGCAAGTGTAGCCGCTGGGTCAGCTGCTCAATGTCCTTCCAAGCTGGAGAAATCCAAATTCACCCACCCTATCTGCCAGGGGAGGGTGGTAAACTTGGAAGCCAGGCTGGTACTCTGAATCAAACCTTTTATTTCTACACTACCAGTTGTAAAAAGCCTATCCAGTAAGTTGGTGGTCACTAAGAGCACCGCTGAGGCTTGGAAGCAGGAGAGCATGCAGTGAGAGGAAAACTCTCCTGCAGTGTTCTTAGTATGGCTATGATGGATTGGCACTTGTTGGTACCTGAATGCAAAACCATGCAGAACTGTGTCAGCCTAGCTTTGTGAGGTATCAGCACACTAGCCTCTCTTTCAAGTGTTTCAGTCGCCACTAGCAGGAGTTCCAGTCCAGCTTCCACACAGAGCTACACAGTTTCAGAAGAAGAAAACTCATTAAATGTCCTTTGGTGTACAGCAAATCCTACAGTAGCAACCAAGCTTCTTCTGTGGCCCAAATAACCAGGGCAGAGGAAGTAAAAAAGACTATTCCTGGGTGGAACCAGGGCATCTAGGGAGTGGGAGGTTACCACGGTGGTCCTGTGAAGAGAGGATGGGACACTGCATCGTGTATGATATCTGGGGGTACACTTACCCCTACATCCCTCTGAATATCATGAGCGAGATGGAAAACCACCGAGAAGAATGGACGAGGGATTGATGTACCAACGTATGTGCCAGAATTCCATCTTCCACCATTTCTCCAAGAATCATCCTAAGGTCCAAGCTACCAGTGAGCAGCAGGTCAAGGTGTGGACCACATAAGAAGCAGTTCTGTCTCCTGCATCTTACCATGAGGAACTCACGAAAACAAGGCGGATCCTGCCTGTAACTGGACGGTACAGCATTATTAGCCACTATGCATAGAACGTTTCTTTTCCTGTTAGCTCTAGATGCCCAATGTGTAAAGAAATAAGAGGATTCAAAAACAGAGAGATTGTACTTTGTCTCTCCTCTGTGGTTTACTTGTTTTCCATGCAGGTGCCATGCTTCAGCTCCCTTTGAAATAGAATGGACTTTTAGTTACTTGTTCCAGATTTAAGTTAAAATGAAGATAGCAAAATTAATTTAAATTTGTTAAGGATCTTGATAAAAGGACTTTATATGCATAAGGAAAGGAAAAAATTAATAAGTAATTAAACATTTGTATTAGCAAAAAAAAAAAAAAAAATTTTATAAGATATAAAAAGTGTTTCATCTTTACACTAGAATTTGTTTAAAAATACATGGTAATTTCTTGCCTTATTCCAGTAGCTTTTGTTCATAACATAGAGTGGTTCCTGCCTTAACCTTAACTATTTAAGAGGAAATCATTCCAGAAGGCAGACTAACCCTGCAAAGATGCCATATTGCATTTACCACAGTTCGTCCTATAATTGTTTGGATATGGGTTCACGGGAGGACCTATGGTTTGGTTGCTCACAAACATCTATTCCTACACTTCTGTATTGTGCTATGTTGTGGAACTTTAGTGTACCATGTGTGTAATATCAAATTTTCATTTTTGGGGGGAAGGGGGGGCGCATAGGACCTGCTGCTTCTGTACCAAGTCACTAGGCCTCTCTGAGGGTTTACGTACTATTTCCTTGGGATGTGCTCTGTTGCTTTTCGTCCTGGTTCAGGTTAGACTGACCGTCAGGTGGCTTGTTCCACCCTGGGCGGATCATTTGCTCCTTTTCTGCCGTCGTTTCTTTATATGCTCCTATGTGAAGGA
Source organism: Rhinatrema bivittatum (assembly GCF_901001135.1). Classification (NCBI taxonomy): domain Eukaryota; kingdom Metazoa; phylum Chordata; class Amphibia; order Gymnophiona; family Rhinatrematidae; genus Rhinatrema; species Rhinatrema bivittatum. Next base: position 307,757,621 of record NC_042619.1, read on the forward strand.
GCAGGGCATGGGGGCTTCTTGAGTTATAAGAAGCCTCATCCTGGTAAACCTGCAGACAGCCTGTGTTTAGTGTTGAAGGAGATGCGCAAGACTAACCGGCCCTAGAACATTCCCCGGAGAAGAGGCACAAAAGGAGCAGTATCTGCTAAATACTGCCCCCAAAAAGCAAAAAAACATTTTACTGGAACAAAAGGATTTAAAAAGATACAAAAGGACTTATTCTAGAGACGCACACTCCCATAGCTTTAGTCAGGAAATCCCCATGCGACAAGGGAAATCCAAGAGAAAACTTTAAACAGCTGTGTTGCCTATCATTACACAGCGTTTTTATTGGCTTGAAGTGGTGGGCTTGCTTCTATTTTTGTAAACCAAATGCTCTGCATATGACACTTGACTGTTGTAAACTTCCTTTTTGGTTCGAAACATTTAACAAGTGTGAGGGGAGAGAGTGTGAAAATCCCGGTTCTTGCCTTTCTCCTAACTGAAGAAATCCCGGCTGTACTGAGTTTGCCGGACTCAGCAGTACCCACATGTTTGCCACTTTCTCAAGTGTGAATCCAGAAAAAATAGGGAGGTTACACACACACACACACACACACACACACACACACACACCACACACACAATCTGACCCCAGGCCTGACAAAAATCAGAGAAGACCCAGTGCAGCATCTGGCTCTTCCTCGCCACAAGTTTTTTGGGGAGTAGTTTACACACTGTGAACTTTGTTAAAGAAAAAAAATAAATTCTTGGAATTCCAAACAAGAAATTGTTTGCAAGAGACAGAAAATGCTATTGAAACTGGTGCCTGACTGCTCCCAGACTGCCAAGCAACATTCCTAGTGAGTCCGTCATGTGTGCACCAGCGAGCAAAATGCTCGTACTTTCTTCCAGTAGTAGCAGGACAGTGCGTGTGTCCAGATAACTTGCCGGCTCTCCGGCCCATCTACAACACCGCGTTTTCAGGGCATTTGAAGGGAGTCCCACTTGGGTAATTTTCCCGCTATCAACGTAGGAATGCGCACTCCGTAAAGTGAGCTCCAGCAGTTCTGTCCTAAACCTCTCCTCGTCAGTAATTTAATAGCCTGCATGCCATCAAGCCCTCACACCACAGTTCAAAAATTAAAACCCATGCAGTCAGGTTTAAGTGTTCTTAAAGTATTGGGAAGTCTCAGTAAGAACTTAAAAAAAAAGCGTAACAAAAATTTAGGAAGAAAATTACCACCACACATTGTTTTGGCTCAAGTACTTTCCTTCTGCTCCTTTTGGGCTCCCTGATCTGGCCTCTGTTGGGCAACTGCACCGTGAACTTTTGGAACCGTTTTCACCAATGGGCGCAAACTCACAATACATAAATATGAAGCGGAATGGGGGAGGGGGGAACAAAAGGGTTAATATGTGAATATTGTATTTAACTGTATGTGCGCATTTTCGAGAATTTAGTATGCTGTTGTTCCATATGTATGGCATGGTGGGTTGTTTTACTGTATAATACGTGAAAAAAACATACTCATCATTATGTGACTGTTCTAGTTGCCTTACGAGGCTGTTGTATAGGAACTCAAAGTTGTACAGTTTGTTATCTTGTTTTACCCTTTTAATAAACAGTAAATTACAAACTTTTATTCACATCTCCCCAGGGGAACCTTGCCCTTCTTCCTCCCTTCCATCCGGCCACTGCAGCGATAATCCTTGGCCAGGAGTCACACTGCAGCTCCCGCCAAAACTCCAGGACGTGGGCATCTCGGGTCGGACCACCCAGCACCACCATTATGTGACCGTAGAGCATTCCTCTCCCCCGATTGGGTTGTGAGTGCTGCCTCTGCAGTGACTTTTATCCTCACCTGGCTCAGGAATCGGACTCAAACAAAGCGCTGCCAATGAGCCTCAGATCTGTTGTTACATAGTGTTTTATCTTTTAAGCAAAAATGGTTTCATATGCTACATTTAAAAAATGCACATAAGCAGAGTGTAGGGATTGGGAGTAGGAAAGACTTATGCTCTCTTCTGGGCACCCTCTTGTCCTCTCTACCTCCAGTCCAGTACTTGCTGTTTGGGTTCCCTCTTAAAAACCATTGGCCTAGTAGAGGCCTCTCCTTGCCAACTCTTCCCTGTACAAGTGACACTAAGAGGCCCAGCCCCATTCCTTAGCAAAAGAGAGGTTTCTCCACACTGGCTATGAATCTGTGCCATTTATATTGAAGGGCCCTGACCTCTCTCCTCCCCCACTCCCAGGTATTCGGTGCACTGGAATCCTTACAGACTTGTATGCCCCTCCCCCCCAGAATCACTCCTTCCCTACACACAAAATCAATCATTATGCACTTAGATTTTTACATGAAAGAAAAGTCAAAATTCAATTTTCTGAGTAAAAATATCATTTACAATATATTATATTCACAGAAAATCCTGCCTAAGAGACACTTGGAACCCATATGGTATTAGGTCTATTTTAATGCATGTTGGTTATGGGCTTAGCCCTCAGAAGCCATGAGTAAACAGAATTACAATTACAACATAAACAACCTCCTATACTAAAAAAAAAACCAGCACTAGCTATCAGCCTTCAAACCACAACATCCTAACCTAAGAAAAAGCAACGCTGCAAATATTACACCAGACCCTAAAATACCAATACACCTCCTATTAAGAGAACAGAACAATCCCTACATAATAATACTGCATGCTAGTAGAATACATCACCTCCATCACACATGCAAAGTGCATACAGACTGGAAGACCGCAACAAGCCGGCTCTATATGCAGTGCAACAATGGGGAAAAAAACCCAAACTTACCATTCCTCATAAAATATCACACAAAATCAAGAAAATATATACATCAATAGTAGAAAAATCATAAGAATATTTCAAAACAGCCGATGAATAGAATAATATTCAAACTCTCAATTTCCAAAAACTATTACAAAAACAGCAGACAAAAAAAAAACTAACTAAAATTTTTTTAAATCTTCTGCTCTCCATGCCTTGCTATTTTGGATTTCTAAATGAGTGTCATGGATTAACAAAGGAAGAATGGTTGTTGCCACACAATCTCTCTCATATACAACATATGCTCTCATTCACACCTGCTTCTCTCACACACATCCCTGCTCTTTCCCTCCCACATATTCACTTACATATAGCTGCTCTCTCAGACACATCCTCACTCTCTACACTCACTCACTTTTTTCCTCCCTTTCAGGTCGACACAGTATTAGTCCGCGTTAGAAAGAGTGCGGCAGTGCCAGGCGCACCTCGTTCCCCGCACGCAAGTTCTCTTCAACCTACCACTTGATACTCTCTTCAAATATTGCAATGCAAATGCATGCCGCGTCTGCGAAAGCGTTAGGCAAGCGTTAGCCCGCGCAACCCATTTTACTGTATAAGGCGCTTAATACAGCGCCTATACAGTATCCTGGGTGCCTGGTGCCTGTCATTTGAAATGACAGGCACCAGGAAGTGGATGGTTCCCCCCCTCCCGAAGCAAGGCGCAGGGCGAAAATTAAACGGGAATAAAGTGTAAAAAATGGGGGTAAAACCAAAGGGAGTAAAGTGTAAAAAAACCATGGATGACCTCCATATTAACATTGCAGCGTAAGTTGTTTATATATATGTATACCTGTCACTTTCCGAATCCCCCAGGCGTGCGGTCATAGAGGCGGCGGCAGGAGCCGGCGGGCAGATGGGCGCCCGTTCATCCAGGCAGCAGTGGGGCGCGCGTTGGATCCAGGCCGGGCGGGTGTGCATTCATCCAGGCAGAGGGAGCCTGCGGCGAAAGCGGCCTCCGAAGGCGCTCAAAGCGTGCCGTCACGATGCTTGACGTCACGGCATGTGACCGCCTTGAGCGCCGAAATTGCAACAGGGCATTCATTCACTGCCGCCGGCTTCCCTCTGCCTGGATGAATGCACGCCCACCCGCCCGGGCCTGGATCGAACACGCGCCCACCCACCCGCAGGCTCCCACCGCCGCCTGGATCGAACGCGGTGCCCACCCCGCCGGCTCCTTGATGACCGCACGCCTGGGGGATTCAGAAAGTGACATATCTATATATATAAAAAACAACTTACGCTGAAATGTTAATATGGAGGTCGTCCATGGTTTTTTACACTTTACTCCCTTTGGTTTACCCCCATTTTTTACACTTTATTCCCGTTTTAATTTTCGAACACCAAGTAGAGAGGTAGCGGTAAACTAACAGGTTAAGGACGCGGCAAAATAGCGGGTTACAAAGGAGATAATCTGAGCGCGTGTCACAGTATCGGAGGGGAATAGCTAATTCCTTCATTAAATAGCTAATTCGTTCATTTACATATCATATACATGCTGCGTGCGGAAAGGGTTATGCGTCTGTTTTAAGAAGCGCTAAGGACACGTGAAACTGGAGACTGTATCGCTGGATCGCCTTACGCGTCCGAATTGTGCGCTCACAGCACGTTACAGACGGGAAATCTTCAACCGCCACGTTACAGTATTGATCTGTTTGGAATTCTGAAGCCCAAGCTGGGGCATAAACAATAGCAGCCTCCACCTATAGCCACTGCACCTACAGGACAACTCCTCCTCTGGCTGGGATTGGGCCTGTAAAAGGTAGGCTTGAATGGTTATACATTAGGCCATACAGCACATATACAATCTTGTAAAAGCAAAACTGTTTACTAATCATGATGATGATGAATACTCAGTAGAAAACTGTATAAGCAGCAAAGCCAATATCAAAAGTAAATATCAGCAATAAGCACACAGTATCACCATAAGCATTACATAGATTAAGACAATTAGTTATTGCAATAACAAAAACAGAAAAAAAGAAAAAAAAAAAAAAGTCTATACAGGAATCACTTTCCTCATAGGCCTTCCAGTCTACAAGATAGCAACTTCACGAAAAGCGGAAGGATTACGTCGTCGGGAACTCCTCAAAACCAGCTGTTCACTCTCTGTCCGTGGCTCATTCCAAGAAAAGAGTCACTGTAGTTCCTTACATCATTATTTCCTGGCTTTATTCCAGGGTCCTGAAAAGTTAGATGTTTTCGATTTGCACCCATAGCTCTGACGTAGGCATTGGAGCTATTAAACTATGGCAATTAAAGATCCTGGTACTGCCTGTCAGCAGTGCCTGAGTCCCACAAAAGGTTCAAACACAGGCCTTCATCAGGCTTATCTCTTAGGACAAACAAATGAGTGTCCTGACTTATCTTTTAGCTCATTAGTACCAGCCAGAGACAGTATGCTACAATATCTCAGGCCTTCCTTATGCTAAGTATGTGCAATGTACATATATTATCCACATGTATCGATTATTGGGGATTGTTTTGATCCATAACTAACCCCACTTCCACCGTCTTCCAGGGAATCTAAAAATACTCCCTAAAATAATCTTAACACAGGGTCTAAGATGACACCTCTCCTACTTTGCCTGAACTTTGAGCTCCATGTGGACCCTCAAAATGTGCCAACTTGACAGATTTTTTTTCTCTGCCATTAATATGGTGAAATGCAAAGGAAAGCTGAGGGCTTCCCCTTCAGAGCCTTAACCTCCATATCAGCTTCTGTCAATCAATACGAAGTTCATGGTTTTGGCCTGGGTCCTTCCAGAAGAAGAGATCTCTTGGGGACACTCCCTCTCTCATTCACTTGAAAACCCAACTGGGACTAGATATTAAAAATTATTTTCTGCTGCAGGATAAGGTGGTTTTTGGGTTGTAGGATGATATTTTTCTCTTGTTTTGTAAGGCAACTTGAAAAAAGAAAAATAAAAGGACTTTCCCGCAATGCATCAGAAACTTATAGCGCCTTAATCTTTTTGTTTTTTCCATTTAAATGTATAGTTCGGTTTTGATTCAGATAGTAAGGCTTTCTGTGATACCAACCAGAAAGGAAGTCCCTTAACAGTAGAGGTTCTCCTTCTGTGTCTTCCTAGCTGGTACCTGGTTAAGTTATATAGCCGGGGACACACTGATTTCTCTCTGTATTTGTTCCTCCTGCTTTATTTTATCGTCCTGATTGCTCATTGATTTTAAATACTCCTTTGTCTTGTCTGTCTTGACTAGACCGTAAGCTCCACAGAGTAGGGAACTATCTCTTATCTGTCTGTACAGTGCTGGGTACACTTTGTAGTTCTAGATAAAATGTTTAACAGTAGTAGTAGCAGCGATAGATAATGGCGAAAAATGGATAACTGCCCAAGTCATTCTGCCCAGCCATTTCCACACCAGTGGTAATACATCTCAGCTGCCATTCATAAAGCACAGCCATTTGTAAGATGTCATGCCTTATCCAAAACTAAAATTTGTGTCACCTTCATCCCAAGTACCAAAGATTTTATGGGTCTCTGTTCCCCAATCTATTATTAAACTAATGGCATTATGAGTGTGCATTCCAAAAAAAAAAAAAAAAAAAAAGAGAGCGCCCTTGGGCCCACTCAACTAAAACAATAGCCATCCCATATCGCACATCTATTACTTCTTTAATTCAGTGCAATCTGACAAACGTAGTAAAGCTCTTCCACCAGGATGGCAAGTCAGCCTCCTACTATAGTGATAAAAAAAGAATCCTGCCCTTTCTCCCAGCCCATGATGAGAAACAGAAACAAGATGGTTGGTGCCAGATGACCCCCCAACTGGCCACTGACACAGAAGGAATGTTGGACTCGATGACCATTGGTCCAACCCAGTGTGGCACTTCTTGTGTAGTTCTGTGTTATGCATTTCTGTAATCCACCCAATCACACTGACTAGGAAATGTTTTGATTTCTTTAAAAAGTTTAGCAAATCAGATTAAAATGTTTGTGGCTGTACAGGTCCCAGGAGAAAAGGGATACTGTGGAGGTTGGGATATTAGACTAACAAAAGCCCTTTATATCATCAGTGAGCTTTCAGAGCTCTGAAAGCTCACAGATTGTCATTCATGTACGTAGTTTTTGGTGATGGTTCAATACACGTCAAGGGTTCAGTTTAGCAAAGGCAGGAGAATGGAAACTAGTGGTAGTTCCTAGATGTCAATTCACACCCCCCCCCCCCCCCAGAATGAACTGATCCAGTCCTGGTTTTGCTCTCCTGTTTTCTTATAGAAAATCAGAACTTCAAATCTATGCATGCCATAGCACAAAAACCAGGACTGGATCCTTCATGTCCTGAAAATAATGGAGCCAGTTGGTACTGGTCTGGTAAGAGAATACCCAGAATTGGTATTATGTACCCTCAGAAAGAGGAGCCTGAAGGTTCTCCTTATTGCTAGGATTGGGAGTGCCTCCTCTCATGTAGGGCTCCAAAGTCTAGCTCACTCCCAGCCTGTGTACACGTTCTGTCTGCAAGGGAAGTCCCAGAGCCCATAGGCCTACTGGCAAGATGGTGTCCGAGCCTCTGACTTGTACTGTGCAAGATATTCTCATGGTTGGGAGGGACAGCAGGAACACTTGCGTAGCTCGATTCCCAAACAGTCGAGTTTTTAGGATATCTGCAATGAATATGCATGAGGTACATTTGCATATACTGAGTCTCCAGAGCATGCCAATTTCTCAGATGCATATTCGTTACAAATATCTTGAAAACCCAACTGGTTATTAGGTTCCCACTGGATAATTTGGGAAGCCCTGGTATAGCTTATCCTTGTTCCAATTCTGGTCTTCTGGCTACTTAGTCTTATGAGTGCTTTACTACGTAATACAGATCATAGAGCCAGTAACCTGCAATCTTAGAAAAGCTAATGAAAAAAAAAAAAAAAAATCAGCTGTTTTGCCTTCAGTTTTAACACATTTCCAGCACTGTGTTTGTTCAGCCAAGAGAAGAAATTGCTCATGTAGTAGTAGCAGTTCCTCATGTCTACCAGGGCTCAGAAAGAGCTTAAAAAGCAGCAGGACAGTTAGACCAGGGGTAGGCAACCTTTTTGAAATGGTTCGAGTACCACAAGCCGGTTGGCATCCTGATCCGCCAGATTCCTTTTCCACAACTCGTGAATATTAATTTTGACATTTATTTTCAGTTAAAATATTCAAGCTATGTAAAAAGTGACAGACAGAAAGACAGACAGAAAGACAGACAGAGACAGACGTCTCTCACTCCTCCCCTAATTAGGAAAACAGAACAGACCAGGCAGCTCTAGATCCCTACACACCAGTTAGCAGAACACCTCACTTCAGTCACACATACAGAACCTCACCAAATGCAGAATTAAGTGATCATAAGATAGAAACATGCAGACAAAAAGTGCATTGGAAACGGCAACAAGCCAGTCTCTGTCTGCAGTGCCACGATGGAACAAATCATAAACATTACCATGCCTCATAAAACATCCAAGAAAATTATGAAATATAAAATTATCAATCATATTAGTAAAACTAAATCAATAAAAAGAATAAATATTTCAGAGAACTTATGAATGGAACATCAATAATTAAAACCTCATACAAATGTTTTAAAATTTTCCAAACACACCAATAAAATATTTCTCAATAGCAGACATGTCAAATACCACCCCAACAATTAAAACTTCTAAGAATTACAAAAAACCCTGCTCTCCATATCTGGGAACGTTTTGATTTCCAGTTACCTTGAGATTGTTTATTAGTTGGGATGGGGAGAGTTTACACAAACTTTCCTCTCTCTCACATACACACTCTCCCCACCCCCCCCCCCCCCACCAGCACATCACACAAACCACACATGCTTATTCTCTCTCCCTCTCAAATGCAATCACACACACACGCTCACTCTCTCCCACATGTAAATAGACACACATAATGCTCTCATCCAGCCACACCAGCTGGGTCACGCATACTCTCACTGCCTGAGCCTTTTCTCAGCCACCAGCAAATGGGGTCTGCTTGCGGCTGCTGAGTCGTCCCTCCTCTTGTTGGCCTTAGTCTTCAGTCACCACCAGGCCCTCTCTCTTCTTTCTGACTGTGGAGTGCGCAGCAGCAGCAGGAGTTGCGTTTAACCAAAATTGTCATCTCCTGCTGCTGCGGGGCCACTCACAAGTGCAAGACCAGCCCCCACCACAGCAGGAGATTACGTTTGGTTAAATGCAACTCCTGCTGCTGGTGCCAGGGGGGTAAATCGCTACGCCGCTGTGATACCAATGCAGTTTCGGGGCCCCCTGGCGGGCGGTGGTAGCAGCAGCTCAGATGCTATTAGTGCTGTGCCATGCCACTGAAAATGTCCTCGCATGCCACAGGTTGCCAACCCCCAATAGAAAGGACCCTCTTGGTTGGCGGAGGCTTTTAAGTACAGCCTAGAGAAACAGCTTCCTTTGCTAGATCAGAGTGGTGGATTTCTGGAGGGCAGGGGAAATGGACTAAGGCTCCTTCCAACACACAACCCAACCATGTGCGCTTCCGTGCAACAGGCGACGTTATGTTCTTTTCCTCACCCCAGGCATCTCCGCCATCGCTTTCTTTCCAAGTATAATCAGATCCTATTCTGGCTGACATGCTGCTTTTAGGGAAAGCAGCACCAGTGTACACACAAAAATTATACACTGAACCACCGCAAGATCTTCCTTTTTCATTCTAAAGGGAGACGGAGCAGGCATCAAACAGATACACATCTCGTTGCTGCATGTGATGTGCTGATGTCGGAAGGTACAGCAAGGTGGCACAGCTATTCGTTGGAAACTGTGTAAACACGTTAAACAGCGAAGTATCAGACAGCACTGGGAACACAAAAGAAGATGTGATCACCCGGCAACATCCCTGTTCCCACCGACAGGAAGATCATTGCTAGAAAACCGGATATTGTGGTGAAGGAGAAAAAGCACAGGAAGACGGCATTGCTGATAGAGATGCCAAGTAACCAGCGACCTATTCTGCTGATCGTATGGAGAAAGCTAAGGTCCTTAAGACCAAGAGATACAATCAGAGACCAAGAAGACATTGAGTGCCTCAGGTCTGATTAAGAAGGAATTTCCAAGTGCAGCTTCATATGTTGCCTATAAAAAACTCATATCCTATGAACTCCAGGAGGCGGCTCTCTCTGGCACAATGCAGTACTAAGAAGGGCAACAGCAGTAAAATTTGGAGAGACTGTGATTATTCCCAGTATATCCTGGTTTCAGAATGAGGCTCATTCCTGTCAAGGTATGTGCAAAATAATCCAGTGGGAGAAACTGTCTCGTGAGAATGCATGAATACAGCACAGACAGCTGAAAGAGCAAGATTGTTTAAAAGGAAAAAAAAAAGTGGCCCGATATAAAAAATGATATGCATTATATTCTAAAACTATTACAGAAACACACAAAAAATGGCCATATTGGGCCAAAAAAGAACTGGTAATAAGATTAAATGAAAAGCAGTACAGCCCCCAAACTGTCAGTTTGCTATTTTGAGCAATGAAGAGACAGACCAACTATTGTGAGACTGAGGTCATTCATGGCTCTGTTAGCCCACAGACTCCTGCCCCTCTCCTCCTACATAACAGCAAAGGGCACCAGACCAATACTTCAGGGACCCCTGGCCTGCGCAGTAAGGATCCAGCATCAGCAGCGCTGCCTTCCCTCTCATCATCCCCTGTCCTGGCGGAGCGAGCGATGCCGGAGCAGAGGTCCTTAAGGCCAGCTCAAAGCCTCTACGGCAGACCCCTGAGATGGGCAGGGTGCAGGGCGATTGCAACCCAGTCCTAAACAGCTGCCCTTGGTAAAAGGTGGGGGAGTTTAAAAGACGTTAATTCAAATGCTTTCAGAGGACTCCAGCAGTTTTACATTGCATCTGTGAAGGGGAGTGGCAGCTTCCAAAAAGCTAACCAAGAAGTGTATTAAATTTAAAAGGTGGGCAAACTAGGGCCAAGGGGCAATATCAGCCCCGTCGGCGCCTTCTCTTCCAGGCCCGCCTCTCTCACCTGAAGTCATCCAAGACCTGCTCTTTCACCTGTCAGCAGCAGAGAGGGTTTGCCTTCTGAAGCACGGCGTCCCTGCTTCCAGCGGGGAGGGAGGAGAGGGGACTTCCAGGGATGGAAGAGAGGTGGAGACTTGGTTTTTGGGCTATGCTGGCCTCATGCTTGGGTATTCTTGCCATGCTAGCTGCGTGATATAACCTGCTGGGGGGTGGGGTTTGCTGCTCTGTTTCTTATTTAGTTCCACGATGAGCTCCAAAGGGACCTCCCCCTTCCCCAGTAATGTGGCTCTGAGGGGAAAAAAAAAATTGCAGACCCCTACTTTATAATATTGGTTTTTTATTAGCCTTTATTTTCGTGCATTCAAGTGGACTAAACAAGGCAGCCACATGACTTTTTCCAACCACATTTTAAGTGAAGTGTCAGCTGCAATAAGTGACTAATTACTTGTACAAGCGGTCTGCGGGTACATTAATCCTTGTATTATTTGCCACAGGCTTTCGTGCGGGTTAATGATGACTTTTTGCACGCCCCGGTTTCCCACTGCTATGTGGTTCTAGGCAGGGATGTCCCCCCTCTCTTTTTAATTTAGAAATAAAAAAAAACTTCTACCTCAAATGATCAGGGAGAGTTCATCAATTTTGGGATTTAAGGTTGAGGGGGTTGAACGTAAGGTATGCAGACACTATTTTGCCTCTGACGCGGATGGACGTGTCGGGTCCAAGTTAATGAAGCTTCGGGAGACTATGGGAAAGCCTCTGGCTATAAAACTAACTTTACAAAATACAAGTTGCTGAGTCGGGGGCCCAAAGTATTTCCTAGGAGTCCGTTCTGTTTCTCTAGAGTGGAGGGGGTCTCAGATTTTCAGCGTTATGTACATTAAATCATGTTTCTCTGCTGGATAAGATATGGAGAGATTTCAAAGGTGGATGAATCTGTTCGTTTCGTGGGCGGGCCGTATGCATTTGATTAAGATGTTTACACCCTCCCCTGCCAGGCTGCTATATTTGCTTGAACATGTTCCATGGGATGTCCCGCAGGGGCTGGCTGTTTGCTTCTCTCCGGAGTACGATGCGCAGTTTTATTCGGCAGGGGGAAAGTGGCACGTCTTTCGATGGACGGTCTGTGCCGGCATGGGGTTACCTGGCTTTCCTAGTTATTATTGAGCGGCTCGGATTGCTTGTATTAGAACTGGTATAGCGCAGACGCCAGTAGAGGGTGGGGTGTAGCCAGAACCGGCAGAGTTGAGTTGCCTCTGCTGCTTACAATGCAGAGTGTGTCTCTAGCGGTGCGAAGAATTCCTCGTGGTCACCCTATACTTTCGCACACTGTTAAAAGGTGTGGAGGGTCTTGTGTAGATATCTTGAATTGCCAATGGAGGCTTGGACTCCTATTTCATTCACCGTTGGCTAAGAATCCCAGGATATCCTACTGTTCCTTTTTCCGGACACGAGGCATTGCAGCAGCTGTGATTGAGGTTTGTCTGGCCGATGTGGGAGAGGGGACGGATGGGCATAGTTTTCAGGTGGGTAGCGGGTCTTGCTCACTTTTTGTTAAAATTAGGGAAGCATTAACCAAACTTCAAGGTGCAGTGTGGGAGCCTCTGTTCACAGAAGCAGTTGAACAGTTCCTATGTGATAAACAGGTTAGGGGGAAAACATTGTCTTATTTATACAACGGACTTATTATGGAACGGTATCAGGTATCTCATAGACGCATGGAACAAGGACCTACATAGAGAAGTTTAGATGAGAATGACTGGGAAGTAAATTGGCAAGATACACATTCGATTCCATGTGCACAAGAAGGGGGAGGTTGATGGTGCATCTGCTTCAACGAACATATGGATACCTTCTTTTTTCACTAAATTTTCTAAGATGGGCCTCTCCGCTTTGCTGGAAGAGGCTGTGGCACGGAAGGGTCTTTGCATGTGTGGTGGAGTTGCCCTGAACTACAGTCATTTTGGCCATCAGTTGAAGCACCTATCCAGTCCATCACTAGGGTGGGATTTTTCTTAACTCCCACTCTGGGCCTGTTTGCTATGTGGGATGTGGGGGGGGGGGGGGGGGGGGGGGGGGGGGGGAAGCAGAGGGCTCATTAACAAGGACGGAGATCCGGTTAGCGAATCACTGTATTCATGCTGCCCACTTCACAGTAGACACAGATTTGGAAGCGGATTCCTTCCATTTCTCATTGGGAGTCTCAACTGGTCAAAATAGCACTTATTGAAAAAGCTTACTTAGTCTCTCCAGGGACAAGACAAGTACAATTTGGTATGGTAGCATTTTGGGGATTATAAGGGGATGCTGTATTATGCTTTTGGTATTAGTGAGTAAGATGGGTAGCAGCCCTTAAAAGATTGTTCACAGAAAGAGTAACTCAAGTAGTATTGTATGTGAAGATGCACCTACAAGAAGTTTATATGTGACTATTTGAAATGGGTCTTATTGACATGATTTGAAATGTTTGCATTGTGTGGTGAGCTGTCTGACATTGGTTAAATAAAGTTACAAAAAAAAAGGTCTGCAGGTGCAAGTCAATATATTTATTTTAAACCTACTCCAGCCCCCTACAGATTTTTAAAAGTTAATCTTTCAATCCTCCTATTAAATACAGCAATAACTCACCATATTCTTGGGTTATAATGCTGCCCTCACCTCTCTAAGAACACTCCTGGGCAGAAAAATCAGTGTCTAGAGCCTGGAAGTGTCGTGTTCGCTGGGGTTCTCAGACTAACTGATAAGCAGTTGAACTGCCCTCACTGCAGACATAAGGGCAGCAGATGGCCTGGCCCAGGTTGGCATGCTGCTCTTCCAAGCAGCTGATGTAGTCCTAAATTAACCCTCGAGAATCCTGCTCGCTCGTTCACAAGCTTGCGAAATGAGAGCCGCCCTTATGGGTTAGCAAGGTGGGGAAAAGAGTCAGTGCGTCTTACCTGGCTGCTGGCGCCCCAGAGGTGAGAGGCTACTGCCGCAGCATAAAGAGGGGAGAACTGGCTGACTGTGCCCAGCAAGGTTAGGGGAAAAAAGGAAGAGGGTGGAGACAGGGAAGGATAGAAGGCTAGAGGAGGAAGAGGAGTAAAAAAAAAAACAAAAAAAAAACCCACCACAATGGAAGAGAACATAAGAAATTGCCATGCTGGGTCAGACCAAGGGTCCATCAAGCCCAGCATCCTGTTTCCAACAGTGGCCAATCCAGGTTATAAGTACCTGTCAAACATTAAATAGATCCCATGCTACTGATGCAATTAATAGCAGTGGCTATTCCCTAAGTCAACTTGAGTTAATAGCAGTTAATGGACTTCTCCTCCAAGAACTTATCCAAACCTTTTTTGAATACCCAGCCTATACTAACTGCACTAACCACATCCTCTGGCAACAAATTCCAGAGCTTTATTGTGCATTGAGTGAAAAGTGGGGAGTTTTAAAAGCAAACATTTTTACCCAGGTCCTAAAGATTTTGGCCAGTGCCCAAGTTTTCTAAATATTTTCCGGCTCCTGTGGGGCCTGTCCCAGAAGCAGCTTGAAAGAGTCCCTGCACAGCAATGCTAGTAAAGCTCAAGCAGTCTCTAGTGGGGGGGGGGGGGGGGGGGGGGGGGGGGGGGGGAGGTGGGATTTTTCAGGGCTGGTCTTTAGGTATCTGCAGTAGAAACACAGGGCCTGATTGCATTAAGCGTTTTGCATTAGAGCAAGATGGGAAAAAAAAAATCTTTAGTAGCACAATTGAGCCTTCAAGGTGGCAGCAAAAAAAAATAAAAAAAAAATTGTAGTTTCCTGTAATTTGTCCCCTCTCAGGGTTAAGGGGGGGGGGGGTGTTTCTAAATGTTGCTATTAAATTAATCTATTTCCCCTTCATCAGTTACCAAGCACTGCATCCACTTCCTGCCCTGAAGTTGCTCAGACTGCTCCTCCACTATTTCTCTCTTTTTTGATGCATTATACATTAAGTTGCCACCTCACTCCAGGTCAACCGAACCAGCCAACGCAGGTCTGATTTTGCCTCACTGCATGTATAGTAACATAAGGGCTGATACAGTAAAGTGCACTCCGGCAGAGCGCACTGTTAGCCTGCAATTGGCCGCGTGTTTTTGACGCGCTATTTTACCCCTAGGGCCTCCTTTTACCGCAGGCCCTCATTTGTATGCAGGCCGATGCTGAACCATGCACCCAGGACACTGGCCTGTACGTGTGTTGGGAGAGCGGGTGCTTCGCCAGCTCTCCCGCCGCTTCTTTCTGTATCGGCCCGTTAATGAATTGACGGCAGATAAAAACCAAAAATGGTCCATCCAGTCCTGCCCAGCAGGTGTTTTTTGCAGATATTCAGCCTGTCTGGTTGACCTGGGCTGAGGTGGCGATCCTAGCTGTGCACAGGACATTGAATATTCTGAATCCTGGTGCAGTGGGGAACAGAAAACGGCTCACAGCGGCCGGCCTCAGAATCATACGAAAAGGACTGAGGTGAGAACAAAAATAAAAAACAATACCTCCTTTCCCTGTCTGACTTTCTTTTTCATTAACAACCAACCATCAAGGGAACTCCCCGATGTGTGCTGATGTGCAGTTATGTCTGAGACAACCACTTTGTGATTGTCTCGTTGAATAGCTCCGTGTTTATTCTTCAAATACTTTATTGTATACGTTTTTTTCAATTTTTGTTTTAGTTTGTTTCTATGTGCTTAGTATCCTCTCCCTGGCGATGGCCCGACCCTCTCTAAGCGCTCTCGTTTTTTCATGAGAACTTATCGTTCTTTTTTGATCCAGATAAAATCCAGATAGATTCCTGCCGCTTCTGTGGGGTCGCGGCAGGAATCTATCTGGATTTATCTGGATCAAAAAAGAACTGATAAGTTCTCATGAAAAACAAGAACGCTTAGAGAGGGTCGGGCCATCCGCCAGGGAGAGGATACTAAGCACATAGAAACAAAATAAAACAAAATTGAAAAAACGTATACAATAAAGTATTTGAAGAATAAACACGGGAGCTATTCAACGAGACAATCACAAAGTGGTTGTCTCAGACATAACTGCACATCAGCACACATCGGGGAGTTCCCTTGTTGGTTGGTTGTTAATGATTTTCTTGAAAAAAAGGGACGAGGTTTGGTTGTTAAGTGACTTTCTTTTTCAGGAAATTCAGAATTCTCCAAATACTACACCTCTTACATCTTCGTTGTGGATAGCCTGAAAACCAGGCCCATTAGCTGCACTACAGGACCAGAGTTGCCTGCTCCTGATGTAAGAATTTGTAATTCTGTTATTTGTTTGTGGGGATATTTTGGCGGGAGGGGGGGGAGGGTGTTAGCAAACCAAGGTCCTGACTCAGCTTCCCCCCCCCCCCGATGACCTGAAGCACTTATGACTCGCTGGGTTGAACACGCAGTGACTCTTGCCCTGCAGATGATGCAGGCTCAGTTTGTTGTGTAGTCGCTATATTATCCCAACCAGTTTCTTTTGCTCATGTAACCTCTGGCTGCCTCTTCTCTTCCATTTCATATTGCTGACCCATTCCGGGATGCTAAGGCTGACTGGCATTTTCAGGGTCCACTTCATCCAAATTTAAAGTGTTCAAAAAAAAAAAAATATTCACTTTTGCATGCACTGCCTCTGTGGATACAATGTATCTCCAGCAGCACTCAAGGTAGGGGTAAGCAACTCCGGACCTGAGGTGAACTGAAGAAGATAAAACCAGGACAGCTCAGCTTTTTCCCTGATGTCCTGGGGTCATCCGGTCATTTCAGGAGCTGCGCATTGGAATGTTCCCACTCATTCTGAGTCAGCGGGAGCATTTATCAGCAAAACGAAACATTTTAGAGCAAGATACAGAGGGGCGGATTTTCAGAGCCCTGCTCGCCTAAATCTGGGCGGATTTAGGCGAGCAGGGCCCTGCGCGCCGTAGGCCTATGTTCAATAGGGCCTACCGGCGCGCGCAGACCCCGGGACTCGCGTAAGGTCCCGGGGTTTGGCAAGGGGGGCCATGTCGGGGGCGGGCCCCGGTCGGCGTGGCCGTTTTGGGGGGCGTGTTGGCAGCGGGCCCGGGGGCGGGGCCGCGCCCTCCGTACCCGCCCCCAGGTTGCATCCCGGTGCGCTAGCGGCCCGCTGGCGCGCGGGGATTTACGTCTCCCTCCGGGAGGCGTAAATCCCCCGACAAAGGGTAAGGGGGGGGGAAGGTGAGGGGAGGGCAAAGAAAGTTCCCTCCGAGGCCGCTCCGATTTCAGAGGCGGCCTCGGAGGGAATGGGGGTAGGCTGCGCGCTTGGCGCGCGCGCGGCTATAATCGATAGCCTTGCGTGCGCCGATCCAGGATATGCGCGGCTGCGCGTATCTACTAAAATCCCCACGTACTTTTGCTTGCGTCTGATGCGCCAGCAAAAGTACGCCTATTCGCGCGGTCCTGAAAAATCTACCCCAAAGAAAATAAGCCAGGAGAAAGTGTGACATTCTACAATCGCCTCAATGAAATCTGTATGCAAAATTACCAAAGGATGAAAAACTCCATATATCTATGTTCCTTATGCCCGATATAAAAACTTTCATTAGAAATGGGCCCGGTGGCTCTTGAGAAATCAGTTGAATTTGTGCCCCTCCCCCAATACCCGGCAATTTTTATACTGTTAACTTTGCCCCCTCCCCAAATCACTCACAAAGGGGCGAATGCAATACTCTATGCGGTGCAGCATGACTTAATACAATTGGATGCATGCTTTGGATGTGCGTCCATAACCCACGATGCAGTATAGGTATTAACGCATACAAAACACGCGTCCAAACCACCGCGTAGCTAAGAGCTCTCATTCACATGTAATTCCATGTAGATGAGCACTATTAGCTCATCCCCACGATGCAAAAAAGTTTCACGTGCAGCCAATGCGCCCATTGCAACGCAGCAAACTTTAAAAAGGTAGCCACAGCAAGGGCTCATTGATAAAAGTTACAAAAAAAAAAAAAAGTGCTGCTTTCTGTGGTTCCTCCGACTTACATTCATGATGGTAAAAAAAAAAATAAATTCTGGACGCTCAATATATACGATCCAGGCTGTGTATATATTGTGCCGGTAGCGGGAGAAAAGAAAACAGATCCTACATTGATCATTAGTTTTCCCAACCTGCACCGACAGCCTCCTTCACTGGGTGCCCAATACCGAGGCGGCGCTACCAGGGATGCACAATTTTCCCTACCACCTCCCTTTTAGCGCGACCCTTCATTTAAATATCGCATCACGTGCCGGGAAAAGGCGCAGGTTAGGGAAACGGGTGCTCAACACCGAGTGCCGTTCTCCGCGCACAAGTCCTGCATCAGCCCCAAAGTCAGATGTCCCACAGGGGGGGGGGGTCCTACCCTCCACCCAAAGTTTGGCTCAACGCTAGCTGTTTAAATTGAAAGGGCGCGCGCGCACACACACACACAAGATACAGTACCCAAATGTAATCCGCTTTGATGTACACTTTGAAGTGCCGAAAAGCAAAAAAATTAAAAAAAATCTAAACAAATAAATACGACTGTTCCAAAGGAACCCTGGCTAAAAATTACAAAACAATATGAACAAGCAGAACATGCAGGCTCCACATTTCCTGACTGAGCTGCCAGGAAAGTTTGTCGAGGGAGCAAAGGAAGACAAAAAGCAAAGGAAAAGCCCTGGGGTCTTGGGATCTGCCCCCGCCCGCCGGAGCGCCTGGTGCTGGCAGGAAGGCCTCCCCCCCCCCCAGCAGCTCACAGCAGGGAGCCTGCCCGAGGGCCGCCCGCAAGGGGTCGCTGCGGAGCTTATCCGGCGGGCGGGCGGAGTCCGAGGGAGGAGGCTGCTCCTACTCTGAAGCGGGCACCGCCGATGCCGGAAATCCAGGGCCGGCCTACGGTCGCCCTTCTTGCCCGGGATGCTGAGAGTAGTGGCGGGCCGAGAGCGGCGTGGCCGGGCGAGGGAAAAGCCACAGGGTGCTGAAAAAAGAAAGCGCGAGAGAGCGAGTCTTTTCCTCCTTCTGGGGTGCACAGGAGATTCCCGTTCCCCACCGGCCCCCGTAACCTGGCTGTCCGAGAAGTTTAGTTCGGATAAGTGTAATCTAACTAAGGCCAGCCCGTACAGCTGAATCGCGAGAGATGCAGGGCTTCTCCCACGGAGCCGCTCTGGGGTAGGGCAACCAGCCGGGGCTGCTACCCTGCTTAGTACTATTCACACAGAGCCTGTCCCTGCTCCCTAGAGCTTCCGGCTAGATCCAGACTACCCTGGCAGCCGATGGCCCGAAATCGGACGGAAGATTTACCCCCACCCCGCGACTAGTACGGAAAAAACATCCCTGCGAGTCAGGGCCACTCCTGGGCACTCACCGGCCTTCTCTCCATGCCTGCGATCTGAGCAGGGAAGCCTCCGAACACCCGCTCTTTCACTTCCGATTTCTTTTTTTTCTCTTGCTTTTAATTTTTTTTTTTTTTTGTTTAAGTCTCGGGTTGCAAAATCCAGTGTGGAGGAACTTCCTGGTGCGTTGCAGTTTTCGATGTACACACTGGGTGCCTTCAGCCTGCTTCCTTATAGATCCTGGGGGAGGAGCAGCACTCCGGCCCTTCCAGATGCAGGTGTTAGGCGGGACGCAGACACCTTGGCGAACGCCTTCCTTACGTATCGCTTCTTTAAAAGCTACAGCCCTCACAATAGCAACTCGCTGGTTTCCTGGCTTTCTAGCTCCTAATTTTCTTCCAAGGTCTTTCTATTATGTATTGTCATGTTATTTCTTATGCACCTTTAATTATAGCCATACCTTCTGTTTATTTATTTATTTTTTTAAATCTTTCTCCGAGTCCACTTTTCAGATGTTTTTAGCTGTATTCTGTTAGGGCTGTAATAACAAGAAGGAGATCTGGCAAGGATAAACACTACAGTACTCAGCCCCTTCCCCCAGGTGCCCTCCCATCTTGATTTGCTTCGAATGGTTAAATGTGAGGAGCTTTTATACATTTCTTACTCCTCGGCGAATTCTGCACACAAAACTTAAAATTCTGCAAACTTTATATTGGTCAAAATAACACCATTTACACAACAGTTATTAAGTAATTACATTTTAAATTAATACAGAAAAAAGTTATTACCGGTACTTAGAGATGCAGAATTTTAAATATTTTGAGCAGAATTTCCCTAGAAATTCACTGTGTCCCCTTCCACTCACTCTCCCTACTCCCCTGGCCACTTTGCCCTCTCAGGGTCCCTACTCTTCCACCTGCCAATATCTCTCCCCTCCACATCTTGGCTCAACCCCTTCCACTCTATCTCCACTTCCAGAGTTTGACCCTGTTCTCAGTACTGCCCCTCACAAAGGCTCCCTCTGTCCTTCCCTTTCTCACACACAAGCTCCCTCTCTCTAATTCACGTACACACACCCTCATACAGGCTCCCTCACACACACATCCCCTCATACAGGGTCCCTCACTCTCACATGTAGTACATGTTAGATGAGGCTATTAGCTATATCCCTGTGATGCAAAATGTTTTCTTTCTGCGAAGCCAATACACCCTTAGAACACGGAAAATTTTATGCCAGCCAAAGGAATGTTTGCACTCAGAGATTATTGTAAAAAAAAACCAAAATTCCTGCTTTCTGTGATCCCTCCTACTAGTATCATCGCAATACTAAGTAGGAGGGACCACAAAAAAGCAGAATCATGTAAAAAAAAAATTTGTGAAAAAAAAAACCCCAAATTGTGTCCAGCCAATATACACCCACAATGTACACAGTCCAGGTCATGTATATTGTGAATGTAGTTTTCCTAACCCGCACCGATAGCCACCTTTCCTGGACACCCAATGCAGAGGGAGCGTCGAGACGCACCAATTTCCCCTAGCACTTCCTTCTTTTACCCGGTGGCAGCTAATTTTAATATTAAATCGCCAATCCCGGGAGAGGTGGATTGGCGCACATTAGAGCGGGTGCTCAATCATGAGCGCCTGTTTACAAGTGCTTGATATTGCATCGGCCTGACTGGGCACACATTTTGCACACCACGCTGCACACGAGGACTGTTTTGTGGGCACAACCCACAAAAAATTAGAGGGAACATTGGCTGGAAGCCTAAAGGAGCAAAGAGCAAGTGGAAACTGCTGAGACCTGGAAAGAAGAGGGGTGCTTGAACTTATTTATGTTTTGTTGTTGTTGTTGTTTTTTTTTTTAATCATTTTGTAGTGAAGTTTGTGCTTGCTCAGGATTGACAAAGTCCTCCATTTTATCCTCATCCTCTTTATTTATTATTTATTTATTTATTTAACAGTTTTATATACCGAATTGTAAGGGTTTACAAATCAGTTCGGTTTACATTGAACAGAAACAGTGCTTCAGTAAATGAAAGCAATTACATTGAACATTGACAGAGCTTCAAATGTGAAACAATTACAAAGAACTAAAATAAAATATCTTATTAACCAAAAACAAGCAGAATAACATTTAACATTTGTACAGAAAACAATGTCTCAAAGAGCGTAAATATAATACATATGTGATCGCAGAGGCTTAGGTCTTGGACTAAGCAACAGAAAACTAGGGGTTGACGCTAAGGTATAGCACCAAACTGAAATCTTGGAACAGAGGGGCATAAGGGTGTCACTGTACAATATAATAAACGGCTAGTGGAGTGAGGATTAGGTATGTGAACCGTAGTGAAGGCAACAGGAGCTAAGTAGAGGAGCAAATCTGAACATGAAATTTTTGAATAAGGAGATATAAATGAATAGGAAGAGTGTAAATACTGCTGAGGAACGGGGAGGAATTTAATTCAGAGGATTATCTGAATGGGAAAGGCCTGATTGAACAACCAGGTTTTGAGTCTTTTCTTAAAGTAACCGGGCAGTGTTCTAGCCGTAGGTCTGGAGGGAGAGAATTCCAGTGTTTTGGACCAGACGCTGAGAGGGCTCTCATTCCTGAAGTTGTTTTTTGAAAGGGAACTTGGAGGGTGTCTTTATATGCTGCTCTTACCGGCCTGGATGGTAAGTGCAGTCTGAGAGGGAACTTGAGATCCAAAGGTGTGATGTTGAAAATTGCTTTGTGGGTGATGGTTAGAACTTTGAACATATTCTGAAATTGATAGGGAGCCAGTGGAGGATCTTCAGAATGGGGGTGATGTGGTCCCATTTTTTTGGATCTGGTTAGAATCCTGGCAGCGGCATTTTGTATATCACACCTTCCCAGCCAGGGAGTTCAAGGGCGTGATACAGGCAATACCTGTTGCGGTCCCAGTTGCGGCAGCCGAAACTGGGCCCTACCTCCTTGGTCCCGGTCCGTCTCCGAGGGTCTGGGCCTGTTTCGTGGCATCCCCGCTGGGAGGGGGGGGGGGACGCCACCTAGAAGCCCTGCCTGGAGCCTTCTCCCTAGGCGCGTGCGCAGTCCGCGTTATGAAGGCCGTTTCCCGCCACTGGAAGCTCCGCCCCATCGATGACCTCAGTCGCCGTGGCCTATGTAAGGCCGCCACGGAGCCCAGGACTTGCCTTGCAATGGGGTTCCTTGCGGTTCTCAGTTGCTCCCATGCGGAGTGTGCTATTGTGTTAGCGACCCGTTCCTGCCTGAGACTTGTGTTCCTCCGTGCTCAAGTCTTGCTTTTGTCTGGCTTGCTTGCAGTAACCTGTTCTGCTCAGTTTCAGCTTGGTTCCAGGTTCCAGCAGCCAGTCCTGCTTCAGCTCCTGCCTGGTTCCAGTAGCCAGTCCTGCTTCAGCTCCTGCCTGGTTCCAGTAGCCAGTTCTGCTTCAGCTCTGTCTGGTTCCAGTAGCCAGTCCTGCTTCAGCTCCTGTCTGGTTCCAGTAGCCAGTCCTGCTTCAGCTCCTGTCTGGTTCCAGTAGCCAGTCCTGCTTCAGCTCTGTCTGGTTCCAGTAGCCAGTCCTGCTTCAGTTCCTGTCTGGTTCCAGTAGCCAGTCCTGCTTCAGCTCCTGTCTGGTTCCAGTAGCCAGTCCTGCTTCAGTTCCTGTCTGGTTCCAGTAGCCAGTCCTCTTCAGCCTGTCTTTCCAGTAGCCAGTGCTTCAGTCTGTCTGGTTCCAGTAGCCAGTCCTGCTTCAGCTCCTGCCTGGTTCCAGTAGCCAGTCCTGCTTCAGCGCCTGTCTGGTTCCAGTAGCCAGTCCTGCTTCAGCGCCTGTCTGGTTCCAGTAGCCAGTTCTGCTCCAGTTCCTGCTTGCTTCAGTCCTAGCCTGCTTCAGTTCCTGCCTGTCACCAGAGCCGTGCCTGCCTGCTTCAGCTCCAGCTTCAGTGATCGCCTAAGTCCCAGCGGCCGGGCTCCTCCGGGCTCCTCCCGGGGGAGTACCGGCTTCCAGGGTGAATCACTTAAGTCCCAGCGGCTGGACTCCTATGGGCTCCTCCCGGGGGAGTTCCGGCTTCCAGGGTGAAGCTCACGTCCAGCTCCTGCCTGGAATCCGCCTCCCGACCTGTCACTCTCCAGAGACTATAGTACACCTCTCCCCAGTCTCTCACAGGTCGGCCAAAGGGTCCACTAAACACTTCACTCACAACAATACCTGGTTAAAATAGCAGGCTGCAGTACCTTACAGTAAAAAACCGTGGGAGAGCCGGCGCTCCGAGGTGAGCGCCCTCTCTCCCGACGCGCGCCCAGGCCACTCTCCTGGGCGCGTGATCGAGTATTTAAATGAGGGCCCACGGTAAAAGGAGGCTGTCAGCGGGTTTGACAGCCGATGCTCAATTTTACCGGTGTCAGTTCTCGAACCCGCTGACAGCCACGGGTTCGGAAAATGGATGCAGGCTAAATTGAGCGTCCGGCTTCCAACCCACGGGCAGATTTAAAAATTTTTTTTTTAATTAAAATTTTTTTTTTAATTTTGGCGCCTCGGCTTAATATCGCTATTATATTAAGTTGAGGGTGTATAGAAAAGCAGTTTTTTCTACTTTTCTGTACACTTTCATGTGCTGGCCGAAATTAACTTCTGCTTTTGGGCAGGTGTTAATTTCTGAAAGTAAAATGTGCGGCTTCGCTGCACATTTTATTTTCTGTATCACGTGGGAATAACTAATAGGCTCATCAACATGCATTTGCATGTTGCGGACGCTATTAGTTTCGGGGGGGTTGGCAGCCCATTTTCGACGCTCTATTACCCCTTACTGTATAAGGGGTAAAGCTAGCGCGTCGAAAACGAGCGGCCAGATTGAGCGCACTATACTGAATCGGCCCGATAGTTATAGCAGCCGCTATAGGTACAGGACTAGAACGTAAATATAATATGCTGAAGACAGAGGATGTCCATAGGCTAAGGAGATTACTAAGGTTAACTAAGTAATATGTGAGTGACTTAGGTTTATTTATTTATTTGTTAAGTTTTTTATACCGGTGTTTGGAAATAACCGCACATCGGTTTACAGCAATTACATTAAACATAAATAAAAAATGGATAAGAAAAGTAATAATAAAAATACAGTACAATTAAAATAAACATAAAACTCAGTATTAAACGTTAGCTATTACTCTTATTGTTACGTTGTGAGGGTGTTTAGTGTGCCCTTGGGCCTCAGCCCGGGCCCAGACCTTCTGGGCCGAGCCGAGGGTTGACGGTGGCTCCGCATGGCTGACGGGCTGACCCTCTGCCAGGCCTGCAAGCTCCTAAGGCCAACATCCAAGGATGTTGGAAGTTGAATGGTTCTCCGACCATTCCGAGCCCTTTTGGACCTGCTGCGAGCAGCAGGCCTGGCCTGAGGTTGAGGGCAGACGGAGGCCTTGACACGAAGACAGGACTAAGGTCAATGCGGCGGCATCGCAGACAAGACACTTGACAACAGCTAGGTTGATGCATCGGCATCACGGACAAGGAACTTGACAACAGCTGGGTTGATGCATCAGCATCACGGACAAGGAACTTGACATCCATACAGGGTAAGACACAAGGCATGGACATTGGCACTGTCTCTCAGGGCGCCCTACTCAGGCCACCCATGGGACTGAGTCGCGGACCACGCTGTCCCACTACGCGCCCTACACAGCCCTTGCAGGTTGGTCACGGACCACGAGAACAGGACAGCGCAGGAAAGGTCCAGGTAGAGAGGGACTCCAATGACGAAGCCGGTGTCACCCGAAGCTCCCTCTAAGGCTGGCGGGAACGGAGGCTCCGGAGCGCAGGGACACTTCCCATCTGCAAGCCACCTCATTCTCGGGCATACACCATCCGAGAGCACCGGCTTACAGGAACAGAAGGCTCAGGAGCACCAGACGAAGATGCAGGGAAGAACATCCTGGCAGGAAGACACATCAGGACGTGGAGGAAGACGATCATGACGAGACATCAAACATGGACTGGGACCTCAGGCGGAACACCAAGACATGAAGACGTGGAAGAAGGCAGACGAGACGAGGAGCTCCACGAAGAACAGAAGACCTTACAAGCTCTGGCAGGCAGGAGCCTCCAGAGGGAAGTCACGATGATGCAAGGCGAAGAACAGACTGACGAAGCAGCCCTTTATAGGCTAGAGCAGGAAGTCCACTTGAAGGTGGGGCCAGCACACTTCCTGTGCCTGGCCCTTTAAATCTGGCAGAGAGGCGCGGGCCGGCGCCTAAGGAGCAGGAAGCAGGGCTGTGCAGGACCATGGCCAGCGGCCTGCACAGCGTCTGTGCGTCAGATGCAGGCAGGCCTGAGGAGCAGGCCCTGACGTCGGCAGCGGCTCCAGCCGCTGCGGGGAGCCCCAGGGGCGGCTCCAGCCGCCGGATGGCACCGGGGCTTGCGGCCTGGCGCCGCAAAGATGGAAGAAGCGTCGGGGGCAGTCCCAGCCCCGTAGGAAGGCCGCGGAGCAGAGGACACTCCAGGGCGGCCTCCTGCCGTGTCGGGTGAAGAAGCAGCGTGGGGAGGTAAGTCTGCTCGCAGGGAACCCTGCGGGCAGCGCGGTTCATGACACTTATTACAGTATTAAATGAGGGAATATACAAATTAAAATAGTTGTGAAAACAAAATAAACATAAGAATCAATTTGTTGTAGCACAGTTCAGGTGTATGAACATGCGTGTAGAAATGATGCCAATAGAAACATAGAAAATGACGGCAGAAGAGACCAAACGGTCCATCCAGTCTGCCCAGACAAGTTTCGCACTTTTTTTTTTCATTCTTTATTTAACCATTTTACAATTTTACATGAAATTATCCTTTCATTGATAAGATATAATCCAACATAATAAATAATAAAACATTAACAATCTCAGATAATTTAAAGTGGGACCTAAATTAAATCAACAATGTATAATATCTGATAGAATATTAACAACCAAATTCAAAGTAGAAAAGCCTAACTGAGGCGATCAATTGTTAACAGGAAGTAATAAACATAATATCAGTGAGGAATGGGCATTAATATAGACTACAGTGATAATTTTTTTAATAGACCTTCTACCTTTAGGCTTGGGTAGTTGACATAGCGGCCTTATGGGCCTCAATAAACTGTCGCAGCTGGTCAACTTGAAAAAATACAAATATTTCCTCTCCTTTCTTTATAATACAACGAGAGGATATCTTAACTAAAAAGAAAAATCCTAGAGAGGTTACACTTTGTCGTAAGATAAAAAATTCTTTTCCGCGATATTGTGTAATTGGTGCCATATCTGGGTATATTTTTATCTCTTGATCACCAAAACGTTAACAGGAAACTTCCTAAAGTAATTTCTCATTACTGCTGTTACATCTTGAGTGGAGATAAAGGAAACTAGAGAACTTTACGCTCTGACACCTCAAAATTGGACGACTCAAGGAAAACTAGTTAGATTAGATGGGATTTCTGTTTGTGAACCCCGATCGCGTTTTGCACGCGACCGGGCTCCCCTAACTTCTCCAGCCAGGCCAGCTCGGGTCCACCTTCCCCGCAGTCCGCGGCGCACAGAGCAGCGGCAGCAAGATGGCCACCATCCGGGGGAGCAGCGTCGTCATGCCCGCGATCGGCCCCGCCCCTTAAAGGGGCTGGTACCCCGGAAGAGGGGGCCGGCCCCGGAAGAGGGACGTCAGCAGGGAGGGATATTTAAATCCCTTGCAGTGTAGGGCTGATTGCCTTTGCAATAGGTCTGGTGGTTTGTTCCTGGTTGCGGTTCCCTGGTTGTTTGACTCCTGCCTGCCTGATTTTGCCTTGCTTTGCTGCCTTGCCTAGACCCGGATTGGACTCTGACTTTGCCTTGCCTGCTGCCTGCCTGGACCTCGGATTGAACTCTGACTTTGCTTTGCCTGCTGCCTGCCTGGACCCCGGATTGGACTTTGACCTTGTATTGCCTGCTGCCTGCCCATGAAATCGGATTGAACTCTGACTTTGCTTTGCCTGCTGCCTGCCTGGACCCCGGATTGGACTTTGACCTTGCTTGCACCTTCTGCCTGCCTGGACCTCGGATTGGACTTGACCTTGCCTTACCTGCGGCCTACCCGGACCTTCGATTGGACACTGACCCCTGCCTGGAACCAGGACGCTGTACCCTGGTTGTCGTTGGCCTGTACCCGGTTCATGCTGAAGCCAGCATAGGGTACTGAGGGGTTTCTAGTACCGGGACTTCCACTTCCAGAGTTCGAAAAGCACCTAGATTCCTCAGGTGGGTGACTTTTACTCTGGGTCAAGGGTCCACTTACATAACAGATTGCAAAGGCCATGGACCCGGTGGACCTGTCCGGTCTTCAGGCAATCCCAGGCCTCGCCCAGCAGTTGATGCAGCAACGTCAGCAACAACAACAACAACAACTGAGCTTGGAAGCACTAACAGCCACGGTGGATCGGTTAGCTCGGCATCTGGAAAGACCCCATGGAGCCGAGGCCGCGGTTCCAGCACCACCTCCACCAACTATTCATGCTTCAGTATCTCACTTGCCCGCTCCTCCTCGCTTTTCCGGGGAGGCCAAGTTATGTCGAGGATTTCTTAACCAGTGTTTTATAAGGTTTTCGTTACAAGGACAACAATTCCCCAATGACCAGACGAAAACCTCTTTTATTATCTCTTTGCTCGACGGGAAGGCCATGGCCTGGGCATCCCCTCTCTGGGAGAGGACAGACCCCATATTGAATGACTTGTCTCGGTTCGTGACTACATTCCGCCAGGTGTTTGATGAACCCGGAAGACTGGCCACAGCCTCATCAGAACTACTAAATCTGCGCCAAGGTTCCCGTACCTTGGCAGATTTTGCTATCGAATTTCGGACACTGGCCTCCGAGTTAGGATGGCAATCAGACTGTCTAGGGGCATTTTTCTTGAAGGCCTATCTCCCCGCATCAAGGACGAACTTGCGGGTAGAGATCTTCCGGAGGATCTAGATTCCTTGATCAACTTGGCAGGCCGTATCGATCGACGAATCCAACAGAGGGCCAGAGAAACAAGAACCTCTCGCCGACTATTTTCCTTGGCTCCCAACTTCTCCCGTCCATTGGTAACTCCCGGCACGGCCGAAGTTTCTCCGGAGACAAAGGATGAACCCATGCAGTTGGGAAGAAGTCGGCTGACGGTTGAGGAGAAACAACGACGAAGGAGGCTGGGGCTGTGCCTATACTGCGGTAACCGAGGACACCTTCTGGCTCAGTGTCCCGAGCGCCGGGAAACTACCGGTCCTAGGAGTCTCGGAGGGGCAGACCCTAGGGAGTAATCCTGCTCCTCAATTTGTTGTACCAGTGACACTTCAATGTGAGACAGGACCTTTCACCACCCAGGCCCTGGTTGATTCCGGTGCCGGAGGAAACTTCATTCTGGCAGAACTGGTCCATCAATTACAGATTCCGACTTACCTTCGTAAGACACCACTATTCATTTCCTCCATCCGTGGTGAGAACCTTCCTGGACGGATTACCTCCTGCACTACACCTTTACTCCTCCTCACTGGAGTGTTGCATCAAGAAAAGATTTCTTTTTTTGTCCTGGAAAAAGCCATCCACCCAGTGGTACTGGGTCTGCCCTGGTTACAACGACATTCCCCTACGATTGATTGGAGTACTCTCCAAATTGCGGCATGGGGTCCAGAATGCCATGGGACTTGCATTCAATGGACTCATCAACCTGCAATTCCAGTAACCACCACGAAGCTGACTTTACCACCACAATATGCCGAATTTGTGGACGTTTTTTCTAAAGAAAAAGCAGAGATCCTACCCTGTCATCGAAGGTTCGATTGCGCTATAGACTTACTCCCGGACACCATTCCTCCCAGGGGACGAATTTATCCACTCTCGGGGCCAGAGTCCCAGGCCATGTCAGATTACATTAAGGAGAATTTATCCCGAGGATTTATTCGTCCTTCCACATCCCCGGCAGGTGCGGGGTTTTCTTTGTACCCAAGAAAGATGGGTCATTAAGGCCATGTATAGATTACAGGGGTCTTAACGCCATCACTCGCAAAGATCGTTACCCTCTTCCACTGATACCTGAATTACTAGACCAATTGCACGATGCAAAAATTTTCTCGAAACTGGACTTGCGGGGAGCATATAACCTGGTCCGAATTAAGCCTGGGGATGAGTGGAAGACCGCTTTTAATACTCGTAATGGCCACTACGAATACCTAGTCATGCCTTTTGGATTGTGTAACGCACCTGCGGTTTTTCAAAACCTTATGAACGAAGTTTTTCGTGACATGCTATATAAACAAGTGATTGTATACCTTGATGATATCCTCGTTTACTCCAAGGATCTGAACACACACCGCAAAGATGTTAAACGAGTCCTACAACGTCTCAGAGAGAACCAGCTGTTTGTGAAACTTGAGAAATGTCTCTTCGAGAAACAATCCATACCTTTCTTAGGATTTATTATATCCACCACGGGGTTTCAGATGGATCCAGAGAAACTGGCCAGTATTCGAGACTGGCCACAGCCCAAGGGACTTCGAGCCATACAGCGATTTCTTGGTTTTTCCAATTTTTACCGGAACTTTATCCCACATTATTCACACATCATAGCTCCGATTACCGCTTTGACCAGAAAGGGGGCTGATACCAAGAGATGGTCTCAAGAGGCAATACAAGCATTTAAGGATATCAAGATGGCCTTTTTACAAGAACCATGTCTCCATCATCCGAACCCCAATCGTCCATTTATCGTTGAGGTGGACGCATCCGAGGTAGCTGTGAGGGCTGTCCTCAGCCAGTGTTCGGATCGAGGGGCACTAATTCCCTGTTCTTTTTTCTCTCGTAAGTTCTCACCCGCAGAAAAAAAACTATGGTATCGGTGATAAAGAATTGCTGGCCATCAAGATGGCTTTGGAGGAATGGAGACAGTGGCTGGAGGGGGCGCAACACACCATCACCATTTTTACTGACCACAAGAATTTGGAATATCTTAACAGAGCTCAGCATCTCAACCCTCGCCAAGCCCGCTGGTCTTTATTCTTCTCACGTTTTGACTTCAACCTCCGGTATCGTCCAGCAGCAAAGAATGGGCTGAGCGGATGCCCTATCCAGATCGTTCGAGGTCGAAGATTCACCAGAGACTCTTCAACACATTATCGATCCCGCCAAACTTATGCTAGCGGTCACTGAGACGGTACCACCCGGAAAGACTGTAGTGCCTCTCAGACTACGCCCCAAAGTACTTTCATGGGCTCATGATTCGCTATCTGCTGGACACCCCGGGAAAGCACGAACCTGGGAACTACTTGCCCGTTACTACTGGTGGCCCCGGATGAAGGGGGATGTACAAGCTTATGTTTCCTCCTGTCCAAAGTGTGCTCAGCAGAAGCCGTTGCCGGGTCGACCCTGGGGTCTCCTCCAGCCCCTTCCACCCCCCCAAGAGCCCTGGACCCACATTTTCACGGACTTTGTAGTCGACTTGCCTCCTTCTGGGGGGAACCAGGTCATCTGGGTCGTTGTCGACCGTTTTTCTAAGATGGTCCACTTTTTGCCCTTACCCAAATTGCCTTCTGCTCCCGAATTGGCGGATCTCTTCACCTCGCATATTTTTCGACTTCACGGCCTTCCTCTTCACATCACTTCTGACCGGGGACCTCAGTTCACGGCCAAATTCTGGAACGCGCTTTGTCAGAAGTTCGGCATCCAATTGGACTTTACCACTGCTTTCCATCCGCAGGGGAATGGTCAGGCTGAATGGGTCAATAGGGGATTAAAATTATTCTTACGTCTTTTTGTGAACCACCGTCAGGATGATTGGGCCAGCCTTGTCCCCTGGGCCGAATTCTCTCATAATTCTCATGTACATTCTGCCACTGGACACTCTCCTTTTCAAATTGTTTTTGGTAAACAACCTCGCCCTCCACTACCTCTCCCTCTTACGGTAGCTTCTCCTGCTGCTCAACTTTCGGCTCAACTCCTACATGAACTTTGGGTCACCACCAACGCTCGCCTGCACAGGGCTGCCGAGGCAGCGAAACGGATGGCTGACAAGCATCGCCGTCCCGCTCCGCACTTTCTTCCGGGAGATCGGGTTTGGCTTTCCACTCGTCATCTGCGTCTCCGGGTTCCTTCCATGCGACTGGCTCCCCGGTACATCGGACCTTTCCTTATCAGTAAACGTCTGGGTCCGGTAACCTACCGCCTCCGGCTTCCTACTAGTCTTCGAATCCACAATTCCTTCCACGTGTCTCTATTGAAGCCTCTGACTTCCTCTCCTTTCCATAAGACCCCAGGTCCGGCCCCCACCGTCGAGTCCGCTGAGGATGCCATCTATCAAGTACCGTGAGATTCTGGACATTCGGCGCCACCATCGACGGTGGGAGTACTTGATCGCCTGGGAGGGCTTTGGCCCTGAGGAAAACTCATGGGAGCCTGCGGCAAATATATTGGATAAATCGTTGCTTCTTCACTTTCATCGGATGCATCCTGAGAAACCCGGTCCATCCAGGAGGGGACGTAAGAGGGGGGGTACTGTTGTGAACCCCGATCGCGTTTGCACGCGACCGGGCTCCCCTACCTTCTCCAGCCAGGCCAGCTCGGGTCCCTTCCCCGCGGTCCGCAGCGCACGGGCCGCGGCAGCAAGATGGCCACCATCCGGGGAGCAGCGTCGTCATGCCCGCGATCGGCCCCGCCCCTTAAAGGGGCTGGTACCCGGAAGAGGGGCCGGCCCCGGAAGAGGACGTCAGCAGGGAGGGATATTTAAATCCCTTGCAGTGTAGGGCTGATTGCCTTTGCAATAGGTCTGGTGGTTTGTTCCTGGTTGCGGTTCCCTGGTTGTTTGACTCCTGCCTGCCTGATTTTGCCTTGCTTGCTGCCTGCCTAGACCCGGATTGGACTCTGACTTTGCCTTGCCTGCTTGCCTGCCTGGACCTCGGATTGAACTCTGACTTTGCTTTGCCTGCTGCCTGCCTGGACCCCGGATTGGACTTTGACCTTGCTTGCCTGCTGCCTGCCTGGACCCCGGATTGGACTTTGACCTTGCTTGCCTGCTGCCTGCCTGGACCTCGGATTGGACTTGACCTTGCCTTACCTGCGGCCTACCCGGACCTTCGGATTGGACACTGACCCCTGCCTGGAACCAGGACGCTGTACCTGGTTGTCGTTGGCCTGTACCCCGTTCATGCTGAAGCCCAGCATAGGGTACTGAGGGGTTCTAGTACCGGGACTTCCACTTCCAGAGTCGAAAGGCACCTAGATTCCTCAGGTGGGTGACTTTTACTCTGGGTCAAGGGGTCCACTTACATAACAATTTCTATGATCACATTCTCATTTCTCGCCATTGCACTATTTGGAAGAAATCTACAGAAATTTATTGAAGGCATATTTTGATCATTGAAACCCAGGCTAATGGTCAGAAATCTTTTTAAAGTTGTATATGGAATTTCTCCCATTATTTTGGGAAAATTTTAAATCCTCAAATGTAATTGTCTCAGTCCATTTTCTAATATCTCTAAATGTTTAGAAGTAGAAAGTTGCTCTTTAATTATCACCGAATTTACTGTAGCATTGGTTTGTATTCTCTTCTCAATTTCTAACATCTTATTTGTCAAAGTTGTTTCCTGTTCTTTTTTTTTTAATTTTTAATTTGCTGAATTTTCAAATACATAACAAAGAAACCTTTGTACAGAAATTAATGAAAGTTTTACAAATAAGCAATATATTTCAAATTATTTAAATCATACACCAATCGAAACAAATCTTTCAATATTTCAAAGTAATATTGGGGGAGAGAGAGATAAGAAAACATCAGGAGCTTAAAAGAAAACTAATCAAAGTAAAACTCCCTGTTAACCATTACCCTTTCATTTCAATCACGAGTTTTATCTTAATTCGTGGGGGTGACTACTCTGGCATTTAAGAATTCCCTTAGACGTTCAGGGTTAAAGAAAACAAAAACATTACCAGAGTGTTTTATCACGCATCTTGCAGGATATCTTAAAAGAAATTCTGCTCCGATCGCTTTAGTTTCCGGGCGCATTGAAAGAAAAAACTTTTCTGCGTGTTTGTGTAACTCTTGATAAATCTGGAAATATCCGGATTAATCCCCCCATATACTCAACATTTAGTGCTTTTAAAGTAATATTTCATAATAAGTGCCTTATCTGATTCAGAGAAAAAGACACAAACAAACCGATCTTTCTATAACTTCAAATCCCGTACTTTCTAAATATTCAGATAGATCTTCCATTTCTCCAACATTCCCTATTGGAGATATCTGAATTTGATTTTGTCTTTGTTTGAAATATAGAATTTTTCTTCACCGCTGGTGTTTGTTCATCAGGAATCTTTAGGATCTCTTTTAAATATCTTTTAAATGTTATTAATGGAATTTCTCCCAACACTTTGGGGAAATTCAAGATCCTAATATTCAACTACCTTAAATAATTTTCTACAGTCTCTAACCGACTGGTAGAGACTGCTTGTTCTTCATACATCCAATATTCGAACAGAATAGCTGTTTTATATCATTTTTATTTGAAGCGCAGTTCGTTTGTTTGGCTTTCATTCTTAATTTGATTTTCCAGGGCATCCATTCTAAGGGTCTGTTCATCCGTTTTTTGGTATATTCCTTAACGACCCGAGTCATCCCCACGATTAGGTCCCAAAGGACTCCATAGTTATTACTGCCGGTTTTTTTTACCTCTAAGGAGAGTTTCAGACTTCCACTTGCCTCCGTCTCTCCTCCTCCTGTTGAAGGCAAAAACCTTTCTCTCCCGATGTTATCCGGGGGCAGCGCAGGACTCACGGAGTTTATGAGGTGAGGAGTCGAATTCTCCAACTCCAGCGGGACGCCAAACAGCCCACCATGCTGAGATGCTCCTGTGACTTCATCCACTGGCGTCTCAGCCCGCTCAGGAGTCCATGGAGGGGTCATCCTCGGCAGCTCTCGCGGCTCTGGGGGGGTCAGCAATATTTCCCCATGCGGCAACGGAACTCCTGCTTCCGTTCCACCAGCGGGGCTCACGGCCCCAGTCTGCAAAATGGGGGTCGCGTACTGCAAAATCGCTCGTTGACCGGCAGAAAGTGTGGGCACAGGTGGTACACCCTCACTTTGCCCTTTCTTTGTGCGGCCATCGCAATTAACCGCGGAAATATAATTTAAATTCAGGAAAAACTTGCAGAGCGTTCAGCCAAGCGACCATTCAGGGAGCCATCTTGAATCTCTCCCCCCGTTGTTTCCTGTTCTTGAAGTCCCAAAATCTTCCCTTGTATGTTATAGTTTAGGGAATCCACCTTTTTTTCCAGCCGGTTTAAAGAGGGCCGCTGGTCCGCTATAAGGTCCCAAATAGCTTCAAGGGTTACCGCCTCTGGCCTTGCTATCCCCGGTGTTGACTCACCCTGAGTTTCCAAGCTCCCAATGTTCTCTCTGGCCTCTAGGTCCTGGACCTCTCCCACCAACGCGGGTTCTGTCGAGGAAATGAGCCTCTCTCTACCACCTTCTTGGTTAACTGACTGGTGAGCCAGCACGACACCGCTTCCTTGCTCCGGGGTCTCCCCCCTCAAGTTCGGCGCTCCGGCCACATCATCCAGTTGCGCCTGAGCGGATTCCTCGAACTGGTCGCATTGCGCCAGAGGCGCACGAAGGTCAGGACTGAGGGACGCCTCTTCCAGCGACGCGACTTGCTCTCCTGTCGCAGCGCCCACAATGGTTCCTCGGCTCCCTCGGAAAGCACTGCTTGGGTCAGGAAACGGACTATATCCAGCTGACTGGGGACCTGGTAAGGGTTCTTAGGGGAAACCCTCACCTTCCCTTCCTCTTAGAAAGCCTTCTCGTTTAAAGATTAAAAATTGTAGAAAGCTTAAGGTAGCTGGCATTTCTCCGACCTGCTATGCCGCCATCTTGAAAGCCTCCCAAGTTTCGCACTTTTTTTTTTCTCTTCATACTTATCTGTTACTCTTGGCTCTTAGTAACCTTTTGGTTCTATATCCTTTCCACCCCACCATTAATGATGAGAGCAGTGTTGGAACTGCATCTAAGGGAAATATCTAGCTTAATTAGTTAGGGGTAGTAACCGACACAATAAGCAAGTATCACCCATGCTTATTTGTTTACACAGACTAAATAATCCAGTCCTTGTTGGCTGTTGTCTGTATATAGATCCACTTTTCTCTTCATCCCCCCTGCTGTTGAAGCAGAGAGTATGTATGGATATGCGTGAAGTATCAGTCTTTCTCCCCCTGCCGTTGAAGCAGAGAGCTATGCTGGGATAAGCGTGAAAGTATCAGACTTTCTTCCCTGCCGTTGAAGCAGAGAGCTATGCTGGATATGCTTGAAGTATCAGCCTTTTCTCCCCTGCAGTTTGATGAAGCAGAGAGCTATGCATTGAAAGTGATAGTATCAGGCTTATTTGGTTTGGGGTAGTAGCCGCCGTAACAAGCAAGCTACTCCCCGCTTTTTTGTGAATGCATATCCTTTTTTCCACATTTCCTCTTGCTGTTGAAGCTTAGAGCACTGTTGGTAGTCGCAGTAACCGTGTGTATGTTTATTGAATAAGGGTATTATCTCCAGTGTTAGTAGCTGTCATTCCCGTGAGCCACCCACTCTTCATTCATTCAATGTCACCTAGCCTGTGCCATGTTTAAAAGCTTGATTAAAAGGTTATATAAATAGGTTATATCAAGTAAGAAATGAGGGTATATCAAAGCCTATAGATACGTATAGAAAGTAATTAGGATCTATATTCAGAGGTTTAGTTCTTAAAGTCCTTTATCCACAGAAACAGCACAGGCGGCAGCAGTGCAGGCCACACACACACACACAGTGAGGGCAGCAGGAAAGGTTCATGCCTGGTCTTTGGCCTTTCTGCTGAGATAGGGTGCCAGTCTGTGCTGATGGAGGCTTAGGTTATATGAATATCCCTCCACTGGGAACTGAACTAAAGACAGCAGATCACTTCACAGCAGCAAACCAAACAGCTTTTCAAATGGTTCACTATCAACCCAAACCAGAGCTGAACCGGTGGCCTAGATGTGAATATTCCCATTGCATCTTTTTCCCATGGCCAATACTAAGGCTTTTTTTTGTTCCCATGGAAATTAATATTGATTGCAACGCACCTTCATGGGTGCTGTCAGGCTTTTGGGTTCTAGCTTGGTCTGGTTTCTGATCCACACGCTCCTCAGGAGCAATGCCCAGAAAAACCACCAGGATTTGTGCGCACAGGACGGAGACTTACAGGCAGGAAAATGGGAAACTCTCAGGAGGAAGAAGGAAGACGAGGACGAGAGAGAGGAGGGTGACAGAGAGAAGAAGAGAATGGTACTTGGCAACTTCACTGAGGTCCTTTCATGAGAGATTTCCCGAAACAGCAGGAGTCCGTGCCAGCGGAAGAGGAGATCACTTTCAAATTGGCACCATCGGCAAAGCAAAGTAGGTACCAGAAGCACCAAGCAAACATGCCTGCAAGAAGAAACCTCCAAGGAAGTCACTTCAGCACAGGGGAACAGTCTGAGCTCCCTTCGAGTTTCCTCTCTTATCCGTCGCCCACCTGCTAAGGTCTCTGCAATTCCTGCCACAGGCTCACTGGAGATAAGCGCCTGGCTCCTGGTCAGAAGGCACAACTAATGCCAGTCCTGGTTTCTCAGCTCTGTGCTAAGAGTTTCTCAGTGTGGAACTGCAAAACCTGGACTGGCTTAGCTGGTCCTCTGCACCCTCCCCCATTCCCCCCCTTTTCCCCAGTATAGCCCACCCTGGTATGAGACTGGAGGGGAGGCAGACTGAGAAACAGCACACAACAGGAAGGGTGGTGGATGCGGGGAGCAGCCTCCCAGGGGCTGTGACTGGGGCAAAGAGTAACAAAATTCAGGAACGCCTGGGATCTGCGCAGAAGTTTAACGTCAGAGAACAAGTAGGGGCTTTGCTATTGCAACAGGAAGTGGGAGTGGGCAGATGAGATGCACCGCGTGCTCATCATATTCCTGCCTCTCTCCCACCCTTTTGAATGCTAAATACAATTCAGTCACATAAACAGCTGAGCAAGGAAACATTTTTGGTTTGGTTCGTTAATTTGGTTTGGTTTGCTTCCCAACTTCATTCGTTATGTTATTTCATTCATTGCCATTAAAATCAATGGGGGAAGCAATGCATCCTCCTTTTTTTTTTTTAACAATATATTTATGAGTTTTTTCACAGAAATCAAACAGCAATATAGCACAATTCATAATTCTGCAAACAGATATTTTGTGATTGCACTGAAACACATGCAAAACTACCAATAACTGAACATCTGTAACCACAAGATTTCTCACCTCTACCCCCCTCTTTTGCTTATACCCACCCCCCTACCCAGAAAGATAATCAGCGGTTGGATCAATGATATACATCTATACAACCATCTTGCATTAACACTTACAACAAAATATCTAGATCGCATTACCTATTAAGAACTAAAGAACAGAGGGCATTTCAGTCTGGGTACAGCCGCCCAACTGTTATGACTTGTAGGTGCGCCCTGGGTTGAGGTGAGAGATGGTACCACCCATAGGAAGGAGCCCTGTGAGCCTCACCTTCGGGGAGGTGCGGTCTCAGTGGACGTCCGACACAGCTGTGGAATACAGTCTTTATTGTAAAAGTAGAAAAGGCACAGCCCGCGGAGTGGGGGGTGCAGGAGGAGGAGATAAGGTCTGAGAAGGGGTATACCCAGAGGGAATGCCTCAGACGTGAATATCTGGTAATGGTCCGCAGAGCGGGGTACACCGAAGAAGTCTCTCTGAAGTGATGATGCGGTAGTGGCCTGCAGCGCAGGGTACACCGAGGGATTCCTCACTCAGAGATGATGTTGTAGTGGCCCGGGTACGTTTCTGTAGCGATGATGTGGCAATAGCCTGCAGCGCAGGATACACCGAGGTGGCTCCTCACTAGTGCTGGCACAGTAGTGGCCCGAGGTACGGGGTACACTGGAGAGGATCTCACAATAAAGCTGGTTCAGTAGTAGTCCGTGGAGTCAAGGTACTCACAGAGTGATAGTTCCAGGAGAGGTCCTGGGGCACTGGAGCAGACAGCAGTCCAAGGCAGAAGGCCCTCCCAGGAGCAGATAGCCAGAGACGAGGAAGGGCCCCCGAGGAGCGGGTACCCAGAGCATCTCACGCCGAAGTGCAGGAACTGGAACAGGAAGTCCATACAAGAGAAGCGGATTCAGCAATGAGGGAACTCCTTGCTAACTCGTTGATAGGCAGGGCCAGGCAGCTTAAGTACAGCAGAGTGTAGACGTTATCTGGAGGGGACGCTCCCGAGGTTCCCGCCATGGTGTGCTTAATACTGGCACGCGCGCCTAAGTGATCCCATGAGCAAGAAGGTGGTCGGCAGCACCCTCGCTGTCCCGGGAACGCCAGGGAGGTCGGCGGTAGCTGTTGGAGGCCGCCACTTTCCCCAATGATGTCAGGGCTGCATAAAAAGAGGTGAGCATTAGTGGTCGCAGCCATCTGGGACCGATGGGCATAACACCAACATTTTCCCCCAAAGACAATTTATCATGGCATGTTTAACAGAGATAAAGGATTCTGTATTTCAGCTGGTACTACTGAGAAGAACGGTTTCCAAACCTCTAAGAAACTTTTTTGCTTTTTGTATGTAAAGGATTTATAGATTTATGTTCCAAAAGTGACAATTCCAACATATTTACTTTCCATAAACTTTCAGAACCCCATCTAACCATTTACTCAGTATACATTTCTTTGCTACTAAGCTGGCTTTTATCGGTAATAACGTTTGAGCCTTGTTGACTATAATTGCATCTCCCTTTATACCCAACAGGCAGAAAAACCCAGACCAAGAGAATTGGAGACCCAATATCGAGTTCAAAAACTTTAGTATTTTGCGCCAAAATTCCTGAATATGAGCACATTCCCAAAGACAGTGCAAAAAAGTTGCTTTTACCTCCGAGCATTTCAGACACTTACCAGACAAAGCAATATGAGCCTTAAAGACCTTCAATGCTGGTAAAACAGTTTGTGTACTGTCTTAGCTTGCATTTCTTTTAAGGACATACTCTCTGAAGCAGTATTAATGGATGAAACACCCTCTAGAATCTCTTTTTCCGTTATTTCAATAACAAGGTCCTGCCTTCACACATCTGCCATAGATTCCAGTAAATTATATTGCATAATAAAATTTCAGCCCTGAAAATTTTCCAGAATCTGTAATCAACTCAAAACATTTGGAAGGGAGTCTTGTGCCCCTGTTAGGGTCTTTAATATATCGTCAGCAAATAGCATAATTTTAGATTCCAGTGGGTCAAAAGAAATGCCCCAATAGACTCTTCTTGCTTAATCCATCTTATCAATGGCTCCAGGGTCAATATAAATAAGAGGTGAGAGAGGGCATACTTGTCTGGTCCCTCTATACAATGAAAATGCCTCTGAAAGCATCCCATTTACTTGAATGTACGCAAGTGGATTAGAATACAAAATCTGTATAGCAGCCAATATTTGCTCACTAAATTCAAATTCACCCAGTACAAATTGGAGAAAGGAGCAGGAAACCCTGTCAAAGGCCTTCTCTGCATCAAAACTCATAATAAGTGGATCTTGGACCTTTTTAAGTAGACTCCCTTCCATGTCTTGAACGAGTAGATGTGAATCGGCTATTTACACTTTCGGATAATAGAAGGACTAGGAGGCATTCCATGAAGTTAGCAAGTAGCACATTTAAGACTAATCGGAGAAAATTCTTTTTCACTCAATGCACAATTAAGCTCTGGAATTTGTTGCCATAGGATGTGGTTAGTGCAGTTAGTGTAGCTGGGTTTAAAAATGTTTGGATAAGTTCTTGGAGAAGTCCATTAACTGCTATTAACTTTCCTCTCTCCTCTTGCCTGCCGCTGCTGCCTCTGGACCAACGAGGCTCTCTCCTGGATTTTGCTGCTTGTTGACCTTTACTGCTGTTCCGCTCCAGTTCCCCCCGCTAACACCGCACCGTTCCCCCCTTGTGAGCTGACTCTGCCCCCTTTGACATCACCCGAGGGGGCCATAAGTGCGGCGCAGGAAATTGGAGAGAGTAACTTGCCTCTCTCCACTTGCCTGCCACTGCTGCCTGTGGACCAACGAGGCTCTCTCCTGGATTTGGCTGCTTGTTGACCTTCACTGCTGTTCCGCTCCGTTCCCCCCCGTTAACGCCGCACTGTTCCCCCCTCGCGAGCTGACTCTGCCCCCTTTGACATCACCAGAGGGTGCCGAGGGGGCCTTAAGTGCGGCGCAGGGAACCGGAGAGAGTAACCTACCTCTCTCCACTTGCCTGCCGCTGCTGCCTGTGGACCAACGAGGCTCTCTCCTGGATTTTGCTGCTTGTTGACCTTCACTGCTGTTCCGCTCTGGTTCCCCCCGCTAACGCCGCACCGTTCCCCCCTCGTGAGCTGACTCCGCCCCCCGTGACATCACCCGAGGGCACCCAGGGGGCCATAAGTGCGGCACAGGGACCCCAGGGTGTTGCGAGACAAAGGGGCTTACCCCTTTGTGCACCCCTTCGTGCAGCCCTGAGGTGTTCGTTGATAACATCACAGAGTTGGTTGCCGTCCAGAAAAGATCAAAATGGATAAAGTATCAAAGTCAAAACCCATAACTGTTATGATGAACCGTGGAAAATATCAGATTAACAACAATACCATCTGGAAGCCTCAACCTTTAAAGCATGCAGTAAGGAAGAAAAAGGTTTCACATTTGAATTTAATTAACATTAATACTAACATTTGGTATTTTTTGAGTAATTGTCTAACCCTTTCTTTTATTTTAATTGATATACAAGCCCTAACCAAAAAAAACATCATTATTGATGATATTGTATTAAAATTCCATGTCCAGACTTAGCTCCATCACTATGATTCTTTTGTCTTCACTACGATCTCATACCTTATCCTAACCCCACTAGCCTCTCATTATACTGTAGAGTGACACCCTGATATGTTCCCACAGTTCCATGATCTTAGTTTGTAAAAGCCCATGTTGATCTTAGTTTGTACAAGACCTTGTTGTCTGCAATCTTACGGGGTCATTTTTCGTATGGTGCGATGCAAATCCCAACGCAGAGGTTTAGCTACACCTTTTTCAAATGTGTCCCGTACGGCTTATGTCAGAGGACTTGAGAGAGAGAGAGAGAGAGAGAGAGAGAGAGAGAGAGAGAGAGAGAGAGAGAGACTGGCCATAATAGTATGTCCCATACATAGGTATTTGTATCCCTAGGATAGGCCCACCTAGTAACTAAAGGTGGGGATTAGGTAAGAGTGTAGGGGGTTAGGGGCCGCTTTCACATTGTACATGAGACGTACGAACAGAACAGTGATCTCTTGTGAAGATTAGCTGGCCTTCGGAGTGAGGAAACTCACCCAAAGATGAGATTTGGGCAAGGGTCTCTCAACCTAAGCTAGGTAGGGGAAGGGAGGGGAGGCTGAAGGAAAGTTCCCTCTGAGGCCGCTCCGATTTCGGAGCGGCCTCGGAGGGAACAGGCAGCGTGCGCAGGGCGCAGCGCGTGCAAGGAGCACAAATGTGCACACCCTTGTGTACGTTGACCCCGGATTTTATAAGCTACGCACGGCTACGTGCGTATCTTATAAAATCCGGCGTACTTTTGTTTGCGCCTGGTGCGCGAACAAAAGTACGCGCGGGCATACATTTATAAAATCTACCCCTATATGTCTCCCTTCTTGTGGGTTAAGCCAGCAGTGGAGCTTATCTTGCTTAAGCCTAACTACCAGGCTACTATGCAGGCATCAGCTGTATGACATGTATGACCACCAATGATAACATCAACATGAAGTAGGAATAATGCAACAATAATAATAATCATGGTACTTATAAGGAATCATAATAGTAATAATAGAATGGGAGTAATGCAATAGATAGGATAATAGTGAATAAAATCTTCATTATGATGAGGAAAGGCAAAAAGTATATTGAAGAAATAAGGAAATATTGTAGTTCTCACGTGGTGCATGCTATAGAAATATGAGGTAGCTTATTTTTATTTTTTATTGTATCACTATTACTTACAGTATATTTTTGTTTGAAAATCGTTTTGAATGAAAATTGAATAAAGAATAAATTAAAAAAAAAAAAAAAGAAATATGAGGTAGGGACAGCATCTCAAGACTTAAGGAAAAAGAAGAGGCAAAAACTGACAGAAATTTTTTTTTTAAATATATCTGAAGTAGAAATCCTGCGAGGGAGTCAGTTGGACCATTAAGACGATCGAGGGGTTAAAGGGGCACTTAGAAAAGATAAGGCCATCACAGAAAGATTAAACAATTGCTTTGCTTCGGTGTTTACAGAAGAGGAGAAGGTTTTCATGGGTAATGATTCAGATGGACTGAACCAAATCACGGTGAACATAGAAGTGGTAGGCCTGATTGACAAACTGAAGAGTAGTAAATCACCTGGACTGGATGGTATACACCCCAGGGTTAAGAACATAAGAACAAGCCATACTGGGTCAGACCAAGGGTCCATCAAGCCCAGCATCCTGTCTCCAACAGTGGCCAATCCAGGTCATAAGAACCTGGCAAGTTCCCAAAAATTAAGTCTATCCCAAGTTACTACTAATAGCAGTGTCTATTTTCTGTCAACTTAATTAATAGCAGGTAATGGACTTCT
The DNA here is from genome assembly GCF_901001135.1 of Rhinatrema bivittatum. Classification (NCBI taxonomy): domain Eukaryota; kingdom Metazoa; phylum Chordata; class Amphibia; order Gymnophiona; family Rhinatrematidae; genus Rhinatrema; species Rhinatrema bivittatum. The sequence goes on from NC_042619.1 coordinate 307,800,323, forward strand.
CCTCCAAGAACTTATCCAATCCTTTTTTAAACCCAGTTACACTAACTACACTAACCACACATCCCCTGACAACAAATTCCAGTTTAATTGTGCATTGAGTGAAAAAGAACTTTCTCCGATTAGTTTTAAATGTGCCACATGCTAACTTCAAGGAGTGCTCCCTAGTCCTTCTATTATCCGAAAGAGTAAATAACTGATTCACATTTTCCCGTTCTAGACCTCTCATGATTTTAAACACCTCTATCATATCCCCCCTCAGCCGTCTCTTCTCCAAGTTGAATAGTCCTAACCTCTTTAGTCTTTCCTCATAGGGAAGCTGTTCCATCCCCTTTGTCATTTTGGTCGCCCTTCTCTGTACCTTCTCCATCGCAACTATATCTTTTTTGTGATGAGACGACCAGAATTGTACACAGTATTCAAGGTGCAGTCTCACCCTGGAGCGATACAGAGGCATTATGACATTTTCCGTTTTGTTCACCATTCCCTTTCTAATAATTCCCAACATTCTGTTTGCTTTTTGACTGCCACAGCACACTGAACCGATGATTTCAATGTGTTATCCACTATGACACCTAGATGTCTTTCTAGGGTGGTAGCTAGCGCCTAATATGGAACCTAACATTGTGTAGCTATAGCATGGGTTATTTTTCCCTATAAGCATCACCTTGCACTTATCCACATTAAATTTCATCTGCCATTTGGGTGCCTAATTTTCCAGTCTCACAAGGTCTTCCTGCAATTTATCACATTCTGCTTGTGATTTAACTACTCTGAATAATTTTGTATCATCTGCAAATTTGATTACCTCACTCATCGTATTTCTTTCCAGATCATTTATAAATATATTGAAAAGTAAGGGTCCCAATACAGATCCCTGAGGCACTCCACTGTCCACTCCCTTCCACTGAGAAAATTGTCCATTTAATCCTACTCTCCGTTTCCTGTCTTTTAGCCAGTTTGTAATCCACGAAAGGACATCGCCACCTATCCCATGACTTTTTACTTTTCCTAGAAACCTCTTATGAGGAACTTTGTCAAATGACTTCTGAAAATCCAAGTACACTACATCTACCGGTTCACCTTGATCTACATGGTTATTAACCCCTTCGAAAAAGTGAAGCAGATTTGTGAGGCAAGATTTGCCTTGGGTAAAGCCATGCTTTGTTCCATTAAACCATGTCTTTCTATATGTTCTGTGATTTTGATATTTAGAACACTTTCCACTATTTTTCCTGGCACTGAAGTCAGGCTAACTGGTCTGTAGTTTCCCAGATCCCCCTGGAGCCCTTTTTAAATATTGGGGTTACATTGGCTACCCTCCAGTCTTCAGGTACAATGGATGATTTTAATGATAGGTAACCCCTTCAAAATAATAAAGATTTGTGAGGCAAGACTTCCCTTAGGTAAAGCCATGTTGACTGTGTTCCATTAACCATGTCTTTCTATATTCTCTGTGAGTTTGATCTTTAGAACACTTTCCACTATTTTTCCCAGCACTGAAGTCTTGCGGAGGAGCCAGTCAAGGAAGTTCCAGGAGCTGGTGTACCTCCAGACAGATCTTAAACCAGACCATCATCAGGATGGGAGGATCCAGGCTTAATGAAATCATGGGAAGACAAATCTCCCTGAGCGCCCAAACAGCACTGAAACATTAGAGGACAGGTCAGGCCGAGAAGCCCGAATATGACAGGCAACACAGAAAGGCACTTAGGTTTCTTATTCACCAGTGCCATAAACTGTGGTGAATGTGCATCCGAACGGCTCGCACTGAAAAATTAATGTACATAAAAATTAGGCGCCTCAAAAATAAGTGCCGTAAAAACGCACTTGTGCGCCAAAGCTTGAGTGTTATCACCATGCTAAAAACTGTGCGTGCAAAAGGCGTGCCCAAAACTGAATGCACTGCACACACCGTCCTGCAGAGCGCAGTAAAGTATGCACAGCATGCGAAAACGCCACCGCGGAACACAGTCAAAAACTTTACTGCAGGGCCTAGCCCACCGGGGCCGCTCAACCTGCCCGGCTGCCCAGTTCCTCTAAGCCCAATGGGAGCAGGAACAAACGTCACAATGGCAAGTAGAGCACGGAGACCAGAGAAAGTCCTAAAAATCCCGTCTCTGTTTCTGAAGGTAAACTTTTTTTTTTTTAAACCTTACCTGAGCTCAGCTCTTACTGGCTGAGTACAGAAACGGTTTCCAGCTGCGGGGGAAGAAGGGATCTGCCCTCACCGCTGCGCTCAGCCTCCTGTATCCGCTGCCTTTAAACTGTACAATTAGTTAAGTCCACGCTGGGCAACCCAGCTACTGGACCAAGGCACATGTCCGAGGGACTACAGAAATCACCTCAGGAATTCTCAACTGGCGGAGGGACTATTTGGAATCATCGCAGGAGAGCGAGGCTTTTCTTTCTCAATTTAAAATTCTCCTTCCAAAATCTGAAGCAATCCCCATAAGGAGATGCACGTCCACCATCTGCTGGAGACGGAGAATACTAACAGGCTGGGGTCACTGCTGGAGTATATATACTGTGACATCAGCTTGCTTTGTCTCCATCTGCTGGCAGGGGAGCATAACCCACTGGTCCTGAGTCCATCCATCTACATGCTAGAAAATGGATAGTTTGTGCATCCCTAGCGCTCTGCATGGGGTGCCCAGGAGAAGTGGCTGTGTATCCCCAAGAGCCTGGCCAGAATGCCATCCCCACCCCACTGCAGGGCTGTTCCCAATTGTTCCTTTTCAGTGATGAGTGCCAATAAAAGGACCAATCCCCTTTCAGGACAGCCTTCTTAAAGCAGATTGGTCCTTTCACCGACTTGGGACAGTGAACAAACCAATCTGCAGTAAATGAAGCAGTGAATAAATTAAGTGTCCTGTGTGTGCAGGTTACCAAAATGGATGCTGTTAAAAACCTGGAATTTATAAGCGTCCACTTTATCCCACAGCAGCAAACTTACTGGCACAACACGCATGCACAATATACATGGCCCTGAGTTTGTATATTGTGGGTGTATATTGTGTGCCCCGAAAAAAATTTTTACACGTACTTTTTTTTTTGCATGGTGCAGCTTTCTATGGTTCTTCCTCTTTAGTATTGTGATGATACTGTAGGAGGAGCTACAGAAAAGCAGGGGTTTTTTTGTTTTTAAGTTGAGCCCTTGACATGCAGGAAGACTTTATGCCTGCTCGAGGCAGGCTTAAAGTTTGATGGGTTAAAAAGTGCGCCTCAGGCCCACAGGGATTTTTTGCATTGCGGGGTAATAGCTACTAGCCTCATCTACATGGAATTTATATTTGATGAGCACTATTAGCTATGAGCGAGCCCAAGCGCTTATTAACCTATGCACTAGGCTCAGCGCATGATATTGGCCTGAGGATGTGGCACTTCCTCTCAGACTGAATGCCTGCCTGCTCAATATTGCTCTGATGCCAGCGAGGGTTACTGTAGTCATGGTTGCTAAATTCCCTCACATCCAAAATTCAGCTGTAACACTTCTGCAATGTGCCCAAGCCCTTCTGCCCGTTCCAGATAGGAAGCTCGAGCCTGAATTTCCTGTACCACACTACAGTGTGCTATAAATGAGCTGTCAGGCCAGCCCTTAAAAAAAAAGCCAACACTGCCAGGGTAGAATAGAATTTTATAATTAGTGCAAGTTTCACACACACATACTTATTGAGCCTATGTATTATGTCACTGTCAGACATACAGGTAAATTTTTAAAGACCAGCGCGTGCAAATACCGGGAGATACATGCGTGGCCGGGCTGTTTTGAAAATGCACTCTGTGCGTGCACCGTCTGGCCATGGGCGTATCTCCTGCTACACGCGGAAGTGCTGGGGGTCTGTGAAAGGGGCGGAGCCTGGATGGGCCAGGGGCAGGCCAGGGACCAGCCAAGACAGCAGCCATTAGGCCCTGGAAGCGCGGCTGGCTGCCGCACGGAACTTACTTCAACTCCGAAGAGGAAGTAAGTTTTAAAACAAAACAAAAATCGAACAGTTAGGTGGGGATTAGGGGTTGGGGCAGACAGGGGAAAAGGGAGGAAGGCCAGTTAGGATATTACCGCACGTTTTTTTTATAAAATCCCCCCTCCCCCTTGCATGCACTGATATAAAATCGGGCACGCATGTGCACGCGGGTATCATATTTTATAACAAGTTATAAAATTGGTGTGCATAGGGACGTGTGCACACGTCTGGAAAATCTACCCCATAGGCTGTAGGATTTTTTGAGTATTGAATAGAAAGTCTGGAAATCTGTCACCCTCTAATGGCAAACAGAACTTACTACCCAAAAGTCAACACATTTGCTTTTCAGTCTATTTTCACCTATGATTTTGGAGTACTCTGGTAGTTTTCAAATTGTAAAATATGTATTGGCAGAGCTTCTTATACATCAAGCAAAAGAAAGGAAAAAAGAAAACAGAGGGAGAGACTCCTAAAAGTAACCAAAACATATATTAAGCAAACCTATTTGGGATACACAATGGGTTGATGCATATAATGATTTTATTTAGTTTACACAATATAATCATGAAACAAAACCATGTGTGTGTTGTGGGAAGACATGCTGAAGGAATTATAGTGTGCTGCAGGGCAGGACTGGGGTGCATTTGCCAGAGCTATAGTTGTGGGTATGGGGTGAATTTCAGAACTGAAATAGCAGGTGTGGCACATCAGGACTAAGGTGCATTGACAGCGCTGTGTGGAGGTCTCAGTACTGGAACAGCAGGGGTGCAGTGCACAGCAAAACTGAGTTGTACTGGCAGTTATGTGTGTGTAGGTGGGTGGCAGATTGGTCTATTGGACATCCCTTGGTGGGCTGGTCGCACTGGTCACGTGGTCTGCTGAGAGTGTCCACGACAGAGCGTGCAACTCATCGTAGGTGGAAAGGCTCAGCAGGGCACAATGCAGCTCAAACAGCCACGGCTAAAGGGCTTGACGGGGCCGCAACAGAGCTCTACCCACTGCCTGCTGTGGCCTGAAGAGAAAGGCCTACCTGGCTGGAAGAATGACACATCTGGCAGTTACAGGGCCACCAGGAGCACTGACTTCCTCCCACCTGCCCTCCAGCAGTAAGGAGCAGCGCTGGCGTGGCCAAGGCCCAGCAGAAAGGAGGAGCCCTAAGGTACAGTGTGTATGAGAGAGCCTGCATGTATACATGCATGAGGGAGAGGGCCTGTGTGTTCATGAGAGGGAAGAGCCTGCAAGTGTGCATGACACACAGAGAGGGCCCTGCATGAGTGTATGTGATAGAGCGCACTTGCATGCATGTATGAAAGACAGAGCTTGCATATGTGCATGAGACAGAGTGCTTGCATGTGTCTTATGAGAGACAGAGTGTGCAGAGTGGTCGTGTGGGGGTATATTTTATATTATGTCAAAGAACACTCTACACACAATCTGGTAAAGCAAAACTCAGTTTATTAAATGTAAATATATGGATAATAAATCAGCAAAGTAATATCAATACTGAATACAGTATCACAGTACGCTGTAGATAAATCAATACAGGTAAATAGGAGACAGACAGAAATAAAGATGGAACATTAATCAAAGAACAAAAGACCTGAACACCACCCTTATCAGTCCTCATGTATATAAGCCAGCCTTCATAGGAAATCTGGGGGACTCTGAAGAAGACACCTCTGTGTGATCTATTCAGCTTATCCAACTAAAATAAGCAAATGCTATGCTTTATATATCACTCTCTGCAAGTTAGGTGCTTCAGTTTGCACTTTTACCCAGGAAGGTATGTCAGTACCAGACCTTTGATCTCCCATTTGGTAAAAGACACCAACTGTTTAACTTATTATAAGCTCACTGGTATGGGTACTTTGTCTTTAGCATTTGATCTTCCCAGGTGATAAGAAATACCAACCATCTTAGTCTTTGATGTCCCCAGAGATACCAGATGTTCCTTGGGGCCATCCCAGCTCTTTATCAGCACATTGTTGCCAGAATGTCTCAGGAATGCAGGGAACAAATGGCGACAGTGTCATGCGCCTTTGTACAACCCCTGCACTCACATCACGTACTCATCAATCATTAGAACCTGTCTATTCGCAGTACAAGGTCTTCCAGAGATCTAGCTGTCTAAAAGTTTCTTTCCACAGAGAGAAAGCCTGTATGTGAAGGAGATTGAGAAAACCTACAGCTGTGTGAGAGAGAGCGCCTGCAAGTTCGTATGAGAGGGAGAGTGTTATGAGCGAGCTGGAGGGAGGAGCTAGCAGTCTGTTATGAGCGAGCTCCTCTGGAGCGAGGAGCTAGCAATCTGTTATGGTTAAACTCCTATGAAGGGGAGGAGGTAGCAAGCTGTTATGGTTCCTACTAGGGGGTTAGCATTCTGTTAGGAATCTGCTCCTGTGGTAGGAGGAGTTAGCAATCTGTTATAATCTATTCATGAGGAAAGAGAAGTTAGTAAACTGATATGCTCAGCTCCTGTAGAGGGAGTAGTAACAAACTATAATGAATCTGTTGCTGAAGACTCCTGGTGGGGAAGGAGTAGCCATCTATTACCAGCGGAGTGCTTGGAGAGGACACTCAGCTGTAGAGGAATGTAGGTAGGTGAATCCTTGGGCCGATGGCAGATGACTGCGCCCCCAGGAGGATATCCTGAGAGGGACCACCGGCTAGGCTTGGGTATGGAGACAGACACAAATAATTCTTTTATTAGACAGGATAGTAGAACCACCAGAGGTGGCAGTAGTGAGCTGACATGCCCGGCAGGGCTGAAGTCCCTCAGGTACTGGATCAGCGATCCCAGGGTTGCTGAGCTGTAGAGAAACTATAGATAGTGAGTAGACATGGTATGCTGTATTCATAGCCAGTACTGGATGATAGATCTCACATAAGGTCTTTAAGGAAGCTCAGTAGCTGGAAAGGGTTAGGCCCTCGAGAAGCGAGTACCTGGTTCCAGGGAAAGCTCTGAGAGAGCGATGGTAACTCACAAATGTCTGTATCTGCGATAGCTTCCAGGCAGTAGAGAATCTTCAGAGTGTTCAGGAACATGGGCCCTCGAGGAGCGAGTACTGGTTCCTATTGGCAATCTGAAATAAAGAAAAGAGAGCGAGGCCCCCGAGGAGCGGGTACCCCTGGTAAGTCCGAGGAGACAGGGTAGCATAGGTAGCAAAACCCTTTGCTAACTCGATCCGTTAGCAATTTCTGAGACCTTTTATATTGGAAGCGGGTGACGTCAGTTCAGGGTGACGCCCCTGAGGTTCGCGCCCTTGCTGGTACATATTTCGGAGCGCGCACACGTGCCCTACATCATCAGGAACATGGCGGATCCACAGCGTCGTGCCGCTCCGGGGATGCAGGAGGAAGACTGCAAGAAGACGCCGCAGCAGCAAACCGTCTATCAGGCCCGGAGGGAGTTGCCACAGTGGTAAGGAGGGCGGAGTGAGGGCGTCGAGCAGCGAAGGACGCAACAGAGAGCACCTGCATATGTATATGAGAGAGAGAAAGCTCGTGTGTGTGAAGGGGGGAGAGAGAGGATAAAGATTGTGTGCCCCCCCCCCCCCCAGCAATCTCTGGGTGAGTGGAAATCAAAAGATCCTGGTATTTATTTATTTTATGGTATGGAGACCTGCAGATTTTTTAATCCTATTTTAAATTTTGGGGCGTTATTGCATGTGTCTGCTGTTTTGAAATATTTAGTGGTATTTGGAAAATATTACAACAACTTTAAGTGACATTTTAAGATTTAGATGTCTGTGGCCCGTTTTGACATGAGGAAGTCATGTCCCCGTGGCTGGTTTTGAACAAAATACCCTGGGCTGATATTTTCCTGCAAGCCGCCCCAGGCGGGTGGATGGTGGTCTCAGTAACGGGAATAGCAGGGGTTGCTGCAAGTCAAGGTTAAGGTTAAGGTTCATTAGCAGTGTGAGAAGAGAATTTGGGTGAGAGGGGGCAGGTCTCCACTGGCGAGGGAGAGCCCATAAGGCAGGGGTGGCCAATTCTGGTCCTCGAGAGCCACAAACAGGCCAGGTTTTCAGCATATCCACAATGAATATGCATATTCACCCCTGCCACAAGGAGTAAACCAATCCCTTTCAGAATGTCTGGGAATCTGCAGCAGCAGGGCTCCAAATTATTTAGCTATTTTCAGTTTTCATAGGAGTTTCCTGGATGAGTTTAGTCCTGGGGGAATTCTGCGCTACTGTGTAGAATTTGCACAGAATTCCCCCCTGCGCAAAATTGCAGAGGAGACCCCGGCATGCCGCAAACAGAGCACGTCTTACGTGTACCGCTGGATGTGCTCCATTCGCAGCGAAGATGAAGGCCTGGCGCGCCGTTCGTGGCGAAAAGGGAAGGGCACCCCCCCCCCCCCCCCCGTGTGCCAAGAATGGCGCGCCGCAGCACACGTGGGCCTCGCTCCGTTTGCGGCATGCCGGTGAGAGAGAGCAGGAGGGTGTGGGGGAGGGGAGGGTGAGAGACAGCATGGTTGGTAAGAGGGGGTGGGGGATGCTTGAGTGTGGATTTCAGAGAGGGAGCCTATATGAGGAGAGTGTGAAGGAGTGTGTATGTGTGTGAGAGATTGGGAGCTCGTGTGTATGTGAGGGTGTTAGTCTGTGTGAAGGGATTGTGTATGTGTGAGACAGAGCCTGTGTGAAGGGCTGCGTGAGAGACAGACATAGGTAGCCTGTGTGGGTGTGTATGCAAGAGAGAGGGCCCTGTATGAGGGGATGTGTGTGTGTGAGAGAGCCTGTATGAGGGTGTGTGTATGTATACTAGAGAGACAGAGGGAGCCTGTGTGAGGGGCAGTAGTGAGAATGGGGTCAAACTCTGGGACTGGCAATAGAGTGGAAGGGGTTGAGCCTAGAGGTGGAGGGGCGAGATACTGGCAGGTGGAGGAGCTGGGGCCTGAGACGGTAAAGTGGCCAGGGGAGTAGGGAGAACGAGTGGAAGGGACACTTACAGTGAATTTCTAGGGAAATTCTGCTCAAAATATTTAAAATTCTGCATCTTTAAGTAAACTTTTTTCTGTACTAATTTAAAATGTAATTACTTAAAGACTGTCACGTAAATTGTGTTATTTTGACCAATATAAAGTTTGCAGAATTTTGAGAATTTTAAGTTTTTGTGTGCAGAATTCCCCCATGAGTTGGTAAGAGCGACAGAATCAATAAGAAAACCAGTTGGCGTAGGCAAGGGATATTGACAGGCTAAGACGACAACTTTATGTAAAGGGTCCCAACAGCCCCTTACTATAAGGGGTATCCTTTATTTGTTTGGGATTTGATTACTTACCTACAGCATGTCGGTTCCTATCCCCAGAGCGCTTATGGTCTTAGGGCCTAATTTACTAAGACCTTTCTCCCATTCTGTGCCAATGGGACATGAGAAGACAGGCTCTACTAGGATCTGAACCCAGGATTCTCCTGTCTGTTTACCAACTAAGCCACTGCCCTGCTCAATTACTGAGCCTCTCTGATTACCTGACCCTGGTTCACCAAGATAATCAGCTGTTCAACAGCCCACGTCAAACACTGACCAGTGAGCCCACCCAGTCTTGATTATGGTATAGAGCATACGCTATGCGAACAGAGGGTAGAGTGACTTGCGCAAGGGTCATGGAGGAACAGCAACAGGATTTGTGTAGACTTATCCACGATGCCTATTACCCTGTTCTATGGAGGACACCAATGCCCTGCCGCCCGCTCCACCAGGGAAATTCATGCCATATCCAGCCTGTCGCCTTAGGAGCTCAGTTCGCAGCTCCTGTTACTGAAATCACCCAAGTGAAAGGAGGCCACTGGGAGCTCCCCTCCAGTGCACTGGAACGCAAACTCAAGTAGGTTCCCATGGGAGGGGAAAGAGAGGTAACTTATCAGTACAACCCTCCTTTTTCAGGGAATAAGCTTCTCGGGAAACCAGTGATCAACCCACCTGGTTGCCCTGGGGAAGGGAAAAATCAGTCCTTGTGCGGGATTGTCATCCCGGAAGAGTCCCATCTCCCAAACCTGGATACTTTAGGGAAAGCAACCATAGGAAGGCAGTCACCCTGGAGCCACCATTCCACGCCTGCTTTCTATAGCTGCAACACCAGTCCAGATAGCTACACATCTGTTGAGACAAAGACAAATACGGAAGGGCTGAGGCAGCACCAGACTCTTTTATGGAGAATGAAGTCAGCACTAAGCTTTTAGGCCAGTGATGGCTAACCTATGACACGCGTGTCAGAGGTGACACGCCGAGCCGTTTTTGCTGACACGCGTAGCGTTTCGGGACTATCGATTTTTTTCTTTTTTTTTTATCGGCTGCGCCAACCCTTTAAAATTAGTTTTTTAGTATCCCTCCAGCCCCCCCCCCCTAATGGCCCTGGGCGCAGGGAGGCGCATGCGGCGCAGCGACAGGCAGATAGGCAGGGCCGTGGTGAGGCTCACTTCACCACAGCCCAAAGAAAAAGATTGTGTTGAACGCGCTGATGCTCCTCCTCCTTCCTGCCTGTGCGGCCCCGGAAGTAAACGTTGCCGGAGCCGCGTGGGCAGGAAGGAGGTGAAGCATCAGTGCGTGCAGAAGAGAAGCATCGCTTGCACTTACGGGCCGCCGCAAATCTCAAATCGCAGCGGCCCGAGAAGAGGAAGAAGCCCGGTAGCAGGGCCGCTGCAGGGCCCATCCTGCGGCGACCCGCGAAGAGGAGGCCCAGAGGTGAGAGAGAGGCTGAGGGTTTGTGTGTGTGTGTGCGCGCGCGCGAGATGAGTTGAGAGATTGTGTGTGAGAGTGAGGACCTGAATGTTTGCAGAGACTGCATGTGCTTGAGCAAGACAGCATGTGGGAGTGAGAGAGAGCCTGTGTGTGTGAGAGTTAGACAGCATGTGCCAGTGAGAGCCTGTGTGTGTGAGAGAGAGAGAAATGCATGTGAGAATGAGAACCTGACTGTGTGTTTGAGGGAAGAAGATGGAGAGAAAAGAAACAGAAAAAAAGACAATATAAAAGGAATTGGCAAAAAAAATAAAGGGAAGGTGGGAAAAAAAAAAAGCCTGTGACCAACCAATTAGAAAACTAAGATCAGACAGCAAAGGTTAAAAAAAATATATATTTTTAGTGATTGGCACATGTAATCTTTGGGAATGTGCAAGAATAGCAACATCCCCAATAGTCATGTGGCAGCAGTGGCAGCAGAGGAATGAGAGAGGTTCCGGAGGTTGCTGGCAAAAGAGAGGGGGGTCTGCCTTTAGTGTGTGGCATGTGTATGAATGGGACTCTGCCTGGGGGTGTATGTGTGTGAATGCATAGGTGCCTGCCTGGGGGTCTGTGTGTGTGTGAGAGAATGAATTGGTGCCTGCCTGGAGGATGGAGCGGGAGTGGTGTGAAAATGAATGGGAGCCTGCCTGGGTGTGTGTGTTTGTGTGTATGTGAGGGAGCCAGTGAGTGTGAGAGCATGATTGTGTATGAGAAAATCCAGGGGAGTAAGAGTTTGTGTGGGAGGGGGAGAGAGTGTTTTAATTGAAGATTTAGCCGACGAAATTCAGCAACAAAAAAGTCACTAAGCAAGCAAGGTAAAGAATTATTTGTTTTTGCTTTATTAATAAATACAGTACATATTTATTTATTTATTTTTAATTTTTATATACCGGAATTCCTGTATACAATACAAATCAGTCCGGTTTACATGGAAAGAAAAGATAGCCCTGGTCTGGGAAGTCAGATCAGGTTTTTTTTTTTACAAAGAACATTGAACAATAACATATAATACATTCATAATACAAAGAACATTGAACAATAACAATAAATCCTTAAATATTTTCGTAATTTAATTAAAATTAGGCCAATGGCATGTTGAACTTAAATTAAATGTAAGGTAAATTGAAATTTAATTTTGCATAAAATTGCATATTATTAACTGTAACACAGAATATTCCCAAGTTCAATCAGGATGCGGCGCTTAGTTACATTCTGGAGATTGGAACGCTTGCCTGAAGAGCCAGGTTTTTAACTTTTTTTTTAACTCTGGTAGACTGGGTTCGAGGCGTAGGTCAGGGGGGAGAGCGTTCCAATGGTGTGGTCCTGCAGTTGAGAGTGCTCTTTTTCTTAGTAATGATGTTGCTGGAGGGGCGAATAATGTGCCTCTGTAAGCGCTTCTGATGGGTCTGGAGGATAGGTGTGGACGAAGTTGAGTTTGGAGTGATATAGGTGCGATGTTGTGTATTGATTTATGAATAATGGTGAGGGTTTTAAAAAGGATTCTCTGTTTGATGGGTAGCCAGTGGAGGTTGCTCAGAATGGGGGAAATATGTTCTCTTTTATTGGTGTTTGTTAGGATTCTGGCAGCGGCGTTTTGTACCATCTGTAGAGGCTTGATACTGTTAGCGGGGAGACCAAGTAGAATTGCGTTACAGTAGTCGAGTTTTGAAAAAATAATGGATTGAAGGACGAGGCGAAAGTCATTGAAGTGAAGGAGTGGTTTTAACTTTTTGAGGACTTGTAGTTTATAGAAACAGTCCTTGGTGGTGGTGTTTATAAAATTTTTTAAGTTAAGTTGATTGTCAAGCCATGCTCCTAGATCCCTGACTTTTGAGGAGAGATAAATGTTTAATGAGGAGGGTTGCGAAAGGCTGGGTGAGTAGATACGTGGGTCTTGTGAGATAAGTATCATCTCTGTTTTGCTGGAGTTTAAAATCAAGTTTAGGTTGGAGAGGAGTTGTTTAATTGGTTGTAAACAATCCTCCCAGAAGGAGAAGGTTTTTTGAATAGATTCTGTGATGGGTATGAGGATCTGGATATCGTCTGCATAGAGGTAGTGCGTAAGCTTGAGATTTGATAGCAAATGGCAGAGGGGGAGGAGGTAAATGTTGAACAGGGTGGGTGAGAGAGATGAACCTTGTGGTACGCCTTGGTCTGATAGGATGGGTTCAGATTCCTTATTGTTTATTCTGACCTTGTAGAACCTGTTTGATAGAAACGATTTAAACCAACTGTGGGCAGTGCCTTTAATTCCTATGTTTGATAGTTGGTCTAAGAGTTGTGAGTGGTTTACCGTGTCGAAAGCTGAGGATAAATCTAGAAGAACCAGTAGGTATGATTGTTTTTTCTCCAGATTCAGAAGTAAGGTATCCGTGAGAGAAAGCAGTAGGGATTCTGTGCTTAATGATTTCCGAAAACCATATTGTGCAGGAGAGAGAATGTTGTGCTCCTCGAGATATTCGGAAAGTTGTTTATTGACTGCTTTTTCCATCAGTTTGGAAATCAATGGTAAGTTCGCAATGGGTCTGAAGTTTGCTGGGTCAGTGGGAGATGCGTTTGGTTTTTTCAGTAGTGGTTTAAGAATTGCTAGTTTTAACTGATTGGGTACCGTACCTTGGGCTAAGGAGGTATTAATGATTTCAGCAATGGGTTTTGCTACGGTGTTTGGGATGGAAGTGAGCATGTTGGTAGGTAGAGGGTCTGAGGGATGTGCAGCTGGTTTGATTTTTTTGAGTATGTTTTCGATCTCCATGGCGGATGTAGGTTCGAATGCCTCTAGACTGGCATTCTGAGAGATTTGGTATGTACTCAGAGGTGTTAGTGGAGCATTGTGGGTTGTAAGAGGTAGAGTTAGGTTGGAGATTTTTGTCTTAAAATAGGTGGCCAATTCATTGGCCTTGTTGAGTGCTTGTTGGTCTGGAATGGAAGGGGGGGTTGGTTTGGTAAGAGATGAGACGTAAGAAAATAGAGCTTTTGAGTCGAAGATGAAATTGTGAATTCTTTTTGCGTAGAAGTCCTTCTTTGTTTTGTGTATGGCATTTCTGTAGGTGTTGAGGGTGTTTTTGTAGTCCAGTCTTGCTGTATGTGAGGGGTTGTTTCTCCAGCTTTGTTCTTTATTTCGCAGTTTTTGTTTCAGGGATTTGAGTTCCGGAGTGAACCACGGTTTTCTGTTGTCTCGTGCTGGTTGTATTATTTTGGAGGAGATTGGACAGAGTTGATCTGCTATTTTGTTCGTGAGTTTGATCCATGAGGTAGTGGCTGTGTTGGCGTCTGAGAGGTCTAGTTGGCTGAGTTCTTTGGAGCATTGTTCGTTAAGTAGTTCAAGTGAGCATGGTTTCCTAAACTGTATAGTGGTATTGTTGATGTTTGGAGGTGGTGTGTTTTTCATTTTGAGGGTTGTGTTGATGATCTGGTGATCTGACCAGGGGACTGGTGTACAGGAGGGATTAGAATAGGTGGATAAGCTGTCGTTGATAAAGATGAGGTCTAATGTGTGACCTGCCTTGTGTGTGGGACCGCTGATTATTTGTGTGAATCCTAGGTGACTGAGGGAGGTTAGAAATGTTTCGCAGTTTGAGGATTGTGGGGTGGAGTCAACGTGTAAGTTGAAGTCTCCTAGGATGATGGTCGGTTTGTCTGAGTTGAGGTGTTTGGCTATCAGCTCTATTAGAGGAGAGGGGTTAGCGTCTAGGGTTCCTGGTGTAGCGTAGATGAGGAATATTTGAAGTTGTTGAGATTTGAATGTGGAGCATTCCAGTTTAGTAGTGGAGTATGATTGTTGTAAGGTTAGGCCCAGTTGTTTTTTTGCAGCAAGTAGGATTCCTCCTCCTTTTTTCTTGGGTCTGGGTATTGAGAAGAGATCAAAGGTTTGTGTTGGTAGTTGGTTTGTTAGTGTTATGTCTGAAGGTTTTAACCAGGTTTCTGTTATTGCACATACGTCTGGGTTGTTATCAATGAGGTAATCATTGAGTAGGTGCATTTTTTTGGAAAGAGACTGTGCATTGAATAGGGTTAAAGTGAAAAGTGAGAGGCCTAGTAGTTGCGTGATGGGAGATGTCATGATGGAGATTAGTCTTTGTTGTCTGGGTATGTGGATTGGGTCTGGTGGGGTGTTATTTCTGGGTTTTCTCCTGATTGTGGGGATAGGATGGAGGTGCATTTTTGTATGGAAGCCTGATTTGTGTTAAATGTTGGCGTCCTCAGCGTGTATGCTGGAGTCTTGATAGGTTGTCTGTGTGTGGAGTTGTCTGAGGAGTTGTCTGAGTCAGGCGTTGTTGAGTGGCTGCTGGAGTCCTGATAGGTTGTCTGCGAGTGGAGTTGTCTGAGTCATGCGTTGTTGAGTGGCTGCTGGAGTCCTGATAGGTTGTCTGCGTGTGGAGTTGTCTGAGTCATGCGTTGTTGAGTGGCTGCTGGAGTCCTGATAGGTTGTCTGCGTGTGGAGTTGTCTGAGTCATGCGTTGTTGAGTGGCTGCTGGAGTCCTGATAGGTTGTCTGCGAGTGGAGTTGTCTGAGTCATGCGTTGTTGAGTGGCTGCTGGAGTCCTGATAGGTTGTCTGCGAGTGGAGTTGTCTGAGTCATGCGTTGTTGAGTGGCTGCTGGAGTCCTGATAGGTTGTCTGCGAGTGGAGTTGTCTGAGTCATGCGTTGTTGAGTGGCTGCTGGAGTCCTGATAGGTTGTCTGCGTGTGGAGTTGTCTGAGTCATGCGTTGTTGAGTGGCTGCTGGAGTCCTGATAGGTTGTCTGCGTGTGGAGTTGTCTGAGTCAGGCGTTGTTGTGTGGATGCTGATTCCCAGAACATTGTTTGAGTCTGTGGTTGTCTGCTTCGTCTGTTGTTGAGTGGGTATATTTCTGAAGTGTAGGAAGGAGCGAACCATGTGGCCCTTTGGGGTGTGGGTAAGTGAAAAAAGGATCCTGGCGAGAGTCTAACCCCGGAGTGCCTAGCAACGGCTGCGTGCTCTTTCTTTCTGCTGGTCTAATTTTTTTTTGTTTTTGTTTTTTTTGTTTTGGAGCTCCCGTTTCCTTAGCACGGCACCGAGGAAGGAGAGCGGGCTCTTACCCTGATTATGCTGCGCCGGTCGCGCATGGCCCGTCAAAAGAGGGTATATGTGCTAGAGTGTGTTTGAATGTCGTTGTCGATATAGGGTTCTGCTCCGCTCCTCGGGTCCGCACGAAGGGGCGCACAAAGGGGCTGGCCCCTTTGTCGCGCGCCTTTGGCACGCGCCGGTCTTTTAAATTTATCGGCGGGTCGCCTGTGAATGAGGTAATTGGCGCTGATAGGATCGCTAGCGTGAGCTACGGATCCCACGTGGTCGGCGCGGGGTCCAGCGGGGGTAGGGCGAGATTACAGGCCTTACCCCGATGGGCTCTTGCGCCGATCGCGCGGGCCTCTCTCCCAGCTCCTACGGGCTGGGAGAGAGGCTCGCGCTGGTCTGCAGCCGGCTCAGGAACACCTTAAAAATTATAACTTAAAATTATACTTAAAATTATAACTTCTTGTTATTAATTAGAGCTACAAATATCACAATTATGGATTTTTCTAGAAGTGACACACCACCTGAGTTATGCTCGGTTTTTTTATGAATTTTGACACACTGAGCTCAAAAGGTTGGCCATCACTGATATATACAGATGCAAACATGTACCCACTGCTGGGGACAGAACAAAGCAGATGTAAAATTGTTTAGAAAAAACCTGAAAACATGGCTGTTTTCCTGGAAGGAAAATAGGCATAGTACTCTTTTATTCAATCCTTTTTATTATACTTTAGTTGTTGTAATTTCCTTAAATAATTTTAGTATACTATTTTACTCTATTTTATGTAGGATGCAGTATTTTACGCTATTTGTTTTAGTTAGGCTGTATTTATGTATGACTCTAATCTTTTTAAAAAAAAAGATGTAAACCGCTATGATGGCGTGACTGAATAGAGGTATAAAAACTTAACAAATAAATAAATACCTTGACGATTGGCTGACAGTATCTCCCGACCAGATATCTCTCTGTCAGCATCTAGAATCAACAATTTCCTGTCTGGAGTCCCTGGGTTTCCTCAAACTACAAGAAATTGGTACGCAAACCGACTCAAGTCTTACAATTCATAGGAGTCAGAATAGACTCGATCCAATCTCGAGCCTTCCTTCCCCAAGAAAGGATCGATCATCTTCACCACTTCTGCAAGGACTTGCTAGTCAATTTGAACACCATGGGTCATCAAGTGTTAGTATTACTTGGTCACATGGCAGCAGCTATCCATGTAGTACTTCACACTCATTTTCACATGCACAGTCTTCAATGGGGACTAAAAGCACAATGGACACAATATATTCAATCAATATCCTCTCAAATAACCATATCAAACTCCATGAAGAAAGACATTCTTTGGTGGCTAAATCCAGAAGTGCTAACCAACGGATCACCTCTTGAGGATACAACCCACAATCTCATACTAACCACGGATGCTTCAACACAAGGTTGGGGGGCTTACCTATTCCATTACAAGACTCAAGGTTAATGATCAAAAAAAGAACTTTACCAAATAAATCTTTTGGAATTTAGAGCCATGAGGTATGCCCCAATGACCTTTAC
The DNA here is from genome assembly GCF_901001135.1 of Rhinatrema bivittatum. Taxonomy (NCBI): domain Eukaryota; kingdom Metazoa; phylum Chordata; class Amphibia; order Gymnophiona; family Rhinatrematidae; genus Rhinatrema; species Rhinatrema bivittatum. The sequence goes on from NC_042619.1 coordinate 307,817,589, forward strand.
ACATCTCATACAAGTCATGATTCATCAAGTGGTCATATTTTATGTAAACAAGCAAAGAGGGTCAGGTTTATTTATTTATTTTATTTTAAAGCTTTTTATATACCGGCATTCGTAGGACACATCATGTCGGTTTACAGGTAACTGTGAAAGGAAATTACAATGAACGAAGATAGCAGGTTAATTAGATAACACATGAAGGTACATTTTTGTAGAGGGTAAAAGAGCAAAAAAGTTTGGTTGAACTATTTGGAATTATAGGTTATCCATATTAAAATTAAATAAACAAAAGGTTTCCTGGATCCTTTGCAGGAAAGCAGTATGGATCTGGGAATGGGCCCTAAATAACTCTATAACCGTAAGAGCCATATACATACCAGGAATAGCCAACACCTTAGTCAACCGACTCAGACTGTTTCACCCCCACGAATGGTCTCTCAACCCATCAGTAACAAACAATCTTTCTTCACTGGGGTCAACCTTGCATAGATCTCTTTGCCACAGAACAAAACTGGAAAGTTCCTCAATTTTGTTCAGTATGCCCAAGCCGTCTCAGGACTACACAAGATGCCTTCCTAATGTCATGGTCGACAAGTCTCCTTTATGCGTTTCCTCAGATTCCTCTCATCTCAAAAACAGTACAGAAAATAAGAGACAGAGCCTGTATGATTCTCGTAGCTCCAGCAATGCCAAGACAACCTTGGTTAGCTTATCTAGTTCAGAACCCTTAGATATAGGTCAAAACCCAGATCTCCTGACTCAGGAAGGATTTCTTCTACAACCTCTGCACTCATCCCTCCATCTCATAGAAACATATATAGAAATGACGGCAGAAGAAGACCAAAAGGCCCATCCAGTCTGCCCAGCAAGCTTCACACATTTTTTCTCTCATACTTATCTGTTTCTCTTAGCTCTTGGTTCTATTTCCCTTCCACCCCCACCATTGAAATATCTAGCTTGATTAGTTAGGGGTAGTAGGGGTAGTAACCACCGCAATAAGCAAGCTACACCCATGCTTATATGTTTTACCCAGACTATGTTATACAGCCCTTATTGGTTGTTTTTCTTCTCCCCTGCTGTTGAAGCAGGGAGCTATGCTGGAAATGCGTGATGTATCAGTCTTCTCCCATGCCGTTGAAGCAGAGAGCCATGCTGGATATGCATCGAAAGTGAAGTATCAGACACATTTAAATCTCACAGATTGAATGTTGAACAGCAAGCTTTACGATCATTAACACTGGCTCCAGATATCAAAGAAATTATAATAGCAGCTAAAAAAAACCCAACCACCAGACGTAATTATTCTTTTAAATGGAAAAGATATGCCAACTGGTGCCAAATTCAAAGCATTAGCCCTTTCACCTCTGAACCCTCAGAGATCCTTTCCTACCTACTACATCTATCTAAAGCAGGATTAGCCATTAGCGTTACCTTTGCAAGATAACCAAACACCTGAACTCCTAGCATCCCTGGAAGAGGGGCCCCAGCAGGACTGTGCCACCGTAAACCAACACCGTGTGTAATAGGGATGAAAATCCCAGAGCTACAAGTCTATCGACTCTTTAGCCACCAAACCCCCACTCCTACTCTCCCCTGCAGCTCCGCTCAAGACTGCAGCTGCAAGAAGCGGGCGAGGAAGGGGAGTAGCTCCCGGGAAGCACTCGCTCCTAGGAGCTGACACGTTGAACGAGGGGCTGCCTCCATCCCGCTCCCGCCTCCTCCTCTTTCCAGCCTTGTGTTGACGTCGCTCCACCTATTACCACGCCCAATCCAGGCCGGGCAGTGGGAAAAGGGCTCGTGGCTTTCCTTCTGTTTCCTCCAGTAGACACCGAGAGGAAGCATGGAGAGGGCGGCGCGAGGCGACGTCGCAGGTAAAGCTCGAGACGGGACCGAATGGTGGGGGGACAGCGAGAGGGCGCCCTAGGATGAGCGAATGCGGTTTGACACCGGCAGGTGACTTCGTGTCCCATTCCCTGGGGGTCGGTGCAAGGGGATTAGGCGCCCTAGGAACCCCTCTGCATTGCACCGCCCCCCCCCCCCCGGTCGCGCCGACACCCACGCCCCGCCCCCGGTCGCAGACCCGACTCCTATCTCCTGGGGTGGGGTCCACATGCCGCAGCTCCCCTGCCCCTTGAGCCGCCCCCCCTCAAATTTAAATAAAATAACCCCTCCACCCTCCAAGACTTACGAAAACCCCTGGTGGTCCAGCGGGGGGCCCGGGAGCGATCTACTGCTCCCGGGCCGTCGATTGCCACTAACCAAAATGGCCCCGGTGTCCTTTAGCCCTTACCATGTGACAAGGACTACAGGTGCCATTGGTTGAGCCGTGTCACATGGTAGGGGCAATAGATGATCGGTACCATAAGGCCACCGGCGCCATTTTGGTTAGTGGCAGCTGTCGGTCCGGGAGCCCCAGATCTCGCCCGGGTCCCCCGCTGGACCACCAGGGGGTTTCGCATGCCTTACATGTATCAGTGTGATGCCTTTATGAGGCTCTGATGAGAATTTGTTCCTCAGCTGTCCATGGTGTATGCATGCTTTATGTATATCACTGTGATGCCTGTATGGGGCTCCGATGAGTATTTGTTCTTCAGCTGTCTGTGCTGTATTCATGTTTTATGTATGTCAATGTAACTCTTGGAAAGGGTTCAAATGGCAATCAGTACAGCAGTATTTTGAATTGAGGTGGCTATAGAAAATCTACACCCCCCTTTTGTTGTCTATGTATCATAATTCATGCAGTTAGATATTTTCTCCATTCAATATACCATACTTCATGTCTTTTGAGGCCAAAACTGTTTATTCGGGAGGGAGAGAATATACATATCCCAAAAAAACCCCACCTAAAATCAATGGGGTACGTTTCCACCCCCTATGTTGTTAGTGTTTCCCCAAAACTGTTCAAGCTCCTGTCATGTTTCTTGGGCAGAGTTGGACAGCAAGTCATGCCATAAATTTTTTATCGGCTTGAGGTGGGATCTCTGACTAGATTGCTGCAGAACATTTACCTTTTTGTTCCTCAGCCATTCCAGTGTAGCTTTGCTTGTGTGTTTTGGGTCATTGTCATGCAGAAAGGTAGTCTTCCATCCCCAGTTTTAGCTTTCTTGCAGAGGGCAGTGGGTTTTCCTTAAGGACTTTTCTGTACTTTTTTCCATTATTCCCTCCTATCCTGACAAATGCATCAGTCCCTGCCAACGAGAAACATTCCCATAACATGATGCTGCCACCACCATGTTTCTCAGGAGAGATGGCATTCTCTGAATGAAGTGCTGTGTTGAGTTTGCACCAAACATAATGCTTTTCATTCATGCCAAAAAGTTTTTAACCGTGCCACAAATCTTTTTGCTATATGGCTACTGTATCCCCTGAGTGTTTGCACATTTTAAATGCAATTAAAGGTAACAGCTTCCTTTTTGCCACCCTACCATGCAAGCCGTATTTGTGGAGTGTTTGGGATATTATTGTCAAATGTGCATGTTGATCAGTCTTGACCATGGAAGCCTGTAGTGCTTTCCAAAGTTGCCATTGGTCTTTTGGTTGCCTCTTTTATCAGTCTCCACCTTGCTCAATAATCCAGTTAGGACCAGTTGGTACGCACCCCAGAGTTCTGAAAAAACTAAAAAATGAAGTTGTAGATCTGTTACTAATAATTTGTAACTTGTCATTAAAATTGTCCATTTTACTTGAAGATTGGAGGGTGGCCAATATGACACTGATCTTTATAAAAGGCTCCAGGGGTGATCCAGGAAACTATAGAAAAAACTGTGGAAACTATTTTAAAGAACAAAATTACAGAACATAACCACCCAGGAAAAGGATCTGGGTGTCATAGTGGACAATACTTTGAGATCCTTGTCTCAGTGTGTGGCAGCAGTCAAAGAAGCAAACAGAATGTTAGGAATTATTAGGAAAGGAATGGAGAATTTCATAATGCATCGTATCGTGCCATCATGAGGCTGCAACCAGAGTGGAGAAATAGCCTTTTGGCTAAAGCAGTGGGCTATGAACCAGGGAAGCCAGGGTTCAAATTCCACTGCCGCTCCTTGTGACCTTGGGCAAGTCACTTCATACTCCATTGCCTCAGGTACAAACTTATAGGGTCATTCATCAAAATGCATTATGGCACGGTGCACATGTAAATTTTGGGAAGGGGTGGGATTAGGGAGGAGTTTGGGCGGGATTTATGAAAATGAGGGGGCAATATTACACAGGAACCAGTTATTTACTCTTTCAGATAATAGAAGGACTAGAGGGAACTCCATGAAGTTAGCATGTGGCACATTTAAAACAAATCGGAGAAAGTTCTTTTTCACTCAACGCACAATTAAACTCTGAAATTTATTGCCAGAGGATGTGGTTAGTGCAGTTAGTGTAGCTGTGTTTAAAAAAGGATTGGATAAGTTCTTGGAGGAGAAGTCCATTACCTGCTATTAATTAAGTTGACTTAGAAAATAGCCACTGATATTACTAGCAACGGTAACATGGAATAGACTTAGTGTTTGGGTACTTGCCAGGTTCTTATGGCTTGGATTGGCCACTGTTGGAAACAGGATGCTGGGCTTGATGGACCCTTGGTCTGACCCACTATGGCATGTTCTTATCCAGTTATTAAATCTACATCATCTGTCAGATTCCCCTATACCACATTATCTCTACCTTGCGCATCTACTTTTTCTAGGAGCTAGAATGCCCCAGAAATAATCGTAATTCCTCCAGAATTTTAAGTATTTTCTGGAAAAATTGTCTTAAAAGGTCAAGAGATATCAAACCTAGGGCTGGATTCCTCATTCTTCGCAGAATGATGAATCCCGTGAAAAAGGGGGTGGGGAAGGCGAAGGGGGAGGCGGGCCTGCGAAAGGCCGCAGCTGTTCGTCTTGCAGTGGTGCAATTTCGCCGGCCGTAGTGCGGCCAGCTGCAACCATTTGCACCAATACCGCCACCGTAAAAGGTGGTGCTATTCGCTGTGCTACTGCCGGCGATAATGTTCCTCACATTATTGCTGGCAGCGGTGCTGCGGCCGACTCCTCCCCTCCAGCTAATTTGAATTATATCGCATGCGAAAAGGCCCTAACGCACGCACTAATGCTTTGAAAAATAACCCCCCAGTTTGTTAAAACTTAGAAACTCTTCTTGAATAATTTTCAAAATATTCAAATTGATGGTTAAACCACTCTATATCTTTAACTAAAGAGTTTTGACATTGCTGGATTCCCTTACATTGAGAATCCAACAAATTCACTCATCTAAAATCTTTACCTTTTGATCACACATTTTAATTTGATTTTCCAAGCCTTCTTACGTAAGTAACATAGAATCCGTTTTAATAGTGAACTTCCCATTCCCATAATAGCAGACCATAAAGAGTCCATGGTTATCACAGTGGGCTTGATCAAATTAAGAGAACACGGGTCTTATAGAAGAAACAGGAGTAGGAGTAATAATACTGGGATCTACCCTACTAGAGCCCCGTTACTCCCATCATCTGGAACAGAATCACGAACCTCTTCGAGTAGTAGACTTACTTCCAGTACCTGGGGCCTCCCTAAAAGCCTGGGAGGAGACGGATTATCGGTGCTCAGGGAGAGAGAATCTCCCCCACCAGCGTTGGCAATTGAAGCCAAGCTGCACTGCATCCAGTTATTGAATATCTTGGGGTATCATGAAAGCAGTAATGTGCATGCAGGAAACCGGGCATTCTCCCCTCCTCCTCACACAATAATTACACTGCCACCAAAATTGGTATTTGATAAGGCTGCAGTTTATTACAAACATATATAACCCAAACCATAGCGTAATGCAATTTTACTCTCCCCCCAAGCCCCTTCCCCCATTACCCAAACATCCTGTCCGAGTATGCTGCCACCACGCCCCAGTATCAATTGCCCCTCCTTCTCCCCCCTTCGCCAGCAGGGACAACCCACAGCCTGCACAATGACCTCACTGTGCATTAGCTGCACCGTGTATGCAGCCCCCCCACCTACCCCCAGCTACATCTGCACTTCCCTGTTCCCCCACAGGTCAGGATCTTATCATTAACAATTCTTCACTTTGGCTCGGGTTAACCGCCAACGGCAACATGACTTTCCACAAATAACATCAGAATGGGAGGGAGAGAGGGAGAAAAAAAGGCACGGCACCTGCAAATGCTAAGGTAACAGTTTTTTGGGAAACTGCTCCCTCACAAAGGGCCGGATTTTAAAAAGGTTACGCGCGCCGGGCCTATTTTAAAAAGGCACGGCGTCACGCGTAAAGCCCCAGGACACGTGTAAGTCCGGGGGCTTGCAAAAAGGGGAGGGGGCAGGGCGTGGGCGGTCCGGGACGGTCCAAGGGCAGGGAGAGGGCAGGATCAGCGGCCAGGCACAAAAGGTAAGATAACAATATTGGGGGGGGGTTAGAGTAGGGTAGGGGGGGAAAGGTTAGGGGAAGGGGTGGGTGGTTAGGGGGAAGGGAACGGAGGAAAGCAGCACGGCTTGGCACGCGCAAGGTGCACAATTATGCACCCCCTTATGTGCGCCGATTCTGGATTTTATAATAAATGCGCGCGCAAGTTATAAAATCGGACATACATGTGCACTCGCCGGATAGCGCGCGCATATGTACGTCGCGCACGCTGCTTTGAAAATCTACCCCAAAATGTTTCAGTAAAATTGCACCAAAAAGCCTTCCTGTACTCTTTTATATATCCCCCTCCCTCCTTTCCTAATGTAACTCACCGCTTCCCTGTACCCAATCAGGCTTCCCCTTTCCCAAATCCCCAAACCATTGAGTTACTAACCCTAAGGGGCTCTGATCATAAGCTGGAATTCTGCTTATCTCCCCCCATCTTATAATAATAGCAGGCTGAGAATTAGAAGGGGGAGATGCCTTGGAGATCCTTTCCCGCTACCCCATGTGAAGAAAAGAAGGGTGAGGCACAGGAACTTAGTTCAAAGGAGCCAAACGCCTCGGATGTTCACTAACGGTGCAGCCGCGATGAGTGCCGGTGGTGGCCTGCCGCAGGCCACAGAGTCTTAAAACGTGGTATCAGCGGCTCTCGATGACGTCTCTCCAGGAGCTCCCAAGACACAGGCTGCCTCCAGTAAGGGTGAGGTGTTGTCCCTGCTCCCTCACCAGCCGCCCCTTTGGTTACCTTTACAGAAGTACGAGGGGGTGGACACTTATCCAGCTAAGCTAGTCCATGTTTTTATTTCTACTTCATTTGGTAAAGAATTCTAGAATATTTTTTTGACTTGGTAGTTATGGGATGGGTGGATATATGGAACATGCAGAAGTTTTTAAAAACTGCATCCTGCAGAGATTTGCTCCAGTGCATAATACTTTTGTTCCCCTTTGGGCTTTGTTTTCAGAACAGGGCCCTGATGACGGGGCACAAGTGAAACCATGTCTTCTGTAGATTATGGCCATTCCGTACTGTTACCTCAAACCTGCTTATTTCTGGGATAGCCCAAAAAAAAAAAAAAGGCTACCGATTTCATTCAGTGCATTTATTTCAAAATTGAACGTTTCTGTATTTTCTTTGCATAAAAGTCTTCAACTTTTAAATATACATAATCCCTGCTCTTCAGTCAGAAAACCGTTTGGGAATGAGCGAGCTTTGCAGAAGACAGGAGTATTTATTCTGTAGTTACATGGGGTAATCTTCAGCACTGGCCGCACAGTTGCAAAATCTCCAGGTACTTTTACCAGAGGCTTGTGCACCGGTTCTCCAAAGGGAAGGTAAGAATGTGCTTTCCCTCAGAGAACTGCTCAGGGAAAAAGTATCCCTAGAGATTTGTACCTGCCTTTTCCGTGGGCATTGGGCATAGTTTTAAAAATGCAAAATATTGCTTTGTCTTCCCTCCCCTAACCTGACCCAGTCTCTGAGTCCACTTACTTCCCCCCCCCCCCCCCAGGTAAAATCAGGTGTGCCGTTGATCCCAGTGCAATACTTTTACCAGGGAAAAGGACGGGAAATTTTAGGATATTCACTTTACCCAGATAAATGAGTTCTGAAAGCTGGCCTAGTACATCTGAATCTAATACAAACTGAAGCAAAAAACCCCCAGTTTTCAAGCAAAATAACTTTAAAAAATAGGGTCACTAGCAACTGTAGTGAGCAAACATGTAAAAAGTAACTGACACGCACTGTAGTTTTCCCTTTGCATCTCTGCAGCCAGCAGTGCCAGCTCATTCAGGCTTCCACCAGCCACAGAATCCCCGAGCCACGTAAACTGTTTTTAAACCACCATCAAATGAAAGCAATCTTTGTTTTTGATTGTGGTGCTGCTGTAGGAAAGTAGATACATTCTGAAGTCTTTCCCCCTCCCTTAAAAGTAACTGGCAAGACTAACAGGCCGATACAGAAAGGAATGCGGGAGAGCCGGCGCGCGCACAGGCCAGTGTCCTGTGCTCGTGATCCAGTAAATAAAAATATGCTAATTAGGGTACGCGGTGAAAGGAGGCGCTGGGACACTAGCGCGTCCCTAGTGCCTCCTTTTTGACAGGAGCAGCGGCTGTCAGCGGGTTTGACAGCTGACGCTCAATTTTGCCGGCGTCAGTTCGCGAACCCGCTGACAACCACGGGTTCGGAAACCAGACGCCAGCAAAATTGAGCATCCGGTTTTTGACCCACGAGCCGCAGGCTGATTTTAAATTTTTAAATTTTTTTATTTTAAATTATTTTTTACTTTGGGACCTCTGACTTAATATCGCTATGATATTAAGTCTGAGGGTGTACAGAAAAGCAGTTTTTACTGTTTTTCTGTGCACTTCCCCGGCACCGGCAGAAATTAACACCTACCTTTGGATAGGCGCTAATTTCTTAAAGTAAAATGTGCGGCTTGGCTGCACATTTTACTTTCTGTATCGCGCGGGAATAACTAATAGGGCCATCAACATGCATTTGCTATTAGTTTCGGGGGGGTTGGATCTGCGTTTTCGACACGCTATTACCTCTTACTGAATAAGGGGTAAAGCTAGCCGTCAAACGCGCGTCCAACCGCGGATTAACAGTGTGCTCCGCCGGAGCGCACTGTACTGTATCGGCCTGACAGTTGGCTAATGCATTGAAGGTCATTTGTGCTAAGTATTTTCTCCATAGACAACAAAAGAGAAAAAATTCCCATCACATCTGCCCCTTAGGTAGCAAGACAGGTAATACATTTAGGGGCGGATTTTAAATGCCCTGCGCGCGTAAATCCGGCCGGATTTACGCGCGCAGGGCCCTTGCGCGCCTATTTTGCATAGGCCGCCGGCGCGCGCAGAGCCCCGGGACGAGCGCAAGTCCAGGGGCTTCGTAAAAGGGGCGTGTCGGGGGCATGTCGGGGGTGTTCCCGAAATGCCGCGGCGTTTCGGGGGCGGGCCCGGGGGCGTGGTCGAGACCTCCAGACCAGCCCCCGGGTTGGGTGATGGCCCGCCAGCAGCCCGCTGGCGCGCGCAGATTTACGTCTGCTTTTAGCAGGCATAAATCGAGCAACAAAGGTAAGGGGGGGGGGTTTAGATAGGGCCGGGGGGGTGGGTTAGGTAGGGGAAGGGGGGGGAAGGTGGGGGGGAGGGCAAAGGAAAGTTCCCTCCGAGGCCGCTCCAAAATCGGAGCGGCCTCGGAGGGAACAGGCAGCGCGCGCTGGGCTCGGCGCGCGCAGGTTGCACAAATGTGCACCCCCTTGCACGCGCCGACCCCGGATTTTATAAGATACGCGCGGCTACGCGCGTATCTTATAAAATCCAGCGTACTTTTGTTCGCGCCTGGTGCGCAAACAAAAGTACGCGATCGCGCAGATTTTTAAAATCTACCCCTTATTTTTTAGTTATTAAGTAAAGGAACCGATTACAATATGGTTAAGCGGTTACCTTTCATCGTTTAATGCTACACTTTGTGAACTGACTGCATTTTCCCAGTACCTTTCTCATAACTCAGTCTGTTCGCCCAACAGACCCAGGTTTCTTTGGCTTAGTGGAAAATATATTTTCCATTTCTTTTCCGCCCTGCGTGTTCCAGCATCCTTGATGTATGGGAGTCTGTTTCTTGGTTGCATAATTTTACTCAGGAAGCAATTTGCAGTTTAAAGAAAGCTGCTGGTGTTGGATCAGATGGCACGGAGGAAGGGCTGCACTTCAGCACATCATGGATTCGCTTTTTTATTTGCAATTTAAAAGTCACTTCTTCGTCTTGGTGAGCACATCCACATTTTAAATTGGGTCTGAAGCCGCCTCTATGATAGCAGTTGTCCCCCGTCCTCCTGTCACTTCTTTGACACTCCTGTGCCCTGGCGAACATCTCCAGTATCCGTGCGTGGTGCTTTGGCAGCGCCACACTGATTGTCTTTTCCAGTTCGATGCCCGGCTTACCGAACAATTTTGTTTTCTTCAGTGTTGTCCATGCGCTATAAGCTGCTTACATCAACATTGCATGGTAAACCTCCTCACCCCACAACCCTACCGGCTGGATCCTCAGGTGGCATCGGCGGAAGTACTCATGGCTGTACGTTTGCTGCCCCGGATCCTGCACCTGCCACTGCAGGGCCTTTTCTCTACGGAGCTCTCTCTTTTTTTTGTGTCCATCAGGAAGCCCGGTGAGTCGTGCTCTGTGCTATTGCGCAGGAAACTGGGATTCCTGCATCCTTCCTGAGCCAAGCCCTTCTCTTGTGGTGCCACCCAGCCCTGGTATTGGAAGGCGCAAGGGGAGCAGGTCAGGACCTTATCATTAACGATGCTCCACTTGACATGAATTTTCCACAAACAACATCAGAATGAGAGGGAGGGAGAAAAAAATGTGCGGCACCCGCAAACGCTAAGGTAACAATTTTTTGGGAAACTGCCCCCTCACAACATGTTTCAGTAAAATTGCGCCAACAAACCTCCCTGTACTCTTTTATATATCCCCCTCCCTCCTTTCCTAACGTAACTCACCGCTTCCCTGTACCCAATCAGGCTTCCCCTCTCCCAAATTCCAAAAACCTTTGAGTTACCAGCCCTAGGGGGCTCTGATCATAAGCTGGAATTCTGCTTCTCTCCCCCCATCTTACAATAATAGCAGGCTGAGAATTAGAAAGAGATCCTTTCCCACTACCCCACGTGAAGAAAAGAAGGGTGAGACACAGGAGCTTAGTTCAAAGGAGCCAAAGGCCTCAGGTGTTCACAAACGGTGCACCCGCGATGAGTGCCGGTGGTGGCCTGCCGCAGGCCACAGAGTCTTACAGAGGGCATCAGTGGCTCCCGATGACGTCTCTCCAGGCGCAGACAGAGCCTGTGAAGTTTAAAACCCGGACGTGGATATTCAAGGCCCTTCGTGAGCGAGCTCCGTTTTGCTTGACTACGACCATTCAGAAATATCGGCCGGCTCGATGCCTTTGCTCTGCCTCACAGTACCTAGCGGAGGCTCCATCTTTAAGTCAGGTGCGACTTACAGAATCTAGAAAACAAATTTTCTGCCTAGCAGGCCCCAATTTATGGAATCGTCTTCCCGAGGAGCTAAGGTCTGAATCCGATCGGGTGGACTTTAGCAAGCTCCTCGAGCCGTCTCTATTCACCTTAAGCTTTCGGAGATAGTCCAGCCTAGTCTCACCTGGGCTTTTGTTTCTTTTTTCCTTTTCCTTCTCCTGGGTTGTCGTTTTTATGTAAAGTGTACAGTAATTTTGTAGTTATGTTTGTGGATTATGTTATCAATATGTATGTCGTAATCCGCTGAGGCCGGAGGATCAGTGGAATTAAAGTTTTGGAAATAAAGTTTCTTTTTTTCTTCCAGTTTTCCTCTCTTTTTCTGAATTGGAACATAGTTTTGCTTTCTAAATCAAGTATGTGCTTGTGTTACATTTAAATTCAAATAAATATCTACTTTTACAATGTATAAGCACTTGGAAGCCTTAAGTATGAGATAATAATCGGGGAGCTGTGATACTGACTGACTTGAATGAAAACCTCAGGGTCTTGTTATTCGTTGTTGACCCGACTGACGTTATTTCTGTATTTTTTATGTTTTACAGCGGCATGGCCGGCAGAGTCCCCCTCTGTTCGGCGAAGGAGAGGCAAAGATGCCGACAGGACCAAGGAGGAGGTTCTCAAGTCCAGAAAGACAGTGTGCAGCTGGATGAAGAGGGTTTTTGGGTTTGAGGTGTCTGACTTTTCCAGCTGGCGCCGTTTCGTCTGCCTGCTGAACAGGCCCACAGACCCGGCATCCCTAGGCGTCTTTCGGTTCCTCTTCGGTAAGCATGGACTGGAGGCGTCTGAAAAACAAGAGCAATGGGAGAAGACTTTAGGCTACAACTTATGGGGAAAGGGTACAGTTGAGAGAAATTGTCTGTGGACAGTAATGTAGCTGTACATTTTTGTTTTTTCCTTCACGCTGCATCCCCCGGCGTATGGGGAGCCCCACCCTGGGCTGATGAGAGAGAGATTCCAGGGTAATGATTGCAGTGGTTCCCGTGACTGACGCTGTGTCCTTGCCCCTGCTCAGAACCTGTCATTTTGTGGTTCTGTGAGGAGGGAGATGGAAACCAGTAACCAGCTGGTTTGTTTTTTTTTGTTTGATTGTTTCGTAATCCTGTGCTTCAGAGGAGCAACAACCTGGTGACCTCCTCGTTGGTGCTGTTGAGTGCTCGATAATGTGCTCCTGCCCCTCTGTGTGCAGCTGGGGACTGAAAAGTGCCGCTGAGGTGGCACTTGCAGGCCCTGGAAGGGTGTCAGCGGTATACCCGCGTGCACATTTAAGTGCATAAGGACAGAGCACATTTCAAAGTCATGTTGAGCATCTAAAATTCCGTCTGGAAAACGGGGGGGGGGGAGGGAGGTGGCGGAATAGTAAGGGGTGGGTGACTTAAATGTCTAACACTGAAAATTGGGTGTTTGTATCAGGTTGCAGCACAATGCCACCGGGCACTCTGCTGTTGTCGATGTCTGCATTCAGCATTTGGGCTCCACGTAGATACCCAACGGGTTTCTTGGAAAACTTACTAGAGTCTGAGAGAGAAGGTTTTTCCGAAAATTTGGGCACGGGTTTAAAAAAAAAAAAAAAAAAAAAGTAGGAGCTGGGTTTGAATTCTTTGCTTATTTTGCCAACGTTTGTAGTTTTCTTTCCGTCATTTTGATTTTCAGCACGTTTTTGCCATTTTGTCATTGTTCCCCGCTCCCCTCCGATACATTTTCTCCCTCTCCCTTCTTTCCAGGCTCACTGTAACATTTTCTCTAGGCCCCAAATTTTGGGTGCCTGGGTCTAAGAGCCGCAATGGTCCTAGCTCCTTGTTCTCCCATCCAGCGCTGGAACTGTATACAGGAGCCGCTGTGGGAGGATGCGGCAGGTCGAGGCCTTGGAGAGGGCAGGGAGGGAGAGAGAGGCTTGGCACGATGCGCTCCCTGGTGAGAGCTGAACGGAAGGGGGAAGAGCCATGCAGCCTCTTTCCGATCAGATGAATAATTGCGAATTGGAGGCTTCTTAAAAGTGTAGTACAGAAGAGAGGCTATAACTGCAGGCTGGAAAGCCATGCAAAGGGCACCGTTTGCCCAATTTAAATCGCCCCCCTCAAAAATGATTTCTGAAGGGATGTTGGCTTTATTTAAATTTTTTTTTTCCAGCTAATAACTGTGAGCATTGTGGGAAGTGAAAGAATTGACTGCATTACTTAGGGGCCGACGCATTCCCCGGCCCTGTAGTGCCCCTGCCTCTCCTCCTGGCTTCCATCTGTGTGCGATGGCCCCGGTCTCCCACGCTCACGACCCGCCACCCGGGCTTTTGCTGGGCTGCTTCAGAATATCGGAGGGGATGGGGGAGGCGGGTGCAGATGGGAGGGAGGGAAGGATTGCTGTACCGTCTTCACGTGTCATGTTTGGGCATATATATATATATATATATATATATATATATATATATATTGGGGGTTGCCAGGTAACTAAACCCTTTGAATGCACCGATGGCTGGTTGTAAACGATCCTCTGTGCAGGTTAATCACTATGCAAAAATGTTTCAGCAAAAGTTACCATAGATTATCCCGGTTCTTCATGTTTATTCTCCAGCCACTAGGGAGCCTGGATGGGAATGAAGAACTGCCAGACAAACCCGGCTTTGTGAGTGCCTGGATTTCCCCTGGGACTTTGTTATTACAGAGCTTGCAGCCTGCCAGACAAACCTAGCTGCTAGTCTATTCTGCTGTTGCAGCCAGCCAGACTCAGCCTGGGTCTCTGCAAGGACTTTTAACATTTCATATTAACCACTTTCAGCCAAAACGGCATGGATTGATAAGAACCTCGTGCTGAGGAGACAATCACTTCTGCTGTCTTTGGATACTAACCACTTTGCCATACATTCTGGCAGGCCCAGCAATAATTATTGAATCGGGCAAGTACTGCTAGGTCATGCTTTCTACTGTCTCTTCACTTTTAGCAACTAAAGATCTTCTCTGCTTATCCTATGCCTCCTTAAATTCTGTTGCTGTTTTAGCCTTCACCCAACTCGGAAGGATGTTCTATGCTTCCATCGAACAAATTGGGGCGGTATAGAATCTAACAAGTATCATAAAAAATTAAAAAAACCAGTACTTAAATAAAACAGGTAATAATAATAAAAAAAATAAAATTATTATAAAAAAAGTAACAGAATTATTCTTTTAATAAAAATTCAAAAGATACCATATATATTCTTATGTTTCAAATTTTTATTAAATGATTTTTTATGTATTATTGTTACATATATTTTTATATATATTATTATTCTGTTTTATTTCAATACTGTTTTAATCATTTTTATATTTTTTGCTGCCTTCGTGCGTGCATACCAGCAGTTTTGTGCGCCTTCCTTCCATTCACGAGATACGTGCACTCTGCTGAAACGAAAGGACGAACGAATGTGCATCCCCAATAAAATATAGCATATTTCTGCCCTGAAAGTATATATGTATGTTTCAGTATATTTGTAATGCAGGGAAACGCATAACTTCTCTACCCATTTTTATAAAATTATGCTCATATATTTTATATACTTAATAATTAGAATGTGCCTGTAATAACCCTGAGTTGAACCCAGAGGCATGTATTTTATAAAAAATGTGCCTACTCTGGGGCTGAAAACATTTGTGTGTGTACTTGCAGTCACTACTTTACCCTGACCTGACCTCCCTCTCAAAAGCTGCAGACAAAAGGCAAGTGCCATGACTTTAATTAGCAGGTGTAATCCACAAAACAAAAAATGGAGCAAGGTACTGCACTTCAAATATACAGTAACAACAAATAGGGAAATGCAGCAAATTTCAATGAGTCCAAAACCACTTCAGCGTTGTGAATAAATTTAACTCTTTATTGGCGGCAACTCCATTGCTTCAAGGTAGCTAAACCCTTTGAATGCACCGATGGCTGGTTGTAAATGATCCTCTGTGCAGGTTAATCACTATGCAAAAATGTCTCAGCAAAAGTTACCATAGATTATCCCAGTTCTTCATGTTTATTCTCCAGCTACTAGGGAGCCTGGATGGGACCTTGCCTAAAAAATGTGCCTTTTTGAAGCAATGGAGTTGCCGCCAATAAAGAGTTAAATTTATTCACAACGCTGAAGTTGTTTTGGGACTCATTGAAATTTGCTGCATTTCCCTATTTGTTGTTAATTAGCAGGTGTAAAAGCATCTGGACAAATTCGGTAGTGTGTGCACAAACACCGCTTACAAAATCTCAGCTTATGCACGTACCTCTGAACTCCGTCCTGGAATGCCACCTAAACCGCCCTCTTTTATGCCCCCTGTTAACATTTAACACACGTTTCCAAAATAGCATATAAACGTGTACACGCTACTTACACGCACATTTACCAGTTTTTCATGCAGAAACATTTTGAAAATTAAGTCCTTAATTGGTGCCTGAGGCACTGTAAAGTGACTTGCCCAAAGTCACAGTGAGCATCTGTGAGAGAAGTGGGATTTCAACCCTGGCTTCCTTGGTTCTCATCCTGCTGCTTAAATGTAGGGCCCTAGAGGGCCATATTTAGTAGCTGTCTGGAGAGCAAGTTAAGGGGGTTATTTTCTAAAGCTATCGCCCGCTTGCGCTGGCTTTTCGCACGCGCGTGAAAGCAACAAGGGGCGGAGTCAGCCCCGGAAGAGGAGGAGTTGGGGCGGCACCGGGGCCGACTCTGCGAGCACAGCGCGGACAGCGAAATGGTAAGCTTCCATTTCGCGCCAAATAACTACACCTTTTATGGTGGTGGTATTCGGCACAACACCGGCAGCGATCGCACCGTGGAGGTGCGATCGCTGCCGGCTAGCGCAGGACTGCCCCCCCCGCCTCGCCCCACATCAGTGCCGGGTTTCACTATGTCTTGCAGCGTTAGTGAATCCAGGCCTAAGTGGATAAACTTATCTGACTAACTCTGAAGTTATGTTCAATAGTGCAGCTGCACTGCTGAATAAAGTTGCTAACTTTATCCAGCTTAACATTAGGACAGTTCTTAGGCCTAACCAGACTTAGCTGGCTAAGTTAACTGGCTAACTTTGAATATCTGAGTTAGCCGGCTAACTCAACTCCTCCTAGTTACATCCCCGAAACGTCCCTATCTTACTGGGTCATTCATCAAAATGCGTTTTGGCATTAATGCACACGATAATGCATTAACGCTGCGCTATTATTCATAACGCACAGCACAAATGCAACATTTTTGGAGGGGCGGGATCACGGAGGAGTTTGGGCGGGATTTAGTTAAATGAGGGGCAATATTGCAAGATTTTAACGCTGGAAATACACCTTTTTTCCTGGCGCTAGGCTGTGAGATATGCCCGAAATGGCCATAACGCAATCCGCGATAGGGCTTGAGGGGAGAGAGAGAGAGAGACACTCTCTGGGGAGGGCCTCACTGTGTGCCCCTATTTATATCTGTATAGGAGGGCCATCTAATAGGTCGAGGTGAGGTGTTGGTGGTGGTTTAGGGACCAGTTTCGCATGCAGAGTGAGATGTATGAACAGCACAGTACACCTTGGTGAAGATTTGACATCATTTGGAGTGAGGAAAGTCCCACAAAGATAAAATTTTGTACTATATTCTCTCACCCTGGTTTGATGGTACCCTGTTATAGAGTCTCTCTCTCTCTCTCTCTCTCCTTCCTCGGGAAGCGGTAAGTTACTGCGTGGTGCAGTAATTAAAAAATTTCCATAACCACGCCCCTTTTTGTTATCGCGGGTGTTAACACTTTTTGATGAATCTAGGGGATAGCTGGCTGTATTCTAGCCAGCTGAGTGCCCAACATTCATTTAGCTGGATAATTTCTGAGTTGAAGCCGTCACTTTCTTCTCAGATGGTAGAAAAAAAGCTCAACAGATAGGAGGGATGGCTTCAATCCAGACATCTGGACTGATCTGGCTGGATTCAAGGAAGGGAAATTCAGGTAAGAACAGATTTCATCTTTCTGGGTCTAGTTAGTTTAACTTTATACCATCTCTGATTCAAGAGCCCAAACCTCCAAAAAAAAAAAACCAAACCCCAAACGTGTGAGATACCAGAGTTTGGGACCCCCTGCCGAAGGAACTCTCCTCCTGGACACGCCTACCCCATCCACTCACTGGCCCAATGCAGCTGAGAACTGTGTAGTGTGTTTTATCAGTTTTATGAGCACCACTCACATTGAGGCTGATGGAATAAGGCTGAGCACACATTTCTACTCGCGTGTGTGCACATTTTTGTGGTGTTCCACATTTTTTAGCTCCTGATGTATTTGTGTACCATTAGCTCACTACATTGGGAGATAACTCATTTATTCAGTGCACGGATAGAGAAAATGTGTGCTAAAATTTAATGCACCTTTGCATTCACGTTTTATTACCTTGGCTCCTAAGATGGGTGCCCAGATTTTTTGACTGACTAGTTCCTTGTCAGTTGTGACTGTGCTTGGATTTGTTTCATCTGATCTGGCCGTCTTTCTGCTTCTTTGTGCTTCCAGCTTAATTTCATCCGTCCTTTGTTCGCAGCTGCCTAGGGTTTTCCCTCTATTTTATAATCCCATCTACTACCCTGATGGGCCTTGGCCAGCGGGCACGGACTTTCTCCATCCAAAGCCCAGTAAATGTGCTAGGCAGTTATGGGGTCATTTTTATAACTGCCTTCCTCAATTAGGCAGTAAAGCCGTGCGTAGGTTACAGCAGTCTTCAAAGCAGACTTGTGCACACAAGTTGAAAATTATCCCACCAAATCTATCCGCATGCAGTTACACCTGCTGTTGTGTGCATGGACACATTTTGGGATAATTTTATGTGTGCGCTTTTGAAAATGCCAAAATGTGTTTGTGAGTTCAAAACCCTCACCCCCTCCGCCCCTGGGCTCATCTTTGCTCAGTCCAGGTAAACTTAAACATGAACAGGCAGCATGCACATAAGAAGTATGTGGGCGTGGGATAAACACTGTGGATCCATCAAGTCTAGAGGGCGCGAATAAAGTGGAGGCAGCAAAACACTGCACGGAGCGGCAGTTGCCACAGAGGCATTCAAACACTGCACGGAGCGGCAGTAGCCACAGAGGCATTCAAACACTGCACGGAGTGGCAGTTGCCACAGAGGCATTCAAACACTGCACGGAGCGGCAGTAGCCACAGAGGCATTCAAACACTGCACGGAGTGGCAGTTGCCACAGAGGCATTCAAACACTGCACGGAGCGGCAGTAGCCACAGAGGCATTCAAACACTGCACGGAGCGGCAGTAGCCACAGAGGCATTCAAACACTGCACGGAGCGGCAGTTGCCACAGAGGCATTCAAACACTGCACGGAGCGGCAGTAGCCACAGAGGCATTCACGGAGCGGGATGCCAGTGGCCAGTAGTTAATGTTCCACCTTCACGGAGCGGAAGGATGGAGGGCTGCTATCTCCAAAAATAAAATAAAAAAAACAAACAAAAAAATAAAAACAGGGGTGGGTAAGAGTATGGGGCAAGGGTGTGGCCTGCTTGTTACAGCTGTTGCTACCCCTAATTGAGTTGGATGTCACTTGGATGCAGATTCAAAGCTGCTCTCTAAATTGGAGGTGGGGTGGAGGGGAATCAGGGCTGGAGGGTACTGGAAGCCAATAGTAACAGGTGGGAGAGAGAAAAAGGGGAAAAAAATGGATAAAGTGCGTAGCTTGCTGGGCAGACTGGATGGGCCGTTTGGTCTTCTTCTGCCGTCATTTCTATGTTTCTGTGTAAGTAAATCTTCATTATCAGGCAGGCAGTTTTGTAAGAGGGTGTTTCTGTGGCTAAAATGCGGGTTTTTTTTTTACCTGTGGAGAGCCATCACCAAATCGGATTCTTATTCCCCAGAGGTTATGAGCGATGCCTCCGCAGCACCCCCAGCTGGCCCCATTGACTCAAACCTGGGTCTTGCCCATGGTTGTGCCCAGCACTGCCCCTGTGCTCTTGGGCCAGCCCTGTTTATAGCGCTTGTGAAGCAGTTTTCTTTTATCGCAGTAATAATTTTAGTTTTCCTTTAAAGAGTTCGGCCCGGGGTTTATAAAGCTGAAACTGATCTCCTGAATGAAGTTGGGGACTTCTCCTGCTGTTTGTTGTCACGCTCGGCATTTTGCTGAAGCCTTCTGTGCCTTCCCAGCTCCGCCGGAGGCAGAAACTGTGGGAAAAACGCGCTCTCCCTTTCTTTCTGAAAGGAGCAGAATGTTCTGTTCTGTTGCCGGTGCTCTTGATTGCGACACTGAAAGCTGTAGCTACCAAACAACTCCCTGTTTGAGTTTCTCCACATATTTGTAAACCTTTTACCTTGGCCGCCCCTTGTGTGCGTGGTTGTGTGGCCGATGGCTGCAGCTGCGTGGCAGGGCAGGCGACCTCCTGCTTTACACAAAGAGCCCTTGTGATCGCCACGGCTGCTGCAGGCCAAACCAAGGCTTGTCTGTTAAAGCCTCTTGTTTTTATTTTATTGCTGTATTTGCACGTCTTGTTTGTCTGTCTTGATTGGATTTTAAGCTCCAAGGAGCATAGACTGTCTCTCATATATCTCTGCATAAACCTGCTATAGAAGTTATTAATCATAATAATAATAATAATGTCTCCTGAAGGGCAGAGCATGCGGCTGGTGGAACTCTCTCGGCAAGGCTTGTAATGTCACCATGACGGTGCAGGACTGTGCTTGTTATTTAGTCTGGACATGGGTGCAAGAGGTGCAGAGCTGCTTTGGAAGTCTGACTGCGGAGGGGGCAGAGGCGGGAGTTGCTCCTGGGCGCGGGTTGCATTTATTCATTGCATTACTCCATTATCTCAATAGGAGGTGCTGATCGTGACCCTGGTATTTTTTTATTTTCCAAAACCTGTTTGGGTTTTTTGGGGGCCAGATTTGAGCAGCATGTGTGGTTACAGAGTATGTGTGTACTTTTTTACTGTGTGTGTTTTGTGGGTAATTTTCATAGAGAAACTGCCTGGATAGTTCTTTATCTGTGAAACTGAGCTCGTGTGACATCCGCATGTTAAAAGTGTCCTCAGGCTTCGCACCTGCTGTTTGTGCGGGTGGCGGGGAGGATAAAACTGGGTGCATGTGCTTTGAAAATCATACAACATGCGTCCTGTTTTCTTCTTCTGAGCTAAAACCCCCATCTCTTCCTTCCTCCTCCTCCCTCCACTCCCCAGGAGCATCTGTCTTTCACCCAGCTAATAGCATGCATGCAGTAGAAGCTTGCATGTACTCTTAGCCGGATGGAGGGTGGCAGGACAGTTTACCTTGGGAAATCCTTATTAAAAATGTCCTTTTTTGGTTGTGCTTTTGACTATAGATGCTGGTGGACCTGGATTTATTGCATGCATTTCCCCAATAGACTTCATAAATCAGGCCCTGATCAGTTTTCCTCTCAGATAACCCTAGTAGCTATTGTTTACTCTCAGCCATGTGTATCCATAAAGCAGACCCTCTGAGTCAGCTCTTATTGGAGGACTGTGCCTAAAGGCTCCCTGATGAGCGCCTGATAGGAGGTAGCAGGGAATGGCTTTGTGTAATTAGAAGATTTAAAGAGACAGATGTCATGACTTCTCCCTGATGAGAGCCAGTAAGTAAGATAGGGGCTGTATGCGATACCTCACTGATGAGAGCCAGATAGGGAAGCATAAGAAGAGAGTTAACAAGTGAGGAATAGGTGGCAAGGCTGCCCATGTTGATTCCATGAAGAGACCTTGATGAGGAATAAGGAGAGAGAGAAGACAGTAAAGAAACCTTCCCCTGTTATAAGGCTAATGTTGAGATGGTCTCTCTCTGATGAGACTGAGGCATCTTCGGCAGAAGGTGCTTTTGGGCCTCCTCCTCCTCCTCAGTACAGCGTTTCTCTTTCCTGTGCCTCTTGTCCCTCCCAGGTTTGTTGATGGCCATGGACATTCCCCAGGAGCGGGGCCTGAGTTACTTGGACTATAAGTTCCTGGATGGGCTGCAGGTGTGTCGCTTCCCATTGTTCAACTTCTTGGAGCCCCTCCCGTTGGATTGGATGTATCTCGTCTATGTGATCATGCTGACAGGTGAGAGGTCAACGGCCTTGAGGCGTGGGGTGGGAGGAGAGGAGAGGGGAGGGCAAAGCAAGAGAGCTCGGTTCAAAACGCACAGGCATGCCGGCATTTCCAAACCTTGCAGCGGCACTCAACGGTCTGTTTCTTGCAGTCACCTTGCTGTCTTGTGTATTTCTCTTCCTCTCGGATGTCTTGTAGCTCAGTACTCCCCTGCTCACTTCTTCTTTTTTTTTTTGTAATTGTATGTTTATTGACAGGAAAACCAATGCACACTTCGTAAAGAACAACAAGCAATGCAGTCTAATACAGAGACAAACTAAACCATTGTATATAAAACCATCAACCAACACTGCGATGAACTGATAAGCTGAATCACGAATATCTTGCATATCCGCCATTGGTTTCCACCATTTCTCTCCCCTCCCCCATATACCCAAAAATAATAACAGCAACAGAGTATAATAAAGCATAACAAATGCATAATCTTTAAACCAAAGTGAGAAACAATATTAAAGGCCCTACCCCCCTCCTCCCCTATCCCTCCCCCTCTCCCCGCCCCCCTAGCATGCGCTCTTGGAGCCGTGTGAGGCAGAATCAGACCACTGCGTATATAAGTGCCATATTTTACCCAACTTAGCCAAATTGTCTCTTCGAATAGCCGTCAAATATTCCATATAGTAAATCCATTTCAATCTCCGCAACATGTCGGACAGAGTGGGTGCACTAGGATCCTTCCATCTCAGATCAATTTCCCCTCTCACCGCATGCGCCACCGCTCGTAGCAATTGGCTATGCGCATGCTGGTCTTGAGATACGGGAATATGTAACAATACTTCCTTCGGGTGTAAAGAGACTGGCAAGCCCACCAAACCCCCAAACCATTGTTCCACTTGTTCCCATAAAGACCGTATCATCGGGCAGGACCACCACATATGATAAAAATCTCCCTCTAAGCCACAGTTCCTCCAGCACAAAGAATCCTTACGGAGCCCCATCTTGTGCAGCTTGTAGGGAGTTATATACCAACGAAATAACATCTTATAACCATTTTCCACCATAGAAGCCGCCGTGGAGGACCGCCCCACTGCGGAAAAGCATGTTTCCCACTCAACGTCCGACAGTGCTCCCCCCAAGTCTTTTTCCCAAGCTTTTATATGACTCGGCTTGCTCATGAGCGCTCCATTTAATAAGGAATACAACTTAGAGATCACTCCCCTAGTCAAATGTGCATATGTACAATAGCCCTCCAGTAGCGTTTTCCCTTTTAGCATATCTGGACGTACCTGCTTGGAAAGTAGGAAATGACTCACTTGTAAGTAAGCAAAGTACTGATCAGCCCCTATGTGAAACATGGTCTGAATCTCTTCCCAAGACCGAACCCCCTGATCAAACCACAATTGCCCCAACGTCGTTAAGCCCTTACTCCTCCAAATTTGAAAGGTCCTCTCCGCCCATCCACCTATTAAAGTCTGACAACCTCGTATGGTAGTGGAATGACAAAATGTCCGATTCCCAATAAGCTGTGCCCTCCATCTCCGCCATAACAGCAGTGTAACAAAAGTACACGGGGATTTAAGATCCAAATCAGGAGGAATGGACTCCAGCCCCCAAAACCGATCCTCGGGACTAGCACCCCTTAGCAAATAGCGTTCTAAGCGGACCCACTGCTTGACATCCTTATGATTGTGGAAATCCACCATTGCGCGAAGTTGGGAGGCAATATAATATTTGGGGAGATTAGGGACCCCCACTCCCCCGTCACGCCTGTGTTGGAACAACACCGCACGAGCTACTCTCGGCGGTCGTCGTTTCCAAATAAATGAGAAAATCTTGACCTGCAGTTTTTTCAATACAATAGCTGGTACCAAACATGGCAAAGTTTGAAACAGATATGCAATCCGGGGCAAAAAGGTCATCTTAAGAGCGGCGACTCTACCCATCCATGTGAGCGTGAGTCTATCCCAAGTTTGCAGATCCATTCCCAGCTTTTTAATTAATGGCTCATAATTTAATTGGTACAACTCCTTGTACTCTGGCCCAAGAAAAACCCCTAAGTATTTCACTGATCTAGAGGCCCAAACAAAGGGGAACTGAGCTTTGAGTTGAGCGAGCAAAGATGGTGCCAAAACAATGGGCAGAATCTCTGACTTATCTTTATTAACCTTAAACCCGGAAACCTTACCATATGCCTCTAAAATAGGTAAGAGGCCCGCTAAAGAACGGGCTGGGTCCGCCAGAGTAAATAGCACATCATCAGCATAAAGCGCAAGCTTGTAACTATCTTCCCCAATTGTGATCCCCTGAACCTCCTCCGCAGCCCGAATTCTAGAGGCCAATGGTTCTAAACTTAATGCGAATAACAGGGGCGAGAGCGGGCAGCCTTGACGGGTCCCCCGCTGCACCTCAAAATTCGCAGAATAACCCCCATTAATTTTTATACAGGCAGCCGGAGATCTATACAATTCTTGTATCCACTTGAGAAAACCCCCTCCCAGCCCCACCCTACGCAGCACCTGAAACAGGAAAGGCCAATGAACCCGGTCAAAGGCCTTCTCAGCATCAATCCCAAATAATACCGAGGGAGTAGAGCTCTGTTTAGCACTATGTATTATATTGACCACTTTGCGGATATTATCACCCGCCATCCTACCAGGCATAAAGCCCGCCTGATCATCGTGTACCAATAAAGGAATAACAAACTTTAAGCGAGTGGCCAAAATTTTAGCTAACAGTTTTAAATCAATGTTTATTAGGGATATAGGTCTATAGGAGCTGCATAACAGCGGATCCTTCCCGGGCTTAGGGAGAATCGTTATACCCGCCACATTAGCCGATGGTAGCATATGCTCTCCGGACCCCAGTGCATTAAACATTGCCGCTAAAGGGCTTACTAACACATCCTTGTATTTTTTATAGAAAAGAGGAGTGAACCCATCCAACCCAGGTGCCTTGCCAGGTTTCAGCTCTGCTATGGCTGCCAACACCTCTGCAGAAGTAATTGCCTGGCCCATACCCTCTGTCAGGGATGCTTCTAAACACGGCAACGAGGTCCCATCTAAATATTCTTGGATAGTGTCCTCTGAGGTATCCTGGTCTCTAGTATATAAATGTGCAAAGAAATTATTAAATTGTGCCCTAATGTCCGTCCCCACCGTCGTCACTTCCCCCCCTGGAGTCTTAATCTTAGTGATCTGACATTGTGCTGTTCTAGACTTCAGGGCATGGGCTAGTAATTTCCCGGCCCTATTACCATGTTCATAATAGGTTTGCCGCACCAGATCTAACTGATGGGCTCTCTCAGCAGCATCAAGCTGTTGCAGCTGATACCGGAGGTCCCCCAGCTCCCGTAACAAGGCTTTAGAAGGTGTTGCTTTATGAGCCGCTTCCACTGTTCCTAGTTTTCCTCTCAAAATATTGCCTTGTCGAAGCTTCTCCTTTTTCTTGTATGAAGCCATAGCAATTAATTTGCCCCGGATGACTGCCTTTAGGCAATCCCAAATCACCACTGGCGAGGACTCCCCTGTGTCATTGAATGATAAATATTCTTGGATGGCGTTTCGGATATCCTGTTCTGCCTGTTTTTCTTTAATAATAGAGTCGTTCAACCGCCAAAACCGACGACCAGTATCGGAACCTATAGTACGAAAGGACCACCAAATAGGGGCATGATCAGACCATGTAATTTGACCTATACCGGCATCTGCCGTGTCCCCCACCAAGGAAGAATCCGCAAACAGATAATCAATTCTGGTGTATACCTCATGTGCTTTTGAGAAATAAGAATAATCCCGTGCCGTTGGATTATGTTCCCGCCATACATCCACTAGTCGCCATTTTGCAATGAAAGAATGGAAGGCTCTGCTATCCACTGAGGCATAGTGGCCTACTCCCGTGGAACAATCCAGTCGCGAGTCACAAACCAGATTAAAATCCCCCCCTAAAATCATCCGCCCACTGGAGGTATGAAGCAATTGATCATCTATGCGCTGGATAGTATCCCTCTGCATTTTAGTAGGATTATAGACATTTACCAAGGTATACAATACCTGATGAAAATATATGGACACTATAATAAAACGCCCCTCTGGATCACGAAACACAGAATTCACTTGCCCCACCAGATCTCTGGAGATCAGAATCCCAACCCCATTATACTTAAAGTTTGGAGTACTCGCAGCTAAAAGTACCATAGGGAACCCCACGTGATGCAAGAGATTCTCATAACGTCGACGCAAATGCGTCTCCTGAAGAAATATAATATCGGCCTTCATCCGAAGCGCATCTTTAAAGAGACTGTGACGCTTGGCTGGATGATTAAGGCCCTTCACATTCATGGACACTATTTTAATAGTGGACATTATCATATCTAACCCCTCCTCTTCCCTCAGCATCTAAAACGCTCGCCCCATCCTGCCTGCCCCTAGAAAGCTCCACACTTGGCCTCAAAGAGTAGCCCCCCCCTATCACAGAAAACCCCGCAAAACTATAAAACCCCCAAAAAACTGCTACCCCAAACCACCCTCCCGGTTCCCCCCACCCCCCACCCCAGCACAAGTTCCCTGCCAGAATAACATGGACCAGGGAATACAGAGGTGAAGTGCGTCTCCCACTCCCCTCCCAGCATCCTATCACGCTGTAAGAAATAAACAGCTTAGAACTTTGCATAAAATGCAAACAGAATAACTTGCTGTGGACAGAAAACAGCCATACCAGGTTAATAACTGAGTAACCGTGTGCCACTCACACCATGCTTGCCCCACACAGAACATAACATTATGCAAACCCATCATAGCCAATGCTCTCCCCTAACAAGCAGAGTAGCAAGAAAAAGACCCGCCCAAGTGGGCTGAAAGACATGGAGGACGGTTCAAGGAACTTTTGCCATTGAGCTAGCCGCCACAGTCAGATGAGAATCAGAAGAATTTCTGCGCAGACGAGAGCCCGATGTCCCCTTTCGCTGCCACCGTGGTCGATCCACCGCCACCGATTTAGATAATCCAATGCCCGTCTCCGGAAGGTGCATGCCCTCCTCCGCCAAGACTGCAGCTGCAGCCGACGCCATCTTGATAACTCTGGTGCGTCCCTCCTTGGTAAAAGCAAGGCCCACGGGATACACCCATCGGTATCTCAGATTTGCCTCCCTGAGAATCGCTGTTATAGGTTGAAATTCCCGTCTTCTTTGAAGCGTAGCTGCTGCCAGATCATTGTAGACCGCCACACTGTGACCGTCCCAGCTGATGGTGCCCATTTTGCGGGCTTGTTGCATTATAGCCTCTTTTAGTCGATAATTATGTAAACATGCAATGATGTCTCTGGGGACATTTTGTCGTGGTGCCCCCAGGGACCGATGAGCTCTGTCCAGGATAATATCGCCCGCCCTTGTCCCCTCAGACTCAGAGCTATTATTAAGGATAGTTTCACATATTTTCTGGACCACCTTCGTGGCGTCAGCATAGTCCGCCGTATCGGGGACGCCTCTCACCCGAATATTTGCACGGCGAGAGCGATTCTCCAAATCCTCCATTTTAAGTTGCATCTCCTCATTCGCTTGTTGTAGCATCGCCACTTCTTTCCTGAGAGTCGATGTTTCCACCATTTGCCCCTCGACAATCCCTTCCACATCTTCCACACGTTTACCAATATCTCCGATTTCAGATCGAAACTCCGTCAGCGCCGCCTGCATTTCAGAGCGCATGGACTTAATATCACTTTGAATTTCCCGAAACCAGAGTTGAAAATCAGTTTTGGTAGGTTCTGACGCCTCTAAACGTTGTTGCACATCTTTTCCGGCAGCCGCCGCATCGGGAGCCGTCAAATCAGCCATCGGCCCGGCGTCCGCTATTTCAGGCGCTCCCGAATCAGGCTCCTCACTCAAGGCCGCAAAACGTGAACCTCCCGGTTCATAGGAGAAAGCTTTTAAATCCGCCGTTTTCCTCCTGGGATGCATCTGTAGGGATTTAAACGACCCCTAATGCGGTCCAGAATAAAAAATTTGCCGTTATAATGCTTTTTATCGCTGAATGTTGGATGCGAGGGAACGGAGCTATCGACTCAGACGTCCATGCTGTTGGGATGACGTCACTTCCCCCCCCTGCTCACTTCTTCTGCTGTCACCTCTCACCGTCCGTCTCTCTAACAAACGTGAACACAGACTCCTTTCTTGCCATCTTTCTGTAACATTGTATATTTACGTTGGGGGTTATTCAAGGACTCTTAATGCTCCCTGCCAGGTGCTTCTGTGGGACTTGGGGCTCCCAGTTAGGACCATCCAGATGGATGTTTTTATTTGCAGGTAGCTTTTCCCAGTCAGCAAGTTAATGTAAGGAATAAAGAGATCCTCTCCTTTGAACACCGTTCCCTCACTTCCCCTGGGCTCTTGCAACGTGAAGAATTTGTAGAAAGGCCTGACCCTCACAGGATGCGGCTATAAATACAACAAAAAAAAGAATTGCCCTCAGCCCAGGTCCTGTGGCGGCAGCAGCAGAGGCTCTCTTCTGCCCTTGGCCTACACGTGATGCGCTGGTGGCACCAAGCCCTGACGACAGGGCGATTGGGGGCAGGTCAGCTTGGGGGGATAGGACAGTTTGCTGACTCGTTGTGTCCTACTGGGTCCACGCACTCTGCTTTAGGGTCCCGCCGGATCCCCTGCACTCTCGCTCCAGTGGCAGTGTCTCCACATCATCTCGCACTGTTAGCGTTTTCACGTTGTCCACCCGCCCGCTATGCCCCCGCCTGAAATGTTAGTGTCGCAGGCGGATGGTCAGAATGAAACTGTAAGTGCGTTTTATTACGTAAAACATGCTAAAAAGCATTAAGAGGGGGCAGTGTTTAAAATATATGGAGAGCTTGGAGGCCTGGGCCTGAAAATTTGGTGGTTGGAGGCACCTCAGGTACTTCAGTGACTATGGAGGCGGCATCTACATTACAGCAGATACAAAGACAAAATGAAATCCCTGGGCCTTGTCTGCTGGCCTCGTCCCTTTGCGTCATGAGTAAAAGTACTCATGCAGTTTTACCCTATTTTACCCAGGTAACTATCTGGTTGTCTGAGTACAATTTTCTGAAAATTTCTTTCCTAATATTTGTTTTATATCTTTTTTTTTTTTGTTTGTTTTTCAAAACTCTGTCAGCAGCAGCAGCTTCTTCATACCTGACTGTTTTGCTTAGGGTGGGCTTGTCTTACACGTCCTCAGTAGATGGTATTAAGTGACCTCCTGACCAGCCCCATATTCCCTATGATTTTGTGATTTCAAGGAACAAAGTGCAGATGTTCTTCTAACTGAGAGGCCCACCAGAAATAGTGGAGTGAACATCATCCAGAGTAAACAGCATTCGGCATCTTAGGATGACCATATCTCCCTGTCCCGCTGTCTTTCCTTTCTCCACTCTCTCCTCATACGACCTCCTCCCATTTCCTTTCTACTTTCTGTGCCACTTGCGATGTCTTCTTCTGCTGATCTGGTATCCACCTCGCACTCTTCCTTCCAGGGGCCCTGGGAATCATGCTGGGCTGCTTTTACCGTCTCAGCTGTCTGCTCTTCGTCCTTCCTTACTGGTACGTCTTCTTCCTGGACAAGACATCATGGAACAACCACTCGTACCTGTACGGGCTGATCGGCTTCCAGCTCGCCTTCATAAACGCCAACAGATACTGGTACGGGGGGTTACAGTGTGTGGCACTGGGTCTGAACGAGCATGGGCAAGGGTGGGGCGGCCATTGGTGCAGAGCTTTGTGATCTAATTCTTCAGTGAGCAGTGGATGGAGATGCCAGGATTTAGAATTGTGGGAGGAGGAGTAGCCTAGTGGTTAGAGCAGTGGGCTACAAACCAGGGAGACCAGGGTTCGAGTCCCGCTATTGCTCCTTGTGACCTTGGGCAGGTCACTTTACCCTCCATTGCCTCAGGTAAGCCCTCTGGGGATAGGGAAAGCCCTACAGTACCTGAATGTAAACCGATGTGATATCTCAGATCGAATGTCAGTATATAAAAAATAATTATTAATAATAATAATTTCCAGGGACGGGGAAGAGGAGTCCATTTGCAGAGCAAAACATACTATAAGCAATAGCATTTCTGGTGAAGCTTATTTGTACCTGCAAAAGTAGCAGGGTACTAATATCTCATCTGGATTCTTTGTATTTTTGGTCTGACAGTTTTTTTTTCTTTTGCTCCTTTGGGCTTTCAGCTTAATTGGAACCATCCGGTACTGGCCACAGCGCGCCATGAATTTTCATTCCCAACTCTCCAGAGGGAGAGAGGTTACCCCCGCCCTCCCCCGCACATACTGCAGTTTTAAAACTCTTCCCTTGCTAGTCTTGCCCAGTCACTGCAGCGTCAGCCCTCATCCAGGGGTCATGGACTGCAGCTCACTCCCTCCAGCTGCAGGGTTGGCAGGTGAAACATTTCCCCCTTTTGACTGGCCAAATTTAACTTGCTAAGGGCCAGATTTAATAAGCACTTTTCCCGTGGAGATAGAATGAGAAAGAGAACCTTACTAAATTAGGCGCTACACGTGCGAGGTACCTACATTTAACTGTGTGGCTATGTCAGGGGATGGAATTTAGCCAGTTAATCTGATTTTAACTGTTAGCCATTAAGTTACCGAGTTGATGCTGAGCAGAAAAATAACAGACCTAAACCTATCTGGACAAATTCAGCTGAATTTTCAGCTGAAAAACCAGCCAGTTCGGTTTGGCTGAAAACATACTTTGTGGGTTTTTGAAGATGGAGCCATTTGAGTTTAGTCTCCCCTCCTTCTGCGGGTGGTTCACGCTACCTCCTTAGCATGTGCTCCTACTCCATAGCTATCCCCAGCCAGCTTAGAGAGAGAAGGCTTGGGAACTGGACCCAGAGCTGGTCCCAGCACTGCTGATTTTTTGACTATGAGCCTGGCGCTTAAGAAATTGCTGTACCAGGCATTGACCCTGGGACTGCGTGCAGAACTGTGCTGTACAGCCCTGGACCGAGTCCATTGGGCTGATGGAGGGTGGAAGCTTGCATGCTCAGACCCTGGTAGGAGGACTTTTCCTGGCCACGTTTTGGAGCAACTGATGCTGACGATGCTGCTTTTGGGTCTGATGTTGGGGGGGGGGGGGGGGGTGTGAGGCATACAAAACCAGGAGGTGAGAAGTAAGCGGAAGAACTCCCCCAGGTGTTGCGAATGAGTTTCCTACGTTGCCCTGGTTGTGGATACGCCTCTGATAAGTGAGGAGCATGGAGCTGAGATGCAGAAAGAAGGAACTCTTTACCCTGATGGGTTCTTCTTGTAGGTCCATCGATGGGCTGTGGAATGCCAGGAAGCGAAATGCAGATGTGCCGCTATGGAACTACACTCTGCTGCGGACGCAGGTGAGGAGGGGAAGGAGGCACATGTGGTGTCTTGGGGAGGGAGAGTCAGACATATGGAGAAAGTAAAGATGGGTGGATGCAGTCTTGATGCTTAGTGTGTATGTGCCAATCGTTACAGAGTTAGAGCCGAGCCGGTAATGTTATCTGTCCTCAGAAAACCCTGAGCCCTATTTTTGCATCTGACTGTTCCTGTGAATAGATGCACTTATATTCCCCATCCCCATAGTACTGTGCTGAATTAGGTTACTGGCAGCAGACGCAGAGACCCTGTGCACTTTCTGCTTTTGGGATGGGGAGGAAAGGTAAAGGAACTGTCTGGGCTGAATGCAAGTGGGTATTTGAAGACGGGAGGGTACTGTAGTTTTCAGTTGTTGCTGGTACCTTAAAGCCCATGTGTATATTTGCTATTGGTGAGCCAGGATGCACAAATCAGGCAGACCTTTGTAGCCAGCCTTTGCCTAGAGATTTCAGTCTATTGTCCTTATGCCTGTCGGGATTATTCCAGTGAAATGCTGCAAATTCAACATTTATCATAATGAGCCACCTCATCCTCCCACCCCTGCCCCATTAGATATTGGTGGGTTTGGGAGCTGGGGATTTCAGGCCTGGTTTATTATCCTAAACTGGGTCTTGATAGATTGTCATTCCCAGGAGAAAGCTTTAAATATTAATCTGTACAAAGTGGTATAGTGAAATTGAAAGGGGATAATGATCAATGGGTGGAGAGAGATGAATTAGCAGAAATATTAAACAAATATTTCAATTCAGTGTTCACAAAAGAAGACCCTGGAGAAGAACCGTCACTTGTTATCAAGACTGTAGAAGGAGGTAGCATAGACGAAACTCCATTTACAGAAGAGAATGTATGGGAAAAGCTAAGAAAACTGAAAGTGGACAAAGCCACGGGGCCTGATGAGGTTCATCCCAGAATACTGAGGGAACTCAGAGATGTGCTGGTGGGTCCACTGTATGACCTGTTCAATAGATCTTTGGAAAAGGGTGTAGTGCCTAGTGACTGGAGAAGAGTGGTGGTGGTGGTCCCGCTTCACAAGAGTGGGAGCAGAGAAGAGGCTGGAAACTACAGGCCGGTTAGCATCACCTCAGTGGTGGGAAAATTAATGGAGACTCTGCTGAAGGAAAGGATAGTGAACTATCTACAATCTGGTGGGTTGCTCGATCAGAAGCAGCATGGATTCACCCAGGGAAGGTCCTGTCAGACGAATCTAATTGATTTCTTTGATGGGGTGACTAGAGAACTGGATCAAGGAAGAGCGCCCAATGTAATTTACTTGGATTTTAGAAAAGCTTTTGATACAGTCCCACACAGAAGACTCATCAACAAAATGAGAAGCTTGGGAGTCAGCTCCAAGGTGTTGGCGTGGATTACAAACTGGTTGACAGAAGACAACGGGTGATAGTAAATGGAAAATACTCAGAAGAGTGAATGGTCTTAAGTGGAGTGCCACAGGGACCGGTTCTGTTCAACATCTTTGTGAGCGACATTGCAGAAGGGATAGAAGGTAAAGTTTGTCTGTTTGCGGATGATACTAAGATCTACAACAGAGTGGACACGCCAGAAGTACAGAGAATGAGACAGGATTTAAGGAAGCTGGAAGAGTGGTCGAAGATATGACAGCTGGGATTCAATGCCAAGAAATGCAGAATCATGCATCTGGGGTGTAGTAATCCGAAAGACCTATGTGCGTTGGAGGGTGAAGGACTGCTGTGCACGGAGCAGGAGAGAGTCCTTGGGGTGATAGTGTCTATCAACCTAAAGTCGACGAAGCAGTGTGACATGGCGATAGCCAAAGCCAGAAGAATGTTGGGCTGCATAGAGAGAGGAATATCTGGTAAGAAAGGGGAAGTGATAATCCCCTTGTACAGGTCCTTGAGGCCAATTCTGGAGACCATATCTCAAAGGAGACAGGATGGAAGCGGTCCAGAGAAGGGCAACCAAAATGTTGGGTGGTCTCCATCAAATGATTTATGAGGAGAGTTTGAAGAACCTGAATATGTATACCCTGGAGGAGAGGAGGAGCAGGGGTGATATGATACAGACCTTCAGATACTTGAAAGGTTTTAATGATCCATGGTCAACCACAAACCTTTTCCATTGGAAACAATTTAGTAGAACTAGGGGTCACGATTTGAAACTCCAGGGAGGAAGACTTAGAACCGAAACATTTCTTCACTGAGAGGGTGGTGGATGCCTGGAATGCCCTTCCGGAGGAAGTGGTGAAGACTAAAACTGTGAAGGATTTCAAAGAGGCATGGGATAAACACTGTGATGTAGATTTTAAAAAGTGCACGCGGGCGTACATTTGCACGTGCTACCTGGCGAACGCACGTGTACACCCAATTTTATAACTTGCGCAGGGGTCAGCGCACACAAAGGGGTGCACAATTGTGCACCTTGCGCGCCAAGCCGTGCTGCCTTCCCCTGTTCCCTCCCAGGCTACTCCAAAATCGGAGCGGCCTGGAAGGGAACTTCCCCCCCCCCCCAAATTTTTAATTTACAAGTTGCATGTGCTGGCCAACTGCTGCTGGCTTGTGATCCCAAGCACAGCGGCAAATGGCCGCTGTGCCTGGAGCATCCCGCCCCACCCCCTTCCTGCCTCTTTAGTAAAGCCCCGGGACTTACACGCGACCCAGGGCTTTACGAGCGTCACCAGACCTTTTGAAAATAGGCCCAGCGCGCGTAAGGCCGGTGACGCGTGTAACCTTTTGAAAATCCGGCCCTGTGGATTCCTAAAAGGCTGGAGGATGGGAATAAATAGAAAAGCTTAAACGGCACAGAGCGGCATTTACTAGCCTTAAGAGAAACGTGGGGGTAACCTACACGGAGCGGCAGTTAATACCTTGGGAAGCTTGCTGAGCAGACTGGATGGACCATTTTGGTCTTTTTCTGCCGTCATTACTATGTTACTAAATGTTACTATGTATCTTTGTTCCCTTTGGTGGTAGGATCTAATGTGGAATTTCAACCCCCCTTCCTCCTCTCGTATACTTCAAAGAACACAATGTGCAAATCAACTTGACATGGTATTCTCCAACCTGTGTGGTGCAGCAATTTGCTATAGAAAAGTCTACAACCTTGTTAACGCTGTCTGCCACTGGCAGAAGTCACGATTCCGATTTGCTGTCTTGATTTACAGATTTTCATTGTTTACTTCCTTGCTGGCATCAAGAAGCTGGATGCTGATTGGGTAGAGGGATATTCCATGGGTTCGCTCTCGCGCCATTGGCTGTTTGACCCCTTCAAGTAAGTTTTCTGTCTTTCCAGGTGCCTCATTCACAGGGGGCTACCAGGTTACTCGTCGACATCCAGGTTAAAGTTTGGCTTTTTAAAAATAAACTTCTATGCCACTGCACCTTTGGATCTGAAATCCTAATTTCCTTATGAAAAGGATGATGGTGGATCATTGAATGTGATGGGGGAAAAAAATTAAACAAATAAAAAAAACCCCCCAAAAACAAATACAATCCAGGACTGTTCGGCCTGACTTTGGTGATTAGGCTCCATTTTCTGAATGAAGCCTTTGTACCCAAATGGTCTTTCACCTGTTGGAGATGGACACTGGGCTTGAGGGTAGGTGGAGGTGCGCAATACGTTGCATATCACCATTGTTTCTGGTGATTCTGAAGTGGAGGCAACCATGTGCTAACATCATGAAAGTTTTCAGCTGTAGCGGAGGTGAAGGGTGAGTGTTGGAGGTATCGGCTCCCCTAACCATAAACTCAATTCCATGCTTCATGCAGTGAAGATCTGAAAAATATAAATAAGTGGAAAAATTAATTTTTATCTTAGTCACTTCTTTCCCACTCGTTGTTATTTATTCTTTCATGTCCTTTCTCCCCTTCCTCCCTCTCCCCCTGACCACATGAAGAGTCCTCTTGTGATCAAGTTCTCTTGCTAGCTGAATGTCAGAGGGGGAAACTTCTTGTGAGGCTGAACCCACCCGCCTCTCACTTTCAGATTCTGGGGCCCTGCAGCCTCAGACCTTTCTTGTCCCCAGGGCCCCAAGTCCATCACCTCCATGACAGGACTTGGACCGTACCATCCCCAGCCAGACTTCAGTTTGGGGTCTTCTGTGCCACAGCATTGCCTTTCCCTTATCCTCTTACAGGAGAAAGAAGGGGCCCTGCTGGGCAGAATGACTGAAACACTCCAGCACAGAGCTGTCACAAGCTGATAACCTGCAGATCTTAGATTTGGGGTTTTACAATGCAGAATATGTCTGAGATATGACACAGATAGAGATTTAATAAAAATATATAAATGCAAAGAATCTATTTATATCTTTTGTTTTTATATAGCTTTTCAGATATGTATTTATATATGTAAACTCTGTTCCTGTTCATACCCAGATCAGTCCCGACAAGTGGGTTTTGCATCCCTACCAGTAGATGGAGGCAGAGAACAAAAACTTTGAGGCACTGCTGCATAACAGAGAGTGCCACCTGCAGTCCCTCGGTATTTCTCTGTCTCCAGTAGATTGCAGAGGTGCAAACCTGCAGTCTGACTAAACTTAAAAAAAAAGGAAGATATCGGATTGGATTAGCATTCCCTGAGGTGTTAGGTATGTTAGTGGACCATCCTTCGGTGGTGCTGGGCGACCGGGAGATTGGTAATCCCTTCCTGTCTGTAGGCCACTGTTTCCGGAGGCCCTGAAAGCTAAGGGACTGGCTTCCTTGTTGCCTCCAAGGTCTCCCCCTGCATGTCATCGTCCTCAGACAGGGAAGTATTCATGTTTTTATGTTTTTGATTAAGTTATAAAAAAATTAAAAAGTGAAACCAGGCTCTTCAGTTGAGGTGGACTTGCGGCGGGGGCTGTCGACGCCAATTGCAAGGGGTGAATGGTAAGCCTGTCTTTACTTTGTTCCGTCAGGGGATCCCAGTGGCTAGGGGAGCTTTCCCACACGCCATTCTGAGCAAGCGCGACTGCGCGGCTCTTTTTGCTGACCAAGTGTGTGGCCTGCTTTTTTGTCGGTGCACACACGCACTTTTTTCTCCTGTAGCGATCTTTTCTGTCTCTTGGGGAATGACGCCAAAACCACACATGGCAGCATGCAGGGTGTGTGTCCTCTGGTCTTCGAGGCTCAGTACTCACTTCCTTTGCACCAGCTGTGCTTCAGAGGAGGAGGGAACCTCTTTGGGCGCAACAGGTGACTGGAGGGCCTCTAAGTCATTGGGGATTCAACTGTGGTCCTGGAGGGGAGATCAAATTTGTCGGCTGGTCCGGCAGAGGATCGTGGGCAGCAGCTGCCCGCACCCCCTAGGGAGGCAAATGATTTCCCTCCCCCATTCTCGCCTATGGGTCAGGTGCCTGTAGGGGATCAGGATGGAGGAAGGGAATCTGATGTTAGTCTGCCTGATCAGAATGCTGATGATCTGGAGGAGTTTTCTTCAGAATTTGACCTCCTCCTGCATAAGGCTTTTCTGGCGAGAAAGGGAGCAGGGAAGAAGCGTTCCAGTGAGAAGGTTCCTGGTCACTCGGTCAAGAGGCAGAAGGTGGGATCTTCTGGTGGCTCTGGGGACCCTATGAGGCATCTGAATCTTGGGTGCACTGGGGCCAAAAAAGATCCTAGGGATTTGGAGGACTCTGACATGCAGGAGGATCCTGCAGATCTGGATGTGGCTGCAGATCCGGACCCAAATTCCCAATCCTGATGTGAATACAGATGACCCTGATCCGGATGAGTTACCAGTGATAGAGGGGGATGACTCCAGTGTGGTATCTCTGTTCAAGAAGGAGAAGTTGCATTCTCTCATTTCCCAGGTTCTGGAGGAACTAGGGGTTAAGGTAACCCTGGAAGAGTCAGATAATGAAGGGGTGAAGCCAGTCCTGGATGGCCTGCATGGTTCCCCTATTGCCTTCCCTTTGCCTAAGAAAATCTGTAAGCTGGTGAACCGGGAATGGGACTTCTTGGAAGCTGGCTTGAAGGTTGGTTGCGCAATGGCGAAGCTGTATCTGTTGAATGAAGAGATTCTGGATCTCCTGTGGGTTCCTAAAGTGCCTGTGGCTGTGTCCGTCGTTACTAAAAAGACAACTATTCCAGTGGTGGAGGTCGTCTGCTCTGAAGGATGTTCAGGACCATAAATTGGAGATTCAGTTGAAAAAGATGTTTGAGGTTTCTTCCTTAAGCTTGAGGGCGGCAGTTTGTGGCAGTATGATGCAGAGGGCCTGTTTGTGCTGGGTTCAGAAGGCTCAGGAGCAAGCTTCAACAGGATCCTTTAGCACAATGCAGTCCGCTCGGCTGGAAGCTGGTTTGGCTTATGTGGCAGATGCGCTGTATGACTTGGTTCATACTTTGGCCAGGAGCATGGTCTCAGCAGTGGCGGCTCGCAGATTTTTATGGCTGCGCAATTGGTCGGCTGACATGAGGTCCAATTCTCAGTTGTGTAGTCTCCCCTTTAAAGGGAAATTCTTGTTTGGAGAGGATTTGGATCAGTTGATGAAGACTTTGGGGGAGTCAAAAGGAAATAAGTTGCCTGAAGATAAAAGGAGTGGCAAGAAAGTTTTCCCTCCCTACTTCCGTTTTTGGGATATGCGTCAGTACCGTTCAGTCAAGAGCTCCTCTCCTTTGTGGCCAAAGCAGTCTCTGGGTAGACAGCAGTCCTTTTGGGGGGGGCCCGCAGATCCTCCAGAGATGGTGCTGGTCAGGGGACTGGAAGTGGAAAGTCAGCACAATGATGCCAGATGCGCTCTTTCCACCGTGGAGGTAGTAGGGGATAGGTTGTCCCACTTTTACAGGGAATGGGCCAAGTCAGCTGAGGGGAGATATGATAGAGGTCTTTAAGATCATGTTGAACGAGTAGATGTGAATCGGTTATTTACACTTTCGAATAATAGAAGGACTAGGGGGCACTCCATGAAGTTAGAAAGTAGCACATTTAAGACTAATCTGAGAAACTTCTTTTTCACTCAACGCACAATAAAGCTCTGGAATTTGTTGCCAGAGGATGTGGTTAATGCATTTAGTGTAGCTGGGTTCAGAAAAGGTTTGGATAAGTTCTTGGAGGAGAAGTGCATTAACTGCTATTAATCAAGTTTACTTAGGGATTAGCCACTGCTATTAATTGCATCAGTAGCATGGTATCGTCTTAGTGTTTGGGTAATTGCCAGGTTCTTATGACCTGGATTGGCCTCTGTTGGAAACAGGATGTTGGGCTTGATGGACCCTTGGTCTGACCCAGCATGGCAATTTCTTATGTTCTTATTACCAGAGATCAGTGGTTTCTGAAGATGGTAAGAGACATTAGAATTTTCACACCCTGTCAAGGAGACCTTTCTAGAGTCCCACTGCTTGTCGCAAAGCAAGCGGGAAGCAATAAAGTGAATTCTACAAAGATTACAAATGTTGGACGCCATAGTTCCAGTTCCTTTGGTCGAACAGGGACAGGGGAGGTACTCCATTTATTTCATGGTTCCCAAAAAAGGATGGCTCCTTCCAGCCCATTCTGGATTTGCAAAAGGTGAATGTAGCCTTGCGGATTCCATGTTTTCAGATGGAGATATTGCACACCGTTATAGCAGTGGTCCGCAGAAGAGAGTTCTTGGCATCATTGGACCTGACAGTGACCTATCTCCATATTCCCATTAGAAGTTTCTACGGTTCATGGTGCTGGGTCAGCATTTTCAGTTTCGAGCTCTTCCCTTCAGCATAGCCACGGCGCCCTTCACCTTCACAAAAGTAATGGTGGTAGTGGCGGCAGCCTTGAGGCAAGGAGGGATTCTGTTCATCCATATCTGGACGATTGGCTCAGTCGGGCAAATACTGAGGAGGAGTTCAGTTGTTCCATCCAGCGAGTGATGCTTCAGTTGAGTTCCCTGGATTGGGTTATAAATGTGGCAAAGAGTCATCTGGTGCCATTGCAATCACTGGAGTATCTGGCAGCGAGATTTGATACCCAAAAAGACAGGGTTTTTCTGATCGCAGACAGAGTGTCGAAGTTGCAGGCGCAAGTGCAGTGTCTGCTCCATCTGCCGGTCTGGGATTATTTGCAGGTCCTGGGCTCCACGGCTTCCACATTGGACTTGGCTCCTTGGGCCTTTTCAGAAGGTGCTGTTGTCCAGATGGAATCCGTTGTTGGAGGAGTATCATCAACTTATACCTCTTCAGGGAGAATCCAGGTCCTGTCTCTCGTGGTTGCTGTCTCATCTCAACTTGAAGAAGGATGTAGATCTGGAGTCCCCAGATCGGGTAGTAGTGACCATTGATGCTAGCCTCAAGGGGTGGGGGGACAGTGTGTCAGGGGTGGTCTGCACAAGGCCGTTGGTCATTGGAGGAGGTGACATGGTCGATCAATCACCTTGAGACGAGGGCAGTATGCAGAGCCTTAAAGACCTTTCTTCCTTTGATCAAGGTTCAAATGGTGAGAATCTTCTCGGACATTGCAACAAAGGTGGCTTATATCAATCGTCAGGGAGGTACAAAGAGTCACGGAGTGGCTCTGGAGGCTCAGCAGTTGTTTGCTTGGGCAAAACGTCATCTTGAAGGTATAGCAGCATCTCACATAGCAGGCGTGGACAATGGGCACGTGTACTTCCTCAGCAGGCAACAGCTAGTTCTGGGGGAATGGGAATTATCCCCGGAGGCCTGGGATTGCCTATGTGCCAGGTGGGATGTTTCTCAGTTGGACCTAACAGCAACGAGGGCCAACACGAAGGTGGCAAGATTCTTCAGTCGCAGAAGGGAAGTTGGGGCAGAAGAGTTAGATACTCTAGTTTGCCTGTGGCCGATGAGGATTCTATTCATGTTTTCTCCTTGGCCACTTGCACTGCAACATGCAACCGACATAGAGGTACATCCAGGGCAGGTGGTTCTGATGGTGCCATCCTGGTTTTACTGCTGAAAGAGTGAATGTCCTGGTATTAATTGCAGAAACTTTACACATTGTAAATACGTTGAGTTTTGTGTTATATGGTTATCAGTGTTTTTCTAGAAGCATGAGGGGCTCCAGGTCAGGGGGTGGTCCAACCCTGAGTTTCCTGTTCGCCCTGAAAGTTAGGGTGATGGTCTCTACTTTTTAGATTGGTTACAGATCAATGCTGAGGGACTGCAGGTGGCACTCTCAGATATGTAGCAGTACCTCAAACTTTTTGTTCTCTGCCTCCATCTGCTGGTAGGGATGCTTACCAGCAGTTGGAGACAGAGAACAAACCCTCTTGTCTGGACTGATCTGTGGTATTACAGGAACGAAAATTAGCAGGTAAAAACCAAAGTTTCTTTCCTGCATATGTAAATCAGCCTGAGCAGGAGCTTTGC
Organism: Rhinatrema bivittatum; assembly: GCF_901001135.1. Taxonomy (NCBI): domain Eukaryota; kingdom Metazoa; phylum Chordata; class Amphibia; order Gymnophiona; family Rhinatrematidae; genus Rhinatrema; species Rhinatrema bivittatum. Next base: position 307,857,603 of record NC_042619.1, read on the forward strand.
TAGATATGGGTACATCATAGAGGCAGAGCAGAGAAGAGCAGTTAAACTCCTTAATCAAATCCTTGCCATCCTGTCCTTTCTCATCACTGCTGCTTTTTGTCTGGTACAGCAGGGGAGGGGCTGGAGTGGGCATAGTCGCCCTGGGATTCAGCTGGAGATAAGGAGAGGAAGCTTAGGGATTAGCCTTGGATAGAAAAAGGATTAAACTGGGTACAAAAATGCCGGGGTTCAAGATGTTAGGTGAGATAGAAGGGGTGGATAAAGCATCCACAGGAGAAAGGTGGAAAGGGGGGGAAAAGAATACCTGCTTAAGGAAGGGAGAAAAGCAGGAAACAGTACTTGCAGGAGGAATGGAGGAACTGCAAGAGCAGAGTGCAGAAGGAAAGAAAGTTAGAGAAAGGGGGAAGAGAGAGTGCAGGGGAGAAGATTAACACAAGTGGAGGTGAGAGCTAGAAGGAAGAGGAGAAGAGCAAGATCTTAGGAGGAATAAGAAAGGGGAGAAAACATTGCAGGTAGATATAGGAGAATAGTGTAAGGAGGTGGGTGAGGTACACAGTGCAGAAGGAAGGGCTAGGGGGTGAGAAAACACAAGAATAAGAAGAGAAGATACAGGGAAAGAGCACAAGATGGAGGGGAGAGAAAGATAATGCACATGAGGAAGGGGAGAGAAGAGCACAGAAGAAATTTGAGGTGCAGAACGAAGAAGAGAGGCATCAGGAGGGGAAGAATGAGTAATGAGAAATACACTGCAGAAGGAAGGAGTCAGAGAGGAAGAGACAAATCCAAAACAGAAAAAGAGAAACCACACCAAACAAAGTGAAAATGAAAAGGCAATGGCCACATGACCAGAGAATGAGAGAGAGAAATGCAGAGCCATAAAATCAAGTCAGAGACAGCAAGGTTTGGAAATGATTTTACTGCCTGAAGGAGAATATGAATTAACTAATTGATGTAAAACCGGGTTGGACAAACCGTCTGGCTTGATGGCCACGTTGGGGTTTGTTGCTTCTCTCAAGACCAGCTGAGAAGCAGTGCAGAGATATCTCCTTCAAGGTCCGATGGAGGAGTTGGGGAGATCTCGTCATGTAAGTTTGTGGACATAAATGGCCTACATTCAACATCCTAACTGCAGTTACAGGCTAATAGGCAAGGCCCCCCTTCACGTTAAAGTATATTTCATTTTAATTAAAAAAAAATGATTGTAATTAAAACAAGTTTTGAGTAGGACAGTTTGCAGATTCCCTACGCTTTTGGGGCACACAGCAATACTGAAGATTTCTGCAGCGTTCCTTCTCCTTGTCTACTGTGTTACTACCTTTTAAGAAGGTTTGAGGTGTGGGAGTGAGGGAGCATAGCAGTGCAGGAAGCAGGACACGATTCGGATAACTTTATTGGCATGACAGTTTGATCTGTGTTGTCAAAGTAATACACAGACTGATTAAAAGGAGAAGAAAAAAAAAGAAAAAATAGCAAAATAATAATAGTAAAGTTAAGTTCCAGGTTAGAGAAAGTACAGTATGGGGGTCAAATCTCAGGTTTTAGTGCTGGTCCATATTGTTCTTGTTCAGAATTCATTTGTGGCCTGGTCATAGATACAGAATATTTTGCATCTGTATGATCCTGGGGGAGAAACAGGAGGAATAGCAGGTACAGAATATTTCCTAATCATTGTTCTGTGGGAGTCTTTTTGATTTTCCCTGTCAGCTTTGCGAAATGTGCATCTCTGTTATGTTTGTATTTGCACAGTGCAGGAGGAAATACATTTCTTTTTCTCTGATGTTGCATTGTACACCGAATCTGGCTTCTTGGACTTTACAGTTTAGGTTTTGTCTGCGCATTTATATTTCTAGTGCGTGGTCACTTATTCTGTATTTGGTGAGGGTCTGTCTGTTTTTGCATTTCTGTGCAGGGCTCTGTAGCAGTCCAGATTGTTCTGTTTTCTAATCTGCACTTCCAAATGGGAGGTATATTGGTGTTCTAGGGCACATTGCAATATTTTCCTTGCTGTGTTCTCTTGGCAGGCTTTTCCTCTCGGAGGAGATGACGAGCCTGCTGGTTGTGCATGGCGGGGGACTGCTCCTGGACCTGACAGCAGGCTATCTGCTCTTCTTTGATGTCACTCGCCCTTTCGCCCTCTTCTTCGTCTCCTACTTCCACTGTATGAACTCGCAGCTTTTCAGCATTGGTAAGGCATGGATAATGGGAGCAAGGCTTCCTAATCTCCTGCCAGCTCATGCCCAGGCTCTAGGGAGATAGACAGAACAGCCAGTGCATGTTCGGGAATTAGAAGGAGGTAGCCTGCTCTTCTCTCGGTGATTGCATTGCACACCTTAGATCTGTCCGCACCACTATTCTGTGGACATACCATGTTAGAGCAGACACCAGAGTTCATAGCTTTTGTTATATCCGCATGAAAGTAAGTGAAAGACCTACAAAGAGACAAAAAACTACTGCAATTCCATTTAGAGACCTGCAGATTTGCTTATGGTTTGCAACCACTTTTTGCTGCCTGCAGAAATGTTCAGTGTTCTGAGTTGACGGTCTGTCATGGATTTCTTGTGATGGGTGCAGTGACTCTGCTGTTGTGTGTTTGTCTCACGTCTTTGTGAATCGCATTGCAGTGTGAGGGTATCCCTGTATCTTCTGCCTTTGCATTCTCACTGCCTGGTTAACCCCCTTGCTTCCTTCTCAGGCATGTTCCCTTTCACCATGCTGGCCACCAGCCCCCTTTTCTGCTACCCAGACTGGCCTCGGCGGCTGGTGGCCAGGCTCCCGTCTGCGCTCAGGAAGCTCCTGCCGCCGGCCGAGCCCCCGCAACCTAGCAAGGAATGTGTCTACGAGGAGGGAAGTGGAGCAGAGCGGACGCAAGGACCTACGAGGGCAGAGAAAAAGCTTGGGCTGAGACAGAAGCTTGGAGCTGTTTTCACAGTGCTTTACATCCTGGAGCAGTTCTTCCTGCCGTACTCGCATTTCATCACACAGGTAACAGGAGGGGAACGGTCCTTGTTCTTCGCACACTCAGTCTAAGTGCAAAGGTTCCCGCATAGGTCTGCTCCTGTGAGCCGAGCCGGCTCTGGCAGCGGTGGGGAGGATGGTTAGCTGCAGCAATGTGATATTTCGTAGGTGACACCTGCAGTACTTCTTGTGATATAAGAGCACCACCGCGTGCAAGGTTAGGGGAGAAGGGCAGGGAGACCAGCATAGCAAGGAAAGGGATCATGTACAGAAACACCAGATAACTCACTGCAGTGATCTGACAAACGCCCTATTCAGAGGGATTTGTATTATAATCTTTAAACTGAAAGAATAAAACTTTGAAAGTTGTGGTGCCAAGATCGGAGGGAGGGGGCTGGCAGTGGAGGGGAGAGGGTTTGGGAAGTGCCCAGTACTGCCAGAAGAGGAAGTCGGCCCAATGGAGGAGGATCAAGTAGCAACTTAAATGTCGTTTTCACTGTTTTATACAATTCTGGAGGGAAAATTATTTCACTGTAACTCCTAATATCCAGGAGAGACGTGCCAGAATTCTCTGTATGGTGAGGCGTGGGCAATCTTAACGTGTACAAGCAGAGGTTCCACAAACCGTCACATCCAAAGGGCTAATTATCAGTGCTAAAAACACAGCATCAGAAGTAAGTAAAGTGCTAAATGCAATCTATTGACTCTTGCCTTGCAGGGGCCTGCAAACGGTGTCAGACGATAGGCACAGAAAGCTCTCCTTCATTTGCTGGTTCAAAACATTACCCGAATCATAGGTTCTAGAACCCCTCAAAAAAAACCCAAAAGTGAAAAAATACTTAAGCTCAGGACGCTTCATCTTATCATAGTTCCAAAAGCTGGGTTCAGAATAAACTGCCCAGCTGACACGGGCCCATGTTTCGGTGTCCAGAGCGCCTGCCTCAGGGAAAACGGTTTTACCAAACTCGCTGCAACATCCTCCTCGCGAGGCGTAAAAATGGCAGGAAGTGAATGAGAGCTTTCTGTGCCAATCATCTGACACCGTTTGCAGGCCCCTGCAAGGCAAGAGACAGTAGACTGCATTTAGCACTTTACTTACTTCTGATGCTGTGTTTTTAGCACTGATAATTAGCCATTTGGATGTGACGCTTTGTGGAACCTCTGCTCGTATGTGTTAGATTTATGGGAGGTTCTTGCTAGCTTTTATTGAAACCCTAGCCAGAATGTAAAATTTGCCAGCCCCCTCCGTTTAAGTCGTGCATATACATTTTATTTTCCCCTCTTTGGATACTGAATTCATTGTCATTTATAGTATCTTACTTATGAGACTCGCATTTGTTACCTGAACTTTATATTTTCAAATTGCTTCATGAGGACCTTCCTTGTCGTTATTATTTTGCCATTTCTGTCATATATTTTTTCTAAAGATGTTCTTGCAATTTGGAGAATTCTCCGAGCTCGAGTTCCTGGCACACATGCTCCCTTCTTACAATCCAGCTTCTACTCCCGCTGCCCTCTCGTCAAGTCTGCTTTCCAGGAGCCGAGTGTCCTGACTTCTATAGTCTAATACATTTTTCTGTTTTAAGGCCCAGTGGTGCAGTGACTTACATTTTAAATGTCCCTGTCTTATTGGAACCTGAATAAGGCATAAACGTTCTAGCAGCTCCCAGTGAATGGGATGGGACGCTCCTACTCTCCTGCCTAGCAGTACTGCTTCTGAATTGTTGGGGCAGGCCCATGTAGGTCATCTTTGCTTTTACCATTGGGACAAATAGGACTGGTGGGGGACCTGCAGGGTGATTCTTTTTTTTTTTTTTTTCCCCCAAAGAGCTCAAGACTCCAGTTTCTTCCAAGAAATTCTTGAGCTGTCTTATTTCCTTTCCTGTCTCTCAATAGAAGCTCCAGCTGGGACTCAAACCCTGAGGCTGCCGATGGCAGAGATCTAACCATGCTTTGGCACAGGCCTAGGTAGAGACATGCTCTCGTGGTGCCCGTGCCGCAGCATCTCTGTATGGCATGCGCTTCTTTTCTGAACCAAAGGAGGGGTAGCGTGGGAACCACGAGTGTGCGTGTATCTATCTCTGTTTCTGTGCTGCCCTAGAGAAGGAAGACAATTTAAGCTCCTGCTGCCAATGAACCTGGCACCTAAGACTGCAGTCAGGAGGTAGGGGCGAGAAAGAGCCAGAGAAGTGAAGTTTGGATGGAGAAAGTGAGAGAGGTAGGAGGACCAGAGAGGGAAAGATTGGGAGAGGGAAGAGAGAGAGAGAGAGAGGCAGAAGATGATTGGGGAAGAAAGCCAAAGAGAGAGAATGGGAAAATGGAGCCAAAAGGGGGAGGGAGCTAAAGAGAGCAGTCAGGGGATGGGGGAGGCAGAATATATTGAGAGGAAGAGCCAAAAGAGTAGGGGGTAAGAATTTGTATTATTTATTTAACTCTTTTCTATACCGACATTCACGATACAGATCATATCATATATCGGTTCACAGGGAACAAGGGAGTTATAACATTAACATAGAAGAAGAAGCAAAGTTACAATGAAACAAGGTCGTGAGAACTTGGGAGCTGGAATAGCCAGAGGCAGAGGTTTAACGTAATAAACTTAAGAAGGGTATACTGGTAGTGCCTTGTGTCAGATATAGAGTGCTCTGTATAAGTAGCACTTATATACAATTGGGATATTAGCTACCAAAGCGAAGCAGTGTCAGTACTGGGGGGGGGATAAGCAAGAGGGAGGAGGAGGCTTGCTAGGGTCAAGGAGTTAGGAAGGGGGGGGGGGGGTGGGAGGCTAGCAGGAATCAAGGAGTTGGGGAGGGGTGGAGGGGATGGGGTTAAGGGAAGGCTTGTTGAAACAGCCAGGTCTTGAGTTTTTTCCTAAATGTCAACAGGCAGGGTTCCTGTCTGAGATCTGGAGGAATGCCATTCCAGATGGCTGGTCCCGCTGTAATGTATCGTTCAGAGGATCAGGGCCACCACCTGTTCACTTGACCCTTGTCCCCTCTTGGCTTATGCCATGATTCTTTCTAATATGTTGAACCCCGCCTTTGCTGAATTTCTTATTCAAAAGGACAGGTATTAAATCCAAATAAATTATCAAAGCAGGTAGAGGGGCTGGAAAGAGGTAATTATGTTAATAGCAAATGTCTCATGAAGGGAGGGAATTTACTAGCAAAGCTGAAAGGCCCTGGTTTGTCCTGTGCTTAAAAACCTCCTCACAGGACTCGTTAGATTGCTCCTTTAGGTATTGTGATGTTGGGATGAATGTGGAAGTTTGCTTGGAAGGGCTGAGGATGGATGGGGTTGTTAAGAAGGAGAGAGGATCTGGTTTGGGAGGGGATTGGGAACCGTGGGTTAGAAAGTTGGTAGGTTGGTTTGTCTAGGGAGTGGTGACTTGTAGTATATGTGCAATGATGATTGCCTCTGTGTTTTGTATACTGGAAATTAAATCAAATCTAAGTTAAAAAAACAAACACTCATTAGACATGGCTAAACTTAAAAACACGAAACTTGATGCCATATAAAGATCAAATGGCCTAGCTAGGCCACTGATAACTATAAACCGATCTCTAATATCCCTTTCCAAGGGAAGGTGGTAGAAAGTGCTGAGTCTGCATAAATTTAAGTAGTGAGGTTTGATCACGTGGGCTGTTTGGACAATTTTCACTCTGGGTTTAGATCTATACATGGAACAGCCTTGGTGGGCCTGGTGGATGACCTCTGCAGAGAATTAGATAAGAGTAATGATTTCCTATTAATTGCAGCATTCGATATGGGCCTTATTACGCTGGATTGCTTATTTGAGTTGGGGGCGGGGGCGGGGGGGGTCGCAGAATCAGAACGGCTTTAAATCCTTCTTGGAAGGGGAGGCAAGAGGAAGCTGCATTAGGAGATTGCTTGTCATCTCCCTGGCTGCTATCCTAGGGAGTCACACAAGGCTCCATTTTTTGTCACTTATACCAGGGGTGCCCAACCTGTGGCTCGGGAGTTAACTGCAGCTCTTTCATGTGCAAAATGTGGCTCCTGCCTTCCTGTCCTGTGGCAGCCGAGCACCAGTGCAGAGAATGGGAGGGTTGGGGGCTGGAGCAGGGAGCAAACGCAGAAGAAGAAAAAAGCCGTTCTACATCCTGCTCCAGCCCCTCCCCTCCTGTCCTCACAGTGCTGATGATTGCAGTCGAAACAAAAGAGAGGGAGCAGAGGCTGGATCAGGAAGCAGAGGCTTTTCTCGGCTCACCCATGCACTGCTTCTCCCCTCCTGTCTGCAAGTAGTAGTGCTGGAGGAGAGGAGAAGAGGGGAGGGGGTGAGGCTGTGGCTGACGGGATAGAGAAGAGCCAGTCATCCTCCTGATCCACCCCTTCCCTTCCCGTCCTGTTCACGCTCCACCCTACCTGCTGCCTGGAGTGGCAGGCTCTTTGTTCTGCTTTCTGGAGAAGAGAAGCTGGAAACACTGCCTCAGACTCAGCAGATCACTGTGCTACCAGGACTTGGGATTCAGCTAACAGCAGAGGGAAGGAGAGAGTTACCCAGAGCTCCAGTCAGGCCAGAATGATTTGTGGTAAGGGAAAAGGGTGAATGCTAAAAGGGGATGAGGGAGCAGCAGAGTGAGAACTAGTGAATGTTGAAGGTGAAAGTTGTGAATGCTTGTGAGGGGGAAGAGTGGTGCAAGAGGAGATGAATGTGCGGGAGAGTGGAGCAGTGAAGAGAGGTGAATGCTTCTGGGAAGAATGATTTGAAAAGGGGTGAACGTCGGACACGTTGAGGGGGATGAATGCTGGGAGACAGCACAAAGAGCTGAAGGGTTGTAGGGGAGGTAATGAAGTGAATGTTGTCTCCCTTCCCGATTTCCTGACGTCAGCAATGCAAATTGGACCATCTGGCACCTTGTTCCTCCCCAATGCACACACTGCCACCAGTTATGCAGCAGGTGTGAGGAATGGAGGGAAGGAGATAGGGCCAAGATAGAGAGTTGCAAGATAGGCATGTAGGCATAGGATTGTGTGTGGTATATTATGGGGAAAGTGTAGGGGACATGATTTAGCCAGGGATGGGGTAGAAAGGGTTTGAAAGAACTGGGGGGAAAGCATTAGAGGGGTGCATGTGAAAGAATTCCAAAGTGGTGATGGCGGATACTGGTGAAAGATACAGCAATGGTGTGAGGGTGGTGGTCGGGCAAAGGTGGTGATGAAGGGTGTGTGAGAGAGAGAGAGCCAGAGGTGGTGAAGGGAGAGTGGGAGGGACAGGGACAGTCAGAACTGGTAAAGGAGGCTGGGGGACAAATATGGATGACAGAGCCATAGGTAATGAAGGGAGGAGGGAGGGTAAATGAGAGAGAGGGAGACTACTAGAGCTAGAAGTAATGATGAAGGGGAGGAGAGAATGAGAGCCCAAGGGGGTGATGGGGATAGAGGTGAAAGAGCCAGAGATGGTGATTCCGAGTGGGGAAGAGTTTGAGAGAAAGAGAGAGACATACACAGAGGGATAATTGGGGGGGGGGGGGGGGGAAGAGGTGAGAGTGAGAAGGGATGATGTAAGGGTGTATATGAGAGGGCTAGAGAAGGAGTGGAGGAGAGAGAGAGAGGTGGAGATAAGAAAAGAGAGGTGGGGAAGGGGCAGGGAGATGCTGGTGTTGGGCATAGCATAGGGGAGGAGAGAGAGTGGGAGGCAGGGGAAAAAGAGGGTGTCAGGGATACTGGTCCTGGGCAGAGGGTGAGGAGAGGAGAGGGGGGCATTACATTGTGGCCACCAAGCCCCCATCATTGTTCTTGTACTGGGTGGAGGATGTTATGCTGGGACTGCTGAGAGAGAGCGTTGGCGATTGAGTGAGAATCTTCTCCATCCCGGCCTAGACTCCCATTCTTGAAACTGTGAGGCTCTTAAGCAACTGTGCATTCTGATTCCTTGGCTCTTGCTTGGCCATTCTGTTTAATATCTGTCTTCAACCCTTAAGGAAATTGTAGCACTGGCCAACCACGGCATTTAGAACAGCCAAGAAACACAGCAAGACTTGGCTGTTCAGGTCAGGAACAAAATGTTTATTTACAGGAATTTCAAATAAAACAAGAAAACCAAACAAAAGCTCACCTCGCTTTAAAGTTCCAAGATAATTTAGATGCACTCGGTATGGGCATACCATGGGCTCAAAGCAGCTCCCTGGGGCCTCCTTAACCCTTCTGGGCCCTGATCCTTTATACTGTTACGTAGGGTTTCTCCTGGGACCCAGAATCCTTTGCAGCCTTGCACCTTAAGGCAGACTGCTGCAGATCGCTGTAGCCTGTGTTTTAAGGTGGTTTGAGGGAGTTTTTTGTAAACTCCCTCACATACCCTCCCCCTCAGCTCACCCCTACTCTCCTAACAGAAAGTCAGCATTGATGTTCTCTTTCCCAGGCCTATACTGAATTTTATAAATTAAGGGCTGCAAAACCAGTAACTACCTCATCATCCTGGGGTTGTCTCTTTGTTTTGGTTAATCCTATGAGTGGATGGTGGTCCGTCACTAGGGTAAACTGCCAACCCAAGAAGTAATATTGTAATGCTTCGAGGGCCCATTTTACCACTAATCTCTATTTCTCCACTGTAGAGTTTTTTGTCCTGTGGCAGGAGCTTCCGACTTATATAGGTCACCAGATGTTCTTGGCCATCCTTCTGTTAATTCTAAAGAAGCCACTGCTGCAGTATGTAATATGAAACTTTAATTAGAGAAAGCAGAGACAAAGGGGACAGAGACAGGGACAGGGACCGGAACAAAGCACAAGGAAATAGTTTGTTCCGGGGAGCAAAGGTCTATATGATGGTATAATCACCTAGTCACCCAATATTTACAGCAATGTGCATAACATTATACACCCTTCATACTGACCAATCAGAACATATTCAAAGTGTTGTTTCTAGATAAGTGCAGTACATCTGATTTGAGAATGTATTAGACCAACCAGCTAATGGGTCTGGGGTGTTGTCTGGCTGCATTCCAGCACATAGTCAGGGTATACAGGAACACAGCAGAAAGAAGTGTCCCAGTAAGTCAGTGCATACATACACTTCATTTGGCTGAGGATTGCCCCCAGTCCTATCTCTAAGGGTAACCATCTGAACGATGAAGGGTTCCGAAAAGTCTGGACTTATTCTGGGTTGGTGCAGATTGCTTCCTTCAGCTCCTGGAAGGCTTTCTCTATCTTGGCCAACCATTGGACTTTTTCCGGTGATTTTTTCAGTAAGAGCCTCATAAGTGGCTCTATCTTCTCGAAGAAGTTAGATATAAACCTTCTACAGTAGCCTGTCAGGCCTAGTAATGCCCTTACCTTCCCTTTGGTTTGTGGGACCAGTACCTTGGTAATCTCTTCAGTCTTTCTGGACTACGAGTGGACTTGACCCTTCCCCAAAGTACAGCCTAGATATTGGACTTCTTGTCCTCCCAACAAGCACTTCTTTGGGTTCACTGTCAGCCCAGCCTTCCTCAGAGTGGATAATATAGCTTGAATTTAGCCCAGGTGTGTCCTCCAATCTGGGCTACAGACCACTGTGTCACCCAGGTATGCAGTGGCATAGCCCTGGCGCAGGCAGAGCATATAGACCAAGTGCTGGAACATTGCGGGGGTGTCATGGAGGCCAAATGGAGAACTCTATACTGGAAGAGCCGCACCGGTGTTAAGAAGGCTGTCGTCTTCTTCACCATTGGCACGAGGAGTACTTGCCAGTGTTCTTTGGTGAAATCCAAGGTCAAGATGAACTGAGCAGATCTTAGGCATTGGTTATGCGTCCAGTTTGGAGACTCAGTTGACTTTTTTTTAAAGTCCATACAAAATTGTATGTTTCCATCTGGCTTCTGTACTAGGAATATGGGTGAAGACCAGTCACTAACAGATTCTTCTATGACTCCGAGCTGGAGCATCTCTTTCGCTTCTGTTTCAATGACTCTGTGCTTAGCTTCAGGGATTCGATATGGTCATTGATATATGACCATCCCAGGTGGGGTAATGAACCAAATGAGTACATCCTGGCAAACATGAGAAAATTTCTCCATTCTGCTCAAGGAGCTGTTTTAAGTCGGCTATCTTGGAAGTTGACAGCTCCTCTCCAAACTGCATGGGTCTGGTCCACCTCAGGTACAAGCTGTGGGCCAAATTCCTCTTATATCATTCCACACTCTTGAAGAACCCATTTCTTTAGTAAGTTAACATGGTAAATCTGACTTTTCAGTCTCTTATCTGGTTGGGCTATTTTGTAGTCCATTGGGCTGGTTTTTTCCAAGACCTCACTGGGCCCTTGCCAACAGGCGAGCAACTTGCTTTTTGAAGAGGGTAAGAGACCCAGAGCCCGGTCTCTGGACTGGAAGGTCCCCTGAGCTGTGGGACAAGTGTAATCCTGGGTTTGAGCAGTCTGAGCCTTCTCTAACCACAAGTGGGCCTCCTGCCGGGCTTTTTTTTTTAGGTGCTCTTGCACTTGTATATCACAGTCCACGAGATTCTGTCTGGTGTGTTTTTCATCCTCCCATGTCTCTCGAGTCACATCTAGTAGGCCTTTTGGTCTTTTACTATATAACAACTCAAAAGGCAAGAAGCCTGTTGAACTCTGGGGCATTTTGCGGACTGCGAATAGCACATAGGGTAGTAGAAAATCCCAATTTTTGCCATCTTTATCTACGAACTTCTGCAACATTTGCTTAAGTGTTCTTTTGAAGCGTTCCATGAGACCATCAGTCTGTGGATGGTATACTGATGTACGTAGATATTTCATCTTAAGCAGACTGCAGTGTTGCTTCATTACTTTAGAGATAAATGGGGCCCCTTTGTCAGTTAGGATCTCTTTGGGTAGTCCTACCAGAGAGAAAACTTCCATTAAGGCAGATGCCAGTGTCGGGTTTTCATATTTTTCAGTGGTAGGGCCTCAGGGTATCTCATGCCATAGTCCAAGATCATGAGAATATACTTGTTACCTTGAGTGGTTTTCTCTAACGGCCCCACAAGGTCCATAGCCACCTTTTCAAAAGGGGTTTAAATTATGGGCATAGGAATAAGAGATGCCGCCCAAACACTGGTAGGTTTAGTGAGTTGGCAGGTAGGGCAGGACTGGCAATACCACTGGACCTGTTTATATATCCCCAGCCAAAAGAATTGGGTTAAACTTTTCTGTCCTTTTTTTTTTTTTCTTCACCCAAGTGATCCCTTAGGTGACCATATGCTAGCTGTATGATTCTCTGGCAACAGGACTTGGGAAGTAAGAGCTGCTCTGTGTTGTCCCTCCACACTTCCATTTACAGTATAGTAAATCTCTTTTTCATTATGAAATATGGAGAATCTGGCGCAGTCACCAGAGCTCCCAGAACCACCTTACTGTCTACCCTCTCTAGGTGCTCCCTAACCCACTTAAGATTCGTCCTCCCTCTGGGATCATTTAAAGTCGCCTGGTTTACCCTCCTTTTCCCAGTTAATGGGGTTGGGCATGGCATTCGAGTTGACTGGCAATTCTTCCACTGACTGTGAGGTAGCCACCCCCTCGGTTTCTTGGTCAACTGCAAAACTAAACTTGGCCTGTCTCCATTGTCTCCAGGATTTTGGCATTTTTTAGACTTTAGGGAACAAGTCCATATCCTCTATGGGGAAGAGTTCGGGGAATGGTAACTCCTCCTTGTTGATGGTGGGTGTCTCCATTGTGAGCAGAGTCCAGAGATTGTTGAAGTTCGGACAGTCTCACCCAATTAGGATAGGGTAGAGGAGCCATGGGGAAAACCCCACTTTTATTTTATTTTGGCCAATGGGCGTCTTTAACTCCAGTTGGCAAGTTGCATATTGTCTGTGATCGCCATGTATGCAAGTCAACAGTACCATATTCTCATAATTTGGATCCGCTTTACCAACTCACATCAAATGAGGGTCTTCACGCTTCCCAAATCTACCAGGGTCTGTGTTGGAACGCCACCTATTTCTACAGAAATTACAAAAGTGCTGGTCTTTTGCCGGGAATGTCCGCAAAATGACAGTAATGTGGAGTCACAGCATTAATGTCCATAGCTGCTGCTTCACGGTGTGGACAGTCCAAAGTGAAATGGCTGCTTTCTCTACAAGCGAAACATCGGGGATTCCCCAAGTTAGGCATGGGGTTATGACTTACATTCAGGCCAGCTCTTCCGGCAGCCAGAACCTCTGCATTTTAGAATCTCATCAACCTCTATGCCCATCCCGTACCTCAAGAGAGCGCGGTGTCTCTGGCATAGAGCGAACCTAATAGTAGGCCTCAACTGCTCCTAAGGCCTTCTCCAGTGTCAGATTCGGTTGTTGGTAGACCCACTGCCGCATGGGTCATCTGAGGCCAACTAGGAATTGTTCCAAGAGAATTGTCTCTGCAAACTCTTTACCAGTTTTCCCCTCTGGGCGGAGTCATTTCTGGGTGACATTATGAAGTTGATGAAAAAGGTTTCTTGGATTCTCTCCAGGCTGCAGAGAGCCGGACCAGGAGCATTGTCAATAGGTCTCTAGGGTGAGCCCAGCTCGCTGAAGAATGGTGGTCTTAATTTTTTAATAGGCTGTACCATTGGGGTTCGCGGTCTGGAAAGCAGCTTGACAGTCTCCAGTTAATAAATTACCTAGATATGTAGCCCACCTATCCTCCAGCCAGCCAGTCAATCCACTCAAAATTCTTTAAGAAGCTGTCAGGATCCTATCCAGGAGTCATCTTCAGTAAGGCCGTGGCCAAGGAAGGTGGTTTAGTAACTGTTTGCACTGCCTGTGCCACTTGAGTCAGTATGGTGTTCTGTTGAGCCACTTGCTCCCGTAATGCGTGCTGCTGGTCAGTCTGGACCTGCAAAGCATTTTGCAGCTGTTGCTGGTATTATTTGCTCCATATTTACCTGTATTCTGGGGAAGAGGAAGTGCTAGGCAACGCCTCTCTGGAGAAAGAGAGAGAGAAAAAAAATCCCGCTGGCCTATCCGGCTCTGCTTTACTTCTTGAACCCTATCTATACCAGGTGGCCTACCCCTTAGTCCAGAGCTTTCCAAAGTGTGTGTCGCAACACTTTGGTGTGTCGCCTGAGGTGTGCCGGTGTGTCGCGCAAGCCCGGTGCACGTGACACACCGGCAAGTGGGAGCCAATGCGGCCGCCGGTGGTGCTCATCCCACTGGCGGCTGAGCAGTGAAGAATCGCAGCCGGAAGATCGGTAAGGCCGTGGTGAGTTCACGTCACCACGGCCGAAGAAAAAGGGCACGTCTAAACGTACAGGTGCTCCGCCTCCTTCCTGCCCACGCGGCCCCGGAAGAAAAATGTTGCCGGAGCCGCACGGGCAGGAAGGAGATGAAGCAGCCGCGTGCAGAAGAGGAGCTGCGTTGTTGCAGCGGGCGAGAAGAGGCCCGGTAGCAGGGGCCCCACCGCGGATCGGATCGGCCCGAGAAGATCAGAGTCGCCGCGATCGGCCCGAGAAGATCAGGGCTGCTGCAGAGCCAATCCTGCAGCGACCCGTGAAGAGGAGGCCCAGAGGTAAGAGAGAGGCTGAGGGCCCGTAGAGTGCGTGTATGAGCTGAGTTGAGAGATTGGGTGCGTGTATTAGCTGAGTTGAGAGATTGGGTGCCTGTATGAGCTGAGCTGAGTTGAGAGATTGGGTGCCTGTGTGAGTTGAGAGATTGGGTGTGGGAGTGAGGATCTCAATGTTTGCAGAGACAGCATGTGAGAGCCTGTGTGTGTGTGAGAGAGAGACAGCATGTGACAGTGAGAGCCTGTGCATGAGCAAGACAACATGTGGGAGTGAGAGAGCCTGGGTGTGTGAGAGTCAGACAGCATGTGCAAGAGAGAGACTGTGTATGAATGATTGTATGAGAGAGAGAGCATGTGAGAGTGAGAGCCTGTGTGTGTGTGAGAGAGAGAGAAGGCATGTGAGAATGAGAACCTGACTGTATGTTTGAGGGAAGAAGATAGATGGAGAGAAAAGAAATAGAAAAAAAGACAATATGAAATGAATTGGCAAAAAAATAAGAAAGGGGAGGTGGAACAAAAAAGCCTGGGACCAACCGATTAGAAAACTAAGATCAGACAGCAAAGGTAAAAAAAAAAAAAAGAAATAAATTACTTTTTACTGATTGGCACATGTAATCTTTGTTAATGTCAAGAGTAGCACTTTCTCTATGTGGATCTCACAATGTACGAGATCAACATGGAGGAACTGGAAACCCACGGGGCCTGCACAGAGGAGGCAGCAGAATGGGCTTCAGTGCCAATAGCAGCAATCAGCGCCTCCCCAATAGCCATGCGGCATCAGAGGAATGAGAGAGGCTCCGAGGTTGCTGGCAAAAGAAAGAGAGGGGGTCTGCCTTTAGTGTGTGCATGTGTATGAATGGGTGCCTGCCTGGGGGTGTGTGTGTGTGAGAATGAATGTGTGCATGCCTGGGGGATGGTGAGGGAGTGGTGTGAAAATGAATGGGAGCCTGCCTGGGGGTCAGTTTTAGTGTGTGAGAATGACTGGGAGCTTGCCTGGGTGTGTGTGTTTGTGTGAGAATGATTGGGAACTTGCCTGGGTGTGTGTGTTTGTATGTGAGGGAGCCAGAGAGAGTGTGTATGAGAAAATCCAGGGGAGTAAGAGTTTGTGGTGGGAAGAGGTGGTGGGAAGAGGTGGGGGTGGGGGGAGGGGTTGGGGTTGAGAGGGGGTTTCCAAATAGCAGTAATGTCACTTGGGATCCACCCACTCTTTTCTCTGGAAACAGTGACTGAAAATGAAGCCATCCAAGCACGAGTCGCACTTCCTGAAACTTGTTAGAATGGAAAACCTTGAGGCCAGTGAATCATACATATATATTTTTTTTACTTTTAATTTCTGTAAAGGTTCGTTATCCATAATTCCTTTTGCACTGAGCCTATGACGACTACCACTTCAAAAAGCAGTTCCCAGCAGTAAAAGCTCTGGAATTTGTTGCCAGAGGATGTGGTTAGTGCAGTTAGTGTAGCTGGGTTCAAAAAAGGTTTGGATAAGTTCTTGGAGGAGAAGTCCATTAACTGCTATTAATCAATTTTACTTAGGGAATAGCCACTGCTATTAATTGCATCAGTAGCATGGGATCTTCTTAGTGTTTGGGTAACTGCCAGGTTCTTGTGGCCTGGTTTTGCCCTCTGTTGGAAACAGGATGCTGGGCTTGATGGACCCTTGGTCTGACCCAGCATGGCAATTTCTTATGTTCTTATGTGTGTGGGGTGTGTGTGGAGGGGGAGAGAGTGTCTTAGAGCCTGAGAGTGTGTCAGTGTCTGTGAGAGCGAGAGGTTATGGTGGGTATAAGAGCATGAATGTGTATGTATGTGACAGTGTATGTGTGAGAGAGAATGGACATGTGAGTCTGTGTGAGAGAGGATAACCTCTGGGAAATTGTAAAAAAGTATATGATTTTAATTAATAGAAATTCTATTTATCAGTAGTTTTAAAATATTCTTTTATTAGTATGGTTTTACTGTTATAACTGATGCTTTATGTTTCTTGATTTTGTTTGTTTTATGAGGAATGGTGGTTCTGTTTTTCCATTGTTAATACACAGAGTCTGGCTTCTTGGAGTTTCCATTTCAGTTTTTGTCTAATCTGTGCTCCTTTATTTTGTATTCTGTATTTGGTGAGGGTCTGTCTCTGCTCTGTGTGTGTGACCATGATGAGAGATTCTGCTAGCATAGGGATCTATAGCAATCGGGTTTGTTTTGTTTCCTCAGTAGGTGGTGTATTGGTATTCTAGGACCCAGTGTAATATTTACCCATGCTTTTTCACAGGTAGGGTTATTGTTGTTTGAGTCCTTGGTGTTATTACTGTTATGTTACAATGGGATTGCAGTATAGATTTTGAGTGTCTTTTTTGCGAGGTTTTATTTTAGTTCACAATGTGCCTGGCAGTGGAAGGTGTTTGTGCTGCTGTTACTGTGAGGTGACACCAGCATTTGAAAATATCTTTTAGTATGATGAGCTGTAAGGGAAACATCCAAGCTCCATTGTTTGGGGGAATTTCAGTGGATGCACAGAGTTACAGAACTGGAGGTGCAGGATTTATATTGACATTCTGTCCCTTCCTATAAATTCCAGATTTCACTCTCATAGCCATATAGAATTAGTTGAATGAGGCTATCAAATAATTTTATAATGTGAAACTGGCCAGCTTTTTAAAATTATGCAGAAGACCCTTTGGACTTTTTTATTAACACCAAATATTCAAAAGCTGTGTTCATCCCATCAAGATCATATATCTCATTAAAGAGGTAAATTGAATAACACAATAACTTTGTTTTATTATTGTTACTCATAAATTATAACAATAACATTAATCTTGGAATATTATATATTTTTAATATAAACGAAAGGTTTTCACAAGATATGTTGTGTCGTGAAACATTTTATTATGTATATATTTAAGGAAACATACATAAATTGTCGAAATACATTTCGTTCATTTAGCCTTTAACCTCCGGTTTGCTTGTAGACTAATTACTGTGTCCCGAAATTATGTTTGTCTAAAAAGTGTGTCACCAACATGAAAAGTTTGGAAAGCTCTGCCTTAGTCTGTTTGTAGCGCTGTTAGGTGAGAAACTAGGGAAGTCCCAGGAAACGGGAGAAAATAAATGTGAGGTTTTTTTTTTCTTCTGTACTGTAGCTATGGTTTAGTGCTTGTGGTTCACTTTTTAGGCCACCAGATCCCACGCCTACCACCTTAGCGCTGGGCTGGCCATGGCATTTAGAACAGCCAAGAAACACAAGCTGTTCAGGTCAGGAACAAAAGGTTTATTTACAGGAGTTTCCAAGAAACAGCAAAATCAAACAGTAGCTCACCTTGTTTTAAAGTCCCAAAACAGTTCTGACATATTCGGTACGGGCATACTATTGGCTCAAAGCAGTTCCCCAGGACCTCCGGGACCCAGAATCTTTTGCGGCCCTGACCCTTATGGCTGACCAGGGCAGATGGCTCTAGCCTGTGTTTTTAAGGTGGTTTGAGGGAGTCTTTTGTATACTCCCTCGCAGAAATGAATTCAACAGAATGGGATTAAATATTCCATTTTTAAGGTTTCATGATTGTTTACTGTTTTACTATCTATTTAGCTTTGTGGTTTGAGAGTTTGTGATAACTTGCTGCTTATTTCTTGTTTAGTCCTTGTTTGATTTTTATATTGGTTCTTGGGGTTGTATTAATTTAGTTTACAGATTTAGATTTTTTTTATTTTTGTCTGGTTTTTAGGCTCTTCATTCTGAGATGAACCATTTTTAATAGTATGAACTCATTGTCTTGTTGTTTTACAGTGCTTAAGTCCATGTTATTACACATGGGGAACATTATCAAAGGGATTCTCCATGGGTAAAACAGTTGTTTATCTGTGGAGAAGGACCCTTTGAAAATTGATCTCCATCGGGAAAACATTTTGAAATCCCTACACCTGCATTTTTCAAGATTAACCTGCATACCTTTACACTACATATTTTGAGGTGCAGATTGCCAGCCAACACATTCTTATAGGGATATTCCATGGGGAGTTTTCCTTTTAAAAATTGTCTTACAGGGGGCGCTCTTCCGCCGGCAAACAAGATGGCCGCATAGAGAACTCGCTCCGCTCCCGACGCAGCTTTTACATTAAAAAAAACCCCGTTTCTCTCTAGCTCCGCCGCGGCGCCCACGGTGCACTGGTTATTTTAAGCGATTGTGCACAGGCTGGAATGGCGGCGCGGAAGAAAACTGTGGACCTGAAGCAGTTTCACTTCAGCAAGCTTCCTCCCGATCTCGGCAGCGACCACGAGGCAGGGCCGGAACAGGCCGCGGCCCCCGCGAACGACCCGACGGCACAGGTATCTGATCCTCCGGCTGGGGAAAGCGCGGAATGGGCGGAGACAACAGCCCAACTTAAAAATGACATTCGTGGCTGGTTCGTGGAATTTAGGGCTGATTTAAAAGCTCATAAGCAAGAGCTGATGGCCTCAATGGCAGACATACGAGAAGACATTGCAGGCTTAGGTCTTAGGGTGGATGAGCTTGAAACCAGAGTAGATGCGCACGGAGTATCCTTAAACACAGTAGCGCTGCAACACTCTCACATGGAAGAAGAAATTGGCACCCTACAGGAAAAACTAGAAGATTTAGAAAATCGCTCTAGACGCTGCAATATTAGAATCAGGGGAGTCCCTGAATCCTCTGACTATACGGATGTTATGCGCACTGCCACTACCATCTGTACATTTATTTTACACCACACTACAGAAGCGGGAGATCAGGAGCCGGGGACTCAGAGTGACCCCATCCGCCTAGAAAGGGCGCATAGGGCCTTGGGGCCCAGAGCAGACTCGAGGCCGCGTGATATTATTCTGTGCTGCCATAGCTTTCTACAAAAAGGTCAAATAATGGATGCCGCCAGCAAAAAACAGGCATGGTCTTGGGAAGGACATTCCATATCCCTGTTTCAAGACTTGGCCCCTTCCACTCTCCGCAAACGTTTTGAGCTGAAAGAAATTACCGCCTATCTTCGGGCAGAGACTATACGCTATCGCTGGACTTTCCCTTTTGGACTTCAATTCGCGATCAACGGCGTGAGCTATCGTGTCAAAACACTTACGGAGGCTCTGGGTGCCCTGAACAAGGCCGGACATCAACCTAATATAGTGGCACCGAAGAAACCCACACGAACCCTGAAGATGGATGATCATCCGAAATGGCGCAGGGCGGGGAAGGGAGGACGACACCTTCGTCGCCATTCTGAGGATTCCCGCACTGCTTTGTCCGATCAAGGCTGATTTCAAGTCTGGAGGGAGTTTGAGCTACGGCCACGGTCACAGAGACTCTAATCCGTCACTACTGCTTCAGGATTCCCCAAGTTGTTTTCCACACGCAGTTGTTCCCTGTGTGTGCTTGGGGTGTACGGAGAGGAACGGATGGATTTTTTCACATCGTGAGACTGTTTCTTGTTCTACTTACACATCTATTGCGGGGTTTATTGTTATACTACTAACGGGAGGGGGGTGGGGGAGTATGGGTTTTGTTGGCAGGGAGTGACTCCCAGGAGGGGAGTATACTCACCCACGAGTTGCAACGGGTGATGTTGGTATTGGGGATGATATGGGGATTAGCCTTTCCGGGGACTATACAGGTTACCACTGTGCTGTTTGGCTTGTTATTAGTTATTAGGGGGACACTATTTAATCATGGCTAAGCAACCTACATCCTCCACCAGTGTGGGTACTGGCGAGTGTATTATGTCCATTAATGTCAAGGGTCTCAACCACTACCGTAAACGATTTCTCCTTTACCAAGAGCTGCAGAATCATCATGTTTCCATTGCGCTACTCCAGGAGACACATTTAAAGAAGCGCCACGAACGGGTATTGTCGTCACCTCACTACCCCCATAAGTATCTTGCTGCTAGCACAAAAGATTCCAAATATGTGGGGGTAGGTATACTGATTGCCCGTGATCTAGTCCATGAGGTATTAGAGGTTGTGCGCGATCCTCTGGGGCGATATGTTTTGCTTAAATTGAGGGTGGGACAACAGATTGCTACTTTGGTTAGCCTATACGCACCTAATACAGGTCAGGATCTCTTCTTTCATATGATAGAGGAAGTGCTGAATAGGCACGCTGAAGGAGCACTCATTGTGGGGGGGGATTTTAATGTGACCCATAGCCCTTCTTTAGATAATTCCGCACAGACATCTACAGTGCCTCACAAAATACGGAAGCGCCTCTACACCTTAATATCCCACTGGCAGTTGGGAGATGTCTGGAGGTCGAGAAATCCTCATTCTCGTTGTTATAGTTATTTTTCACAAACTCACCAGCTTTATTCCCGGATAGATTATTTCCTGGTAGATAAGCAGTCACAAAACTGGGTGCTTGATGCTGGTATAGAACCCATAGTCTGGTCGGATCATGCCCCAGTGTGGATTAAAGTGCAATTCTCCCATCAAGACCCGGGCCAAAAATTTTGGCGCTTGAATGAGAGCCTGCTCAGGGATCCCTCTTTTGTGGCCCACTTGGGTGCCCAACTTACTGAGTTTTTTCACCGACATACTGCTGATTGTACCCCTGGACCGACGATATGGGACTGCTCCAAGGCAGTTGCACGGGGCATACTCATATCCCGGGCCTCTTTTTGCAAAAGGGAAAAGGAGACGCAAAGGCGAACCTTAACCTCCGAGCTGGCGCAGCTGTCTCAGAGGCATATGCAAACACAGTGCCCTCGATCCCTCAGGCGTATGGAGGGCATCCGTGCTGCACTTAGGACACTTGATGCTGAAAAAATTGCTTTTCAATTGGACATTGTAAAGCAGCAATACTTCGAAGGGAGTAACAAGGCGGGCCGTTTCCTAGCCCGCCGCTTAAAGGAGGTTTTTACCCAAAATAATATAGCCAAAATTAGGGATAGCGGGGGATTATTGGTTACGTCCTCTGAAGGGATACGGAAATGTTTTACTGATTTTTATGGGCAACTGTATAGCGAGGATACTTCCATAGTCAACACTGATATAGCGGGGTATCTGGAGGATCTTCCTCTGCCGACTATCACTGTCGAGCAACAGACGTATCTTGATTCCCCCATACTTCTTGAGGAGGTTCAACAGGCCATAAAGGCCCTAAAACCCGGGAAGTCTCCGGGCCTTGATGGTCTGACTGGATGTTATTATAAAAAGCTTTCTCATGTGGTGGCTGCCCCCCTTACTGAAATGTTTAACTCTTTGCGGACTACTGGGCGGCTGGCACATAATGCCAATGTTGCGGGTATTACAGTACTTGCCAAGCCAGGCCGGGACCCTATTCACTGTGGGTCATACCGCCCAATTTCACTTATAAATTTGGATTTGAAACTTCTGGCCCGCATCTTGGCGGAACGTTTAAAGGGTATCCTCCCTTCTTTAGTGCATAATGATCAGGTGGGCTTTATTCCATCCCGTATGGCTAGTGACAATATCAGGAAAGTGGTTGATCTGATTGATTGGGTACACCATCATAAGCTCCCTGCCGCGCTGTTGGCCATTGACGCGGAGAAGGCCTTTGATTTAGTTCATTGGCCCTTTCTCTTTAAAGTGCTGGACGCCATGAACTTTGGCGAATTTTTTCAAACTTGGATCAAGAAATTGTATATGCAGCCACAGGCTAGAGTCAAGGTGAATGGAGGGTATGGGCCGTTACTCAACATCCAGAGAGGGACACGCCAGGGATGCCCGTTGTCACCCATGCTTTTTGCACTTTTTTTAGAGCCCTTGGCTTGGACTATCCGACAGACGGCTAGTATTACTGGCGTCCGCCTTCCTAACTTACATTTTAAATTGTCCCTATTTGCGGACGATATCCTTTTTACATTAACTAATCCTGCCACATCCCTACAGGGGGTTGCCGATGCGCTGGATCGGTTTCATAAAGTCTCTGGCTTCACCGTGAATTTAGAGAAGTCAGAGCTCTTGAACCTCACTTTGTCTTCCCAAGAGGTCCTGGATATTAAACAACGTTTTTCCTTTAGATGGGCACAATCCTCTATTAAATACCTGGGGGTACGCATTGGATCCCACACTTCCCAATTACAATCCCTTAATTATGACTCTCTCTGGAAGAAGATTGACAGGGATCTGCTTACGTGGTATAGGGATTCATTCTCATGGCTGGGCAGACTGGCCATCGTTAAAATGGTAATTCTCCCACGCCTCCTATATTTTTTCTCTACCATACCTATTTTTCTCCCCACTGCATTGCTGAAACGCTGGCAGACTAAAATTTACAGCTTTATTTGGAGAAAACGGCCGCCCCGGGTAGCTCGAACTGTTTTATATTTACCCAAGAGGGCAGGGGGCTTGGGAGCACCGAACCTTACCTGGTATTACGCAGCAGCACAGCTTCGCTTTTTAGTAGATTTTTATCGTAAGGAGGATGCCAAACAATGGGTTCAATTGGAACAAAGGCAAATAGGGCCTATGCCCCTTCAGGCGCTCGCATTGCAGCCTAAATGCACCTGGCTGCCCATGGCCAGACTACCTCTAGCTCTTACTACCACACTTAGAGTGTGGAAGATTTGGAAGCCTAAACTTGTGGGCCCTTCTGAATATTTTCAGTCTTCTCGCCTTTTTTCCAATAACCTTTTTCAGGGGGGCACAGAAAATCCCCAGTTGGTATCTTGGGACAAACAAGGGCTCTCTACGTTTGGCCAATGCCTAATGGATATGTCTGTGCGGAGCCTGGAGGCTTTATCTAGACCAGGGGCGCTTGGCCTAGGACAAGTGTTGGCATATGCCCAGGTCCGTCACTTTCTTCAGCCATTATTATCTGCCAAAAAGATCCACCCCCATAAAACTCTCTTTGAGTCCTATTGTGAACATGCAGACAAAATGAGGGGAGTCCTTTCTAAAATTTATAAGCTACTCAATAATCACTCCCCTTACTCGGCCAAACACCTTCTGGCCTGGAGCAAAGACCTAGGGGAAGATATATCAAAGGATGATTGGGATCTCATCTTCCTGCAGTTTTCTAAGGTGTCTATTGCTGCTTCTATACAAGAACACTGCTACAAAGTGTTGTATCGATGGCACTGGACCCCTGAGAAACTTCATAGAATGATGCCTGCCATCTCTAATTTATGCTGGCGCGGCTGCGGCCTTGTTGCTAATTATACTCATATTTGGTGGCATTGCCCAAAAGTACGCTTATTTTGGCAACAACTTTTTGAATGGCTTGAGTCTGTGGTGCCGGGATTCCGGACTCCTAGTATACGGGGTGTTTTATTACATGAGCCCTCTGAGGACTATCCTAAGCATACTCATAAATTCCTTACACACGTATATATTGCTGCTCGGGCTACATTAGCTAAGGTGTGGAAATCTCCGGACATCCCATCCAGGGCAGAGGTCCTGCACAGGTTACATAGCCAGTATCATTTGTCGTACCTCACTGCGGTTAAAAATGACACTTTGAAACCCTTTTCAGCTATATGGCACCCTCTGACCCAATGGCTACGTACTCAGAAGGGTCCTACTCAGGGGACGGCCTAATAGCGGTGGGACACCTTAGCCCAGTACTTAAGGGTAGGATGATCTACCGACACACTTCTGAAGGTGGACAAAAAACAAATAAAAAATCTGACACCGTTTATTTCGATTTTATACCTCTTTATTGCAGCCAATACAGTTCTCTCTTTGCCTCACATGTTGATCCTGTGTATGTACCTGGAAAGGGGGGGGGGGGGGGGGGGGGGGGGGGAGCTGAAAAAATAAAACCTTACTTAGCTCATTTAGAGTGCAACATGCCTGCTGGTTTTGGCAGCGGATATTTCATTGCTCTTTGTACTCTGAGTTGTATTCTTCTTTAAGCTGTATTCCTGTTATTCTGCTTGCTTAATGTTCATGTTTTCAACTTTCAATAAAATACCAATTGCAAAAAAAAAATAAATAAATAAAAATAAAAATTGTCTTACAGGCCTGTGGAAGTAAAATAGGGTGGAGGAGGACCATAGTGGTTAGAGTAGTGGAGGGCAAACCAGGGAAACTAGGCTTCAAATCCCACTGCCACTCCTTGTGACCTTGGGCAAGTTACTTCACTCTCCATTGCCTCAACTGCAAATGTATGGCCTGATTTACTAAAAGTTTTCTCCTATTTTGTGTCTATAGGAAAAATGCTTAGTAGATGAGGCCCTTAGATTGTAAGCCCTCGTTCATTGACCAAGAAACTTGGGAATCATACCTGATAGAAATTTATCAATGCAATCACATGTATCCAAGACAGTAAGGGCTTAATTTTTCAAGTTCCATCTGCATAAAAGATTAAAACCACTACTTCAACACTGGTTAGTCCTGTGATCTCTGAAATTAACCCAACTAGATTACTGTAATTCTATGCATACTGGACTACCAGCAACAGTATTAAGTCCCTTACAAGTCATTCAAAGTAGTGCAGCATGAATCCTTACCAGCACCAGACTCTGAAGACCATAAAACACTCAGATTAGCTCATCTTCACTAGCTCCAATACATTTCCGCATTCAGTACAAAATATTAACTTTAGTGTACAAACTAATTAATAACGATTCCTCACTGTGGCTGAATGCATCACTCTGACTTTACAGACCCACTAAAAACCTCCTTGAGGTTTCTGCACCTAAGTTGGATATTACTTGAAAAAAGAGCCTTCTCGGTAGCGATTCCACCCCAGATTATCTACATAACATCTCCTGCTACAAAACTTTCAAAAAAAGGCCTTAAAGGCATTTCTTTTTACCAAAGCTTTTGACATTTCTTACATTATCTCTAGGGCATTAAATGTACTACACTGCTGCAAGGCATTTAACACCTGCTGTTTTAATATAATAGTTGCAAATTGTTGTTGGCCAACCTTTTTTATTATTTTATTTATTTATTTAAAATGATTTGTATTCCGTTTTTACAATAAAATAGTGAACAAAGCGGTTTACAATAAAATAATAGTAAAATGACGAACCAAATATAATATGAAAGAAAAGAAAAATTACATACATAAAATTAAAAATAACTAGGCTAGGATAAAATTAAGGAATAAAATAGAAATCAAAGAAGAAGGAATACAAGACTAGGTAGATCCTGGTAATCTCTGAACATTGAAAGTGGGAGGATTAAATGTGTTCTGTGTGGGAAGTGGCAAAAGCTTTTGAAAATAGATGTTTTTAACGATTTTTTTTAATTCCTTGGTCAGTAAGCTGCCTCGTTCTAAAATTGTAGGAAGCAGGTTATAAATTTTACAAAAAAAAAATAGTGAAATATCTACAGTACCTGAATGTAATCTGCTTTGAAAGCGCCTGAAAAGCAAAATATAGATCAAATAAATAAAATCCCTCTGGGCCTTCAAATACTGCAGCGGCACTGAAAATGGCCCTCATAAATTATTGATTGCATATTACTTGCTATTCTTTCATTTAAGCTGACATTTGGAAAAGCAGATAATAAATTGAATAAAAATGAAATAAAAGCGAAGGGGCAAAAGAAGTGGAAGAGGGGGAGATTGCATGATGGCGGTGGAGGGGGGGGGAGGGAGAGGGGATGAGAGATGGAGATGAGATAATAGAGAGAAGTGAAGGAAATCTGAAACATGAGAAGAAAGGAAGGCTGGATGCCAGTGACAGATACAGGAGGAGAGAAGAGTAATAAACTGGAAAAGAGAGCCTGGAAAGAGTTAGAACATAGACAAGAAGACTTGACCTTGATTCTTTAAGCCAGAGCTTTCCAAACTTTTCATGTTGGTGACACACTTTTTAGACAAACATAATTTCACGACACGGTAATTCAGTCTACTAGTAAACCAGAGGTTAAAGGTTAAACGAACGAAACATATTTCGACAATTTATGTATGTTTCCTTAAATATATACATAAATAAAATGTTTCACGACACAACCTATCTCATGAAAACCTTAAATTTATATTAAAAATATATATTCCAAGATTCATGTTATTGTTATAATTTATGAGAAACAATAATAAAACAAATTGTCTGTCCCCCACACACTCATCTCTCTCCTCCCCCCAGCACATGTCTGGCCCCCACACACTCATATCTCTCCCCCTCAAGCACATGTCTGTCCCCCCAGCACGTTTGCCCCCCACTCACTCACCTCTCTCCCCCCAGCACATGTCTGGCCCCCACACTCATGTACCTCGTCTTTTTGATTGTTGCCAGTTAAGTGCTTCACTCCCTTCCATGATCAACGGACACTGCTGCTTGCAGTCAGTACTCCTCATGGCCAGGCCTCATCGGCAGCAGCAGCCAATGCAAGGATGGCTGGGCTCGTTCCACCCACCAAGCCCCCCCAAAAAACGCGATTGACAGCAAAAATCACCCAATAATAAGCAACCCATAAACTGAAAAAAAAAAGTGAATTTCTAGGGAAAAAAAAGCCCAAACTCGCATCAGAGTTGACCGGGCTTGCGCGACACACCTGCACACTGCAGGCGACACACTAACGTGTCCCGACACACAGTTTGGAAAGCTCTGCTTTAAGCTTTGAGACTATCTCTGTCCCTGCTCATTTAAGCATTATTTGGATAATTCTTTTAGGCCAGTAAAAGATATTGGAATCTACCCAGAATCTTGTGATCGGAATGTGGTTTTCAGAATTAAATTATGCTCTTTGTATAATTTATATATGCATAGATATAAGGAGTAAATAATTTCATGAAAAGAAAACCATTTCTCACCAAGTAGAGCTTTGCTAGTGAGAGCTCCGTGATAAAAAGCTGGCATCTTATGATTTGATTATTCATATGAATTAACATATGACAGTGCTCTGTTCTTGCCAGCTCTGTTTCATACTGAGCAGCAAAGTTAACTGGTTAACTTCTCCAGATCTTCCGCCACAGTTAATATGCTAAAGCTGAGGCTAAATATCCAGTTAGAACTAATCACATACAACTTGTACAGTTAGATGTAGAATAACTATTTCTTTGCACATGGAATTTCAGCACAAATTTTAGCTGGGTAGCGATTACATTTGAAAACCCTGCCTTGGCCCATTTTTTTTTGGATCTGATCTGGCTAAATTTGTGTGCACAACAGATTTGTGTGGAAAGATTTTAGCCTGATAGGGATGAAAGGAGAGGGAATTTATGTGGATTTTAACAGCATAAATCATTTGAATATTGACCCCAATATTAACAACTTTAAATGTATCTAATGCTGTATTTTTGGGTTGAGTAGGACAGGGGTATTTTTATATATATATATATATATATATATATATATATATATATATATATATATATATATACACCCCTGACCTATAGTAGGACAGGGGTGTGTGTATATATATAATTATATATAGCACCAGGACAGACTTTCAGTGCCATGTGATCTTATTTCCTGTTTGTGCTTCCTTGCATGGACCTTTCAACTCCTTGGGCTCTCATCACTTTCCTCCCTTTCTTGTTTTCCTCTCCCTTTTTTCTTTTTTTTTTATTAGCCTGGCAGTTTTCCCCCCGCTCTTTTTGAGCTTCCAGTTCAATCATATCTGGCTTCTGTTGGGCTACAGTGCCACGAGCCTTCATTTACCACTACCCAGGGATTTATCCCCCTCCCAGTTCACCTAGCACACTCAATACAGCAGTGCTTGGCCAGGAGACACACACCAGGTCTCCTTTCCAGAGCCCTGCAGTCGTGAGTCCTGACTTCAACCACTAGGTGTCGCTGTTGTGCAATGACTGGCATGCCCTGTCATTCCCCCCCCCCCCCCCTTCCTAACCTTATCAAGGATTGCGAAGGATGGCGCTGCACCAGCCCCAGCCAACCCAGGGAACAGAAACCTGGAATGGAAATTGAACCCAGGTGCACCAGGCTGCCTACCCCCCCCCCCCCCCCCCACCTCCTTCCTTTTTCTGGCATGGTGGATGAGTTCAAAATTAAAAGTAAAGCTGCCTTCTGCTCAGTAATCCTGTTCCTTCCAAAGGACAATAGCAATGCAACTTTTCAAAATTAAAAAAAACCCATTTTGTTTTCCAAAAGCTATGGGCCCAATATTTAAAAAAAAAAAAAAAATCTGGTTTCTCTAAATTATCTGTCTATAACTTAGATAACTTGGAAAGGATTTTCAGTGGCAAACCTATGCCACTAAATATATCTGGATAAGTTCTAGTTAGCTTAGATAAGTTATATCTGGATAACTTCAGACCTGCTGTTGAGCAGGTCTAACTTATTATTCGGTGAACTTAACCAGATAAGTCTAAATATCGGTACTTATCCAGCTAGGTTAACTGGATAAGGCGCTTCTCCCTGATCCACCCTCATCCTGCCCACAGGTTATCTGGCCAGATAACTTCTTATCCATTTAAGTGGCGAGCACCGATCGCAGCCAGATATTCAGTAGCTTCCTCTTAGCCGGGTAAGTCCTACTTATCTGTCTTAAGTAGCGTTTCAGTATGTCTGTAATTGGTCCAGTGTGTCACCACCTGTAAGGTGGACCCTTTGTAATGCAGGACGCAGAAGGGAATGGCTTTCTTGTAGTGTAAATTTCTGCCACTGTTAAAATGATTTGTAATATGATTGGCAAGCATCACACTCTTCCCACCAAGCCTACGCTGGTAAATCAGCAAGAACCCATATACCAGTCAGGTCAGCTGCTCCGCTGGAAAAGAGGCATGGAGATCTTTCCAAATTCATTATTCAGGCGATGAGCTTGTGTTTGTAGTGCTCTGAGTTATTTCATAGATTCATCTTCCTTTCATCCTAACACCTTCTCCTGTTCTCTTCCCAGGGCTACAATAACTGGTCCAATGGACTGTATGGGTATTCATGGGATATGATGGTCCATTCCCGTTCTCACCAGCATGTGAAAATAACCTACAAGGATGGTGTAACCGGGGAAATTGGATACCTCAACCCAGGGGTAAGGACAGAACTGGGCATACGCAGCACTCTTGCCCCCAGATACGGCGAGAGCTGGGGTGTATGTGGCACGCACACTGTTCCTAGAGTAATATGAGAATTACGTGACGGCAGCACCCAGCGCTTTGTAACCCTCTCGTGATATTTTCATGCTATGGGATAATAGAAAGATAGAGCATGATGGCAGATAAGGATCTTAATGCCAATTTAGTCTGCCCATACTCCTTCCTGTCACAGTGTTTTAGATCCTGCCTTTCCCCTGGCTTACTCACAGCCAAGAATCCACTGTGCTTTTCCTGGGAGATGCTCGGGGCTTTCCTGTTTTAGTTTCAAGTTTGGTCTCATATGTACGTGTGCCTCCTCGTTCCCTCCGTGGAGAGATGGAGTGCATAGTTACAGTTGGTTAGGTTGACATAAGACCAGAGTGCCTGGCAGCTCTTTACACAAGTTTCCAGGGGAAGGTGAGGCAGTGCCATGTGTAGCCGGTTCAGTAACTGTGGAAAAAAAAAAAATTCCTTTCTGTCCCCAAATTAGGCAGTCAGCTCAGGATTGCAGGGCTAGCGCATTTCCTAGGCCTGAGCAACATCTTCCTACCCATAAATAGCTTTCTGCTCTAAAAACACATCCAGTTTACTTTTCAGTTTAGAGTATCGGTTATAACGACTTCCTCTGGCAAAATGATCCATGATTTTCCTGCATTTTGAGCTGATTCCCTTCCTATGGAGATGGTGAAATCTGTTACTCCCTTCATCTTAGAGGATTGCCTCCTTGGTTTTTTTTGGTTGTAGCTGCTGTGGTAATACTAACAATATCACCTGTGAGATCCCTGTGGAGTCCTCTGATTATATTTATTTAGTGTAATTTAGTTTCCATGAAACGTCTTTCTAATGTAAATAATTCAAGTTTGTATATGTAGACCCCACTGGCCCCTCTTTGTCCTGTAACACTCTGAGATCCTTTGAGCATGAGTGCACAGAACTGCCCCTGCCCCCTATATTACAGATGTGGCCTGATGAATGCCTTTAAACGGTGGCTAGGATATCCTTTTGCCAGCATATGTCCAGCTTCAGTTGCTGCTGCTGCAATCATCTGACTGAGCCCGGGCTTATGCCTGGGTAGTGTATTACTTGTCTGTTCTTGTGCCCCAAGAGGGCAATTTTTAAATTGAACGTGGGAACTGCAAGCACATTTTAAAGACAGGGCCAGTGACTCTCTCAGATACTTAGTACCTGGGCACAATTTGCATCTGCTTTGAAGCAAATGCAAATGTAGGGTGAAGAAAATACGTGCAGGGCTTTCAAAATGAAAACCCTGCATGTGCCTGCCCTTGCCAAACCTGACCAGACCTTTCTTGGATCTGGGTAAACGTATCCGCCTTGTGAATGGTAGAGGTTCTTTCATCTGTAGTTCTGGCTGGGAGGACGTGTAAAAAAAAAAAGCTGAAAATGTGTCCTCCAAAAGCATTACCTTGCACTTCTCCACATTTAATCTCATCTGCCATTTGTCTGCCCCATTTCTTAAGTATCAAAATTCTTTTGTGAAGTTGGTGAGTGCTGCTGAGTGTTTACCACGTGGAATAGTAAACCAAGGGAGAGTGGGCTGCATTAGGGCTCCAGCTGGTGTGCTGGGCTTGGATGCCTTCTTCAAGGCTGGACCTCCTCCTTAAGAGCCGGGTGACTGGCACTCATCTCCTCTCCCCATCTCCCACACATATCTAAGCCCTTGCCATCCGGCGAGAGTCTCCATTGCACACCATGCTGCTACCAAGCTGCAAGGTTAGGCTGCACAACCTTATCCTAAGATAGGGACAGCGGCTGCACTAGGCCTTCCTCTCAGTAGAATTGTGCTACGGTGATTATGGGAAATGGGTTGCTCCTTGGTTTAAATGAAAGTATATATATATATATATATATATGTGTGTTTGTAGGTGTTCACACAGACCCGGCGCTGGAAGGACCATGGAGACATGCTGAAACAATACGCCACCTGCCTGAACCAACTTCTTCACAACTACAATGTCTCGGACCCTGAGATCTACTTTGATATCTGGGTGTCCTTCAATGATCGCTTCCAACAGAGGTGGGTGGAGAAGGGTGGGTGGGAATCCCGTCTGCATGTGGCAGTGCAGTCCCTTGCTTCTTTCTTCGATTTCTTCTCTTCTGTTCTGAAAAAGTTCCAGCTTCTCTTTAAGTAGAGCAAGGTTACGGATCCATAGAGGTATTGGGGTAAAAGCCGGAAATATGAGCAAAAATATATGATTTGTTGCTTTTTTTTTTTTTTTTTTAAATCTTTGCTAGCCAGTTCCCTCCTCACTTCCCACCCCACTGAGTGAGTCTTGTTAGCCATCCTGAACCTCAGTGGTTATTTTCTCCGTAGCTCAGAAGTTGTCTGTTTGTTTAAAGTACACTCAGAGAGCTAAAAATATCTTTAAACCCCCCCTGAAATGTTAGATACAGCCACGCCGTAGTGCTGGTGCCTACAAGGAGCTCTCCATCCCTTCCCCACCATGGCATTCAAGTCCCCCATTTGCCAGAGTTTCCTTGGTGGACCTGCATGGATCAGGAGATTGTCATATTTTTATCTGTTGGCTTAAATCCACTTCCCCAAATTGCACAGGGTTATTTTGAAGGTGGCACCCTCCCACCCTATTCATTTACGGTTTCTCCTCCAAAATAACCCTGAACAACTTAGTGACATAAATTTAAGCCAAAAATTAAAAATAGATTGTGGGAAAAGGTCCTCTAAATATCAGACAAACTTTAATATTGCACAGATTTGGTACGTGAGAAAACATTATAGAAATAACATTGGAATATTAAATGTTTCAAGCTGTTTCTGTTTGATGCAGGCCACACTACTCTGGTTTCATTGCTTCCTTCTCCCATCCTCCTCATCTCAGACTGTTTAAAAACATCATTCATTCATTCATTATTCACTTTTAAATAAAATATTTTCCTCTTTGTCCAACCAGACCAGTCCAGATGCTTGGGTTTATGCTCCCCTACCAGTAGATGGAGACAGAGAACAAGTTAGCTGATGTCACCCTATAAAATGTTCCATATGGACATCATCCTCCCAGTTTTCTTGTAACAAGCAGAACATCAGAGGGCTTACAAGGGATAAACACTACTGAACCTTCCCAACTTCGGGAAGCTTTCAGCCACACAAAGCCAAAACAAGGCTATAAATCTAGCCATAAGGAACTTGAATTATCCCGAAAGAATAGACACATAAGACTTCCTGTATACAGAGAGAATAGCGGAAAATAGCATTTCGGGAGAGTCCTGGACTGGTCTGGCAGGACTGGAGGAAAGGAAATTAGCAGATAAAACTAAACTTCACACTCGTCTTTGTCCAGCTAGACCAGTACAGATACCTCGAATATTCCCAAGCCATCCCTCAAACTAGGTGGGAAACTGCTAACTCTGCTCTTAAGATCTTTGCATCAATGCAGCCTCTTCTCTGGCATTCACATCCAGACCGTAATACTTTGTGAATGATGCAAAGATGTCCAAGCAGCTATCCTGCAAATCTACGCTGGAGAAACCAATCTGATCTCAGACCATGACAAGGCCTCCGCCCATGTGGAATGCATTCACAAACCTTTGGGAAGTGGCACAACCTTAGCAATGTATGCTGAGCCGATCGCATCCTTAATACGCCGGGCTAAGGAGGCCTTTGCGTCCACTTCCTCTTTTCATTGACCATTGAAAAGGATGGACAAGTGATCCGACCTTATAAAGGGATTAGTCACATTCAGATATCACAGAAGGACCCTGCAAGTGTCCAGCTGGTGGAGCTCCTCATAAGCCTTCATAAAGGCCTCCATCCTGAAGGAGGGAGGGAAATCACCTGATTAAGATGAAATTGTGAAACCAGTTTAAGTAGAAAGGATGAAACTGTGTGGATCAAAATTGCCTTATCTGTAAATTTCAGAAATGGCTTTCTACATGAAAGGGCCTGCAATTCCAAATTTCATCTCATAAGAACATAAGAAGTTGCCATACTGGGTCAGACTGAGGGTCCATCAAGCCCAGAAGTGACTAATTCAGGTTACAAGTACTTGGCAAGTACACAAACATTAAATAGATCCCATGCTACTAATGCCAGTAATAGCAGTGACTATTCCCTAAGTCAACTCCCCAAAACCCACCAACCCATGGTACACCACAGAACTGAGAACCCTAAAATCTACTCTTAGGCAAAAGGAAAGACAATGGCATAAAGACCAAACCCCGCAGAACTCCGCAGCATACAAATCAGTTCTCCACAGCTACAGACTCTCCACCCAAAAACACAAACGAGATTATTACGCTAAAAAAATCCATGACTACAGATTCAACCCCAAAACACTCTTTTCCTACGTCTCTGGCCTCACGACTCCTATCCCTCCCACTACACCTGAATTCAATGACTCCGCCAAATGCGAGGAACTAGCCAAGTTCTTCTTCAACAAAATTGCAACGCTCCTAAAGAGATTCCCCCCTTCTTCGAACAGTCTCACACCTACCCTGACCATTCCCTCTTCCCCCTCCCAACCCTTAATGCCTACTCTTAACTTTACCTCCACCATAGAAACTCAACCCTCAATGCCCACCCTTGACTTCACCTCCACCATAGAAATCCAAACCATTTTCAAAAAACTCAAACCCTCTTACCACCCTGAAGACCTTATACCCTCCAAAGCATTTCTAACCATACCCAATACAATAGCTAAAGCCGTAGCAGATATTATCAACTGCGCGATTGCACATGGATCTGTTCTAGATGCACTCAAACACGCAGTGGTCAAACCCCTCCTTAAGAAACCTTCGCTCGACCCCAAAGACCCTGCTAACTTCCGCCCAATATCCAACCTCCCCTTCATTGCCAAGCTTTTGGAAAGAGTGGTTAACTTCCAACGCATGAACTATCTAGAAGACCACCAGATCCTCCACCCAGCACAATTTGGTTTTAGGAAACACTTCAACACTGAATCCCTTCTGCTCTCCCTTTCCGACCACCTCCTCAGAGGCATGGGTCAAGGCCATAGCTACCTCCTTGCCCTCCTCGACATTTCATCAGCCTTCGACACTATCAGCCACCACCATCTAATAACTCGCCTGGAACTCATTGGCATCTCAGACCTAGCCCTTTCCTGGTTTAAATCCTTCCTCTCAAACAGAAAGTTCTCAGTCAAAATCGGGAACTCCACATCCACACCACAACCCCTCCAACAGGGAGTCCCCCAAGGCTCATCTCTCTCATCCACCCTTTTCAATATTTACATCACCCCCCTCTGCCAACTCCTCTCTGATCTCCATCTCAAGTTTACCTCTACGCTGATGATGTTCAGATCATCATCCCCATCCAGAACTCCATCTCTGACGCACTAGAACATTGGGAGAAATGCCTTACAGCCATCAACTCCCTGCTCACCAACCTACACCACGCCCTCAACACGAACAAAACTGAACTTCTACTCATCTCACCTCACGCTGCCCCTGCACCTCCGCCATCTGGTACCTCCAAACTCCACCTCCTCTCAACACAACCAGCCGTGAGAGACCTTGGAGTTCTCCTTGACCACCAACTAAGCATGAAGAACTACATAAACTCCATTCTCAAAGCCTGTTTTTTCAAACTCAACGTACTTAAAAAACTCAGACCCCTTCTTCACACCCAAGACTTTCGTAAGTCATACAGGCCACCATATCATCCAAATTAGACTACTGTAATGCTCTTCTTCTAGGACTCCCTTACTCTTCCATCAGACCTCTACAAATGTTACAACATGCCACAGCGAGACTCATTGCAAACTCTCGTAAATACGACCACATCACCCCTATACTCAGAGACCTACACTGGCTCCCCATAGCCTCTCGTATTATCTACAAAACACTCACCATAATGCATAAAGCAATTTACACCCACAACTCCAACTGGCTAGACCTACCCTTCACAACCACCCAATCCAATCGACCGACTAGAACGACCAATAAAGGCACCCTAGTTGTGCCCTCCCTTAAAGCAGCCCATCTCACCTCTACACGTGACCGTGCTCTTTCCATAGCAGGTCCCACTCACTGGAACACACTGCCGCCTGACCTACGCCTTGAACCATGTATGAACAACTTCAAAAAGAAATTGAAAACATGGTTGTTCAAACATGCCTACCCAGAATAAAAACTCACACCTCCTCCAATAAAAAATAGACCACATTGCGTCTGTTCCATCTTCCTCATACTGAGGAACCATATGTTGTTATCCTCTCTCCTCGTTCACACCGAGGAACCATGTTAATGTTAATGTTACTGTGATTTCTCGTCTATCCTATTTAATTATTTACCCTCCTCCCAGTTTCTAATTCCCTGTTAAAATGTAACTTCCATACTTTACCAGTTTTGATGTAAACCGGCATGATGTCCACAACTAATGCCGGTATATAAAAATGTTTAAATAAATAAATAAATAAATAAATAGCAACTTATGGACTTCTCCAGGAATGTATTCAAACCTTTTTTAAACCCAGCCACACTAACTGCCCTAACCACATCCTCTGGCAATGAATTCCAGAGCTTAATTATGCATTGAGTGAAAGAATTTTCTCAGATTTATTTTAAATGTACTTGCTAACTTTATGGAGTTCCCCCTAGTCCTTCTGTTATCTGAAAGAGTAAATAAGAGTCACATTTACCCGTTCTAGACCTCTCATGAAGTAATAGACCTCTATCATATCCCCCCTCAGCCGTCTCTTCTCCAAGCTGAACAGCCCTAACCTCTTTAGTCTTTCCTCATAGAGGAGCTGTTCTATCCCCTTTATCATTTTGGTTGCCCTTCTCTGTTCCTTCTCCATCGCAATTATATCTTTTTTGAGATGCGGCGACCAGAATTGCACACAGTATTCAAGATGTGTCCTCACCATGGAGCGATACAGAGGCATTATGACATTTTCTGTTTTATTCACCTTTCCCTTCATAATAATTGCTAACATTATTTGCCTTTTTGACCACTGCAGCACACTGAGCCGACAATTTCAGTGTATTATCCAGATCTCGCCAAACAAATAGCTACTAAAAAGACTGTCTTGAGTCAAGTTAAAGGGCTTTTTGAAGCATTGTGAGTAGAAGTATATGAGTTCCTCAAGGTTCGTACTTTTACTCGCTGTGAGTGAAGTGTTCCCGGGGCAGGGATAGAGCTGGTGGTGCAGAACATGCACAGTTTTGAAGGGAAAAGTGCCCATGAAATAAGCAGACGCAAATCTCTGCACATACCTCTGCACATACGTAATTCTTGAACATTAATATTATATGGTTATTATAGTTAATGAAGTTAGCATGTTACCATTGAACCCGTTTTTTTTTTTTTTACTGTAAAGGTTGTAGCTGTTAAATGTTCTACTGTTTAAACTGTTATATGTAAAGCCTGTTGCTAATTTATTGTTTCACTGTAAACCGAGGTGATGTATAATTATACGTACCGCGGTATAAAAGAATCTATAAATAAATAAATAAATAAATAAATACCTTTTTTCCTAGGCAATTTTGAAAAGGCAGATAACATAGAAATGTGATGGCATATAAAGATCATCTAAAGTGTCCATTCGCACCAACTAATCCAGCTTTGTGATCTCTTTTGTTTATCCCATGCTTTTTTGAATTCCGATACTGTTCTACCCTCCACGGGGAGGCTGTTCCATGCATCCACTGTCCTCCCTGTAAAGAAATATTTCCTTAGATTACTAGTCTACCCCCTTTTAGCCTCATCCCATAACCCCTCTTCTAGAGCCTGCTTTCCTTTGAAAGAGTCCCATCTGTGTATGGAAACCTGGGAGGTAGTTAAACATCTCTATAACTCCCATAGCTTGCCTTTGCTCTAGGGTATACATGTTCAGATCTTTGTCTGTGCCTATATACTTTAGAACAAAGACCACTAGTCATTTAAATAGCCGCCTCCATTTTTTCTGCTGACCCTTCCTCTCCCTATGCAGCCAAGCATCTTTCTGGCTTTTGCCATTACCTTATCCACCCATTTGGCCACTTAATGATCATCGGATACAATCAATCCCAGATTCTGCTCTATTTTTGTGCTTAGACGAATTTCACCCCTAATACTGTCCCTCTCCCTTGGGTTTTTGCAGCCTAAATTCATAACTCTGCATTTTTATAACATTAAATCTTAGCTGCCAGACTCTAGATCGTTCGTCGAGCTTCGCTAGTTCCCTCCTTATGTTTTCCGCACATTCCTGGCTGTCTACCCTGATGCAAATTTTATCATTATTGGCAGAAAGAGAAACCTTTCCTGACAATTCTTCTGCAGTGTCACTCAAGAAAATGTTGTAAAGAGCTGGTCCTTGGATCCCTGTGGTGCACTGCTAGAAGTGCCTTCCCCCCCTCCCCCCCCTCCTCAGAGTAAACTCCATTTACCACTACCCTTTGTCACCCCCCACTCGACCAATTTCTATTCACTTTAGTGCCCATAACAAGGGTGGCTTTATTTATAAGTCACCTATGCGGAACGGTAGCAAAGGCCTTCTGAAATCCAGTCTCTTTGATCCAGATCTCTGGTCATCCAGTCAAAGAAATTGATCAGGTTCGCTCTGACCTTTGGTAAAACCACGCTGCCTCAGATTCCAGAAACTGTATTATCCTCTTTACACGAGTTCTTTCCCTTAGAGGATTGGTGCAGGGATAAATATCCAAACACTTTGCAACTACCCACAGATGTTTGAAATTTTGCCCCATATCAAATTTTCCAGGATAGGTGTATCTATATAAAAACTAAAACATATGGATGGAGCCCAAAAATAACTTACCGTATTTTTCGGACTATAAGGCGCAGATAAAAACCTACGATTTTCTCAGAAATCGGAAGTGCGCCTTATAATCCGGTGCGCCTTATATATGAATTTTTCTCAAGCACAGGCTCGCACTCACCTCTAGGCCTCCTCTTTGCGGGTCGCCGCAGGATGGGCTCTGCAGTGGCCCTGCTACCGGGCCTCTTCTTCTTCTGGGGCCGCTGCGACTTGAGATTCGCGGCGGTCTGTAAACGCAAGTGCTGCTCCACGTCTGCACGCACTGATGCTTCCCCTCCTTCCTGCCCACGCGGCTCCGGCAACGTTTACTTCCGGGGACGCACAGGCAGGAAGGAGGAGGAGCATCAGCGCGTTTAAACGCGATCTTTTTCTTGGCCTTGCCGATCTGCCTGTCGCTGCACCCGGGGGCAACTATGCAGATACTTGGAAAGCCCAGGGGCGCTTTAATCAGCGGACTTTGCACCGGTTCTCAAAGGGCAAGTATCTGCCTACTTTCCCTTTGGCTATTGCCCACAGAGATTTGCAGCTGCTTTTTCTGAAGATACATTTTCCCCTCCAAAACAGTCCATGTAGTTTTGAAAATGCAACACTTCGCATGCTCTTGTCCTCTCCCCCCCCCCCCCCCCCCCAGCCTAACCCCGTCTCTGAGCCCGCCTGCTTTTCCCAATGTGTAAAGGTACGTGCATTGTTGGTCCTGTGCATGCTCTGACCGGGTACAAAGAAGTCAAATTTCAGTCAAGCTGTTAACCCAGGGAAAAGCTTTTGTAAATCACCGCATCCTGTAATAATACTATCTGGTTTTAGTTGGGGGGATAATAAAAAGTACCGTAGTTTTAAAGGGTCGACGCAACAGATTAAAAAAAAGGCTCTGAGCCGCGCCTTATAATCCAGTGCGCCTTATATATGAACCTGGACGCCTTAGCAGGCGCTCATTGATAATGCGCCTTATACTCCGGTGCGCCTTATAGTCCGAAAAATACGGGTAATTCACCCAACATCAGTGGACTTCCTCACAAACTAATTCATAAAATTGGAAATTAAGAATGTCTTATTTGTGAAATCTCCCTCATATTCTATGTCTCTTTAGTTCTGGACTGGGACTGTTTCCTGTTCATACCCAGATCAGTCCAGACAAGTGGGTTTTTGCATCCCTACCAGCAGATGGAGGCAGAG
Source organism: Rhinatrema bivittatum (assembly GCF_901001135.1). Taxonomy (NCBI): domain Eukaryota; kingdom Metazoa; phylum Chordata; class Amphibia; order Gymnophiona; family Rhinatrematidae; genus Rhinatrema; species Rhinatrema bivittatum. The sequence goes on from NC_042619.1 coordinate 307,896,821, forward strand.
AACAAAACCTTGAGGCACAGCTACAAAACCGAGCGTTCCACCTGTAGTCCCTCAGTATTTCTCTGTCTCCAGCCGATGGTAGAGGTGCAAATCTGCAATCTGGGGAAAAAAAAAAAAAAGAGAAAATAAGGAGTCAAGAGAGTATTTGGCAGAGGCTTCCCTAGGTGTTAAGCTCCTTTGTGGACCATCCCTCAGGTGGAGCAGGGCAAACGGGGGGTTAGAAACCCCTGGTTGGTATTCGCCCGTGGCCGGAGGTCCTGATAACCAGGGGGCTGGCTCCCTCGTGACCTCTGATATCTCCTCTTGCAAAATCACCATCCTGTCAGGGAAGTACCCTATTTTGCTTGTATTAAGTTTTAATTAAAAAGAAAAAAAAAAAAGCATTAGGGCTTACAGCGGCTGAAGAAACAGCAGTCTGTGCATGGTGGTGAGTGCACCTGGGACGGCGGGAGCTGTCGGCGCTTGCAGGAGTGGGAGCTTGGAGTAGCTGCCCTTTTCCCTTCTTCCCGAGGGCCTGGGGATTAGAGGGAGCCCCCCTGTCTTTCTGGTGACTGAGACAGTGCGGTGGTGCAATGCAGTTTTTCAGCCACGGGTGTGGCCTAAGGCTTTCCTGCGCATTGCTCGGGCCGGTGGTGCCATGGACCTGCAATTTTGCAGTGTCCGCGGCCTCGTGTTTTTTCCCCGCATGCTGTTTGGGCCAGCATTACAGCGCAGTGCTTCAGCCATGTGTGCGGCCTGCTGTTTGTTGAGTGGACCGCATGAGTGATGGCGCCAGAGCCGCACATGGCAGCTTGAAGGGAGTGTAATCTGCACTGCTCAACACTTATTTCCTGTGTTCTGGCTGCGCAGCGGGAGATGAAGGTACCTCAGCAGGGGCAGCCATGGAAAAGAGGGCCCTCCATCGGGGGCTGCAGCTGCGGTTCTGGGGGGACCTCTGAGTGCAGCCGTACCCATGGGGGATCGCGGGCAGGGGTCCTCGGTCGTCAAAGAGCCCAGGGATTCCCCGCCGCCTCTTTCGCCTGTGGTACAGGAGGGACAGGATGGCTGAGGGGATTCAGATGACAGTCTTCTTGAGCAAGGGACCAAGGATCCCAAAGATTTTTCTCTGGAGTTCTGCTCCTGCATAAGGCCTTCCTGGTGAGGAAGGGGGCAGGGGTGAAGTGTCCAAAGGGGAGGCCACCTCGTTCTTCTAAAAGACCTAAAGTGGCTTCTTCTGGAGAAGAACAGCTGTGACGTCTGGGTCTGGGTCAAGCAGGTTCGTAGGCTGATCCCAGAGATGTGGGAGATTCTGATGATTTGTATGAGGATCCTCTGGATCTACATGGGGAAGATCCGGATGTAGATGCAGAAGCAGCTCCGAATGCAGATTCTGATGCTATTAAGGATGATTCTGATCTGGGCAACTTTCTGGTGTTAGAAGGGGATGACTCTTCGGGTGGTCTGCTTGTTTAAGAAGGAGGAATTGAGTCCCCTTGTTCCCCAGGTGTTGGAGGAACTGAGTGTTAAAGTGTCTCAGGTGGAGTCTGATAATGAGGGCATGAATCCAGTCCTGGATGGGTTGCAGAGTCCTCCTAGTGCCTTTCCATTGCCTAAGAAGATTCGGAAGATGGTGAACCAGGAGTAGGACTTTCCAGAAGCGGGTCTGAAGGTCATCAGGGCCATGGCTAAGCTTTACCCTCGATGGAGGAGACCTTGGAGCTCCTGTGGGTGACTTAAGGTGGATGCGGTAGTTTTGGCAGTTACCAAGAAGACGACCATACTGGTGGCAGGGGCTGCCACCCTGAAGGTTGTTCAGGACCACAAGTTGGAGATTCAGTTGAAGCAGATGTTCGAGGTTTCCACCTTGAGTCTCCATGCCGCGGTTTGTGGCAGCATGATGCAGAGAGCCTGTTTGTGCTGGGTGCAGAAGACATAGGAGCAAGCCTCATCAGGGGATGTTAGTGCTCTGCAGTCGGGGCGCTTGGAGGCTGGAGAGGCTTATGTCGCAGATGAGCTTTATGATTTGGTATGCACTTCGACCAGGAGCATGGTCTCAGCAGTAGAGACACGCAGGCTTTTGTGGTTGTAAAATTGGTTGGCTGAAATATGGTCCAAGGTTCAGTTGTGTAATCTTCCCTTTAATGGGAAACTCATTTTTGGGGAGGATTTGGATCAGCTGATGAAGACTTTGGGGGAGTCCAAAGGGAACAGGTTACCTGAGGATAAGAGGGACCAGTAAGAAGGTTTTTTCCATCTCATTCCCATTTTTGGGAGTCGCGTAGGTTCTGTCCAGGCAAGACCTCCTCTGGTTCAAGAGTGAAGCAGTCGTCAGGGCGACAGCAGTCCTTTTAAGGTTCCCACAGATCTTCCAGGGATGCTGCCGGGCAAGGAGCCAGTGGTGGAAAGTCAATGCAATGAAGCCAGTGTTGTCCATTCCTCCATAGAAGCGGGAGGGGGCAGATTGTCCAGCTTTTACGAGGAGTGGGCCAAGATTACTTCAGACCATTGGATTTCACGCCCTGTCAGGGAGGCGATGTGGGGGACTCTGCAGAGGTTGTTAAATTTAAACACGATAGTTTCCTTCCCGCGGGAGGAGCAATGATGGGGAAGGTACTCCATTTATTTTGTGGTTCCCAAAAAGGAGGGAACTTTTCAGCCTATTCTTAACTTGCAGAAGGTGAACAGGGCCCTGAGAGTTCCGCATTTTCAAATGAAGACATTTCGAACTGTGATAGCGGCAGTCTGCAGAGGAGAGTTCTTGACATCATTGGACCTGACAGAGGCGTACCTCTATATTCCCATTCGGAAAAACCATCAGAAGTTCCTTCGGTTCATAGTGTTGGGACAGTATTTTCAGTTTCGAGCTCTTTCCTTCGGCTTGGCCACGGCACCACGAACCTTCATGAAGGTGGTGATGGTGGTGGTGGAGGCAGCCCTTCGTCTCTGGAAGCTCGACAGTTGTTTCTTTGGGTGGAACGCCATCTCAAGGGAATAGTAGCTTCTCGCAGGTTCGGACAATGTGCTATTGGATTTCCTTAGCAGGCAGCAGCTGATCCGGGGGAGTTGTTCCTAGAAGCTTGGGTTCGCAACTGTGCCAGGTGGGGCATTCACCAGTTGGATCTCATGGTGACTCGTGCCTATGCAAAGACAGCAAGGTTTTTCAGTCACAGACGAGAGGTCGGCGCAGTGGGACTGGATGCCCTGGTGTGCCCTTGGCCGACAGGGATCCTACTGTATGTTTTTCCTTCATGGCCACTAGTCAGTAGAGTTCTGTGCCACATAGTCTCATCAAAGATTGGTGTTGCTAATGGTACCAGAGTGGCCATGACGGCCGTGGTTCACAGATCTGGTGGTTGGCCCACCTGCTGAGGTTGCTTCGGCAGGGTTCCATATTTTCAGATTGGGAAGATCACTTCTGTCTCGCGGCTTGGCTTTTGAGATGCGGCAGTTGTGCCTGAAAGGCTATTTGGAGTAGTTTATTTCCACACTCCTCCGGGCTCGGAGGCCCTCTACATCTCTGGCATATGTCAGGGTCTGGAGGGTCTTTGAATCATGGTGTCTGCAACAGCGATTGCATTTCCTATCTGTGGATGTTTCTCATATCTTAGCCTTTTTGCAGGAGGGATTGTCTAAGGGTCTGGCCTATAGCTCGCTCCGCATTCAGGTGTCTGCCTTGGGTTCCTTAGGGGTAAGTTGTGGGGGAGGTTTTTGGCCTCTCATCCTGATATGATGCGATTCCTGTTGCGGTATCTGGAGGTCACTAATTATTTTCGGTGGTCAAGACCATCTTTTTGTTTTGTTCGGTGGTGTGAAGAAAGGATATAAGGCCTCAATGGCTATGATTTCTCGTTGGCTGAAGGAGGCCATTTGCTCTGCTTGTATTTGTAAGGGCCGCAAGATTCCAGTGGAACTGAAAGTGCATTCTACAAGGGCGCAGGCAGCCTCCTGGCCAGTGTCCTGGGCAGTGTTTCCTCAGGAGATATGTAGGAGAGTGGTGTGGTCCTTGCTTCATACTTTCACCAGGCATTACCGTTTGGACATGCGGGCGCAGTACGATGCGTCTTTTGGTGAGAGTGTTCTTTGTGCGGGTCTTTCAGGTTCCCGCCCAGTTTAGGGGTGCTTGGGTACATCCCACTTGTCTGGACTGATCTGGGTGTGAACAGGAAAGGAAAATTGGTTCTTACCTGTTAATTTTCATTCCTGTAATACCACAGATCAGTCCAGAGACCCTTCCCGTCACTGCTGAAAGACTGAATTTCCTGATAGTCGATGTCCCGTATTTCAAAGAGGTTTTTGCAGTTTGTACATATGTTGTGTTCAGTCTGTTTTTGGTTTCTGGATGCCTGAGAGGCTCCAGTGCAGGGGATTCCAACCCTGCCTTACCTGTTCACCCTGGAGAGGGTTTTAGGGACTAATCTTTGGCTTGGGTACAGGTCAGTACTGAGGGACTGCAGGTGGCACTCTTGGTTATGTAGCAGTGCCTCAAGGTTTTGTTCTCTGCCTCCCTCTGCTGGTAGGGATGCAAAACCCATTTGTCTGGACTAATCTGTGGTATTACAAGAACAAAAATTAGTAGGTAAGAACCAATTTTCCTATCCCAGGGGTGTAGGGCAAGGTGGAGTCCAGTGCTATTCAGGCACAAAATATTAAAAAGTATGCGGCACTCAGATATTTTCTTTATAGTTTATTGTTCTATGTTTAATTGTTTCGATATCAATTAATGATACTGTAGTGTTTATTATACAATGTGCCAATAAAAATTTTAAATAAAAAAATAAATTTAAAAAAAAAAATATTAAAAAGTATGGGGAGAGGGGTCACAAAAATCAGAGCCTCATACAGCCACTTAGCACAGCCATGTGCAATGCCCAGTGACATTTCCCCCACATGTTTAATTGCTCAAACCATTTCCAGAAAGGGTAACCCGAAAGTAAGAAAAGAATCGCAGAGCAATTCATAAGAGCATTTTTTGGAGAAAAAAAAAATTAAACAAAACCCAACAATTTACAACATATTATACAATCAGGGGTTCAGTCCCGTCCCACCACCTCTGGGCAGCATTGGGGTAATCTGAGCTTTTGGGGTGCTCTGCACAGCCACTACAGCTCCTCTCCCCTCCCTCCCAAATTCTGTATAATCACTTTCCCCAGCTTTGGGAGCCCTGGTAGAGCAAGAATTGCAGTGACCCATGAACAGAAACATCTGCCTCAGGCCAGAAGTACAGTTGCTTTCCACGCAGTCTCAATCCCCTCCCCGCCACTGGGCCTGAATAGTGAGAGAAGGTAAGAATTCCTCACACGCTGGAGAGACTGTCATCCGATTGGCAGATGGCCCTGTGCACATTTACAATTGACATTAGATTTTCAAAGGAATAAAATACTTAAGAGGCCAAATCTGAAACACTACTTAGCCGGATAAATAGGACTTATCCAGTTAAGTGGCAGTTCAGCAGTCACCATTTAGCCAGATAAGTCTCACATGTCAGGATTAAGTAGATAACTGGAAAGTTAGTGGGCGTGGAATAGGCGGATCGGGGTGGTGTTACATATCTGGTTAACTTAATCGGATAAGTGCTGATATTTCGGCCTTAACCGGTTAAGTTAATCTGATAAGTTAGAGCTGGTCTAACTTAGGTTATCCGGCTAAGTGGAGACTTAAACACGGATATTCAGCAGCATAGCAGTGCCGCTGAATATGCCATTTAAGTTATACCGAACAAGTCTTTATCCAGTTAACTTAAGTAAGCGTTTCTTTTGGAATGTTTCCCCCTAAAGAAGGATTTCATTGTCAGGTACGGTCTTGGATATGAAGGTTAGCAGTTCTGGTGCTCTTGCTCCTCTCTGTGCTCATCTTTCCCCTTCACCCATGTGTTCAGATTTTGAGCGTTTTTAATAATTCTCCCCTCCTCCTCCCCAGGATTACTCTTTGCTTTCCTCCTCGCTTTTTGCTCTCCATTATCAGTAGCAGATCAGCTAATTTGCCGCAGAGCCTTGGAGTACACGACCAGCAAATTTCTCTGTCCTTGTCTAAGTCTCCCACCTCCCGTTACCTCACGCACCCATTCATTATTTGACACAGCGTTCTTCCAGCTAAACGCCAAATTATTCCTGTAGCGCCGTATTTTCAAGTGCATGCGTTTTCTTGTGTAATCTCCTCACACTCGAGCCCTTAAGGGTGGGAATACATTTGCCACATGACAGGGATAACGCGTTGGGGGGGGGGGGAGGAATTCTGAGATGTCCCCTTGGGGAGAAGCACCTGGAAACTTGGTTTCAGCGTTCAAAGTTCCTGAGTATTTTCACTTGAAACCTGCGGTGGGTATATAATTTCCCTGCAGAGATTTGCACCTGCTCTTTGTACAGGTTCACCCCCTAGTTTATTGGGGTTTATCTGGTTCACCCCCTAGTTTATTGTAAACCGGTACGATAAGACCTGGTCTTGAGCGTTGGTATATTAAAAGAACTTAAATAAAATAAAATAAATAAAATACAGATGGGTGGCCTGCAGAAAATAATATCTGAAAATGCAGATTTGTCTGGGTTGTTTTCCAATCCCACGCAACATGGACCATTTGAACGCCCAACCTTTCCCTCCAAATGTGGCTGAAAGTACCAGGGCTATGAAAGCAAACGCTGAGGGAGGGCAGTTCTCAGGCAGCTAATTGATGTGGGTAAATCATTATATACCAGCGTAAAAAGGCTTTGAAATTTGCCCTCCCCCGTGACTCAGTGGTGTGGGAACTGTGGTCCCCGGTTACATAATTGGCTTGCACTATTTATACAATCCAGTGCATTAAGAAAGATGGTGAGAGATACAACAGTTTTGAATCTTTTTCCCAATCCCCCATCAGGATGTTTGATCCAAGGGTGGACATCGTGAAAGCAGACTGGTCTCCCTTCAAGAGGACGCCCTGGCTGCAGCCCCTGTTGGTTGACCTGTCGCCCTGGAGGTTGAAGTTCCAGGAGGTGGAGGACTCCCTGGATAACCAGACGGAAGTGGTTTTCATTGCAGACTTTCCAGGTACTGTGAGCGCTGCAGCTGGGCAGCATGTGGGGGCATTACCAAACCAGCCTCTGACTGGCTTTACATTAAGGCGGTGAGTGGCCGGCCAGGTTATCTCTTCGGGCGTAAGAGACATTGTCATGTGCTGATGCGCCGGGAGAGGCTCACTGACTTGTGCAGTGGGGTGGGGGGGGAGAGCAGCCCACCTCACACCACCTCACCCCTGGCACTGACATGGGGAGCAGTCTATTTCCATTCCTCTTAATGAGGTGGGACACAGAATAAGGGGGCAGCTCCTTTCTGTGGCACGGGCTTTTTGAAGGCGTTCCTTACAGGCTTCTCTCTGAAGCTTCCAGGCCTGATGTCCTGGTCTCATGCCGTCTGCGGCCTGCTCTTTTGAAAGTTATGGGGGGTTTTTTTCCTTCGTGCTGATTTCCGGGTTGTTTTGATGCTTTCTTTTCCTCCCTCATGTTTCCCTTTCCTCTTCCTAGGCCTGTACCTGGAGAACTTTGTAAGTGAAGATTTGGGTAACACCAGTATTCAGTTGTTGAAGGGAGAGGTCACGGTAGAAATTGTGAAGGAAGAGAAGAACTACACCCTTATCGAGGGGGAGAAGATGCAGGTGAGAGCATCCCCCCCTCCCTCCACCAATGTAAAGTGCTTAGGACCAAGGCCCTTACCCTAAGAGCTGCAGTGGTTTTATTTCCCTACTGCGGATTGTAACGGTGGAAAGGTTACGTACTGAAGCAAAAGACAAGCAGCCAGAAAAAAACATTGACTGGATGCTGACCCTCTTCAGTCTGTTTTGCTCTCTCTTGTTTTTGGTGCTTTTCCCCCTCCTCATCCTTTAAAAGCCAAAGTATACCACAGGGGTCAGTTTGTGTCCCTTTTGTTGGTGAAATAACACAGCTTTGCAGTTAGACTTTGGAGCGGAGGGTCTGACAAGCACATGTACCCAAGATGGTGGCGTAATGAGGAGGAAGACAAAAGATGGCCTGGATTAGGAGGGATTATCCTACTGGTAGTCACGCTGTATGGCTGGCAACTGGGATTTCCTCTTCAGCCAGTTAGATGAGTGGGGTATGTACTCTGACCAGCGGATGGAGACAGAGATGAACAGGTTTGCTGATGTCACCTTTCTGTGCATCCGTGCTGACCTCAGCCTGCCAGTATTCTGTCTCCAGCAGATGGTACAGGTGTGTGTGTGTCCTGTGTGGACGACGGAGGCCTGTAGGCTGAATAGGAATGGTTTGGGGTCAGCTCCTTAATTGAAAGACAGGCTCTCCCTTCCTCAGTTGAGCAGTGCCAGAGGGTAGCTGGATTGAAAAAAAAAACAAAAGAGAAGAGATCCAAGGGGCAGCTCCTGAGATGAAAGCAATTCTCCCTCTCTCGATGGAGCAGGGCCTGGGCATAGAAGGGGGACTTCTGTTCCTGTCCTTCCCTCCAAAAAATGGACGACCTCTCCCCTGCTGTCTGTTGATCCTCCTCCTCGTTTTTTTGACTGTCTCTTATGACACTGTTGGTGTAAAGTTTGAGCTGCGGGTTGACGGCAGGCCGGAAGCCTCAGAGTCAAGGCTGTTGCTTGTGAGTTTAGCAGTGGGACTTAGGTGTTTGAAGTGCTTTTTCAGCTCCCAACTGCAGCAGGTTCATTGGGGAGGTGTGAACTTGGGAGTTGGCCATAATGGCAGCGGCAGAGCACGGGGAGAAGCTGTGCTCTGTCAGGACTGCAGTACTTGTAAAGTGGCTGTGGGGAGAGCGTCCAAGTTGTGCCATGTCTGTCAAAGTGCAGAGGGAGAGCTTTGAGATGGTGAGTTAGCCTTTCGGGGGGGGGGGGAGCAGACAAGGCATCTGGGTGGTAGTGGGCCTGGGTTTCTGGATTCTGGATCAGCAACCATCTTAGAACTGCGTAGTAAGTAGTGCAAGGGAGTTAGGCCCTCCTCCACCCAGCCCCGAGGAACAGACATCAGAGAAGTGTGTATGTGTGTGTGTGGGGGGGGGAGTCGTCTTTAGATTCCTGTTTGTTGATGACCTTTAAAGGAGGTCCTATAATGGATGCTTCCGCTTCTTACCAAGCTTGGACAGCTATTTATAAAAAAAAAACATTTTAAGCGTTTGCAACAGGCCTTTTCTATGGCACAAGGTTCAGTCCTGGGATGTGCTCCCTGTCTTCTGGAGCCCCTCTGGCTCAGAGACCATGAGGAAGAAAAGACCCAGGGGAGAGGAAAATAAGGGATTGGAAGAGGAACATTTTTCGGATTCTCTGGGTGATCTTAAGAGATTGCCTGATGCTGTTTCTGAAGAGGACCTGGAGGAGGCTGAATATCCCCCTGACAGAGAGGATGCCACTGCTATGGTGCATCGCTTTCATAAAGAGGAACTCATGGCCTTGATTGCGGAGTTCTTGAGTTTTCCAAATACAGCAGAAGACAAGAACGAGGAGACTCCGGCTCAGCGGAGGATCCTAGTATGGTCGGTATCGGAAAGTCTTCCAGATCGCGTTTTGTTTGCAGTAGGGCTGTAAAGGACCTCAGTGATCTGGCGTGGGTTGTATCCCTTGGTGCCTCAGGAAAAGGGTAGATTGAGGTTCCCAAAAATGGATGCACTGGTTTGTTAAGTTATGAAGCCATAGTAACATAGTATTGATGGCAGGAAAGGACCAAATGATCCATCCAGTCTGCCATAAGTTTCTTATGGTAATAACTGCTGCTCCGGGCAGGTTACACCATAACTTATGCTAAGGGCAGTAATATTTGTAATCAAAACAAAGCAACTGCCCAACCCATAACAAAATTACTGCTACCAACATTTTTACCAGGTGAGCAGCCTTCCTGACAATTCAGCCATGTCTAGCCAAATTACTCCAGGAGACCAGGGACCTTCTCAAAAAAAATGTATTGGACAGCGCTCAACGAATTGCCCCTCTCCTGCCTGCCCCAGACTTTTTTAAAATGTAAAGTGGGCCAGCGGCTGTCGGGTCGAAAACCGGACGCTCAATTTTGCCGGCGTCCGATTTCCAAGCCCGTGGCTGTCAGCGGGCTCGAGAACAGACGCCGGCAAAATTGAGTGTCGGCTGTCAAACCCACTGACAGCCGCCGCTCCTGTCAAAAAAGAGGCGCTAGGGACGTGTTTTTACTGTATCGGCCCAATTCAGGGATCGGTTCAGGGATGTATCTTCCCCCTTTCCTTGATCGTTGTGTGTGTCCACGTGCTCGTTCCGTCTCTCCTTTTGTTCACATCTTCTGTTTGGACCCTTTGACTGCTTCGCTCCTTGCATCTCCTCCTGTTTCTGCAACCTCTGCCTTTCTCCCTTCTTCCACCTCCCCAACCTGTCTCGGCTTTTCTGAATCTGCTGTCTCCGCGCTTCCTGCTCTCCTTGTGACTCCTGCTCTCTTCCTTTGCTTTCAAGCTTCCAGCAGGAGAGTATCACAAGGTCTTCACGGTGTCCGAGGAGCCTTCCTGCTATATGTACGTGTACGTGAACACCACAGCCGTGTCACTGGAGGAGAACTTCACCAGGCTGCAAGAGCTGAAGGAGAAGGTTCAGAACGGCACCGGTGAGTCCTGCCTTTACCACCTCCCACACCTACCACATGTCCGTGGGATAGACTGGAAGAGCAATCCTCCCAGTTTGAAAAATGTTGCAATAAGTTATATGAGCATTTTAGACCAAAGAACTACCCCGGCTGATTTTGTAAAGAGGAGGTTGTCCCACTCAGATGAGTCAGACGAACTGAACGAAATCACTGTGAACTTGGAAGATGTAGTAGGCCAGATTGATAAACTAAAGAGTAGCAAATCACCTGGACCGGATGGTATGCATCCTAGGGTTCTGAAGGAACTCAAAAATGAAATTTCTGATCTATTAGTTAAAATTTGTAACCTATCATTAAAATCATCCATTGTACCTGAAGACTGGAGGGTGGCCAATGTAACCCCAATATTTAAAAAAGGCTCCAGGGGCGATCCGGGTAACTATAGACCAGTGAGCCTGACTTCAGTGCCGGGAAAAATAGTGGAAACTATTCTCAAGAACAAAATTGTAAAGCATATAGAAAGACATGATTTAATGGAACATAGTCAACATGGATTTACCCAAGGGAAGTCTTGCCTAACAAATCTGCTTCATTTTTTTGAAGGGGTTAATAAACGTGGATAAAGGTGAACCGGTAGATGTAGTGTATTTGGATTTTCAGAAGGCGTTTGACAAAGTCCCTCATGAGAGGCTTCTACGTGAGGTGAAGTTCTCTCACCCGCCCGGCCCGAGACGAGATCGTGCGAGGCCTGCGCAGCCGGCGCCGAGACCAGCCGAGGTAAGGCCTTGTTCGCACACCTACCTCGGCCGCTCACCACGCCGACAGCGAGACTCCGCCCGCCTCAGACCCGACGCCATTCTTCAGCCCTTCCGGGCTAGCAGCCAATCGCAGACCTCCGAGGGGCAGCCAATAGAGAGGGAGCAAGGAGCCCTTTAAATCAGCGAAGCGGCGCGATTCCTTCCCTTCTCTCACCCGCCCGGCCCGAGACGAGATCGTGCGAGGCCTGCGCAGCCGGCGCCGAGACCAGCCGAGGTAAGGCCTTGTTCGCACACCTACCTCGGCCGCTCACCACGCCGACAGCGAGACTCCGCCCGCCTCAGACCCGACGCCATTCTTCAGCCCTTCCGGGCTAGCAGCCAATCGCAGACCTCCGAGGGGCAGCCAATAGAGAGGGAGCAAGGAGCCCTTTAAATCAGCGAAGCGGCGCGATTCCTTCCCTTCTCTCACCCGCCCGGCCCGAGACGAGATCGTGCGAGGCCTGCGCAGCCGGCGCCGAGACCAGCCGAGGTAAGGCCTTGTTCGCACACCTACCTCGGCCGCTCACCACGCCGACAGCGAGACTCCGCCCGCCTCAGACCCGACGCCATTCTTCAGCCCTTCCGGGCTAGCAGCCAATCGCAGACCTCCGAGGGGCAGCCAATAGAGAGGGAGCAAGGAGACCTTTAAATTCACCACACGTCCAGGCGCCGCGCGCCGTGCGTCGCGCGCCTAAGGAGCACGACAAAGGGGCTTGCCCCTTTGTGCGCCCCTTAGTGCAGCACCTCAGTGCCACCCTCCACGCTCCTGTCCACATCTCTGCCCCGCAAGATCTCCCCCTCTACATACAATCAAACTACGCATCCAACACACGCTCCATACTCACAGCACACGATAATGCACCCAATCGCCTGTATTCCCATCCTTCAACACCCCTCTCTTATTACAAGGATACCGTTAAGGCACCCTAGACAACGCTCACTTATAAACCTGATGCCAATCCTAACTGCTCCGATCACCCAACTCCTAGGTCTTACCTTATTCTCCCTCAGTCTTTTCAATGCACAATCTCTAACAAAAAAATCCCTACTACTTAATGACTACCTCCTAGAGGCCAAACCTGACATATGCGCCATAACTGAGACATGGCTCAAACCCACGGACACTGCAATAATAAATCAACTGCCTACGCAGGACTACAACATCTTCTCCCTCCCCAGACTAAAAAAAAGAGGAGGGGGCATCTTACTAGCTACAAAAAAAGGCCTTGGCTTCAAACAACAACATTCAGCTACATCAGAACCCAAGTTAGAAATCGGATTCTTCTCCTCAGATCAACTCCAAATCCTATTAGTTTATGCCCCCCCAGGGCTCCTGGAAACTGACACCTCCCCGATCATCGAACTAATTACTACCACCATCAACTTGGACACCCCAGCAATCATCCTGGGAGATTTCAACTTACACGTTGACGAGCCGATTCCTTCACACAGCTGTGAATCCTTACTCACGGCCCTATCCGCCCTAGGATTTAACCAGATAGTCAAAAAACCCACTCACAAAGCAGGCCATACGCTTGATCTAATTTTTGTTAATTCAGGCATAAAACATCCTTCTCCCCCCAAATGTAAGAAGATACCCTGGTCGGATCATTCTCTTATCACTACCAAATTCACCTTAAATCAAATCATCAGGGAGCACGAACCTCAACCCTCCTTCCAATATAGGAAAACATGCACCACTGAAGACCTCAGCACGCAACTAATCCCTCAACTGACCAACATAGATCTCACCAATCCTAATACTGCTATTCGATCATGGAACAAAATTACGGAAAACATAGCTAACAAGCTCTGCCCCACCACAACAAAAAAATCTAACTCAAACCCGCAAAAAAAACCAACCTTGGTTCACGGAAGAGCTAAGAAAACTGAAACTTACCCTAAGAAAGAAAGAAAGTAATTGGCGTAAAACCCCCTCCACGAGCACCCATGGCGCCTATAAACAGGCCCTCCACCAGTACAAATCCGCCACTTCTAAGTCAAAAAAGGACTACTACGCAAACAAGACCCATGATCTAGTCTTTGACGCCAAAGCACTTTTCTCCTTTGTCTCAAACCTCACAAAACCCACCACTCCAACCATTCCTTTCACTCAAGCACAATCAAAAGCCGAGGAACTGGCCCAGTACTTCCAGGACAAAATCAGCAAGCTCGTATCGCAGCTACCCATCACTACCTCGCCTTATTCGACCCCCGCACCAAACAATACCAATGCAGCCCCGCAGATGGACCAATTCGAACCCACATCAGCCAAAGAGGTCCAATCTATCCTGAACAAAATGAGACCGTCCTCTCACCCTGCTGACCACATTCCCTCCAAATCCCTCCTGTCCATCCCAGAAATCATATCACAAAAACTAGCAGACATCATCAATTGCTCCTTATCACAAGGCCTCTTCCCAGATGACCTCAAGATGGCAGCAATTAAACCGCTCCTAAAGAAGCCAAGCGCAGATCCCAAAGACCTGAACAGCTTCAGACCAATCGCCAATCTACCATTTATAGCCAAAATAATGGAAAAACTAGTGAACTCGCAAATTTCAGACTACCTCGAAGACAACAAACTCCTCTTCCCCTCACAATACGGATTTCGCAAAGCTGCCAGCACAGAATCCCTCTTGGTATCTCTAACGGACCACCTGATTCTGGGTCTTGACAAAGGTCATTCATTCCTTCTGATCCTGTTGGACCTTTCAGCTGCATTCGACACGGTCAACCACACCAGCCTCATAAAACAACTATCAGCCATTGGAATCACAGGGTCCGCCCTAGCCTGGTTCAAAGTTTCCTTAACAACAGAGGTTACAAAGTGAAAATACACAATAAGGAATCCACCCGTTTTCATGCCCCCATAGGAGTACCACAGGGATCCTCTTTATCACCTACCTTATTCAATATTTACTTACGCCCACTGTGCCTACTTCTAACGGATCTAAATCTCAAACACCTTATCTATGCAGACGATGTGCAGATAGTAATTCCCATTAAAGAAACACTAGTCAAAACACTGGAATACTGGAATACGTGCCAATCAAAAATCAATGATCTTCTCTCCAGCCTGAACCTCATACTAAACACCTCCAAAACAGAACTTATTCTCATTACTCCTGAAAACAACAATCAACATACCTTCATACCAAACATCCCCCTATCTTCTCAAGTCAGGGACCTAGGAGCCATTATTGACAACAATTTGAACCTAAAAGCTTATATAAACCGGACCACCAAGGACTGCTTCTATAAACTACAAGTATTAAAAAGAATTAAACATCTCTTCCACTTCCAAGATTTCAGAACCATACTTCAAGCAATAATCTTTGCTAAATTAGACTATTGCAACGCCATACTTCTGGGCCTTCCATCTTCATACACCAAACCGCTACAGATGGTTCAGAACACAGCGGCTAGAATCCTCACAAACTCCAAAAGAAGAGACCATATCTCACCCATCTTAAAAAATCTTCATTGGCTCCCCATCCAGGCCAGAATCCTCTACAAATCTATTACAATCATATACAAGTCAATCCACCACCTTTCATCCCTGGACCTTCAATACCCACTCAGCCTTCATACCTCTCAAAGACCAATCAGAGAAGCACACCGAGGATCCCTCCAGGTTCCGAACACAAAATCAACCCGTCACACAACGGCAAGAGACCGGGCACTCTCGACAGCTGGACCCGCACTTTGGAACTCAATTCCTACTAATCTCCGCCTAGAACCTTGCCTTCCAACCTTTCGCAAGAGACTAAAGACTTGGCTTTTTAAACAAGCCTTCCCGGACAGCTCATAACCCCCTCCAGTTCATATAACAATGTCTCTATATAGTACTGTAAATAATTATTAAATTTATTTATACTTCCCTTACAGTTCCTGTTACACCCCACTCTCCCCCTTTCTGCTCATTCCATGTTATTTTCCCCTGTTTTTTGTAACTGCTTCCCCCCCTGCACAAGTTTAGTTATACTGTTCACTGCACCCCTTGTTCTATGTGAACCGGCATGATGTGACTTGCTCATGAATGCCGGTATATAAAAAAGCTAAATAAAAAATAAATAATAAATAATGGGATAGGAGGTGATGTCCTTTCGTGGATTACAAACTGGTTAAAAGACAGGAAACAGAGAGTAGGATTAAATGGTCAATTTTCTCAGTGGAAAAGGGTAAACAGTGGAGTGCCTCAGGGATCTGTACTTGGACCGGTCCTTTTCAATATATATATATATATATATATATAAATGATCTGGAAAGGAATACGACGAGTGAGGTTATCAAATTTGCAGATGATACAAAATTATTTAGAGTAGTTAAATCACAAGCGGATTGTGATACATTACAGGAGGACCTTGCGAGTCTGGAAGATTGGGCATCCAAATGGCAGATGAAATTTAATGTGGACAAGTGCAAGGTGTTGCATATAGGGAAAAATAACCGTTGCTGTAGTTTCACGATGTTAGGTTCCATATTAGGAGCTACCACCCAGGAAAAAGATCTAGGCATCATAGTGGATAATACTTTAAAATTGTCAGCTCAGTGTGCTGCAGCAGTCAAAAAAGCAAATAGAATGTTAGGAATTATTAGGAAGGGAATGGTTAATAGAACGGAAAATATCATAATGCCTCTATATCGCTCCATGGTGAGACCACACCTTGAATACTGTGTACAATTCTGGTCGCCGCATCTGAAAAAAGATATAGTTGTGATGGAGAAGGTACAGAGAAGGGCAACCAAAATGATAAAGGGGATGGAAAGGCTTCCCTATGAGGATAGGCTGAAGAGATTAGGGCTGTTCAGCTTGGAGAAGAGACGGCTGAGGGGGGATATGATAGAGGTCTTTAAGATCATGAGAGGTCTTGAACGAGTAGATGTGACCCGGTTATTTTCACTTTCGAATAATAGAAGGACTAGGGGGCTTTCCATGAAGTTAGCAAGTAGCACATTTAAGACTAATCGGAGAAAATTCTTTTTCACTCAACGCACAATAAAGCTCTGGAATTTGTTGCCAGAGGATGTGGTTAGTGCAGTTAGTGTAGCTGGGTTCAAAAAAGGTTTGGATAAGTTTTCGGAGGAGAAGTCCATTAATGGCTATTAATCAATTTTACTTAGGGAATAGCCACTGCTATTAATTACATCAGTAGCATGGGATCTTCTTAGTGTTTGGGTAATTGCCAGGTTCTTGTGGCCTGGTTTTGGCCTCTGTTGGAAACAGGATGCTGGGCTTGATGGACCCTTGGTCTGACCCAGCATGGCAATTTCTTATGTTCTTATGTTCTTATGAATGGAAGTAGGGGCCATTTTTGAGAAACTAAGGGGAAAAAATATTTCCCCCAACTCTCTTCTGTCATCGTGTTCCTCCAGTCTCCGATCCTCCCCAGTTCTGGTCTCCTCTCTAACAAGTCACCAGTTCCTTTTGGTCTGTCCTCCTTTTCCCTTAACATGGCTCTTTGCTTCACTCCTACTCGAATAGCAGTGTTTGGTTTGCAGGCTCACCGAGGGGCTGCACCACTATACTCATAGTGCTAGAAGTGAAACTAGCAGCCAATGTGCCTCCTCAGGCTTATGAACCAGGAGTGTGACTGAGAGGGTGGGGGGAGCCAGGAGACGGTGGCACTGCACCCATTGCCTAACCCTAAGAATATAGAAATCTGGTGACATCACCACCTGTGATGTCACAAGATGTCGCACACTGATGATAAAACAGAACAGATCAAGGAAGTTTAAAATCAATCTCTTCTCAATGTAGTTCTTCCTAGGTCTTCTGGTTCTCAAGCCTGTGGATTAAATTTTATCTTGGTACTTTAAAAAAAAAAAAAAAAAAAAAAAAAAGGACTCATTTTCCCTCTTGACTTTCGTGTTTCCATCTTGAATATGCCAAAGACGTTCTATTCTCTCTGAATAATCACACTGCTCTGATGGGTGTGCTAATCCTCTCCTGTTCTTCATCCCCAGAGACTGAGCCCCTCGCGGCTGAGCTGCAGCCCATTCTGGGTGGCGTGGGAGAGGACATGAACGTGACTGATCCCGTCGTCCAGGCCTTCCTACGTCGGCAGCGGAAGGTGGAGGAAATGGAGAGGAGGCGCAATGCCACCATGGCGGACAAGTTCCTGCGCTTTGCCAACAAAAAGTACTACCTCTTCAGGCGCAGGTAGGGAGCCCTGCTTGGGAGACAGGGAGGGATTGTATCTAAGACCATCTCAATAAAACAGCAGCCAGACTGCAAATCCCAGAATGCTTTGCTACAGGAGCTGAAACAGGAGCAGGACAGCGTTAACCTGAGGTCATTGGCAGGCTTGTGTAGTATCGCCCTGAGTCTTTGGATATCTGGAACAGAGAGCTCGTGGTGACCTCTTACCTGATAGATTTGTAGAGCCTGTGCTTTAGGGCTGAGCTCAGCTTCCCCACACCAGGGCATTTACCATAAGAGTTTATTCTGGGAAAAATGACACTCTGTAAGAAGCTGTTAAAATGTAATTCCTGTTCATACCCCAGACAAGTGGGTTTTGCATCCCTACCATCAGATGAAGGCAGAGAATAAAAACTTTTCAGGCACTGCTACTTAACTGAGAGGGCCACCTGCAGTCCCTCAGTATTTCTTTGTCTCCAGCAGATGGCAGAAGTACAAACCTGCGTCTGAACTTAGTTTAAAAAAAGATAGAATAGAGTTAGGAAAAGAGAAGAAGCGAAGACAGTGCTCCTAGAAGTGTTAGGTTCCTTCGTGGGCCATCCCTCTGGTTGAACAGGGCGAGCGGAGGGTTTGAAATCCCCGGCCAAGCTAGACCCATGATTTCCAGGGGGAGGGAAAGCCAGGGGTCCTGGTTCCCTCGCTCCCCCTGAGGCCTTCTCACCCATTCCAATCGTCTTCAGCAGCCAGGAGCACCCAGAAGCAGGAGAGTACAACTTCTCTTTGTTTTCTCTGGGTTGCTCGGTGACTGTATCTTTAAAAAAAAAAAAAAAAAAAAGTATAGTGTGAACTTTTTTTTATTGGCAGACAGCTCACATCAGGGTGAGAAAGAAGGTGCATGTGGCTCTTGCGAATTCAATACCCGGGGCCAGGCCAGCTCGGCAGCAGTGTCAGAGCTGTTTTTTCTCCTGCTCGGTGTTATTTTTAGCTGCGGGCTGTGTCGCTATTCATGCTGGTTCCCACGGAACATGGGAAAGTCTGTTAGGCCTGCGGGGGGAGGCGATCACACCTCAATGCTAGCTCTGGACTAGCTGTGCCTCTGGAGGCGAAGGGGCCTGGTCAGAGGGCTCAGCAGGTAGACCTTGCACTCGTTCTGTAAGTCCAGCTCAGGAAGCCCCAGGGGGTTTGAAGGAGATGGTGGCCATTTTGTTTCCACATGGCAGGAGGCCTGCCATGGATAGGGAGTGTAAGGAACTCCCCTCCACCGCTTTCTCCAGTACAGCAAGAGTCTGGAGAAGGTAGAGAGGTGGCAGTGGAACAGGAGAAGACCTGGCAATTGTAGAGGGCAGTGAGGGTGTCTGTTTTTCCGTGGATTTTGTTTTGTTGCTGCATGAAGCCTACCTCACCATCTGGTAAGCGGTTGGCCACCCAGAAGGCCCAGAGCACAGGTAAGAAGCCTCAAGCAGACGCGCCTCCCAGGTCAGGGGCATTCTTCGCCTACTGGGCCTGGGATGATCGGGAGTGGAGGAGAGCTCCTCTGAAGAATTGGTCGGAGACGATCCTCAGGAGGATCCATGAATTGACCAGGGTGCTGATCAGGGCACGGATCCTGCAATTGTCACAGTGGGTAGTGACCTGGATGCAGAGGATGTTCCTCTTGCGGAAGGGGATGACCTTAGTGTGATAAGTTTATTCAGTAAGGAGGAGTTGCAGTCTCTCATCCCCCAGGTTCTGGAAGAACTGGGGATCAAGGTGGCGTAGGAGGATTCGCACAACGAGGAGGTAAACCCAGTGTTGGATGGACTGCATGGACCACTGAAGGCCTTCGCTTTGCCAAAGAAGGTGAAGAAGCTGATTGACCAGGAATGGGATTTCCCTGAGGCAGAACTAAAAGTGGCCAGGGCTATGACTAGGTTGTATCCCTTGCCAGAGGACGCTTTGGAAGCTTCCAAAGATGGATGCAGCAGCGTTGACCATGACGAAGAAGACAACCATCCCCGTGGCAGGGTCGGCGGCATTGGAAGATGTCCAGGACCAGAAGCTAGAGATCTTGTAAAGGAAACTATTTGAGGTCTCTGCTCTGAGCTTTAGAGCTGCGGTCTGTGCTAGCCTGATGCAGACAGCTTGCTTGTGCTGGGTGCAGAAGGCACAGGAGAAGACATTGGGGACCTCTGCTGATTCTGGCCAGGAAGCTCAGTTGGAGGCGGGGGTGGCCTATGTGACAGATGCCTTGTATGATATGGTTTGGACTTTGGCCAGGAATATGGTGTCTGTGGTAGCCACTCTAAGGCTTCTGTGGTTATGTAATTGGTCAGTGGATGTGTGGTCAAAAACTTTGTAATCTCCCCTTCAAAGGGAAATTGTTGTTTGGGGAGGATCTGGAGAAGCTGATGAAGCATTTGGCGAATTCTAAAGGGAATAGACTGCCCAAAGATAAGAAAGGAAGTAAGAAGACATTTCCGCTGGGTGCTTGCTTTCATGAGATGAGATTTCGATCCAACAGAGGTTCTTCCAGATCCACGCAGAAGCAGGGTTCGGGAAGGCAGCATTCCTTTCGGGAAACCCATAGACCTGCAGAGATAGCTCCAGAAAGGGTTCTAGAGGTGTGAAATGTGCCCAATGAAGGCCGGCTAATCCACTCCTCCCTGGAAGCTGTTGGAGGAAGGTTGTCCCGTTTTTACGAGGAATGGACCAGAGTCGCTTCTGATCAGTGGGTTCTGGAAGTAATAGGGGATGGCTATGCCTTAGAAGTTTTGCGCCCCATCAAAGACGCCTTTGTGGTGTCCTGTTGTGCTTCATCTGTCAAGCGGGTGGCAGTGTGAGACACTCTTCTAAGGCAACAACGATTGGAAGCCATCATCTGGGTGCCGCAGGAGGAACAGGGTTGAGAAAGGTATTCTGTATACTTTGAGGTCCCCAAGAAGGAGGGCTCCTTTCAACCTATTCTAGATCTGCAAAAGGTCAATACAGCCTTGCAAGTGTCGAGCTTTTGGATGGAGATGTTGTGGACGGTGATTGCAGCGGTATGCAAGAGAGCGTTTCTTGCCTCATTGGATCTTACAGAGACATATCTTCACATCCAAGTAGATCATCAAAAGTTCTACGCTTTGTGGTGCTAGGAAAGCATTTTCAATTTCAAGCTCTTCCCTTTGACCTGGCTACTGCACCAAGAACATTCATGAAGGTGATGGTGGTGGTAGTGGCAGCCCTCAGAAGGGAAGGGTTACTAGTGCATCCGCATCTGGATGATTGGCTCATTTGGGCAAAGTTGGAGGTGGTGTGTCACTGTTCCATTTGGTGGGTGATGGAGCATCTAAGATCACTGGGTTGGGTGATAAACCTAGCAAAGAGCCATCTGGAACTGTCCCAGTCACTGGATTATCTGGGAGCATGGTTCGACACCCCCTAGGCAGGGTTTTTCTTACCCTAGAGAGGGTGGTCAAGTTGCAGTCGCAAGTAGTTCAACTGCGGAATCTGGTGGTCCCCAAAGTCTGGGATTATTTACAAGTGCTAGGTTCCATTGCCTCTACTCTGGATTTGGTGCCATAAGCCTTTGCTCACATGAGATCTCTTCATAAGGCACTCCTGTTCCATTGGGATCCGTTGTCGGAGGAGTTTCAGCTATCATTACCACTCTAGGAAGAATCCAGATCCAGTCTCTCGTGGTGGCTGTTGCATCCCAATTTGGAGGAAGGAGTGGATCTTGAAGTTCCAGACTTAGATGGTTGTGACCACAGATGCCAGCCTCAGCGGTTAGGGTGTGGTATGTCAAGGATCTATAGCCCAAGGTCAGTGTTCTCCGGTGGAGATGTCCTGGTCAATCAACCATCTGGAAATGAGAGCAGTACATAGGGCATTTCTCTTCTTTCTTCCTTGGATTCTGGGACGTGCAGTGCATGTGTTCTCGGACAGTGCGACAGTGGTGGCCTATGTCAGTCGTCAGGGCAGAATGAAAAGTTATTTGGTGGCTCGAGATTCAGAAACTCTTTGCCTGCGTGGAGCATCATCTAGCAGTTTTGCACGTGGCAGGTATGGACAATGTGCAGGTGGACTATTTCAGCAGACAACAGCTGGATATAGGAGAATGGGAGCTGTCAGCAGAGGCCTTTGCCATCATTCAAGGCAGGTGAGACAAGCCCCAGTTCGATCTCATGGCAATGCAGAAGAATGCCAAGGGAGCAGGTTTTTCAGCTGCTGGAGAGAGTTCGGCTCTGGAGGGATCGATGCACCTGGTTCAGCCGAGGCTAGTGAGGCTTCTGCTATATGTGTATCCCCCATGGCCATTCGTAGATCGGGTGTTACGGTGCATTGAACAACACCCGTGAAAAGTAGTCCTGCTGACACCAGAGTGGCCGTACTGTCCACCTGAGGGGAGTGCTGCATCAGGGACCAATCTTTTCAGAACAGGCAGGTCACTTCTGTCTAGTAGCTTGGTTTTTAAGAGGCAACACTTCTGCTTGGAGGAATATTCAGAGCTGGTGATTACTACTCTTCTTCAGGCTAGAAGATATTCTAATTCTTTAGCATATATCTGAGTTTGGAGAGTGTTTGAGTCCTGGTGTGGGGTTAATGATGCTGAACCTTTGCAGGCGAATGTTTCCCTGTTATGGTATTGAGGTGTTTGAGTGGATTCTTGGGTACTGTGGGGATGACCACGCCCACGGGGAGGAGCCCCGTGAGGAGCCACAGTACTAGGCTAGACTCGAGATGCACAAACACAGAGTTTTGTCTTTTATTATACAGCTGATATACGGCAGAGGGAAGCCGTCTCACCGAGATGGTATAGAGAGATCCAGGTGTAGGTTCCCAGCGCAGCAGAGCTGTAGATGAGACAGACTGATAAATTAGATTACTCACTAGTTGGTAGCAGGCAGAAATAGTTGAATACAGGCACTGACCCAGGGAGAGCAGGCCCTCAAGGAGCGAGTACCTGATCCCGATAGGCACCTGAAATAGAGCAAAGGGCCCCCGAGGAGCGGGTACCCAAGGTTAGTGAAATACCCCGAAGGGCAGAGAGAGCTTCCAGCAGCAGCAAGGAAGCAGCAGAGTAGCTCAGACCGGAGGCTTTCCATCCATTCACGATCCTCATATCGATCCTTGCTAACTCGAATAGCTAGCAAACAAGGGCAGGCTAAATACCCGGATGGCGTGACGTCACTTGAGGAGGACGCCCCGAGGTTCCCACCAAGACGTGGGTTGCGCACGCGCGCGCACCCTAGGAGGCCCTTAGGAGAAACATGGCGTGAGGCTTTGCCATAGCCAATCCGGGGACACCGGATAGAGCGGCATGCAGACGCGGCAGTGGCCATCTTCCCAAGGCTAGCTGGGAGAGCATAGAAAAAGGTGAGGCACAAAGGTTGAAGCCGTCTGAGACCAGGTGCAACATTCCCAGGTCTTGGCCTTTTTGCAGGATGGCTTGTCAAAAGGTTTAGCCTATATATCTCTCCGAGTCCAGGTAGCAGCCTTGGGCTGTTTCAGAGGGAGGTTGCAAGGATGACCACTAGCATCTCATCTGGACATAGTACATTTTCTTAAAGGAGCAAAGCATTTGCGTCATCCAGTCCATAGAATTTGTCCGGCTTGGAATCTTAATTTGGTTCTTTGAGCATTGTGTGGACCTCCTTTTGAACCATTAATAAGGACTTCTTTGAAGGACCTTACTCTGAAGATAGTGTTCCTAGTGGCAGGTTGTTCAGCAAGACGAATTTCAGAGCTTCAGGCCTTATTGTGCAGGCATCCTTTCTTGCGGATTTCCAACGATGGAGTTTCATTGTGTACGGTGCCTTCCGTTTTGCCCAAAATCATGTCGGCATTTCATCTCAGCAAGACGGTAGAGTTGCCGGGTTTTCCGTGCTTGATGGCTGATTCTCCCCATGCAAGGGAGCTTCATCTTTTGGACGTGCATCAGGTTCTATTGCAGTACCTCAAGGTGACTAATGACTCTCAGAGGTCAGACCATCTTTTTGTTTTATTCAGTAGACCAAAGAAAGGTTGCATAGCAGCTAAGAGCACGATTGCAAGGTGGTTGAAGGAAGCGATTGTTTCGGCCTATATTTGTAAAGGTCGATCGATCCCTGAGGAGTTGCAAGCGCATTCTACTAGGGCGCAGGCAGCCTCCTGGGCAGAGTGTCAATTGGTTTCTCTTCAGGAGATTTATCGAGCAGCAACTTGGTCCTCTTTGCACACTTTCACGAAACATTACCATTTAGATGTCAGGGCCCCGGAGGAGGCCTCGTTTGGTGAAAGTGTACTGCGTGTAAGTCTTTCGGGTTCCCACCCAGCATAGAGGGGTTTGGGTACATCCCACTTCTCTGGACTGATCTGGGGTATGAACAGGAAAGGAAAATTTGGTTGTTACCTGCTAATTTTCATTCCTAGAATACCACAGATCAGTCCAGACTCTCATCCCCTCTTTATTTCGAAAGACCTTTCCTACTTCTGGATACTGTTGCTGATGCAGAATTTAAATAAGTACTGCAGATTTTGAACAAGATTGTACATAGTTTAAGCTATTTGGAAGTTTTTTAATTACCCTAAGTTGAGGGTTCAGTTTTGTTGGGGGTTCCAACTAATTTCTCAGCTCGTTCTAGAGGGATAAATCCTGGGAGTTTGGGGAGTAGTCATCGTGGTTTGGGTACAGGTCAATACTGAGGGACTGCAGGTGGCGCACTCTGTTAAGTAGCAGTGCCTGAAAAGTTTTTACTCTCTGCCTCCATCTGCTGGTAGGGATGCAAAACCCACTTGTCTGGACTGATCTGTGGTATTCCAGGAACGAAAATTAGCAGGTAAGAACCAATTTTCCTTTCTTTCCACAATGGAAAGAAATTTTGCTCTGCAATGGCTTTATTTTCTAGGGGGTCCCATGAGTTAATACCAAAGCGAGCTAGGACTTGTCCGATCCCTGCTCCTTAGAACAATATACTTTTGATAAGGAGGAGGCAGCCAGTCAGTCACTGTAAAGTTGGTTACTAGAAATATAAGGACAACAGATTTAGCAAGCCTCAGCTCTCCAGTAATCCGTTGTTGCTTAAGGTAGGCCTGGAGTTATTTTTGTCCTTGTCTTTTTTCAGTTGATGATCTAGCATGCTGTGCACAGGCCTTGTATAATGATTAGCAGTGAATTTAGGATGGATTTTGTAGCAAGCACATACCGTATGTATTGCTAGAACATAGGATTGTGCAGCATATAAATGTTTTAAAAATTAAATTAGAACAGGTCTTTTTCACCCTGTGTTGAGATATATTCTAAGAGAAAAAATAAAACTGAATTCATTATGGCAATAACTATTACAAACCAATCAAAAAGTCATATATATATCAAATAAACTCTAATGAATGCCAGAGTAAAAGAGACCTTTATAAATATTCAGTTGAGCTCAGTGAAACAATCACTTATATGTGGTTACAAACACGTTTCATTAGCTCTTTAAACCACCAAAATGAATGAATGCCCAACAGTTTTCTAATCATCTGTCTCTTACACACACTTTTTTCATTTTCTTTTTTTGCATTTAAAATAATTTCACCAGTAAATAACCACAGATTATTAGAAGTTGTGCTGCATAACTTCTTTCATTATTTTGCCAGTGCTTAATATTCATGCTAAAATGCCCGATACGATTCGTGTTTCAAAAAACCTCCTTCCTCAGGGGCTACCACGGCACAAAATATAACTATTTTTGACCAAAAACAATAAAGGCTGGTTTTAATATAAAGCAATACTATTCCAAGATAACTTGACATTATATCTCAATAAAACATAAGTGTCTTGGATAGAAGATCCAATTTCCTAGTGTGTAGACAGATGGACTCAGGTTTATGCTCCCCTGCCAGCAGATGGAGACGGAGCAAGTTGATGTCACAGTGTATATAACCCTGCAGTGACTTCAGCCTACTAGTATTCTCCATCTCCAGCAGAGGGTGTACGTGCATCTCCCTATGGGGATTGCTTCGAGCTTTTTGGAAGGAGAACTTTGAAATTCTTAATTCAGGAAAAGAGAGCCCCGCTCTCCTGCAGTGATACCTAAAGGGCCCTCTCCCAGTTGAGAATTCCTGAGGCGATTTCTGTGGTCCCTCAGAGGTGTGCCTTGGTCCGGTAGCTGGGTTTCCCGGCGTGGACTTAGCTGATAGTTCAGCTGAAAACAGCGGGTGCAAGAGGCTGAGCATGGCGGTGACGGCAGATGCCCTCTTCCCCCTGCAGCCAGAGACCATCTCTGTACTCAGCCAAGCTCAGGTAAGGTTTAAAAAAAAAAAAAAAAAAAAAAAAAGAGTTTTACCTGAATCAGAGACAGAGAGTGGTTTCTGGTCTTCCTCCTGTCTCCATTCTCGGCACGCCATTCTGACGTTTATTCCCACTCCCGTTGGGGTTGGGGAACTGGGCAGCTGGGTGGGTTGAGCAGCCTCCGGTGGGCTAGGCTCTGCACTTAGGTTTTGTTCTTGCACGCCACATGGTAGGCCGCCGCGGCCATTTTCGCACGCTGCTGTGCATGTGCTGCTGCCCTCTATAGGCCGTCGGTGTGCACAGTGCATCAGCTGTGCACTCGGTTTCTGAGCACGCTTTTTACACACACAAACTTTTTTACAAGCTTAACTGGATGGACAGGTTATGCATAAGCTTGGCTACGCTTTCTTCTAGGTGTTTAATTTTTGGGTACACTTCTTTTTTTGAGCGTGAACTGATGGTGCCAATAAGCAAGAAGCCTGAGTGTCTTCCTATTTGTGTTGCCTGTCAAATTGGGGCTTCTCAGCCTGACCTGGTTTTTAACCTGTGTCAGCGCTGCTCAGAAGCTCAGGGAGAATTGTCTTCCTCTGATTTTGCTAAGCTTGGCTCTTCCCATTCTGATGATGGGTTGGTCACAGCCTTGATGCCAGATCTTGGTTCTCCCTTGACAGGCTCCTCCGCTGGTGAGGGCAGTTCTGTGGGACCAGCTCCAGTTCCTTCTGGGCTTGGTCTGGACCCGAATGCTTTTTCTTGGGTGGAATCCAAGGCTTACAAGCCTTTCTTCAGGCGCAGTCCTCTGGTTCCCCCATTTCTGTCCGGTTGGACCCTCAGCCGGTGGCTCCATGGTGAGACCGCACCTTGAATACTCTGTACAATTCTGGTTGCCGCATCTCAAAAAAGATATAGTTGCAATGGAGAAAGTACAGAGAAGGGCAACCAAAATGATAAAGGGGATGGAACAGCTCCCCTATGAGGAAAGGCTGAAGAGGTTAGGGCTGTTCAGCTTGGAAAAGAGACAGCTGAGGGGGGATATGATAGAGGTCTTTAAGTTCATGAGAGGTCTTGAATGAGTAGATGTGAATCGGTTATTTACACTTTCGGATAATAGAAGGACTAGGGGGCACCCCATGAAGTTAGCAAGTAGCACATTTAAGACTAATCGGAGAAAATTCTTTCACTCAACGCACAATTAAGCTCTGGAATTTGTTGCCAGAGGATGTGGTTAGTGTAGCTGGGTTCAAAAAAGGTTTGGATGGGTTCTTGGAGGAGAAGTCCATTGACTGCTATTAATCAAGTTTATTAAGGAATAGCCACTGCTATTAATTGTATCAGTAGCTTGGGATCTTCTTGGTGTTTGGGTAATTGCCAGGTTCTTGTGGCCTGGTTTGGCCTCTGTTGGAAACAGGATGCTGGGCTTGATGGATCTTTGGTCTGACCCAGCATGGCAATTTCTTATGTTCTTACCTCACATTACAGGAAAAGACAACATAAGAGCAGACTTTCTCAGCAGGGAGAGTCTGTACCCAGGATAGTGGGTGTGGTCAGCTGAGGCATTTCAGCTGATTGTGGATTGCTGGGGCCTTCCATTCCTAGACCTTGAAATGTGAAGGTTTCTCAATTCTGTAGTCGCAGGAGAGATCCGTGGTCCTGAGAATAGATGCTCTCGTACATGTCTGGTCAGAAGACAGATTGCTTTATGCCTTTCCTTCGTGACCCTTGCTGGGCAACAGAATTCGCAAGATTGAAGAGGGCTAGTACTCCTGGTGGCGCCGGACTGGCCCAGGCATCCATGGTATGCAGATTTGTGATGACTCCTGGTGGAGGCCCCCCTTCGTCTTCCGCCTCACATGGATCTGTTACAGCAGGGGCTGGTTCTTCATGAGGATCTGACTTGATTCTGTCTTATGGTCTGGCCCTTGTGAGGGCTCACCTGTTAAAGCATGGTTATTTCTCTGCAGTGATTGCCACCTTACTCCATACTCACAAGTTCTCCACTTCCTTGGCTATGTGCGGGTTTGGAGAGTGTTTGAGACCTGGTTTGAGGAGCAGGCTGTTCTTCCTCATTCAGTTATGATCCCTCTCATTGTGGATTTTTTTGCAGGATGGGTTGAATAAAGGTTTGGCCTTAATTCCTTGAAGGTGCAGGTTGCAGCTCTCACCTGTTTCAGAGGCCTGGTGAATGGTGTTTCATTGTCGTCTCATCCTGATGTGGCCTGTTTTTGAAGGGAGTGAAGCATCTTCAGCCTCCCTTGAAGTGTCTGGTTCGCTTATGGAGTCTTAACTTGGTGCTAGACTTTTTGGTGGGCCCTACATTTGGCATAGCCTTTCCTTGCAGTTGTTGACCTTGAAGACTGTGTTCCTGGTGGCTATATGTTCAACGTGTCAAATTTCTGAGCTGCAGGCCTTGTCTGTTCCTTTGGGTGACTCCAAGGACATTACAGCTGCATACTGTTCCATCCTTTTTGCCCAAGGTAGTCTCGGAATTTCATTTGAATCAGTCCATTTCCTTACCATCCCTGGATATAAGGTCAGTGATGTGGAGGAGTATCGCCTCTTGCACTCCTTGGATGTCAAGTGACTTGTCGTGTGGTATCTGGAGGTTTCTGATCCTTTTCAAAAGACGGACCACCTGTTTGTTCTCCATGGCGGGAGTAAGCTGGGCGCTCCGACTTCACAGGCTACCATAGCTCACCGGATTAAGGAGGTAGTTATGGCCGTGTATGTGGATGCTGAAAAGCCATTGCCTACTCAGATCAGGGCTCATTCCACTAGGACTCAGGCAGTGTCATGGGCGGAGGTTAGTTTGTTGTCTCCTGTCGATATCTGCCGAGCTTTAATATGGTCCTCCTTACACCCTTTTTTCAGGTTTTATCGTCTGGATGTGCAGACCCGGGAGGATGCAGCCTTTGCATGAGCGGTGTTGACTAGAACGCGGGCAGCCTCCCACACTGTTGGGGAGTAGCTTTGGTACATCCCACTGGTCCTGAGTCCATCTGTTTACACGCTATGAAATTAAGAAATTACTTATCTGATAATTTCGTTTTTCCTTAGTGGGGGGCCCTCTGCTGCCACACGAGTGTGTCAATAGTCGTCCTATGGGGCTCTGGGTCCCAAGGGATTACTGGTAAGTGTTCACGGTATATAAAAATAATAAAATAAATAAATCCTGTCCCTAGCTTGGGATACCTAGAATCTTATGTGAGTTCAGTGTTTATGGTTGGCTGAGTACAGTTCTGGTTATCTGTTTTTAATCATGTTTTTAATCAAGTTTTTTGCTAGTCTGTCCACAGTTGCTTTTGAAGAGAATACTGGCAAGCTGGGGTCACTGCAGGGTTATATATACTGTGAGGTCAGCTTGCTCCGTCTCCATCTGCTGGCAGGGGAGCATAAGCCCACTGGTCCTGAGTCCATCTGTCTACACTAAGGAAAACAAAATTATCAGGTATGTAATTTCTCCAATTTTCTTTATACACATCAAACAGCAGCCATGGTATTCTGAGCTTAGATCTACCATCTTGAATAAGCTTATTTATACCAGTTGAATAGATGAAAACAAACCAATGAAACAAAACCACAGTTTTATTGACTATGTTTAAGTATGTTTATTAATTTTTTATTGACTTTTTTTTTTAAAAGACAAATGTACTCCGAGTGTAATTCACATAATGTAATCTATGTGCTGCAATGTACAATGTTACGATTCCTCTCGTAGCTGTGCCACGGGAGGCCTCTCACCTTCTCTGGAGGCCGCTCTGAAGCCGGGGCCTCGCCTGAGTAATCCTTCGGATCTTGCTCCACAGCCTGGGAGGCCTTCGGTGTCAGCAGGGCCTACCCGAGGCCTACTCCACTGCAGCCTGGATGCTCTGGTGTGGGCCACGCCCTTTTCCTAAGGGGCGGGCCCGCGGCTTCTCTCCACTCTTGTAGGGCCAGAGAGGTGTGGCCCATCTGGACTCCTCCCAGGCAGTTGCCTGCTCCTGGGGTATAAAAGCTCTTCTCCAGCACTCATGGATTGCCTTGCATTGGAGTTACTCGTCTCTGGATGTCTCCTCTTCTAGCGCTCCGTCAGGCCTTCGTTCTTTGTTCCAGCTGGGTGTCCTGCGTCTTGCAAGTTCCTGATGTTTCCTGATGTTCCTTGATGTTGGTTCCTGTTTTTCCTGTCCCAGTCTTCGCTTCTGACTGCCAGTGTGCAGTACCTTGCTTTGGACTTCCGGTGTGCAGCATTTTGTTCCCGATTCCTTGTCTTTAGTACCTCGTTCCCTTCCTGCGCAGGTCCCACTCCCGCGGATGTAGGACAGGGTGGTCTGTGACCAGACCAGTGGTACTGGCTGTGTAGGGTGCCCTGAGGGACTGTGCCAACGACTGAACCTTCCAAGTTCCTGAGTCTACGTCTATAGTCTACAATTCTAGAGTCTTCGTCTTCTGTGCCTGAACCTCAGTCTGCCCACGCCCTGAGTCCGACCTGCTGCCTTTTGCTATCCCAGCGGCAGGTTCGAAAGGGCTGGGAATGGTCGGAGGACTGTTCATTACCAACATTCCATAGTTGGTTCCAGAGGGATGCAGGTCCGGCTGGGGGTCGGGGCGTCTCTCGCCACCCACGCTGACACACGCTACACCTACCCGTGGCGCGGTCCTGATCCACCTGGGATTGTGCCAGGGGCCCAAAGGCACACTCCCTCTAAGGGGGACCGCTCTCCCAGCGCTCCCCATAGCATACAATTCCTCAGTTATATGTTGGACGTACATCACAACCTATTAGAATGCGTCTGCGAGAACATCGCAGCAGATTACACACTCAGAAATTAGATGCACCAATAGTGAAGCGTTGTTTACAGTACCAACCCACTTTTGAACAATTACGTTGGACTATCATGGAAAGAGTAGTACTTTTGGATAGAGGTGGTGACACTAAATCTTTATTAAATTATAAAGAACAACGCTGGATCGCTATCTCTCTTCCAGTTTTCCTTTAGGTATGAATGATAAGAATGGATGTCCCTATGGTGACTGGTAATGGATAAGATTTTTCAAAAATCTTTGTTTTCATTACGTAGTTATTTCAAATGTGGCTTTGTTTCATTTGTTCGTTTTGTATCTATTCAAATAGTATAAATAAGCTTATTCAAGATGGCAGATCTAAGCTCAGAATGCCGTGGCTGCTGTTTGATGCGTTTAAAGTATCTTCTGACCAAGATACTTATGTTTTATTGAGCTATAATGTTAAGTCATCTTGGAATAGTATTGCTTTATTTTAAAATCAGCCTTTTAGGCAAAAACCCCTCTATGCTGGATGGGAACCGGAAAGACTCGCACGCAGTACACTTTCACCAAACGAGGCCTCCTCCGGGGCCCTGACATCTAAATGGTAATGTTTCGTGAAAGTGTGCAAAGAGGACCAAGTCGCTGCTCGATAAATCTCCTGCAGAGAAACCAATTGACACTCTGCCCAGGAGACTGCCTGCGCCCTAGTAGAATGCGCTCACAACCCCTCAGGGATCGATCGACCTTTACAAATACAGGCCAAAACAATCGCCTCCTTCAACCACCTTGCAATCGTGCTCTTAGCTGCCGTGCAACCTTTCTTTGGTCTACTGATGGTCTGACCTCAGAGTCATTTGTCACCTTGAGGTACTGCACTAGAACCCAATGCACGTCCAAAAGATGCCTTTATTGTTTTAGGCAAAAATGTTTTGTGCCGTGGTAGCCCCTGAGAAAGGAGCTTTTTCGAAACATGAATTGTGCAGGCATTTTAGTATGAATAATAAGCGCTGGCAAATTATGAAAGAAATAATGCCGCACAACTTCTAAGATAAGTGTCTGTGGTTATTTACTGGTGAAATTATGTTTAATGCAAAATAAAAAAAATGGAACAAGTGTGTGTAAGAGACCAATGTTTAGAAAACATTCATTCATTTTAGTGGTTTAAAGAGCTAATGAAACATGTCTGTAACCACATATAAGTGAATGTTTCACTGAGCTCAACTCAATATTTATGAAGGTCTCTTTTACTCTGGCATTCATAAGGTTTTTTTTATATATATATGACTTTTTGATTGTGTGAGATATAGTCTAAGTCTTGATGGGGGATTCCTCCTTCAGTATTCTTGAAAAGAAAAAGTCATAGGTGTCTTTTAAGTGAGGAAAAAATCTTTAATACCTGTTACCGCTTAGCTGAAAGTTTCTGGGCTCATCCTGACTGAGGTTTGGATGTTTCTGATGATGTTTCCTCTTCCTGCTAGTTTGACTCTTGGGCCTTCACTTTTATTTATTTTACTCGCCAGTGCCCTGATGACTGCTATCTCACTGCGGAACTTGGTATTTGGGCGCCCTTCACTAGAGCAGTTGGCACAAGAAGTGACCTATGCCAACATGAAATCTAGTGAGATGGCAGGATCCGAAACGAGAAGAAGTGAAGATGTGCAGCGGGAGGTGGAACACTCTGAGCTGTGAGGGTGGAGCCGTGGGGCCATTCTGTGTTGGGGAAGAGCGTTGGATCAAAGGTCAAGCGGTGCTACTAGGAGCCTGTCTCAATCCTTGGAAATGGACTTTGCTGCTGGTGTGGACTCTCTGAATGGTAACGAGGTGTCTCGGCTGTCAGCAGCTATATAACCGCCAGCATTGACGCTATCCCCCAGATTTCAAGAGAGCCTGGTGCCAGTTACTCAGCATTTCTGGCTTAGTGTTTGACTCCGGCTATGTGATTTTATTTTCCCATATTTTTATTTTTTTCCTTTGTCTAGTTTCTGAGCTACTTCAGAAATCACTTGAGGACAAGGTAAAAAGGCAATCATGGAAGTAAAGATGCCGAGCAGTAATGGAAGCTGTTTGTCTCTAATGCTCTGAGACCCCGCGAGTATCCCTGTTACAAGAGTGTCATTTGAGCTGACACTGCTGGATTTGATTGGTCTATTCTGGCTGTGATGTCACAGAGTACATCCCTCACACAGCATCAACTGGTCAGCTTTCTGTGTGCACATCTGACCCGTTGCACCCTGCGCAGACCTCTTTCATGCACCGAGGCGCAGGAGAGGACATGATGTATCCTAGCTTCTCCTTCTCTCTAATTTTCACTTCTCTCCCTTGTCCTTCCTTTTGCCTCCTCTCTCCCCTGCTTTCAAGACTCCTCCCTTTGTTACTAATTCCTCTCCCTTCCTCTTGTCCCATTCTCTGCCTCCCTCCAGCTGCCCTCTCGTCTAGTGTTACGAAACTACACTGCACCACTCCCAACCTGTGACCCTGTGCCAGAAATGGGTCTTGTCTGCTGATCAGTTTCTTTGACTGGGTGACCAGAGAGTTGGTCCAGGGAGCGCACTCGATGCAGTGTACTTAGATTTCAGTAAGGCCTTTGACATAATTCCATCTTATAAATAAACTGAGCGCTCTTGGTATGGGCTCTAGTGTGACCGGGTGGGTTAGAAATTGCTTGAGTGGAAGGAGACAGATGGTAATGATAAAGTAAGTTTACTATAAGGCGAGGAGTGTTACAACTGCTGTGCCACAGGGATTCGTCTTTGGATCGGTTCTTTGTAACATTTGCAAGCAATATTGCAGAAGTACTATCAAGAAATGTTTGTCTTTTGATGGATGATACCAAAATCTGCAACAGGTTAGTCAGCCAGGAAGGCATAGAAAATAGGAGAGATCTAGCAAAACTAGAGAAATGGTCCAGAGTTTGACAGTTAGGATTCAATGCCAAAAAATGCAGAGTCATGCATTTAGGATTTAGCAATCCAAGGGAGTGGTACAGCAGAAGCTGGGAGAGATCCTGTCTGATGATCTTAAAGTGGCCAAACAGGTGACTAAAATAATAGCAAAAGCAAGAAAGATGCTTTTGCTATTAGGGGCTGCATAGGGAGAGGAATGGTCAGCAGAAAAAGGGAGGTGATATTGCCCCTGTTTAGGTCCCTGGTGAGACCTCACTTGGAATACTCTGTACAATTCTGGAGACCCCACCTTCAAAAGGATATAAACAGGATGGAGTGGGTCCAGAGGGTGGCTACTAAAACAGGGCTGGACTGAGACATGTTGGTGCCCAGGGCAGGCTAGTAATTCGGCATCCCTCCAAACAGATAGGATTACACCTTAAATTCAGCATTCCTCATAAAACATCAAACAAAACAATCAAGAAATAATAAAACATCAACCATACTAATATAAAGAATAAGTATTTCAAAACAGCTGACAAATAGAACTCAATAATTAAAAACTCATATTAACATTTAAAAAAATTTACCAAACACCAATAAAATAATTCAAAAACAACAGACACATCAAATAGCATCCAATAATTACAACTTCTAGGGATAGAAAAAAATCCTCCACTCTCCATTTTGATTTCTAATCACCCTAAGATTGTCCTGAATTAGTAGGGGAGGAGCAGTGTGCACAGTCATTATTCTCTCTCTCTCTTATACAGAGCATTCAGAAAGTTATTCTAAAATGGATATGCATTTTCCCCTCCTCAATCTTCATACAATACCCCATAATGACAAAGCGAAATCAGGTTTGTAGAAATGTGTGCAAATTAATAAAAAAACATAAATATCACATTTACATACATTAAGTATGCAGACCCTTTGTATTGACATTCCAAGTTAAGCTTAGGTGCATCCTGTTTCCATTGATCATCCTTGAGCAGTTTCTCCAGCTTGATTGGAGTCCACCTGTGGTAAGTTCAATTGATTGGAGATGACTTGGAAAGGCAGACACATGTCTATATAAGGGCCCCCAGTTGACCGTGCATGTCCGAGCAAAATCAAAACCATGAAGTCAAAGGAATTGTCTATAGAACTCTGGGACAGGATTGTGTCGATGCACAGAATTGGAAAAGGGTACAAAAAATTGCATCATGGAAGGACCCAAGGAATATAGCGGTCTCCATCATTATTAAATGGAAGAAGTTCAGAACCACCAGGACTCTCCCTAGAACTGGCTGCCTGCCCAAACTGAACAATCGGGAGAGAAGATCCTTTGTCAGGGAGGTGACCAAGAACCCGATGGTCACTCTGACAGAACTCCAGAGTTACGCCGTAGAGATGAAAGAACCGTCCAGAAGGACAACCATCTCTACAGCACTCCACCAATCAGGCCTTTATGGTACAGAGGCCAGACGGAAGCCACTCCTCAGTGAAAGGCACATGACAACCTGCTTAGAATTTGTCAAAAGGCTCTTAAGACCCTCAGAGTATGAGAAACCAGATTCTCTGGTCTGATGAAACCAAGATTGAACTCTTTGGCCTGAATGCCAAGCATCATCTCTGCAGGAAACCAGGCGCCGCTCATCAACTAGAAAATACCATCCCCAGGGAGGAGCATGGTGGTGGCAGCATCAGACTGTGGGGATGTTTTTCAGCTGCAGGAACTGGGAGACTAATCAGGATCGAGGGAAAGATGAACAGAGCAAAGTACAGCGAGATCCTTGATGAAAACCTGCTCTAACATGCTCTGAACATCAGACTGCGGTAAAGATTCACCTTCCAAAAGGACAACAACCCCAAGCACATAGCCAAGACGACACAGGAGTGGCTTCAGGATAAGTCTGTGAATGTCCTTGAGTGGCCCAGCCAGAGCCCAAACTTGAACCGGATCAAACATCTCTGGCGAGACCTGAAAATAGTTGTGCATTGATGCTCCCCATCCAACCTGACAGAGCTTGAGAGGATCTGCAGAGAAGAATGGGAGAAAATCCCCAAATCCAGGAGTGCCAAGACTGTAGCGTCATACCCAAGAAGACTTGAGACTGTCATTACTGCAAAAGATGCCTCAACAAAGTACTAAGTAAAGGGTCTGAATACTTATGTAAATGTGATATTTCAGGGTTTTTAAAAATTAATTTGCACACATTTCTACAAATCAGATTTCGCTTTGTCATTATGCTGAGAAAGAAAAAAAATGCATATTATCCATTTTAGAATAAAGCTGCAATGTAACAAAATGTGGAAAAATGAAGGGGTCTGAATACTTTCTGACTGCGCACACATTCTAAAGTACACATGTGTTCTCTCTCTCTCTCTCACTCACTCACACACACACATACATTCTCTCATACTTACGCCCTCTCTCTCATACACAAACATGCTCACTAACACACAGCACATGCGCTTCCTCCCTCAGATACCCACATCAGCTGTGTCACACTCTGGGCCTCTTCTTTGGCCGCAGGATATGCGTCTGGGCCCTGATGGGCCTCTTCTGCAGTCAGGCCAGAAGAAACGTGCTTGGGTCCCGGCCACTGAGCCTCTTTTGCAGTAGCAAGGAGAGGTGCTGGTGGTTCTGCCGGGCTTTATATTGGGCCCAGGTGGGAGTAAAGATGCCTGCGCCCCCCCCCCCCCGGGCCTTTTGTTAGGTACAGGTAAGCAAGTTCCATCTCGTTTGGACCCCCGCCAGCTCCCAGTCGCCATGCTCTGACAGACTCGCTCAGTTCTCCCTTCTCCTCAGACCACTGCCTGACATTTCTCCCCCTGCAGGCTGCAGCCATGCAGAGTGAATCAACAGAGGGGACAGCAGCAGCCAAGGCCAAGCAATGAAAAGCAAAAACTGATATTTTAAACCCTAGTGCTTACCTTGAGATCCTGCAGGGCTCAGCTAAGCCAGCAGCACAGCAAGTGGCAAGTGCCACCGAAAAGGGGCAGAACAGTGTGGAACCAGCAACGGAGAGCGAGCACATCTGCACCTTTGCTTCAGCTCTTTAGCTGTACAGCACGAGGCAAAACAAGACACCCGTGTAGTGAGGTTTCAGCGCCCTATTGGTAGGTGCCTCGGGGGCTTGCTCAATTGGGCCCGCCCCTTAATCCAGCTCCTGTTCTAAAATGGCCGGTGGTCTTTGTTATAAAGCACATGGGGACAGATTTTAAAATACTAGATGAAAGGTGGGATAGGGAAGATATGATTAGAGACATTTAAATACCTCCAAAGTACCAATGCACAGCAGCCAGAACTCTTGACAGAAAGGAGGCTCTGGAACGAGGGGGGTCATGGGATGAGGGTGAAAAGGGGTGACTCGCAAGTAATCTAAAGAAATATTTCTCTACAGCAAGGGTGGTGGATGCATAGAACAGCCTCCCGGGGGCAAGGACAGTATCTGAATCCAAGTAAGCATGGGCCAGGCATAGGAGGTCTCTGAAGGCCTGGTAGGGATTGGGATTATATACTGTACAAGCCTGAATGCTGGTGATAACTGTTGGCACTGGTGTGGTATTAGCATAGGAAATCAATGTAGTCTGAGCCCTGGGATTAAGAAGCAGCTCTGAGGGCAGATTCTGTAACACAGGTTTTTGAAGTTCTACAGCACATATGCATAGAATTGCATGGTATATGTTTACAAACCCCCCAGTTTATCAAGTTCTAAAAATGTCCTTCTAAAAGTCACCAACTTCCAGCCTGATTGCTGAATCAATTATTTTTTCATGTTTTATGTACTTGTGTTCCTTCTCCTGTCTTTTCCTCTTCTTTACCCTTCCCTTTTCTTCTTCTGAAAGATGTCTTGCTTTGCGCTCAACTACCTCTACTCTCCTAGCCTTTTTTTTTTTTTCTGCCTCCCCCTTCAGTTTCTCCTTCCTAATTTTTACCTCTCCTTACCTTTCATCTCCCCTACTCACTCTTCCTCCCCTTTGCCCCCAGTTCCACTTCTTTCCTTTTTGCCCCATCCCCTGCTGCCCTCTCGTGCAGTACTACCGAACTATACTGAGCTGACACCTCGCCTGTGTCGCTGCGGCAGGTGGCAGGAACAGCATGACTCTGTTTCCCTAGAAGGGGGCCATGCCAACAGAGGAGAAGGAGGCGGCGACAGCAACACCCCTGCAGATTTACAACACAAGGAAATTTCTGTGGTAGGAATCCTGGGAAATCCATGGAATCCTGGGAAACAGGGCCCGGCCTGTTCTATCAAACTGTGGGAACACTTCACCTTTCCTGTTTGGATATTGTATTTTAGCCTTGTGGCTCTCTGGTCGCCTGTGTCTGCTTTGGGGCTGTGTGAATGTGCGCGTGTGTGTGTGTGTATGTTGCGAGGGTGGGTGAGATCAGTGTTAGTGTGATTGGCCACATAAACTCCCATGCTTGAATTCCACAAGACATTTTGTGCATGCACACAGAGAAAATCTACAACCAAGAGGTGAAATTTTAGGGCTTAACTGTATGTATATACCTGAAAGGAGGAGAGTTAGATACCTCAAAGATATAAATAATGCACCAGAGGCAAACATTTTTCAGTGGTAATTAATTTTTAGAACAAAAAGTTATGAGGTTTGAAGGGGGTAGACTGGAATAAATATTTCTTCACAGAAAGGGTGGTGGATACATGGAACAGCCTCCCCAGGTAGTGGAGGCAGAACGGGAGTTTAGGAAGGCATGGCGTAAGCACAGAAGATCCCCTAATTGTGAAGAATTTAAGCCAGATATGTACAGGAAGAAACTGGGCAGACTAGATGGGTGTTATGATCTTTTCCTACTGTCACATTCTGGGTAGATTTCAAAGGTACTTTATCTGGGTAAATAAGTCTTTGACAATTTCTCACATAGGTGCAGGGATCAACAATGCTCTTAGATTGCACTTATAGGAAGGTGGGATTAAGTCAGGGGAGGCAACAGTGCATGCAGTTTGGCATTTTTCAAAACTACATGCATTGTTTTTAAGGGAAAACATCCATGGAAAAAGCAAGGGCAAATTTCATCAGTTCTTACAGGGAACATTCACCCTTATTTTCCCTTTGAGAACTGACCAAGAATCCATATCTATGGACTCTGCACCTACCTGCACAGTTTTGAAAATTAGCCCTGTATGTTTAATGGGGCTATGCACATTGAGGAGCATCATAGAAATGATTAGTAGCAGCAGCTGTAATTCCTGGGGACCCAGGTTCCAATCCCACCTCCACTATTCAAGAAATCTTGTTCCGGGTAATTTGGGGATAGGGACACTGACTGGGTGCATGCCCTCTAAATATTTGTAATATCGGATATCAGCCAATGTTAATAAAATACTGGCACTGGGCAGTAGAGATGTGAATCGGAACTGAAATCTGAACCGATTCTGGTTCCGATTCACATCTATAGAGATGTGAATCGGAACTGAAATCTGAACCGATTCTGGTTCCGATTCACATCTCTACTGGGCAGTGACAGAGCAGGAAGTATGAGCACAGACCTTTACAGAACGTCTTGATTTTATGCTTGGACTATTTGCACCCATAGCTAGCATTCCAGGAAAGGGCTTATTTTTATCTTCTAAATGAACATTCCCACATTTATAGATACTGTATAAACAGTTTTATTTTTTGATGTTGTGTATTCTGTGTTTTATAACAAGCAATAAAGGTAAAACTTTCACTGGGAAAAGAATCTGAATAAATCCTATAGGGTTGTTTGGTTTTTTTTTTTTCTTAAATTTCATTGTGCAGCTGTGGTATAATTTTTCTGGGTTAGTACAGAGAACCTTGGCCTTGCCTTTCTCTGTACCCTAAACTGAAAGGTCTTCGGGTTACTGGTTAAAGTATGCGTTTGTCACTCTTAGACAATGTGGAGCCAGGCTGGTGAACAAAGGAGCTGTTGGATGGAGCCCAAGATTGAACATGCTCGCTTAGATAGGTCGGTTTGGAAAAAAAAAAGGCACCAAAACTTCCTCAAATTCAGGACTTATTTTCTAATCAATAAGCCAGAAAAAAAAGGGAATTAAAAATTCCTAGCATGCATCTGGCTGATTCAGCTGCAGACTCCAAATATGGTAATCAGTACAAGCACCTGGCTCAGCAGCCTTCCCTATAGTCAAATTACATTAAACCAACACTTTTTTCTTTTAAAAAAAATAGATTATTTTATTATGAAATCTTTTATTGAGCTAATGAAAAGAAATTCTACATGGGTGTTGATACACATGAACTTTCAAAGACTCTGGTCCCTTCAAGAGTTTTTTGTGTGTGCGTGTGTAAGCAGATATTTTTTTTTCATTGTACAAGTTAATCAGTAACCTTTCAGGCCCTCAGAGGGTTCTTTTACAATCAAGCATTTTAGACTTCCTGGAAAGAAAACTTTGGCCTGCATAAGGCACATTTAAACATGCTTAAACCACCACCCATCACCCATACCTTCTATTATTAATATTCTTTGCACCATAGGGGGTTCACCATTTCCCTGTGTATTCTATTGAGTTTTGAGAGAGAAAATTCCTATAGGACAACGTGTAGCCTTTGTTTGAATCAACGATGAACAATATATCACAACTATCTATCCAAATCCATGTAACAATATTTCCCCCCCACCATTTTGTTTCCAGTGGATTGCACAGCAGTGGGCTAAACTAGCTTGAAATGCTGATTAATCTGGGTGCCGGTTAGGGTGTTAGATTAGTATTGTTCACATGTTTTGGGAAGGAAGCAAGAATTAGACTAGCTGTTTCCATTGGGTCTCGTCAGTATTCTCCCACGCTTAAGCTTTACTACGTGTTGATAAGCTTCCTGCTCACCTCTCTACTCATGGGACCGCTGTAGAGTAGAGTGAAAATTGCTAAATAGACCCAAAGATGGCTAGGATGTCTACAAAACCATTTCTTTGTACAGATAAGACTCTTCAGATAAGGGTATTGCATGCTTGCTGTCAGCAAACAATACTTTCTTCAATTAGCAATGTGTACTCAAGATATTTACAGGAATCTCTCCCACTTTAGTACA
Organism: Rhinatrema bivittatum; assembly: GCF_901001135.1. Classification (NCBI taxonomy): domain Eukaryota; kingdom Metazoa; phylum Chordata; class Amphibia; order Gymnophiona; family Rhinatrematidae; genus Rhinatrema; species Rhinatrema bivittatum. The sequence continues at coordinate 307,937,155 of NC_042619.1, forward strand.
ATGGTGCTTGATTTTTCATTCACACACAATTTTTTCAAAAATATTCAAGGACATATAGAGTCACACACACAAAAAAGGATTTATTAAATGCCAGAAGAAATGAAGAGTTTCTCTGAAAGGGGTTTTTTTTTTCTCATGATGGCAGCTTGCGTGCAAGCTAGATGCTAGAATACTGCAGAAGTTTTAAGTTTTCTGCAGTGGCTGTCTGAGGTTTTCCTTTCAAAGTAAAATATTCTTCTTTATTGGAGACATTTACTCTTCTTTACTGGAGACATATGGTTGGTGCTAGATATTTATTTAGTCTTAAAAATGTTTTTCTTAAAAATTAAAATAATTATAAAAAAAATTATTTTGATATTTGAAATAACTAAACAATTTCCAGTGTATTTTGGATGTTTTTGCTGTACATTGTAGAGCATATCAGTTGGCGATTTATCTACTGAAGTAACAGTATTTTCCCATAATATATTGTTAATATGTAATTTTTATTACCTATTTCTTACTCACTAATATACTGATACACCTTCTTAGCAAGGAGCAACATTAAAAATACCTAAATACATACAAAGGCAACATTAAAAAAACACAAAATACAGCAATAAAAATTACAAAAAACATATCAATACATGAGTAACAGATAAAAACAAAACATCAAAATAAAATTCTGAAAAATGGAAACAAACAACACAAAGGCTACCCAAGCAAAGACAGATACTGGAAGAGAAAAGCAGACAAGAGCCTGTAAAAATAAAAATGTCTTCACTATCTTTCGAAAGCAATACACTTATCAGCATCAGTAGGGTATCTAGTTCCATAGACTTGGTGCCATGCAGTTATAAGTCTGCTTCCTTATCATCCTCCACCAGTTCAGATGTGGGTTTTTCTCCCCCTACTAGCAGATGGAGATAGAGGATCCACCTTTTTCTCTGACATCATCACTGGTGGTTACTATGCAGCTCCAGCAAAAACCAATATTTTCTGTCTCCAGCAAATGCTAGGATGCACTAGTCTGATGCAGCAGGATCAGTAGCTCCCAGGGTTAGCTTGCTTTGCCCAGTGCAGTAATTTGTGGGCAGTTCTTTTGCTATTGGAACTGCGGCCAAGCTGGTGTTCCTTTTCTTTTTTTTAACCAGTTTAGTGAGCCCTGTTAAAACTCTCAGCTTCAGAGGGGGTTTTGTAGAGTGAAGGGGTGAGGGCTTCTTTCCTCTCTGATGCTCTCATTGAAGCTTATTTGAAAAAAATATTGTTTTAAAAGACAGAAAGCTAAGAGTTTTCAGTGTTATTGGCTGAAATAAATGCACTACTCAGGGGGTACTTCCGGTCTTTTGAGCTTTAGGTCCAGCCAGTGTTTTTATTTCTCTGGTAGCCTGTACTACACTGCATGGAAATGGCAGCTAAGTGGTCGGCGTGTGCACTGTGGGAGCCAGCGCTCCAGCAGTATGACCAGCTCCGCTTGCCTCGTTTCCAACCACAGTACGAGTGTGTTAAGGGAGACCTCCAAGCTTCCGAATCAGATGGCGCAAGGTTTTTTAGAAGCTCTGAAGCTCCCTATTTCTTCCACGGTAGCTCTAGAGGTTTGTTAAGGCTCTTCATCTGAAATGGCTGCTATTTTGAAAGCCTTCCCATGGTGCTTCTCCCATGCTGATTCCTCTTGTGTTGGTTTATGTTCATGTCTGTCTGAGGCATGCTGCAAGGAGTGGCCAGTATTGCTTTGGTCAGTATCATCCTGGCTTCAGCCAAAGAGCACTAGATTAGGGCTGGCCTTAAAACTCTCCGAAGGTGCAAGTAGCAGCTATTTGTTGCTCCATTGGTGGAGTCCAGGGAGTTTTAGCCATTGCCTATTTAAATATATCTCGTTTCACCTGAGGATTAAAGCATGTTCAACACTCCTTTAGACCTCTGATCCTTCAGTGGGACCTTCATTTGGTCCTCAGAGTTTTAGTAGGTCCATCTTTTGAGCCTTTTAAGAGTTCTTCTCTGAAGGATGTGGCAGTGAAGACAATTCTTCTGGTTGCCATTTGTTTAGGCAGGCAGATCTCAAACTTGTCAGGCAGAGACCTTTTCAGGTATTTTCTTGGGACTCTGTTTTCTCATTGTCCAGTCCCTTCCTTTTTACCTAAAGTTTTCCTGCATTCCACTTAAATTATTCATTTCTCTTCCAGCTTTATTGAGAGAGGCATGTCAGGATAGTAATAAGAAAAAAAAATCACTCTGGTTTCTAATCTGTTCTGTAAATTTAATAGGTTGTCTTTCCTTTTCAGAGGGCTAAGTAAGGAAGAGGCAGTTTCTTTGGCCATATGGATTAAATATTATTGTCAGCTGGCTTATTTAAAGGTCATCAGCCTTCCAACGCTCTTTTAGATCCACTCAAAAGAGCTTATGCTACTTCTTGGGTGTTCAGCTCTAACTCTGGAAGATACCTGAAAGGCAGCCACCTGGTGATCTTTGCATGCATTCACTAAATATTCCAGACTGGATGTTGGTGCAAAGGAGGACTCGGCCTTTGGAGATGGTGTTCTCAAATTGGCCACAACATCTTTCCTCTCAGATTAATTTTGCTTGGGTACTTGCCGCATGTAGCAGGATGAGAAGAAAGGAGAAGTTTAATTACCTGATAATTTCTTTTCCTTGAATCCAGCTATACCAGTCCAGGACCCTCCCGAGAAGTTAGACCTGTACAATCTTTGGGACAGTGTTCCTTGGCTACTGGCTTTCGCTGGAGCTGCACCATGGGTAACTACTAGTGGTGATGTCACAGAAAAAGATGTATCCTGTCTCCATCTGCTACTAGGCGGAGTAACCCAGGCAGCTGGACTGGTGTGGCAGACTTCAAGGAAAAGAAACTATCAGATAAATAATGTTTCTTTTCTTCTGCTGACCAGATACATTTATGAGATGGTTCAGTTGGTAAAACTACCTGTGATTAATGCATGGATTGAATGGGATTATAGGCTGTCAGCCAATTCTTTAAATACCTAGGCTTAATACCATGCAGATTTTATATAAACGCCAGCTATAAGGTCTAAAATTGCATCTGGAACTTGCCTGGCAGCCTAGGGTAGCCTTTCTATCAGTATAACCACAGCCAGATATGATCCATTCTGCTCCTAATGTTTTTTTTTTGGCAAGCCAATAAGGTACTGTTAAAAGAGTTGAGCCTTCTGCTATGTAGCCATGTATTAGAGCAATGGAGGAAGCCTTTGAAGAAAGAATCTGTACTTCTTAATTGCCAACATTCTGTTTCCTGCTTGTAATAAGCTGTTTGTTAAGGCTGGGTACTGAAATTAAGTACATAGTTTTCTTGATGCATGTGCTAAAAAAGTTTTAACTCCAGTTCCAGTAAGCTAATGGTGTGCTAATGCATTGTGAGTTTAAATCGCAAAGCACGCTAACCCAAAAATGTGTGCAGAAGTAATACTTAGCGTGCATAAAATACAATTTATGCACATAAAACATGTATTGTACAAAGAAAGCATTTGTGTGTACAGTCTGCTACAGCTAATACATGATATATGCACACACAATTTGTGCACAAAGCATTTTCTCTTTGCATAAAATGTGCCTTATGTGGAGAAAATGTGATTTGTGCAAAAATTGTGTTTTTATATACATAAATTCAGAGTATAGGATCCTTGCCCCACAAACTTCAGGTTCAGCCCTATAGCTTAATATTAGCCCTCTAGATTAATATTAGCCCAAGTAACTTTACTCCAGTTCTGACCAGGAGTTAAATTTCTAGCATTAAGAAACCGTGCATTACTCCCTGCTCTAGAGAGACATATAGGCTTAATAACTAATGCCTTCATTAACATGGCATTTAAATAGAGGGGCGCTAATTTGTGCACACATTTTTTGCCTGCAAAACTCCTTGCTATATCAGGAGAAAAGTCTGCATACAAAAAATAAAGGCACAGGGTACTGTGCTGTTCATGCGTCTCACTCTGCAAGTAAAACTGTCCCCCAAAACCTAGACCACCACCAAATCCTCACTTCGAGTTACTAGTTGACTCTCCTACAGTGGTATAAATAGTTGACCAATATGAGCTCGCTTGCTCGCTCCCTCTCTCTCATTCGCTCTCCAGGCCAAAATAATGGAAATGCCTTTCTGGGCACTTCTCAGCTTGTGAAGTGAAAATATCACAGGTGCGATAAATTTAATGCGCATTGCAGTAACTCAAAAATTGCACTAACTATGACCTTTTTTTTTTTTTTTTTTTTTATCGTGGATGCTTTTCATGCAAAATTTATAGCAAAATGATTAATCTAGGCCTTGGTTTGTTTGACTTTGGTTTCTTTTGAAGTTATTTTGGATTGTTGCTACATCCGTTTGTCTTGGCAAAAAGGTTCTGTTTCTTCCCTGAGTAAAGAATGCCTTTCTTCTAAAGCTAGGTACAGCTATTGCCTTAGTGGGTGCTTTCATAATTTGGGGATTGCTTCTGGGGCTAAAAAGATTGCCTACATGATCTCTGTAGGTTTTATTGATGTGTTTATGGAACGTTATTAAAACTGACTTCTGTCCTCTCTTCCCAGACTGGATACTTTTTAACCCTAGGTAAGTTCTTGCATCTCCTCATTAGCTTAGCTGCCTTTTATCACACTTTTTCCCTTAAGTGGCAGAGTTCTTAATGCCAAGGTTAGCAACCGCGTTGCTGAGAGAAGTGTTCCGTCTGCTTTCCAACATTCATTTATCTGATAAAATATGATAGAGCAGAGGCAAAGAATGCTTATTAGAAAGTGATGAGGACAGAGCCTTCTCTTAAAATGTTTGGCCAATTCCAGAATTGCTCCTTTATCTCCCTTCCCCCAGCATTCCTTAATTCTTTGTACCCAGATCGACCTCTTCCAGTCAGGATTCCTTGTATATCTGGCAACTGCTATTGGAAATAATAAGAGGGGTGTGTGAGCAAATTTGAGCTGTGGCACTCTCTCTCTTCCATCCATGGAATTGGTAGGTGTATCCCCAAGATGGGGAGGGGTATGTGTGCATGTGTTTTAGTCTTCTGTTGTGGGAAGAAAAAGCCAGTTCATAACTAGGCAGGAAGCTAATTCCTTGCCTTCTTATTGCCACCAGACTTTGCAAGAGGTCTAAATCTCTACTGCTATAAAAAAAACCATCCCCGTTTTCCCATTTTCTAAAGTGCAACTTATAAATTAAGCCAATCACCAACAAATAAAAAGTGTCCTTATGAAGAACTCTGCAAGTAGCTCAGAACATATTCAGCTCTTGAAATTCAATAATTTTTTTTATGACCCCCCAACATGAGGCCTCTGCTTTCCTGTATGTCGCTTCCTCAAGGGGTTGTTTGTTGGCTCTACAGTTTTTTAAGTCATACTATGTAGCTGCATAGACCAGCCATTTTGACTCTTTAATGGCCAAATTAAGTTCTACGATATGTAAGTATGTGTGTGTTGGGACATTTTTTGTAAGTTGGTTTTTTTTTATTATTTCATAAGAACATAAGAAATTACCATGCTGGGTCAGACCAAGGGTTCATCAAGTCAGCATCCTGTTTCCAACAAAGGCCAAACCAGGCCACAAGAACCTGGCAATTACCCAAACATCAAGAAGATCCCATGCTACTGATGCAATTAATAGCAGTGGCTATTCCCTAAGTAAACTTGATTAATAGCAGTTAATGGACTTCTCCTCCAAGAACTTATCCAAACCTTTTTTGAACCCAGCTACACCTACTGCACAAACCACATCTTCTGGCAACAAATGCCAGAGCTTAATTGTGTGTTGAGTGAATAAGAATTTACCGATTAGTCTTAAATGTGCTACTTGCTAACTTCATGGAATGCTCCCTTGTCCTTCTATTATCCGAAAGTGTAAATAACCGATTCACATCTACTCGTTCAAGACCTCTCATGATCTTACGACCAGGAAATAACTTATTAAGGAAGGACAGAGAGGACAGAAAAGGGGAAGAGTGGTTCTTTATGTCAAAAACATTATCCAAGCATTCGATCTGCAAGGAGGATAGGGCAAAGAAGAAACTTTATGGGCCATCCTAAAAAAGGATAATGGGGCATCTGCTTTTATTGGACTGGTTTACAGACCTCCAAATCAAATAGAAGTACTAGACGGAGATCTGGTTGAAGACATCCAAAAGATGGGGAAGAAGGGAGAAGAGGTGATTGTTGGGGATTTTAATCTGCCGGACATAGACTGGAGAATCCCTTCTGCGGAATCTAACAGCAGTAGAGAGATAGTGGATGCCCTGCAATGGGCTCTGTTCAAACAAATGGTAATGGAGCCTACGAGGGAAGGAGCTATTCTCGATTTAGTGCTCACTAATAGAGATAATGTCTCTAATGTCCGGGTGGGCGCCCACCTCAGCACTAGCGATCATCAAATGGTATGGTTTCATATCACTAATAGGATATGGAGAAATTGCACGAAGACCCAGGTTTTGTGTTTCAAAAACACAGACTTTGTTGAAATGGGAAAGTACCGGGTGGAAGAACTAGAAAACTGGGAGAAAACGAGAGAAGTGGAACAACAGTGGGCCAAACTAAAAGGAGCAATTACAGACGTGACTAATATATATGCTAGAAAAATAAAGAAAAGCAAGAAAAGAATGAAACCTATCTGGTTCACAAAGGAGGTGGCTGATAAAATAAAAGATAAAAGAACAGCATTTAAGAAATATAAAGGATCCCAAAGGGAGGATCACAAGGAAGAATATCTGGTGGAACTGAGGGATATGAAGAAAGTAATCAAGACAGCAAAAAGTCAAGTGGAAGAAAGGATTGCCAAAGAGGTAAAGCAAGGTGACAAAACATTTTTCAGATACATCAGGGAAAGGAGAAAAGTCCAAAGTGGTATACTGAAATTGAAAGATGAAAAGGATCAATGGGTGGAGACAGATGAAGAAATGGCAGAAATATTAAACGAATACTTCAGTCTGGTGTTCACTAAAGAGGACCCTGGAGAAGGACCGTTGCTAGTTAACAAGAAACTGGAGAGGAGTGGAATGGATGAAACTCCGTTTACGGAAGAAAATGTATGGGAAGAGCTAGGAAAACTGAAAGTGGACAAAGCCATTGGCCCAGGATACTGAGGGAGCTCAGAGATGTGCTGGTGGCTCCGCTGCCTGACCTGTTCAATAGATCCCTGGAAACGGGAGTGATGCCGAGTGATTGGAGAAGAGCGACGGTGGTCCCGCTTCACAAGAGTGGGAGCAGAGAGGAGGCTGGAAACTACAGGCCGGTTAGCCTCACCTTGGTGGTGGGAAAAGTATTGGAGTCGCTGCTGAAGGAAATAATAGTGAACTATCTACAAGCAGCAGAATTGATGGACCAGAGGCAGCATGGTTTCACCAAGGGAAGGTCCTGTCAGACGAATCTGATCGACTTTTTTGATTGCTCGAATAAGGAATTGGATCGAGGAAGAGCGCTCGATGTCATCTACTTGGATTTTAGCAAAGCTTTTGAAACTGTCCCACACAGGAGGCTTGTGAATAAAACGAGAAGCTTGGGAGTGAGGGCCAAGGTGGTGGCCTGGATAGCAAACTGGATGAAGGACAGAAGACAATGTGTGATAGTAAATGGAACTTACTCTAAAAAAAGAGAGTGGTGATGAGCGGAGTGCCACAAGGGTCGGTGTTGGGACCGGTCCTGTTCAATATCTTTGTGAGCGACATTGCGGACGGGATAGAAGGTAAGGTTTGTCTATTTGTGGATGATATTAAGATCTGCAACAGAGTGGACACACCAAAAGGAGTAGAGAGAATGAGACGGGATTTTAGGAAGCTGGAAGATTGGTCGAAGATATGGCAGCTGAAATTCAATGCCAAGAAGTGCAGAGTCATGCATATGGGGTGTGGAAATCCAAAGAAATGTATTCGGGGGGGGGGGGGGGGGGGGGTGAAGGGCTGATGTGCACGGAGCAGGAGAGAGACCTTGGGGTGATAGTGTCTAATGATCTGAAGTCGGCAAAACAATGTGACAAGGCGATAGCTAAAGCCAGAAGAATGCTGGGCTGCATAGAGGAATATCGAGTAAGAAAAGGGAAGTGATTATCCCCTTTGAACAGGTCCTTGGTGAGGCCTCATTTGAAGTTCTGTGCTCAGTTCTGGAGACCGTATCTCCAAAGGGACAGAGAAAGGATGGAGGTAGTCCAGAGAAGGGCGACCAAAAAGGTGGATGGTCTTCATCGAATGACTTATGAGGAGAGATTGACGAATCTAAATATGTATACCCTGGAGAAAAGGAGGAGCAGAGGTGATATGATACAGACGTTTAGATACTGAAAAGGTTTTAATGACCCAAAGTCAACAACAAACCTTTTCCGTTGGGAAAAACTCAGCAGAATCAGGTGTCACGATTTAATACTCCAGGGAGGAAGACTCAGAACCAATGTCAGGAAGTATTTCTTCACGGAGAGGGTGGTGGATGCCTGGAACGCCCTTCCAGAGGAAGTGGTGACGACCAAAACTGTGAAGAATTCCAAAGGGGCGTGGGATAAACACTGTGGATCCATAAAGCTAGAGCATCATAAAGCCTAGAGGTTGGGAATGAAGAGAAGAGGCATGGGGGTGGCTTGCAGGAATGATGGCTATAACCTGGTGATTAATACACTTATTCAATAAACGTTCACATGGTTAATGCGACTCCAACATTGCTCTATGCTTCAACGGCAAGAGGAAATGTGGAAAAGAGGACTTGCATTCAGGCAACAACCATCAAGGCTGCACAGTCTGGGTAAACAAATAAGCGTGGGAGTAGCTTGCTTGTTGCGGCAGTGACTACCCCAAACCAATTAAGCCTGATACTTCACTTGGAATGCATATCCAGAGCAGCTCACTGTTTCACTGACAGGGGGGGAATGAAGAAATAGGATTTACATTCAGACAACAATCAACACTGATTGAATTGCACAATCTGGTTAAATAAATAAAAGTGGGAGTACTTGCTTGTTGAGGTGGTTACTACCCTAAACCAATCAAGCCTGATACTTCACCTTGAATGCACATCCAGCATGGCTCTCTGCTTCAGCAGCAGGAGGGGAATGAGGAAAAGAGGATTTACATCCAGACAACATGTAACAAGGCATTGATCTGAGCAGTATGAGTATACAAACATCGGGGTAACTTCTCATTTTGAAGGTTACTACCCTCAAACATTAAGCCTTATACTTCACTTTGATGCAGCTCCAACACTGCTCTCTGCATCAATGGTGGGGGTGGAAGGAAATTGGAATAAAAAAAGTTACCAATAAGGGCCCTGAACTCAGCGGTTGGGGTAACTGAAAGGTATGGGAAAATAAGTGTGAGAGCTTGCTGGGCAGACTGGATGGGCTTGTTGGTCTTCTTCTGCCATCATTTCTATATCCCCCCTCAGCCATTTCTTCTCCAAGCTGAATAGCCATAACCTCTTCATTCTTTTCTCATAGGGGAGCTGTTCCATCCCCTTTATCATTTTGGTTGCCCTTCTCTGTACCTTCTCCATCGCAACTATATCTTTTTTGAGATGTGGCGACCAGAATTGTACACGTTATTCAAGGTGCAGTCTCACCATGGAGCGATACAGAGGCATTATGACATTTTCCATTTTATTAACCATTCCCTTCCTAATAATTCCTAATATTCTGTTTGCTTTTTTGACTGCTGCAGCACACTGAGCGGACAATTTTAAAGTATTATCCATTAGGATGCCTAGATCTTTTTCCTGGGTAGTAGCTCCTAATATGGAACCTAACATCGTATAACAACAGCAAGGGTTATTTTTCCCTATATGCAACACCTTGCACATGTTCACATTAAATTTCATCTGCCATTTGGATGCCCAATCTTCGAGTCTCGTAAGGTCCTCCTGTAATGTATCAAAATCCGCTTGTGATTTAACTGCTCTGAATAATTTTGTATGATCCGCAAATTTGATAACCTCACTCGTCGTATTCCTTTCCAGATCATTTATAAATATATTGAAAAGCACCAGTCAAGTACAGATCCCTGAGGCACTCCACTTTTTACCCTTTTCCACTGAGAAAATTGACCATTTAATCCTGCTCTGTTTCCTGTCTTTTAACCAGTTTGTAATCCATGAAAGGACATCACTCCTATCCCATATTTTCTTAGAAGCCTCTCATGAGGGACTTTGTCAAACGCCTTCTGAAAATCCAAATACACTAGATCTACTGGTTCACCTTTATCCATGTTTATTAACCCCTTCAAAAAAATGAAGCAGATGTTAGGTAAGACTTCCCTTGGGTAAATCCATGTTGACTGTGTTCCTTTAAACCATGTCTTTCTATATGCTCTATGATTTTGATCTATAGAATAGTTTCCACTATTTTTCCCCAGTACTGAAGTCAGGCTCACTGGTCTATAGTTTCACGGGTCGTCCCTGGTGCCCTTTTTAAATATTGGGTTTATGTTGGCCACCCTCCAGTCTTCAGATACAATGGATGATTTTAATGATAGGTTACAAATTTTAACTAATAGATCAGAAATTTCATTTTTTAGTTTCTTCAGTACCCTAGGATACATACCATCTGGTCCAGGTGATTTGCTACTCTTTAGTTTGTCAATCTGGCCTACTACATCTTCCAGGTTCACAGTGATTTGGTTTAGTTCATCTGACTCATCACCCTTGAAAACCATCTCCGGAACTGGTATCTCTCCCACATCCTCATTAGTAAACACGAAAGCAAAAAATTCATTTAGTCTTTCTGCAATAGCCTTATCTTCCTTAAGAGCCCCTTTAACCCCTCAGTCATTTAATGGTCTAAACGACTCCCTCACAGGTTTCTTGCTTCGGATACATTTTAAAACGTTTTTATGTGTTTTTGCCTCTACAGCCAACTTCATTTCAAGTTCTCTCTTAGCCTGTCTTATCAATGTTTTACACTTAACTTGACAATGCTTATGCTTTATCCTATTCTCTTCAGATAGATCCTTTCAATTTTTGAAGGATTTTTTTTTTTGGCTAAAATAGCCTCTTTCACCTCACCTTTTAACCATGCCGGTAATCGTTTTGCCTTCCTTCCACCTTTCTTAATGTGTGGCATACATCTGGACTATGCATCTAGGATTGTATTTTTAAACAATGTCCATGCCTGTTGAACACTTTTAACCTTTGCAGCTGCACCTTTCATTTTTTTCTATTTTCATTTTATCAAAGTTTTCCTTTTGAAAATTTAGTGTTAAAGCTGTAGATTTACTTATTGTCCCCCTTCCAGTTATTAGTTTAAATTTGATCATGTTATGATCACTATTGCCAAGTAGCCCTACCACCGTTACTTCTCTCATTAAATCCTGTGTTCCACTAAGAATTAAATCTAAAATAGCTCCCTCTCGTTGGTTCCTGAACCAAATGCCCCATGAAGCAGTCATTTATTGCATCCAGGAACTTTGTCTTTAGCACGTCCTGATGTTACATTTACCCAGTCAATATTGGGGTAATTGAAATCTCCCATTATTATTGCACTGCCAAATTGGTTAGCTTCCCTGATTTCTCTTAGGATTTCATTATCTGTCTGACCATTTGTCCAGGTGAAAGGTAGTCAACTCTTATCACTATACTCTTACTCAACACACATGGTATTTCTATCCATATAGATTCTGAGCATTTAGTCTCTTGTATGATCTTTATCCTGTTGGACTCTATATGCTCCCAGACATAAAGTGCAACTACCCCCCCCCCCCCCAAGTTGATCCTCCCTATCACTGAAATATAATTTGTATCCTGATATAGCACTGACCCATTGGTTATCCTCCTTCCACCAAGTCTCTGTGATACCAATTATGTCAATCTCATCATTTACTGCTATACACTCTAACTCTTCCATCTTACTTCTTAGACTTCTAGCATTGGCATAAGACACTTCAAAGTGTGTTTTTTTGTTTGTATTAACAACCTGCTTTTCAGTTAGGGATAATTTGGAAATCTTTAGCTCAGGTGATTTTTTACATATAGGTACATGGACTATATTTGCTTTTATTGGAACCTCTCTGTTGGGATGCTCTAACTCTCCTGTTTCATTAATATCTTTCAAGGATACATTCCTCCAAACCATGCACTGCTGATTGACTTAGCTTTCCCCCGTTTGATAGTTTAAAAGCTGCTCTGTCTCCTTTTTAAAAGTTAGTACCAGCAGCTTGGTTCCACTCTGGTTAAGGTGGAGCCCATCCTTTTGGAAAAGTCTCCCCTTCCCCAAAAGTTTCCCCAGTTCCTTAAAAAACTGAATTCCTCTTTCCTGCACCATTGTCTCATCCATGCATTAGAACTCTGCCTGCTTCTGGGGACCTGCACGTGGAACACGAAGCAATTTAGAGAATGCCATGCTGGAGGTTCTGATTTCAGCTTTCTACCTAATATCCTAAATTTGGCTTCCAGAACCTCTCTCCCACACTTTCCTATGTCATTTCTACTATATATTTATTTTCTACTCTCTCTTTTCCTTTTCAGTCTTCTATCTTTATCTTTTAAATATTCTCTTCACATCGTAGTGGATCTCAAAATGTGGCTGTACCTTGTATTGCCTACATCCATCTCTTTGCTATGGGTCAGTAGTTCTCTCCTGTATGACACTCAGCTAAAGGCCTGCGAGAGATTTTATATAGGATGTGGTGCTTATGGGAGCCTTTGTTAATTAGCTTATGGGTAGGTGGGGGGGCGTGCTGTGCATGACAGGCAAATGTCTAATACTGCATATTTGACATGTGACGCTGGCAACTTTCATACCTCTGCCCCTCTCTCAACAGTAGATATAAACTGTGAGCGTACCAAGGTAAATGTTAGCGTGCAAGGCATGAGGACATTCATACTGCAGCCCAAATGCTCAACTTTCAGAGGTGCCCTTTCTCAAGAGTGCAAGCACTCAATTATTGCTGTCTAAAAGCTATGTATGCACAATTAATGCACACGCACTGACTGCTCTGGGGTATGGATTGGTGTGGCAAGGAAGGGATCTCTGAGTGCAACAGCACCCCACCATACAGAAAGTGATACAAGACTAACACAGCACGTCACTCACCGAGTCACACACTTATCTTTTGAGTACAGACTACCTACAGGAACTGGTCGAGAGCGAGACTGATTTTATGGGCTGAATTCACTTATCTCACCTGATACCAAGCATTAATCCTGATTTGAGCAGGAAATCACCTGAAATGATACCACTCGATTTCTTTGTTAAGTCCACTCGGGGCAACTGATTCCAATTGAAAAATCCATTTTTGTTGACACTGTCTAAGCCTCTTCACACGATCTCCCCCTCGCCAGTGTGGGTGAATGATCTCTAGCACTGTTCACTTAATATCCTTAAATTCATGATTACAGTCTTTAAAGTGAGCTACCAGAGGTTCCTCAAGTCTGCCCGTATTTAGGCAGCACTTGTGCTCTGTTAACCGGATTCTGATTTGGCATTTGGTCATGCCCATGTCTGTTAACAGGCATGGGCAAAAAATGGCATAAATCACAAATGTAGAATGGCAGGAAAACTCAGGTAAGTCTATCAGTCTGCCTGTTGCTGCACTCCGTGAAGTGACCAGAGGAGCGCTGGGCACAGTCAGCCGGAACATGTCCCTGAAGCAGTGACTCGCAGAAACCGCACGTCGGACCTCTGACTCCAACGAAAACAAAGGGCAGTAACATCTCTTGAATTTTAAGTAAAACTTAAAAATAAAAAAAATGTTTGTCTCTAAATACTGGATTACTAGGACCTATGATTAAAGATGACCCAGTAAAGTACAAAACACAAGTGTAAACTTGCAGCACAGTGGGTGTTATGATGGTCCCTAATTCATCACTAATGTGTTTATAGTAAAGCTTAAGAAGGCAAAAATATTTTCAGCTTTTTCAACAAAAAGTGTGTGATACGTCGTCTCCTATCGAAGTCCATTCAAAGCGTTGTTCTCTGTGTAAAGAGATTTCTTTTATTTAATGATTGAAATTTCCCATTATTTTTGCACTACTAGTTTATCTCTTTATTTTATATACCATCATTCAGTATTCTATCACAACAGTTAAATCATAAAAAACATTAGAAGAAAATCATATACAAGCAAAAATAAAATTATAAAACCAAACACAATACCAGAAAAATAAATAGCAAAATTTAAATCAAATACAATGATAAAGCCAAGTAAAATAAGATAAAGAGAGATAAAACAGACAAGATAAAATGGGACAAAGTAAGAATATACTGGTGCTATAACTTTCCATGTCAATGCTTGTCATCTAGTTATTATATCATCTGTGTCTTTGATGTGATTTCAATCCTGCTCTTGGTATGTCTGTGTAAATAACCATGTCTATTTCTTTTTTAAAGGTTTTTAAGTTATGCTGTAATCATAATTCAGTTGGTAATGAATACATATTTTAGGGCCCGCAACAGATATAAGCTCTGGCTCTCACATCGCTCAAGTGTGCAATACATATTCACGGGACCATTAGTAATCTCTTGTTTGACGATCTAAGGTTACGTTGGGGCATATGTAAATGAATTATCAAATTCAACCATGCTATCTGTTCTCCGAATATTGCTTTGTGTATCAGGCAGAGTACTTTGCAAGTGATTTGATATTTAATAGGTAACCAGTGCAGTGAGATTAGGATTGGAGTAACATGGTCAAATTTTTCACCTATCAGTATTCTTGCTGCCGTGTTTGAGTATTTGTAACAGTCGTAGTGTATGACTTGGGAGTCCAAGTAATGATGAGTTGCAGTAGTCAATATCAGAAAATATTAAAAGCTGCAATACTGAACAAAAATCATTTTGTTTTAAAAGTGGTTTCAGTCACCTTAAGGTGAGTAGTTTAAAATATCCTTCCCTTTATTTTGTATTATCGTGTTTTTTTAAAATTTAGCTCAGTGTCGATAATTCCTAAGTCTCTTGAATTGGCAGTCAGTTTAATATTTATATTTGGATTATCTGTATTTAAAATAGGGAGGTTATTATCAGTATTTATGTTTATTAAAATAATTTCTGTTTTACCAAAATTTAAAAACCAGTTTCATTTGTGTTGTTTATGATTGACATATCCATAGCTACTTCTTTTAGGGTATCTTTAATTGTACTTTTGATGGGTATTAATAATTGAATGTTATTTGCATAAATATAGTGTATAATACTCAAACCTGCTAGGAAATGGCAAAGGGGCAGTGTGTAATATATATATATATATAATTTTTTTAATTAAATAGCATTGCTGATAGTGAGGATCCTTGCAGCACAACAGAGTCTAATCTTTTTTTTTCCTGATAGTTTAGAATTGTTTACTTGAAGAAAAAAAAAAAGCAGTTATTCAAATATGAAGTGAACCATTATTTATATGATCCCCATAATCCAATTTCCTTAAGTCTATCGATTAAAATATTATGATTTACAGTGTCAAAGGCCACAGCCAAATCAAATAGGACCAAAAGGTATGATTGACCACTATCAAATTCTCTTAAAACTGTCTGATAAAGCCAAAAGTAAGGATTCTGTACTATGGTGTTTTCTAAACTCAAATTGTGAGGTAAAAAGTATAATATTATCTAAGTGTTTCGTCCATTGGATTTAGGCAACTTTTTCTAATAAATTTGCAATAATGAGAAATTAGACACCAGCCTATAATTATTAAAATTAATATCTGTCTTTTGCTTTTTTAATACTGGTTTGACTACTGCAGTTTAAGGCCTCTGGAACAATTCCTTCTTTAAGTGATAGATTAATCATTTCTGCTATGGGGATAGATAGTATGTGAGCTACAGCTTTGTGTGATTGTGGGAATGTTGTCAATTGGGTGTATTGCAGGGTTGGGGTTTTTTGTTTTGGGGTTGTTTTTTTTATTATTAGTGATTTAATTTCAGTTGAGGCGGTATATTCAAAATTGGACCAGATCTTAGACTCACGGTCCTTAAGTGTGATCTTATTACCATTTGCATTTGGGATATTTCTTACGAGGTTTAGAATTTTTTCTTCAAAGTATGTTGCTAATTCCTCACATTGATCAGAAACTACCAGTTGCAGAATGACAATTTTATCATCAGTTAGATTTTGCACTATGTAAATAATGCCCATGGGCTAAAGCTGAAATTATGAATTTTTTGCATGAATTATTTTTTTTGAATTTTTAATCAGTATTCTGTATCCAGATAAATATGATCGGTAGGCTCCTAAAAGTTGTGGGGTGGGATTTTTTCCACCAGTCTCTTTCTAACGTAGTCCATTTGGCTTCCCTAATCTTTGAATTGTACCAGAGATTATGATTCCTCGACTTAGTAATGGATTTAGTGATAATGGGGCTCAGTTTGTCAGCAATAGATTTTATCAAGCTGTGCCCTGAATCAGTGGCCTTATTGCTATCTTCCAGATCGATATTTTCCAATATATGTTCCAATTCTAGGGCTAACATCCTCTTTAATGACGGTGATAAGATAGTCTTTTGATTATTTGGAGTTAATTGGTTTAAGATCTAGAATTCCACAGGTGTGAATCAAATTGTGGTCAGCCCAGGGTACTAGTCTGGTTAGCTTCCCTCTTAGCAGTTCATTGTCCATCTCACCATTTTGGCCAGGTGGATGGTAGTATACTCTTATCACTATTCTCTTCCCCAACACACAAGGGATTTCTACCCATGATTCAATTGTCCATTTAGTCTCTTGCAGGATATTTATCCTGTTGGATTCTGTGCCATCCTAGACATAAAGCACAACGCTGCTACCAAGATGCTCCTCTCTGTCATTGCAATATAATGTGTACCCTGGTATAGCACTATCCCATTGGTTATCTTCTTTCTACCATGTCACTGAGATGCTAATTAAGTCTGTCATTCACTGCTACACACTCTAATTCTCCCATCTTACTTCTTAGACTTCTGGTATTAGCATACAAACATTTCAAAGTGTAGTTTCTGCTTTTCAGTTGACAGGGATAAATTGGAATTTTTTAGCTCAGGTGAGTTTAACTATAGGCACTTGGACTACTTTTCTTATTATTGAACCTGTGTTGAGATGCCACTAACTCTAATGCTTCATTAATATCCTTTGAAGTTATCTCCCTCCGAACCATGTGCTGAGCAACTGGCAGCTTCCCCCCTTTGTTCTAGTTTAAAAGCAGCTCTATCTCCTTTTTAAAGATTAGCACCAGCTGCTTGGCTCCACCCTGGTTAAGGTGGAGCCCATCTCTTCAGCAAAGACTCCCCCTTCCCCAAAAGGCTCTTTGCATCAGATGCACACGTACAATTTCTCACTGCTGGGTAAAAAATCATACATGTGACACTTGATGCAAAGGAGTGGGAGGCCCCCTCTTGTTGGACTGCTTGTCTTAATTTTGTTTAGTTCTTAGCTAAGTTCATTTTGGTAAGGGACTAGGTTTTAACTCCTAGCTGAAGGTCCTGCACAATTGAGGGAGAACTAGTCTTTCACCTCATGAGCCACCTCCTACAATTTTCTTTTTCAGCCTACTAGGCCTTAGTTCACAGCACAAGCACTCTTATCTACCATCTGCTAGACAGAGAATATGGGCAGGTTAAGGTGAACACTGATTCATGAGGTGAGGTTAGCAAACCTGTTGATCAGTTTGCCTCTGCTGCTCAGTGGCATAACCTATTTGTCGGGACTGGTCTGATGAAAGGAAAAGCTTGTTTTCTTTTCTCTCAGTTGAAGGGAATCAAGGCTAGTTCTGGGTTTATGTAAGTTTGGTTATTCCTGCTTAAATGGGGGTGTTGAGTTTGTTTAGCTTTGATACAGAAACACAGAGGAATTGCACATAAAACAGTGCCTTAACAGCTTCACTGTAACAACCTACTTATCTCTAGCTGCTGGTAGAGAGGAAGTTACTATTACCTGATAATTTCCTTTCCTCTAAGGAAGGCAGGCTAAGCTACACCACTGGCTTATGCACTTTTGGTAGCAGCTGGAGCCAGAATAAAGCAGACGCCTGATGTCACTGACATCAGCCCACCACTATCTATAGAAAAGCCAAACCATGGACAAACTGATTATACTTAAACATAACTTAAGTCAAGCACACATGCTTCCAAACAGTTCTGATATGGAACACAGTTGCTTTGAGTTCCCATTTCATCTTTTGAGTGGAATAAATAAAATGAGTAAAAAATATTTGGTGTTTCTTAGTAATCCTTACCAATGTTGACATCTTCCATTCTAAGCTGATTTTCTCTTATCTGGCTATGAAATAAAAAGGAAAATTGGTTCTTACCTGATAATTTTTGTTCCTGTAGTACCATGGATCAGTCCAGACTCTTGAGGATACTTAGTGTTGGATTAGGGTTTTACCTCCCCTCCAGCAGATGAGACAGTAGTTTTGACGGACTCTGCCGTGTATATACGAGGATGCCACCTACAGTCTGTCAGTATTACTCACTCAGTCACAAAGCAGAAAGGTTACTGTATATAGTTTGGTTTTATACTAAACAACTTGAACTGGTTCACTAACCCCCAAGTGGGAACAGAATCTGTGAGACACGTTAAACTAGATCTACAGACTAAACAGAAATGCTGAACAAGCAGACTCTCCATTACCCTTACACACCAAATGTGCAGGACTCTAGACTGATCTGTGGTACTACAAGAAATGAAAATTGTTTAGCTACTAATTTTCATTCCTGTAATACCACAGATCAGTCCAGAGAAGTGGGTTGTGTATCCCTACCAGCAGATGGAGTCAGAGAACCAAAACTTTGGGCACTGCCATATATACTAGAGTGCCACCTGCAGTCCCTCAGTATTGTCCTGTACCCAAGCCCATGCTAACAGAGGGAAGGAGCAAGGGGTAGCAACCAAAAAAATCCTGACTACCCCTGCGCCCTAAACAAAAAACAAATCAAACCAACTGTGCATAACTGCCCCAGCAAACCGTTCTGCAAAAAGGAGCTTCATCGCTAGCCAACACAGTCTTTCGGTATCTGAAATAAGGGGTGGGGGCCTCTGCCCTGATCTGTGGTATTACAGGAACAAAAATTAACAGGTAAGAACCAATTTTCAGTCCAGAGAAGTGGGGATGTACCCAAGCCACCCTACACTGGGCAGGAATCCGAAAGACCCGCATGCAGAACACTCTCACCGAAGGACAATTCATTAGAAGCCCTGATGTCCAATCGATAATGCTTAGTGAAAGTGTGAATAGAAGACCACATTGCCGCTCTACATAGCTCCTGAGGCGACAGGAGTTGACACTCTGCCCAGGAAATAGCCTGGGCCCTAGTGGAATGCGCTCTGAGACCTGCAGGAATTTGACGTCCACGGGCTATATAAGCCGAACACACCGCTTCCTTAATCCACCGAGATATGGTTGCCTTAGATGCTTTATCCCCCTTCTTTGGGCCCCCAAAGAGAATGAACAAGTGATCAGAGCATCGAAAATCATTGGTAATCTCCAAATAACGTAAGAGCTTGTCACACATCCAAAAGATGAAGGTCCCTGTCCTGAGAAGAGGCCCTAGACCAATGTGGGAACCCTGGGAGCTCCACAGTCTGATTTACGTGAAAAGCCGAAAATGACCTTAGGGACGAAAGACGGAACCGTGCATGACACCTGATCGTCATGGATCCGTAGAAAGGGGTCCTGACCTGATTAACGCCTGTAATTCTGAAATCCTACGAGCTAAGCAAATGGCCACCAAAAATACAGTCTTCAAAGTCAGATCCTTCAGCAAAGACCTGCGGATAGGTTCGAAAGGGGTGCCACAGCGTACTCGCAGAACTAAATTCAAACTCCATTCCGGGCACACAGAGCGGACTGGCAGTCGCAAATACTTGACCCCCTTGAGAAACAGAGCAATATCTGGGTGCGCTGCAAGCGAATAGCTGTTGAACCTTCCCCGCAAAGCACCCAGAGCCGCAACTTGCAACCGAAGGGAATTGAACGCTAACCCCTTAGCAAGTCCCTGTTGCAAAACGTCCAGCACCCGAGGGACATCGGCTGCTAAGGGCAGTCCCGCTGACAACACCACGACTCAAAAAGCTTCCAGATCCGCACATAGGTCATCGAAGTGGCCGGACGATACGCCTGTAGGAGGGTGGAAATGACCTGCTTGGAGTAGTCCTTCATGTGTAGACGTCACCTCTCAAAAGCCAAGCCGCGAGAGAGAAGTGATCGTCCTGATCCCAAAAATATGGGCCTTCGAGAGCCAGGCATACAAGGTCCACGAACCACGGATGACATGGCCACTCCGGCACAACTAGGACCACCCGTCCCGGGTGAAGTTCTATGCGGCGAAGAAGCCGACCTATCAGGGGCCAAGGCGGAAAGGCATACAGGAGAATTCCTGTGGGCCAGTGGCACACGAGAGTGTTGATGCCCACCGAGCCCTGTATGTCCTTGAGGGCGGCCGCTCCCGCGACAGTGACCGCAGCACCCACCTTAGGAATCTTTAGCAGGTCCAAAACCTCAGTCGATAGGGGTATAGCTTCGCCATCACTCTGCATCAGGAGCTTCCCACTCCCTTGTCACCAATTTACGGACTTTCTTCGGCAGAGGAAAGGAAGTTGAAGGGTCCCTAATGCCATCGAGTAAGGGATTAAACGCCCTCACTGTCAGATTCTCTCTGTGAAATCATAGGGCCCAGAACTTCAAGAACCTGGGGGATAAAAGGCCGTAGCTCATCTCTTTTAAATAGCCGCCCCAGGCTGGGATAATCTCCCTCCACCGAAGGGACATCGGGGTCATCCGCATCATCCGTATGTCTGATCCTGATCCGCCCCTGTGATCGCCCCTGCAGGAGGAGACTGTCATGAACCAGGCGGTGAATCTCGCAGTCCTCGGGGGCCCTCCTCCCTTGGAGGCGGCTGATCTATGGGGCTCTGACTAGTAGCCATATCTCAACCTCATTTCCCAGCCTGTTTCCTCACCGCCTCCCAGGGCACATGACCTCTTGACAGCTGCGTGTTTCCATTGCAGGAAAGCCTCATGCATCAGAAGGACAAATTCCAGGGAAAACCCCTCCGGCTCCCCCTCTCCCTGTGGGACCTCGGCTGGAGTCACATCGCCATTTCCCTCCATGGGATGTTCCCCCACCTGTGCTAAAACTGGAGGAGAATCCTTCCCTGGGGGTCTAGGCCAGAAATGCCCAATTCCACCCCAAACGAGTGGGTCACCAACCCTGATGAGTCCTCCATCCCAGAGGAACAAGTAGGGCATAAAAGAATCCGCATCCAGAGCCTGGCCGCATGTGCCGCACATGCGGCAGGCCGGCAACTTTGAGCACGGTCCCATGCTGGAAGCACGCCGCCTCGTGATACTATGGGGGAGGAGAAGGCCCAATCCCAATCACTGTCGCAGCCGCGACGCGGGAAAAATTCCAGGCCGCCCGAGTAGAAGAAATGATGCCCTGAAAAAAATGGTGTGCAGCCGCTCTGCTGACAGGCAACTGAAATGTGGCGTGATCCCGGCCGACATGCCTGAGCTCTGCTGCGGCGAACTGAAAAAAGAAACTACTATAAACTCACCCCTGTCCTCCGAAGCAACTCGGAGCCCCGGGAGCTGAGGGACCAAAATGCCGACAGCCTCCCCACATGGGAGGAGGAATAGCCTAGTGGTTAGAGCAGTGGGCTACGAACCAGGAGACCAAGGTTTGAGTCTCGCTGTTGCTCCTTGTGACCTTGGGCAAGTCACTTTACCCTCCATTACCTCAGGTACAAAACTTGATTGTAAGCCCTCTGGGGATAGAGAAATACCTACAGTACCTGAATGTAAACCGATGTGATCTCAGAACAAATGTCAGTATATATATAAAAAAATAAATAAAAATAAATTATTTCAGAGGATCCAGTCTCCCTGCACTGACTCCTTACCTACACAGAAAGCAGTTGACAGAAGCTCAAGTAGCTTACTTTTTTTTTTTTTAAACTTTACTGAGCAAAAAATCAATTAGAAGCAGCTCTTGCAGGGGTCGAGGAGCAGCTGCTGCAGCCTTGGTGGGGAAAAGCCAGGAGCCCCCAGCCGTCACTCACCGAACCATGGTGGTGGGCGAGACCCTGCCAGGGATATCTAATCCCCCGGACACCTGGCTTCCACTGAGGGATGGCCCACGAAGGTGCCTAACACCTCAAGAAGCGACAGCAACTAAAAGAAAAAAATTCTACTTAACTGAAAAACTGAACTAAAGACTGCAGGAGTGTATCTCTCCTATCTGCTGGAGTCAGAGAAATACTGAAGGACTGCAGGTGGCACCCTAGTATATATGGCAGTGCCCAAAAAGTTTTGGTTCTGACTCCATCTGCTGGTAGGGATACACAACCCACTTCTCTGGACTGATCCGGGTATGTTCAGGAACGAAAATTTATTTCTTTTCCCTTGTACACAGATCAGTCCAGATTCCTGGGATGTACCAGAGCTACTCTTATCTGGGATGGGATCTGGAGAGGCCCGCTCTCAGCACACCTTCTCCAAATCCACCTGCACCCGGGCCCTGGCCATCCAGCCAGTAATGTCTGGCAAAAGTATGTAACTATTTCCAGGTAGCCGCCCTGAAAATCTCCTGACATTTCACCCATGACACCTCCTGAGAACAAGTAGAATGTGCCCAAAGCCCCTCGGGTAAGGGTCTACCCCTTAGCAAATATGCAGTTTATAGCCTCCTTCAACCATTGGGCGATAGTGGACTTCGATGCCATGTTACCTCTTCTGGGGCCACTCCAGAGCAAAAAGATGATCAGAGACCCGAAAACAGTTGGTAACCTCAAGATAAAGCAGCAAAGTCCTACGACCACCCAATTTCTTTGTCCCTAGAAAGAGGATCTGAACGATCCAGATCCGAAAAGGAGGGAAGCTCCACAGATTGATTCAAATAAAGTGAGACTACCTTCGGGAGAAAGGAAGGAACCGTTCGCAAGGATACTCCAGAATCCAAAATCCTCAGGAAGGGTTCCCCTGCATGACAAAGCCTGAAGCTCAAGCAGAAGAAATGGCCACCAGAAACACCACCTTCAACGTGAGATCCTTCAATGTTGCTCTTTTCAAAGGTTCAAAAGGCGCAGCACACAAGTCCGTAAGAACTAAGTTTAAGTTCCAGGACGGACAAGGATGTCTCAGTGGACGTAAATGCTTCGCTCCACAGAGAAAGCGAGAAACATCCGGATGCGCTGCTAACGATACCCCTTGAATGTTACCGTGTAAACAAGCGCTGGCACCTGCACCCGCAAGAATTACATGATAATCCCTTGGCTAATCCAGCTTGAAGGAAGCACAAAATATCTGGCACGGACACTCAGGTAGGCAGGATCTCATTATCTACGCACAAAGCCTCACATAAGACAGCCTTACACGACCTCAATAGCGTAGACACTACCGCGTCTGAATATCCTTTGCCCTTCAGACACTGCCTCTCAAAAGCCATACTGCTAGACAAAAGCGATTGACCTGGTCAAAACAGGCCCTTGATGAAGTATCCTCAGACTGTAGGTTTTGCATCCACCATCTGCCGGAGACAAGAGAAATACTGATGGGACTGTAGGTGGCATCCTAGCATATACGGTAGAGTCCGTCAAAACTTCTGTCTCCATCTGCTGGAGGGGAGGCAAAAACCCTAATCCAACACTAAGTATCCTCAGGAGTCTGGACTGATCCGAGTACGTACAGGGAAATGTTGGTTTTACCTGTATTTATCCTCTTTGCATTCAGAAGATTCTTATATGCACCGTAAGTTTAGCTATCTCCTTCCTCTACAGTAACTAAGAATACACAGAAAGTTGCCAGATTCCATTTTTCTGCCTTCTTTGGAATACAGCCATAGCACAGTGATCAATAAAAATAGTACAAGCCTCTTCGACAGGGCTTCCTGATCTTCAGCTTCTGTAACATTAGTAGAGCACTGTTCCAATCTTACCCCTAGCAGACAAGGATTTCAGGTACAATTTTAACTTTTTTGCTGTTTATAATCGATGTGGCTTCTCCGAGAGGATTATATTTTGAACTGTAATAGTGACTTTGGGGAAGTTCAAAAAGTACAAATTAAGATGGCTCTCAGTATTGTCTAAAAGTTCAATACTCGTCAAGAGAGCAGTATCGTTCATGGTAGCGACTGTACAAACGCCATCAGTAAACACATTTTCTTTCCAAAAGACACACACCAGATTACTGTGAATGTTTTGATTCAAGATAATTTAACCAATTTTCTTGCAAATCCCACACTGGAGGTTCTGGATAGTACACTGTTGGTCTCATTTAATGAACTTAAATTACACATCACATTATTACATTAGGAAGTTTCCATCTTTATTTTATGGTCAACGTATAAAGACTTTTCCTGATCTTGCTCAAGCTACTCACGGTAGGAGGAAAGGTTTTTTAATTTTCCAGTAGAAAATTATATTTTATTTATCGAGTATTATATACCGTCATTCGGATTCATCATCATAAATCCATCATAACGGTTTACAAGAAATATGAAGGTTACAATGTTAAGGGGGATAAACAGGGTTTCAAAAAGATTCAAACTGTTGTTAAACATAGGGGTATTAAATGCTAGTTATTTACTGTTCTGTTTTATGTTTCACTTCTTATAGTCCATAGTTGTGATAAGTTCATTTATTCATTTAATCTTCAGGTTGAAGTGGAGGGTGAAGTTGTTGTGTTGTTCATTGGGTGAGTGTGTATGCTTTGTTTTTAGATGTATTTTTATTTTATTTTTTTAATGTTTTTAGGTTTTCTTGAGTTCTGAGTTCAGTTGGTACAGAGTTCCAGAGTTTTGGGCTACCTAGAGATATTGCTCTCTTTTGGGTTGAGGTGAGTTGATTGGAACACATAGGTGGTGTATTTAGAAGTCCCTTATTTGCTGATCTGAGGTTTCTATTTGGGGTATGTAGTTTTATAGATTAGCTTAGTCAATTTTCTTGTTTTTCATATATAATTTTATGAAGGATGGATAGTACTTTGTATTCAATCCTGAATCTTATTGGTAGCCAGTGTAGTGAAATAAGTATTGGAGTGATGTGGTCATGCTTTTTGGATCCAGTGAGGATTCTTACAGTTGCATTCTGTAGGATCTGTAGTGGGCGAATAGTGTTGAGAGATAAGTTGAAAAGGAGTGAGTTGCAGTAATCTATGTTGGAGAAAATTAGTAATTGAAGGACTGATCTGAAGTCATTATTAGAAAGAAAAGGTTTTAAATGACGGAGTGTTTAAGTAGTTTATGATATTCGTCTTTGATTTTTGTTGTGATATGGTTTTTAAAAGAAAGTTCTCTGTCAATTATTACTCCAAGATTGCAGGCATGATTGGAGATATAACCGTATTTTGGTTCATTAGGTTGAGTGGTGGTATTTGAGGAGAGTAGTTTTGTCTGTCTAATAAAATCATTTCAGCTTGTCGAAGTTGAGGATGAGTTTTAAGTTGGTTAGTATTTCCTTTATATTTGTATGTTTCTTCCAGTGATTTTTTTTTTTAATTGGGATTAGTATTTGAATATCATCAGCATAGATGAAGTGTGTCAGATTGAGATTTGATAGGAAGTGACATAATGGAAGCAGATAGATGTTAACTAGAATCGCTGACAGAGCATATCCCTGGGGAACTCCAGTATTTAGATTGATTTTCTTTGAGGGAATCATTGAGTAGCACTTGGTAGGATCTTTGTGATAGGTAAGAGGAGAACCATTGTAGGGTTGTTTCTTTAGCTCCAATTTCGGATAGACGGTCAATCATGATGGAGTGGTTAACTGTATCAAAGGCTGCAGAAAGGTAGAGTAGGATTAGAAGATAGCTGTGGCCTCTCTGAAAACCTTTTGAGTACGAAGTCGTTCATTGCTAGTAGAAGCGTTTCAGTGTTTTCTGAAGCCAAATTGAGCGGGTAAGCAAGATGTTTTCTTCTAGGTGGTGAGTCGTGCGTGGACAACTTTTTCAATGATTGGGAGGTTTGATAAGGGGCGGTAATTCATTGGGTTTTCAGGATCAAGATTATTCTTTCAGAATGGGTTTGATGATTGCCGATTTTAGGCATTCTGGGTAGTTTCTTTCCGTGAGGGAGAGGTTTACGATTTCAGTTATCGTCTTAGTTATTGGTGGTTCGAGATTTTTTATCGTTGTAATGGGAATGGCATCAATAGAGTGTTTGGCTGGGTTCATTTCGACTTCTGAAGAAGATGCTGTCTCAAAGTTGGGCCAGCTTGTTTGAATGTTTGGTATTTTCTGGTGAGTCATTTTTTAGGTTGTTCTTTGAGGATTTTGATTTTTTCATTAAAGAAGTCTGCAAAGTCATTACTAGAGATCTTTGATGTTGATTGTGGCTGATCATTGTAAGATTTGGTTAGGCTTTTTACTATGTTGAAGAGCATCTTAGGGTTTTGTTGGTATTTGTTTGTATTTGTTTATTTTGTTAGTGTAGAAGTCTTTGTTTTATGGATGAGTTTTTTGTATTCAGCTAGTTGAGTTCTGTATGCATTTAGTAGAATGGTTGTTTTGTTGTTTCTCCATGATTTCTCTTTTTTTTTCTGAGTTTCCGTTTGGCTGCTCTGATATTTTCATTGTACCAAAGGTTCTGATTTTGTTTCTTTTATAGTTTTCTTTATCATGGGATTTATCTAGTCTGCTACAGTTCTAGTTATGGTAATCTAGGATGATGTTGCGTTTTTAGTGTTTGACAGGTCTGTTAGTTCAGTTTGTAGATTTGCTTGAAGAGTTTTGATGCAAAAAGGTGGACGGTATGAGAAGGATTTAGTTGTGCTTTTTCTTGTTGTTTACAATTTGAATATGTTTGCGTGGATGATAGAATGGTCTGACCGTGGTGGCTTGACCAAATGTTAGTGTTGATGAAGACTAGGTTTAGTGTATGACCTGCTTTATGTGTTGGGCCATTGATAATTTGACTGAGACCGAGTGATGATAGTACGTCAATGATTGAGGTACAGGCAGGGGAGTGGGGGGGGAAGTGTCTATATGGAGGTTGAAGTCACCAAGAATAAATTATGGGTTTGTTGATTGATATTTTGGTCAGGAAAAATTAAATAAGTGATGAGCAGTTTACCAGACAAATTTGTAGATGTGGAGAATTAAATAGTGCAATTTCCAGTGGCGAGCAATTGCTTGTTGGGATTAATTTCATCTGTAAGGTTTTTTTTTATGATTAGCATAAAGCCTCCACCTTTCTTTTTAGGTCTGGGAATTGAAAAAGTTCTGTAGGTAGAGTTATTGATTTGGTTAATACTGTATCTGTTTTTTGCTCATGTTTCTGTGATGGCTATGAAATCTGGTTTTTCATCATGGAGAAGGTCATTGACGATTAATGTTCAATCTATAATTAAAAAAATACCAGAGTAGGAAGGAAAGGGTTAAGTAGCTGCTAAGAGATTTTTTGTTGTTGTGCATAATGGTTGAGAGTTGATATTTGAGTTTTATTTTTGTTTTAGTTTCTCTGTCTTTCCAATTGTTGTGTTTGGGTCGTTTATGTAGATCTTATGGTCTTTGGGGGGGGGGGGGGGGGGTTTGATGGTTTGCCATTCTTGGTTCATTCAGGAGTTAGAGAGATAAAGAGATTGAGTACTGCAAGCACTGCTGTTTGCATGAAGGGGTGTGCCCCTTTGTCATGCCCATTCGGCATGCAACGCCTGTTGGTGTCGCTCTTTTTGCACTCCAGCGCTGATGACATTGGGTTTGGGGGGGGGCAGGGCTCCCGATCACGGGCCTCCCGCTGTCTTTTTTTTCTTCCCCCTTTCTTACCGGGGCTGCAGGCGGTTGGGTTTCCTTTTTCACCTGAGCAGAAGCTCCTGCAGGCATTTTCCTCTCTGCTTTCAGAATTAGAAATTAATTGGGCTAGGGAAGAGCTGAGTGTCTCTCTTGCTGTCACAGGGAACAGAAAGACTATGGGCCGGATTTTAAAAGGGTTACACGCATAAGGTACGCGTGTAACCCTTTTAAAACCCCCCCTGCGCACGCCGAGCCTATTTTGCGTAGGCTCAGCAGTGTGCGCAAGTCCCGGGGCTTGCCGCACCGGCATGCGTAAGTTACTACTGGCCGGAGGCAGTAGTAACTTTTAAGATAAAGGTAGGGAGGGGGGGTGAATGGAAAGTTCCCTCCGAGGCCGCTCCAATTTTGGAGCGGCCTCGGAGGGAACAGGCGGCGCACATTGGGCTCAGCGCGCGCAAGGTGTACAAATGTGCACCCCCTTATGCGCACCGACCCCGGATTTTATAAGATAAGCGCGTATCTTATAAAATCCCGCATAGATTTGTAAAATCTACCCCCATATGTTTAGGGTTTCCTTTTATACTTTACTACCCCTGTAAATGTGTAATTAAAAGGGGTATCATGTTTCGTTTTCTGCCTGAATTAAAATCCTTTGTAGAGGCCCGACGACCACTCACATCTACAGAACCTGTCTTAGAGTTAATAGTATATTATTGCTAATTACAGCAATGTTATTTAAAATCTTTTCTATACCGTCATTAAGCGGGTGGCGTCACAACAGTTCACAAAAACTGTTAAATACAGTATCTAGAATTCTAAACTGTTAAATGGGTGCCATACAGTTTCATAAAAATTATATGGTGAGTGTTAAGTCATGTCCAGTTTCCTCCTACTCAGCTATAAGATATCGTACTACTTTATTTTGGTTCTTTGTTTAAAAAAATAGAAGGAATAGTTTAGGATATAGTAATGAGAAGCACACTTAAAGAAACAAGGTGTGAGTGGGAACTTGACTGCCTGCAACTAAAATTTCCCTGTTTTCTGCTCTCAATTCTCTTTGTGGTATGCTTGCTTAAATAGCCATGTTTTTAAACTTTTTTTTTTTAAGGTTTTCATGTTACTTTGTAGTCTGATTTCTAACTGCATATTGTTCCATATTGTGGGTCCTGCTGGGGATAGGGCCCTATCCCTTACCTGGGTTAGTCTGGCCATCTTTACTGAGGGAATAGCAGTGCTTTGTTTGCTGATCTCAGATTGCTGTGGGGGGGTATGTACATGTAGGGCTGTGTTCAGCCACTCCGCTTTTTCGTCATGTATTTATGCACCATATATAAATTAAGTCTTGAATTGTATTCTTTGGTCAATGGGTAACCAGTGTAGTTCTATTAAGGTTTCGGTGATATGGTCTTACTTTTTCCAGTTAAAGTTCTTGCCGCTGTGTTTTGAAGTATCTGTAGTGGTCTTATTGTGGTGTATGGTAGGCCCAGTAGTAGGGCGTTACAGTAGTCAGTACTGGCAAAGATTAAGGCTTGTAATACTGAGCAGAAGTTGGTGTGCATTAGTAGTGGTTTTAGTCTTCTCAGTCATAAATTTGGCATAACCTTCTCTTACTTTTTGAGATACATGTTGTTTCATACTTAATTCTGAATCGATTATCACTCCCAGCTTTCGTACTCTCTGCTAGTTGTATTTTTTTGGTTGTGTTTTAGTGTAATTGGGTTCTGAATGATAGTTAATTTTTTCGTTCTAGATGTAAGAATTCAGTTTTCTCTATGTTGATTACTAGTTCAATTTGGTTTAGAAGTTGTTTTATTATATCTAGGTACATGTTGGCTGAGTTTAATGTTTTCTCAATTGTGTCGTCGATTGGGAGCATTAATTGAATGTCATCTGCATAGATATAGTGTGAGATTCCGAGGCCTGCTAGTAGGTGACAAAGGCAGCATATATACGTTGAACAGTGTGGCAGATAGGAGTTCCACAGGGATCTGCCCTGTTAGGTTTATTTTCTCTGACATAACTTCTTTGATTTGTACTTGGAAGTATCTTTTATTTAGGTAAGATTTGAACCACTTGATTATTTTGCTTAGTCCTATTTCTTCTAATCTATTTATCAATATGTTATGGTTTACTGTGTCTAATGCTGCTGATAGGTCAAGCATTACTAAGATGTATTGTTTACCGTTGTCAAATCCTCTCATGATGTTGTCCATTAGTGCAAGTAGTAGTGTTTCCGTGTTGAAATTTTTACAGAAGCCATGTTGAGAGGGGTACAGTATATTATTGCTCTAAGTGTTCTGCTAGTTTTTGTATGGTTTTTTTCTATTAATTTTGCAATTAGGGGCAGGTTTGATACTGGTCTATAATTGCTCAGAATTAGGTGGTCGCTGTTTTTTTTCTTTAGAATTGGTTATTGCCCTTTCTTTGATTATCTTGGCTTGTACTGTCCTTTTATTCTCCCTTGCTGCTGCAGGGCGGCAGCAAGGGAGAATAAAATATTTTTAAATAGACTTATTGCCCATAAAGCAGTCTCTCTCCCTTGGTAACTAGTGGGGCATGCAGCTGCAGCACTCATTGCCTTCAGAAAGGAGACTAGCTATCTTAGCCCTAGAAAGACAATGAGTGCCTAGACAGAAGGGAAGCTGGTATCCAGGAGTTGAAGGCTTACACTATTCTAGCAAGAGAAAAGACAGGAGAGACAAGGGACATAGAAAGCATCCTAGTGAATTTCACTATCACAACTCTGTTTTTTATTTTAATAAGAGAAAATATTTTCAGAATGTTTAGATAAGAGCTTTTGCATATTAATTTAAGCCCTTATATTGCACAGCTTTAGCGCATTACTCTTATTATCCAAACCCTTTAAACACTCATCCACTCAGCTTCCAGTGACCAGTGCTATGTTTAGTCATGATTAATCTTATTACTTGAATGTTAGGCACAAGGCACTTAAAATTCAGCTTACATGAACAGCCATTAG
The DNA here is from genome assembly GCF_901001135.1 of Rhinatrema bivittatum. Taxonomy (NCBI): domain Eukaryota; kingdom Metazoa; phylum Chordata; class Amphibia; order Gymnophiona; family Rhinatrematidae; genus Rhinatrema; species Rhinatrema bivittatum. The sequence continues at coordinate 307,967,712 of NC_042619.1, forward strand.
AGCATTTAAAGCCATAGGCATAGAAGCACATTATTTTCCCTAAATGAAAGTAGAATCAAGGCTAATCACCTATGTTGGTAGAGGGGAAGAAATTTAAAAAAATAAATAGATAAAAAGGTGTAGTGTTTTTAAACAATTTTTAAAGGTGCTGGGATAATAAAAAAAAATGGAGAAATTTACCTGATAATTTTGTTTTCCTTACTATAGACAGATGGACTCAGGACCAATGGGAGCACATAACCCATTGGTCCTGAGACCATCTGCCTACACGTTAGGAAATGATAGACAGAGCAGTGCCTTGCTCTGCCTACACTATGGCTGCCACTGTCAGCTTCCTTACAATACAGGCTACTGCCTTTACCTTAAAAAACAAAAATGACGTAGTTTGTTGTGGGTTACTGTGTAGAGCGGACAACAGTAGCTTTAACAAAGGGCCTGGTTTAAAAAGCATTTACTCAAGTAAAACTGGTGTTCCGTAAGTAAATGCACTTTACTCAAGGAAGGTTTTTGAAAATTGCAACAATGTGCCATTAAATTATCCACAGAATTTACTTGCATAAGTGCACTTTATGCAAGTAAATGGCTTTTGAAAATTACTACAATAGCTGTGACATTTACACACTAACTGCTTTTGAAAGTTACTCCGTTTCAAAAAAGTATATTTTCATTTTTTTATTAATCCTCAATTCAAGTACTTTTAGAATACAAGCTAATCTAATTTTACCTTCCCATACTGGCAGCTAATAACTATCACACTTTAATGGGCATATTATTAATATAGCAGCCTTACCAATGGTGAGTAGTCTTTAATAATGGATTAGTTTTATGAAAGAGAAAAGGGAGCTTATTTTTAAAACATTCGAGTTTTTCTACTAAGAATGAAGTATTTAAATGAAGCTCCCTTTTCTCCCCTCCCCCCCCTTTTTTATTTTTAAACTGGTCTGTAAATAGCTTTTACATGTCTGGACATAGGACAACCTCATCATATTTACAATAGTGCTATTTTAGAATAGTGCTGTTGTAATTGATCTTTGTGATAGTAATGTGTAACTTTTACCCTTTAGTATGCCATGCTTCTACAGTAGCTGCTTCTGCTAACCTTTTCAGCTACTGTAGCATATGAGTGGATGGCAATGTATCTATCCCTACATTGAAAAGTAACATTTTCAAACATCCCCTAGTGATGTTTTACTACTATAGTAATCCTGTCTCTCCATGAGCTGGACTAGGCCTAATGCAACAATAAAATGCTTTTAACTTTAGAGCCATAGTTTAATTCCATTCAAAAAGTATAAAAAAGAGTAAGTAGCTCCAACACATTAGCCAGCTTATATTCCAGGCATAGATAGTGGGCAATGGGCAATGCATTCAGTACTACTATACCTACCTCTTCATACATATAAATGAAGACATAGAAACACTACTTTAAATAGAGCCTGTATGTGCATGTTTAATCACTAGTTGTAACTTCCTATCTCCTTAAGTAAAACTGGACTACTTTTACTTGATTCTTTGTATAAATAGCAAACTAGCTTCCTATGGTAAAGAATATGCACCTGTAATTGTATACTGAACAAACAGTAAGAAAGCAACATGTGGTCTGTCTACATGACCCCTTATAACAGAACCAGAGTAGTACAGAAGTCCAAAGCAACTCTTAAGTATTGTATCCTCTAGTCAACAGCTGCTGCTTTTTTTTTTTTTTTAGGAACAGTAGTAAAGGTAGAAAGATTCCAGACTCATCTACTTAAGCTTACGTTGAAAGTCAATCAATAAAATAATGTTCTATGCAGGTGAGAGTAGGAAACTAAAAGATTAACAAAAAGAGGGCATAATGCTACCGGCCCATGGAATGTGTGTCTATACAATGTGTGGTTCAAATTCTGAATTACATAAACATTCAAATCACAAGAGCCAGAAGACTTAAGGGAGAACCTAGCACTTTATTTAATAGATTTGATTGGATTCCCCCATCCACCCCCTTACAAGAGACATACGTAATAAACCTCCCAAAAAAAAAAAAAAAAAAAAGCTGAAGAAAGGCAGAGCCTGCCCAGGGTGGCAGCAGAAGCAGGAAGGGGGCATGTAAACAAGCTGGCTTCTCTGTACAACACCAGCCATAAGTAGCCCTCTCTTGCTGGGCTGGCTGCCTCATTTTTACACCAGCCAGACCCCCTGTAGGTGCAACCCAAGGTTTTTCTGTAGGACACCTTGGCCTACCAGGGAATGCTGGAAACATTGAGGAACCAAGGCATTCAGTTGTTTAAAAAAGCTGCAGTCTGAGGTTCTGGCTACTCTGTACTCACACCATTCCTCAGAAAAACAATAAATAAAACAATTAGAAAACAGTTTTCAAGTATAAAGGCTTTTCCTCTCCTCCCCACTAATCAAACCTTTTCAATCTGCTACAGAAGGAAGCTGGCTTCTCTGTATTAACACCAGCTTTTCAGTAGACAGGAAGATGGACCTGGTTTGGAAAAAAAAACAAACACAAACTAAAGAGAAAGACCCATACAGGAGATCCTTTGTGCAGTGGGAATTTCTTCAACTTTCTTATAAAGAAAAAGAATACTCTGGTACCAAAGTGTGCAGCCTACAGACCTTGGGGGAGCTCTGCAACTTCTCTGTATTACATCACAAAGCTTCCACGTCTGTCTGGTGTTGATTTAACACATGGAGATTAGTGAGGTTTGGCTAGTGCTGACACTAAAATGCATAGTATGCGCTTTTTTTTTTTTTTTTTTAAACTTATTACATACATCCTAAAACTCTGAAAGATTAAAACCCTGGTGCTGTTCCTGAGATGGAATGTAGAGCATTTGCACCAGAAACTAAGACTGGTACTCCTATTTTAGCTAGAATTACCATTCCTGACTGTAAGGAAAATGCATGCAAAGGCTGGTTGGTAGATAAACAGCCCCATGATTTAAAGTGGACTGATTTTTAGGGAGGCTTTTTCAAGTATGATTCTGATCCACAGAATACTGAGAAAAATCCATGCATTCTTAAATCAGGTAACTGATACCTTTTACAGAGGAACTGGGCAAATTCTTTCTAGCACTGGATGGAAAAAAAAAAATCAATGCCCATTTATTTCAATATGGGGACTTGGTCATAAACCCAATGGGATGTTACTTATACAGAACAGACTGGCCTGTTCACATTAAGCAGTTACAAGAACAGTACTAGTTCCTCTACCACACCAAACACCAGGTATGAGAAGAATCTAGCTCATGGCCTCCTTCCTAATGCTGAATGAGATGGCACTGGATAGTGACTGCTGCTAATAAAGATCGAGGACAGGACAGTTTAGGGAGAGGGGCCACTCCCCCCCAGAACCTGAAGGCTTCTCTGTAGCCTACGCCTACAGGTCTGTGAGGAAAAAGCCTAACACTTTCAATATTTGAGCTTTTTGGGCACTTCCCATGGGAAGCTGTCCCTACCAAAGTGGCCATAGGCTGCAGTCCTCTGATAAATGGGCTTCTTCAGATCCAGATCCCTGGAATATACAAGTTAATTATTTAATATACAGCATTATTCAAACCACAGCATACCAAGCTACAGCAAACAGCACAGGGTTCCCTTCCATGCAAGACATGTACTGATCCCAGTTTAGTCATTCTCTGACAGATGGAGTGATCAAGTGACTTAGCCCTGGCAAATGTGAGACATTTAAAGATGCATTTCAGCACAGGCATTCCAGTGAAATGATTTAAGTTACTGTATCTACTACTGCCAAATGTCATAACAATTAACATTAACTGGCATGAACTTCTGACTTGCTCTCCCTGCTGATGATTAAGTATTGCTTACTCCTGATTCAACAATCCTTCAAAACCAAGTTTTCTAATAAGATTTTTACACATCAGCAAAGACAGGAAGAAATGAAGTCCAGTCAGTCCGTTAAAATGGTGGGGTTTCAGCCTTCCAATTTCATTAGCTTATCTCCATTACTCCCAATGGAATATTTTAAGCACTCTGCTCAACTATCCTTTCAAATTCTGAACTACCCAGTTGTAGCTTCTCTGATTGATATTCTATTAATCCTTTTCTAAGCAAGAGCTTAGATCTTCCTCCTGGCTTGTCCATATCACAATCCCGGGAAGCTACAAGTGCTAAGAGTTGATTCCAAGATTCCATACTTACCCCTTTCAGGGCTACATAAACTGCACTTCCAAGGCTAACGATCTCCAGGTGCTGAACTCACTTTTGAACAGGAAACAAGGTTAAAGGTCTAAGAAGGGCCAACCCTGATTTCAGATAAGGACTTTTCTGAAAATAGAAGGGCATGATATGGCAGTTCAGATGTTCCCAACTAGTGGGCTACAGGAGAACTTCCAGGTATGCCATGAAATTCTGGCCCCCATTTTGAGAGAAGACAGGACAGGTCACAGCAGCCACTGGCAGCAAAAGTCTTCTTCACTCTTTCCCCATGTGTCCCTTCCACCAGCAGGAGTTAGTATTCCTTAGCTGCTAGCTCCTGCTGTGCTGGGTTCCTGCTGAAGTTTGAACCTTTACACAGCTACAAGGCCCCTCTGTGGTTATGACTTCCAACAGCATACCAGCTGAGGTAGCAGTAGCAAGAAAGGAGCACTATTTGCCTAATTTCTCTTGCTGGATTGAGATCCAAGTGGAGAAGGGAAGGTAATTGTGCACTGCAACAAAGTGAACTCCGTGCTGGGCATGCCATATAATAAGAGGTTGGGAACTACTATGGTAGTCCAAGGTAAACTACAGCCAAGGTTGTACCAAATTTGGAAAGCAGTTGAGTTCTGTAGTGTATGGTGGTGGGAGAAGGAGACTGATACAAAAGCAGTACACCTTGCAGGCATTTAGTGCCTGAAGAAAGCCCTGCATGTTTACTGTAAAAATCTCATGCTACTTTGGGCAAAGTCAGTCACTTAACCCGACTGCTGTCAAAGAGGTATGAACAAAATCAAAAAAGAAGTTATGTTTGCTTTTTATATTACCTGCAAAAATTCAAGTCTATATCCTAGAACTGCACCCCCTCCCCCACCCGGTTTTTCATGTTGCTTTGCTGCTCCCCAGCATGCATTACCATCTTTACCTGACAATAACACCAGGACGCAGATCAAAATTTTTCTTCACAATCTCCAGCAGCTCCCTTTCACTTTTCTGTGAAGTCCCATAGTGGAAAATTGAGATAGATAATGGATAGGCCACTCCAATAGCATAAGACACCTACACAGTTAAAGAGACAATTACAGAAGATTCCTAGGCAATAGAGAAACTGGTCACTTCTAGTAAAGCTGCTAACAAAGTTGTTTGTCCTGCCTGTTTGCATGCACTATTTTCAAATTATTTGGTTGCAGTATACAATGGAGCAGCTTTTTAGCTGGTAGTTTTCCTACTTGTCTGCTCTAATTTGCTAATCTACATGTTACAGTAAATAGCAAACCTCAACTCAGTATATATGAAAACATCCAGAAAGAACCAGTTGCCATACATACCTGAACAAGCACCCTTCTGCAGAGACCAGCCTTTACCAAGGACTTTGCCACCCATCGAGCAGCATAGGCTGCAGAACGGTCCACTTTTGTATAATCTTTACCGGAGAAAGCACCACCTCCATGAGCACCCCAGCCTCCGTAAGTGTCAACAATGATCTTTCGGCCTGTCAATCCAGCATCTCCCTACAAATACACAAGTTATGAGATCTTTCAATGAAAAATTAGCTATGCAAGTCGAACACTCTAGATGCGAGTTTAGGTTACCCATTTCCTACCATTAGCTTTTGGTAACCATATGCCTTTCTATCCTGAAGTGCTGGATGTTAACATATGCAAGAACAGATTATGTAGATCAGATGCATATGGCCCAACAGCAGACTAAGATAGCAAAAGTATTTAGTGCCTATGCAACAAAGCAATATTCTTGCTCAAGAAGTTTCAAATAATTTTAAATTACTACAGATTTTTAAAACTCCAAAGTCAAATGAAGCACCAATAAAAAGCTAAACATATGCAGAAAAGACAGCTCCCTACCTGAGGCCCACCAATGACAAAGCGACCACTGGGCTGCAGGTGGTAGATGGTGTCATCATCCAGATATTTTGCAGGCACAACAGCCTTGACCACTTTCTCCTTCAGGGCATCCCTCATCTCATCCAGGCAGATGTCTTCATCATGTTGCACAGAGACCACAATGGTGTGCACACGGATGGGGATAACAGCTCCACGATCCTGCATGTATTGTACAGTGACCTGAAGGAGGAAACCACACATCAGAATTGGCATCTTTGCCCAAGAAAACCAAACATTGAAAGTATTACTGGGGGAAGTAACATTTCCAGGGTGAAAAGCTATGAAGATTGAGCTGACCATTTTATTTCCTGGCCTGTTTTAAAAATCACTAGAGAAAAGTAAAGAGGTAATCCAGATACAAACATATTCAATTGTTAAGTATAATCAAATAATTATAAAATGCCCTACCAAGGACATGCAAAGTGATATAGAGTGTAGATGTCTGATGTATATTGCTTTAAATCTCCTTTGAGAATGATTTAGTGGAAGGTCAAAAAAAAGTTTTACCTTAAATTCTCCATTTATAACTCTTTAGTTCTTAGTAGCACAAGTTTAGAAAGGTAATAGAAAATAGGAGCATTTTACTGCCATGCTTTACAAATCCTTTACTTACTTGAGTTTTTGAGTCTGGTCTTAACCATGGTAGTGTGCTGTTACGACGCAGCTCTGCCATTTTGGCATTGAGTTTGTGCGCAAGCATAATAGTCAGGGGCATGCATTCCTCTGTTTCATCAGTAGCATATCCAAACATCAAGCCCTAAAACATAAGTCAAACTTTATAGAATTTCCACCATAAAATCTAAGTCCACAGTGTGCTAATAAACATTCTACATTTACTGCAGGATGAATGTTATTCTACCTTAAATTCATTCCCCACTCTGTGCAGATGTTATAGCAAGCAAATGTGTCTTGGCACAAGCATCACTTTACCTGATCTCCAGCACCAATATCTTCCTCATTCCTGTCCAGGTGAACTCCTTGGGCAATATCAGGAGACTGCTGTTCCAATGCCACCAGCACATTACAAGTCTTGTAGTCAAACCCTATTATGAAAGAAATTCAATACTAGTCACACTATCTAGAGTTAATGTAGCAACACCTTTACCGTCTTGCTCCAACTTTGAGGATAGGATAAGTGGTGCATTTAGCACTAACCACCAACATAATGAGAAGTCTATCCAGTTATTGATTACAAAGCTAAGACAGCAACTCACCTTTGGAAGAATCATTATAGCCAATGTGTTTGATGGCATCACGTACAACCTTCTGGTAATCTACAGATGCCCTGGAAGTGATCTCACCAGCAAGGAGAATCATTCCAGTCTTAGCAACAGTTTCTAAGGATTGAGAGCAAAGGGATTAGTGACTTGTGTTACTGAAGTCTGACAATACAAGTCAAATCATTTAGTTACTGATTTCTACAACACTTGTATTACTAATATAGCTATAGTACTAGTGAAAAGTTGTCACCAATAGCTATTAAACAGGGAAATATTAAGCTATTGTGTACATCCAGACTTAATTCAACAAATTATAGGGAGCCAAACAGAAGTGGTACAGCCAAATGTGTATTTTATCTATTTAAAATCTTTTTTATACCATCATTAAGTTAAATACCATCACAACAGTTTACAGGAAGGCACAAATTAAGGTTTGTTAATGTATTGGAACATACATTCTACATAGGTGCCATAAAGATTCGGTAACCAATATTATTTGGTTAAAGTGATAAATCATGTCCTTTTATATAGGTTTCATTCTAGATTACAGGTTTAGTTTATAAACTGAATATTTCTTCTATGTTAACAGTGTGATAAAATAACAGCGCACATATCGAGTTAAGTGTTGTGTTCTACCGCCTGCTCCCTTCTATTTTCTATTCTCCATTCTCTTTGTGATAGGCTTGTTTAAAAAGCCAGGTTTTTAAACTCTTTTTAAATGTTTTGAGATCTCTTTGTAATCTGATCTCAAGTGGCATGGTGTTCCATAGTATAGGTCCTGCCAGTAATAATGCCTATTCTCTAACTTGTGTTAGTCTTGCTGTTTTGACAGAGGGGATGGCTAGTAGTGTTTTGTTAGCTTATCTAAATTTAATAGAAACTGAACTCACCACAGGCAACTTTGGCATCTGGATCTTGTTTGAGATGGGCATCAAGGACAGCATCACTGATTTGGTCACAGATCTTATCTAAAAAATAAAAATCCACCACTTACAACTCAAGTACTCTTTGGGACTTCAAATTTTACTTCAGCATATAAGAGGCACATCTTCAATTTAGCTCTTATGACCAATTGCATTTTCTCTACACTCAAAACTATAGAGCAGGACTATCAACAGCACAGTGTACATATAAACTAGTGCCACAAAGACATCAGATACTACATGCTTAAAATTAAGGGCATGCAGATTTAATTGAATAAAAGTGCAAGTTAAAAAGCCTATCAGGTTTTTAGGCCAAACATAAAACTCAATAAATACACAAGTATAAATCTGCTTCAGAACACTAGTATAATCTATGTAATCATGACAAACTAGACCATAATACAACATGAAACATTACATTAATATGCATGACAGCTGCATAAGCTATAGCCAATTCTGAAACAGCAAAAATTCAGGGAATAGCATAACAGGGCAGAGTACTAACCACAAGCTTCTCCTCATTCATAGTCCTATTTCCTGCCTGCAAGCAACTTATCAAGTTTCCACATTTCAAATTTGATATTTGACTCGACAGCTCATAATGCAAAGCTTCACTATAGTAACTCTTAAAGCCATCCTTTGTCTGAATATAAACAGATACGTGGCTCTTGCATGCCCAACACTGCAAAGTGTACCAAGCTGTACAGCATTATTTATAAGTCACTAGGAAGCTTTCAGCCAATCTGATTCACTGGCTGACTCAGCCCTCCTTTACAGCTCATGTACAGTGTCCTACAATAAAGTGTGAATTAGTATGCTAGAGGTCACATGAGATTCATGTACAGAATTTGTAAACTAGTATAATGCAAAATTTCAGCAATTTAAAAGATTCTTTGGGGGGGGGGTAGTACCTTTCACTGCTTGCATCTTTATTTGGGCAAAAAACTGTTTATTGTACTCATCTGACAATGCTCTGCAAACATGCTTCATTTTAAGACTGAAGATACTTTAAAAACTGAAGATACTTTAAAAATTAAAGTCAAGAAGAGTCTTGACTTTAATTTTGTACATATTGTAAATATTATCTTGTAATTTTGTTTTTTGTACCCATTGCTATATTTTTCTTCTTGCTTCCTCCTCTCCCAGTTGTATTTTTCCTTGTTTTATTGTAACTGCTATTCCTGCACCAGTTCAATTCATCTAGTTTTATGTTCATTACACTAAATGTTAAATGTAAACCGGGTTGATGCGACTACTAGTCGTGAAAGCCGGTATAGAAAAATATTAAATAAATTAAATAAAGATAAGCACTAAAAAAATCTCAATATAAACTGTTTATATGAAAAATTCAGTGTAAAACAGCACAATATAAATTAAGCTGCTACTCTCTCATTCAGATTAGTGGTTAATGCTTTTCTTACTCTACCACACCCACTACCATACACCCCCACTCCTTAGCTCTAATAAAAGCAAATATACAAGTTTATTATACATCAGCAGTAGCCAATTCCTGTCCTCAAGAGCCACAAACAGGCCAGATTTTCTGGATATCCATGCTCATATGCAAATCTCTCTCATGCATATTCATTGGGGATATACCAAAAAGCTGGCCTGTTTTTGGCTCTTGAGAATGGCATTGGTCACTCGTTCCTTATACATGATCTAAAAGAAATTTGTGGCTTCAAGCCTCCTAGGACTACTCAAATCTTGCAGCCCACCAACCATGCGTTACCTTTAAACAGAACATAGCTCCTGTCAAAAGTGTGAACACCAACCTGCCAAGCACTGTCCTCATTATGCTATTAGCTACTATTTTTTCTTCTAATAGCAACATTCCTCCTAGTACCTAATGCAAACACTGCTACTGTGTCAGTATAGAAGTGGTACTATATCATTTAAGTTTTCAATTACAGTATATTAAGGATTACTATTGTAGTTTATGAATCAGTTTGTTTTAACAAAAGAAAATTAATTACAAGTCAAACCATCAACAGGCCCTGAGAAAGCAAACAGAGGTGGAAAAAAGAAAGAAAGCCGAAGCGCGCAGGTGCATTAACGCCATGCTATTAGATACCGGAACACAGGGTCCACTACAGCCGGAACCCTTCCCGCTCAGCGCAGGCGCAGTACGAAACGGCGAAGTGGGTGGAGGTACGTAAGCCGTGCTTTTCCCGAACATTCAGCGCTCCTAAGAAAAGCAGCCAGGCTGTGTCATTCCGCACCCAACGCTTCCACACAAGAAAAAAAAAAAAAGCCCCGAAATCTCTCGCCCTGCCACTGATCTGTTCCCATCGTACCATCGTATAAAATATATATATATATTTGAGGGCGCGAAAAGACTGCGCTCATAGGCAGTCACGCGCGCGAGAAAAAAAAAGGGGGCGCGCGGGTGCAGAGCAGCCTCACTGCCCCATGTGTGTAAACATACATAAATGACGAACATTAGTTGCACAGCCCAACACCAACAATTTCTTTAAAATTAAAGGTATTTAACTCGATAGACGGCAGGGTGACGTCACAGGCAAATCAACTGCAAAGAAAAAAAAAATCCCGCTCTGTCAAAGCGCGCGCATTCGCTCAGCAACCTGCCCTCCGTAGATCAAAGCGCGGGGGGCCACTCAGGATCTTCACCAAATTGACATGTAAGTCATCAGGTCTCACATGATTTAAAAAATTAAGAGTTAAACCTCACATCAGGTTGCGATATCTAACTAGAATTTTTCCCCACGAATCCCCCTCTCCCGCATTCGTACCGAGGGAGAGGGGATTACCATACCACCAGCTCCACAGCGGCTCACCTGGATGACCTTCTCCCACGGATTCGGAGGTGAAAAGGAAACTGCCCTCCTCAATCAGGGACTCGTGGAAACCGTTCACCTGTCCGTTCATGCTGCTAGGTTGCTATGGGGAGTCGTTAAAAAATAATATAATAATATTAATAAAATAGAAGTCTAACGCTACTGACAGACAAGCCTTTAAATAGGTCAAATAAATAGAAGCTTTTAACACGTTAAACTCTAGCTACTTCCGCCGCTATAAAGAGAATGAGGGGAAGTAGGGTGAGCGCGCGGGTATTTATAAACCTCCGTACAGTGACGTCAACCAGCCCGCGCAATCGGTTCCAGTTCCACCCCAGGCTGGCACCACTCCTCGCGCCAATGCGTCAGGCCAATGCAAAAGACAATGTGTGAAGGGAGGGAGAGAGGGGATCTGGGTCCACCTCGGATCGCACCACTTTTAAAATATTGGGGGAGAGACGGATATGATTCCGTAATATAAAAAAGCCTTTGAGCCCTCAGCTTTTCCTTTTGTTGAGTTAAGGTAGTGTTTGTAATTGTACTATAACTTTAATAGCTTTTCAGGAATATAAGTCGTAAGATAATGTTTGCAATCCGTATGTGGTATGATACACATTCCCCTCTGTCACTTGGCGCTGTTGGATCGCTCCCAGACTGTTGGTGCAGACCGGAAAGATCTGGCTCAGTTCCGTGCAGTCTGTAGAAGGTTGAGTGATGTCAGGACTCTTCTTCCTAATTTACATTTTAATTAAGTTTTTCTAGTAAAAAAATAAAACAAAAATAAATAACCTCAAGTAGCGCCAGTATTTTTTATGTTACTAGCATATGTGATAAATAGAAAAAAATACAAAAAAAAAAATAAATACATAAGTAGATTCTAAGTTCAAAATTAGGGGGCTTAAATGGAGAGAAGAGAAATAAAAGAAAAAAGTGGAAAAATGAAATATACTAGTTTAGCCCGCCATAAAACATTCAAAGCAGGACTAAACCATTGAATAGCTGGAGTTGTAGTTTTCCTTGGTTTAGTCTAAGAAAAGAAATGATGGTTAGTGTCAACAAAAATAAATCTATTACTTTGATAGTTCACAATACATTTAGATGACAGGAGTCTGGTGGCACCATATAGATTAATCAAGTTATTAAAGCATGAGCTTTTGAGGATAGAGTTCACTTCATCAGATGCATGAAATGATGTAGAGAAGAGGGATAAAATATATAGAGAGAAGGCATTGGATTAGGCAGGATATGGTGTGCAGAAAGTGTTAACTAGCATTTTAGCAGTGATGGCAAACTCCGGTCCTTGGGAGCCACAAACAGGCCAGGTTTTCAGGATATCCACAATTAATATGCAAGTCACTTTACCCTCCACTGCAGGAGGTACAAACTAACAGGGTCATTTATCAACTCAAGTTACAGCGTTTTCGCATGCGTTAAGCACCATGACGCTGGTATGATGCAAATTTTTAAAAGGGGAGGGATTGGGGAGGAGTCGGGGGGAGGTGTCTGCAAAAGTGGGTTGCCTTCACGAAGCCATATCGCACAAGATTGCACAGTTTTAATGCTGAAAATAACGACACCTTTTTCAATTGCGTTAAGCTGTATGATCTCATGCGTTAACCCCATAACGTAATTTGCGATTTTATCGCAAATTCCGTTTTGAGCATTTTTAGGCTGGGGAAGGGCCTGAGATGTGGGAGGAGAGTGGAGGGAAGGGCCTGAGATGAGGGGAGGGGAGAGAAGAGAGAGAGAGCCTATGGGGGTGGCACCATAGTAAGCAGCTATTTATGCTACTATAGGAGGAACACCTAGTAGTGGTGTAGGGGTTAGGGGCCACTTTTACATGAAGAGTGAGCTGTACGAACAGAACAGTACACTTTTGTGAAGATTTGATGTCCTTCGGAGTAAGGAAACTCACACAAAGATGAGATTTGTACAATTTTCTCTCGACCTAGCTTGATGTTTCCCAGGTAGAGAGTCCATCAAGCTAGGTTGAAAGAACATTGTACAAATCTCATCATTGTGTGAGTTTCCTCATTCCGAAGGTCAGTAATTGGGGCAGTGCCCAAGGAAGAGTTTCTGGCTTCTTTGGATCTAACAGAGGCGTACCTGCACATTGTTATTATTTGTAAGGTTTGGGGTGGACCCTTGAGCACTGTGGCAGGTGACCACGCCCACGGGGGGAAGTCCCGTGAGGGGCCACAGGTCAGGCTCAGCTTTAGGACACACAATACAGAATTATCTTTTATTACACAGAGTTGAGAAGCCACCAGAGGTGGAAGTAGTGAGTAGAGATGAAGCCTGGCTGGGCTTGTAGTCCCTCAGGACACTGGAACAGCGATCCCTCAATAGCTGTGCTGTAGTGGAGAGAAACTGAGATAGTGAGTACAGTGGAGCATACACAGAGTTCTGGTATAGCGCCTCGTTGGTTGATTAGAATTGTACACCACACATCTCTGTAAACAAAACTCTCCAAATTTTTCATGCATAATATCCATTAAAGAGAGGTTGGCCCCTTGCCCCCTCTTCTGTATATAGTATTTATTCTATTTTATTTCACTTTATTTATATATTTATTGCTCCGTTCACCCCTTCTTTATTTTCCTACTCCAAGTTAAGGCTTCCTTGTTATAATGTAACTGTATGCTCCTTATCTCTTGTTGATTGGTTAATTGTATATTCTGCTTAGTTCATTGTAAACCGAATTGATTTGATTTGTATCAAGAAAGTCGGTATATAAAAGCCTTAATAAATAAATAAAAAAAAATTACTCACACAGCGGTTTCTCCCGGAAGGTAACACAGAAGCTGGAATAGAGGCAGGCCCTCGAGGAGCGAGTACCTGGTTCCAGGGAACAGCTCTGAGAGAATATAGATGGTAACTCCCTGATGGTGTAGGTAGCGGTTTCTTCCAAGCAGAAGTGAGCTCAGGCAGCGAGTCCGGTAACATGGGCCCTCGAGGAGCGAGTACCAGTTCCAGACAGCGACCTGAAAGAAAAGAGAGAGGCCCCCGAAGAGCGGGTATCCCGATAGAGTAAGTCCAATTAAGGAGAAGAAGAGTAGCTAGGTACGAAGAGCGAATCCCATCCGTAAGGAGTCACTTCACCCCTTGCTAACTCGATTAGCTAGCGAACAAAGTAGGCTTTTGTATCCGGGATGCGTGACGTCATCACAGGGGGATGTCCCTGAGGTTCGCGCCAAAGAAGGAATAAGAAGCAGGGCCGCGCGGCACGTGTGCCCTATGGCAGCTGAACAACATGGCGGGATGCAGCGCCCAAGCCGGACCGGGGATGCCAGAGAGGACGGCAGGTAGACGCGGCAGCCAGGTGTCCATCAACTGCGGAAGGAGTCGCCAAAGAGGTAAGGAGGGCGGAGAGGAGACGTCGGGCAGCGACAGTTGTAACACACATTCCCATTTCATAAGAACATGACATAATGGGTCAGACCAAGGATCCATCAAGCCCAGCATCCTGTTTCCAACAGTGGCCAATCCAAGCCATAAGAACCTTGCAAGTACCCAAAAACTAAGTCTATCCCATGCTACTGATGCTAGTAATAGCAGTGGCTATTTTCTAAGTCAACTTAATTAATAGCAGGTAATGGACTTCTCCAAGAACTTATCCAATCTTTTTTTAAACCCAGCTACACTAACTGCACTAACCACATACCCTGGCAACAAATTCCAGAGTTTAATCATGTGTTGAGTGAAAAATAACTTTCTCCGATTAGTTTTAAATGTGCTATATGCTAAGTTAATGAAGTGCCCCCTAGTCCTTCTGTTATCTGAAAGAGTAAATAACTGATTCACATTTACCCGTTCTAGACCTCTCATGATTTTAAACACCTCTATCATATCCCCCCTCAACCATCTCTTCTCCAAGCTGAACAGTCCTAACCTCTTTAGTCTTTCCTCATAGGGGAGCTGTTCCATCCTCTTTATCATTTTGGTCACCCTTCTCTGTACCTTCTCCATTGTTTTTGAGATGCGGTGACCAGAATTGAACACAGTATTCACCATGGAGCGATACAGAAGCATTATGACGTTTTCTGTGTTATTCACCATTCCCTTTCTAATAATTCCCAACATTCTGTTTGCTTTTTTGACTGCCACAGTACACTGAACCGACGATTTCAATGTGTTATCCACTATGACGCCTAGATCTCTTTCTTGGGTAGTAGCTCCTAATATGGAACCTAACTGTTGCACTCGGGGGTGGACCCCTGTCCTGTGGCAGTACAGGGACTGTCCACAGGGGGTGGAGCACGGAAGGAGACAGAGGCCTAGCTGGACTTGCAAGGGCCGCAAGGGAGACAGGACCGGGATCTGCTGTGTGACCCCGAAGGTGAGTGGTCCCGTGTGCGGGACGACCGCGGGTGGGGTGCGTAACAGTACCCCCCCCCCCCCCTTCTAGGCCTCCCCCTACGTGGCTGGGGTTTCTCAGGATTCTGTCTATGGAAGGTCTTCAAGAGATCCTTGTCAAGAATATTCTGAGAGGGTTCCTACGAGTTCTCCTCGGCCCCATAGCCCTCCCAAGCTAGGAGATACTCCCATTTGCCTTGACGTCGTCGAACATCAAGGACTTCTCTTACCTGCGGAGAAGTATCAGGCTCTGCCGAGACGTGTGGAGCTGGAGGGTCTTTGCGAGAGGGCCATGAGACAAGAGGCTTTAACAAAGACACGTGGAACATGTTGTGGATGCCCATGGACCAGGGTAGCTGGAGCTAATAGGAAACGGCTCCCACTCTTCTGAGTATTGGGAAAGGACTGATATATTTCGGGGCCAGCCAATGAGATGGAAGTCGGAGACGGATATGGCGGGCACTCAGCCAAACTTTCTAGCCAGGTCGGAAGAGTGGAGCAGGTTGTCAGTGGAGATCCGAGGTGCGTTTAGTGTGCTCAGCAGCCTGCGAGAGACATTCTCTTATTTGAGTCCATACTTGGCGGATGGTTTGAGCCATGGATTGTGCTGCAGGAGTCGGAACCGTAACAGGAATAGGA
Organism: Rhinatrema bivittatum; assembly: GCF_901001135.1. NCBI lineage: Eukaryota > Metazoa > Chordata > Amphibia > Gymnophiona > Rhinatrematidae > Rhinatrema > Rhinatrema bivittatum. Next base: position 307,983,692 of record NC_042619.1, read on the forward strand.
AGAGGCAGACTGGGCTGCCTTCCAAAGACCACTGAAAAGGGAGACACGTTGGTGGCTGCTGTGAGATGAGTATTATGTGACAGCTCGGCCCAAGGCCCAAATTTAAACAAAACCTTAAAACCTGGCTATTTAAAAAAGCCTACTATCAATGATCTGAATCCTCAACTACTCTTCCTAACTGCCACAATCTCTCATATATTGCTTATATTCTATTAATACAAAGTTATATACTGTATTGTTTTCGTTTAGTTACCTTGTTATATTGTAAAGCGCAATGCTGAATTACTGTTTGAATGTAAACCGAGGTGATGTTATTTACGTACCCCGGTATAGAAAAATCTATAAATAAATAAATAAATAAATAAGGGAGAAGGTCTGACCAATCCTTCTGTTGGTCATTGACGTATGAACGTAGGAACGTTTTCAAGGTCCGATTCGTTCTCTCGGCCTGTCCATTGGTCTGAGGGTGGTAGGCCGAGGTATAACTCAAGGAAATACTGATTTCCTGTCGTGTAGCAGATGGACTCAAGACAAGTGGGTATAGTGTGCTCGTGCTAGCAGTTGGAGATGGATCTGACGTCAGCACGGGTACATATACCCCCACAGGGAGCACCAGTACTTGGCGGCAAACTGTGGTCCCCGATCGGAGACAATCTCCTTGTGGAGCCGGTGAAGTCGAAAGATGTTTCTCAAGAAGAGTTTTTCTAATTCCAGGGCTGATGGAAGACCCGGCAACGGGATGAAGTGCCCCATCTTCGAGAAGCGGTCGATTACGACCCAAATCACCGTGTTGCCTTGCGATGGGGGAAGATCCGTGATGAAATCTGTGAAATAGTGGACCAGGGTTCCGTAGGCACTGGGAGTGGCTGTAGCAAGCCCCAGAGCTTTCCTGTTGGCGGCTTTTGTGGTGCGCAAGTGGGACAAGAGTCCACATAACTCCGAGAGTCCTGTAACATGGTGGACCACCAATAATGTCGGCGCAGCATCTCCAGCATCCTAGCACGGCCAGGGTGACCTGCTAGTTTTGAATCATGGGCCCACTTTAAGACCCGCTCTCATAGTCGGCAAGGAACGACAGTCTTCCCAACTGGAATAGTAGTGGTTGCTGCTATTGATATACAGGCAGGATCGATGATATAACTAGGAACTTCTGAAAGATCCTCAGGTTCAAAGGATCGAGACAGCGCGTCAGCTCGCTGATTCTTAGAACCAGGTCAGAAACAGAGATTAAAGTCGAATCTCTCAAAAAACAAGGCCCAGCGGACCTGCCGAGGATTTAGAAGCTGAGCCTCCTTGAGGTGCTCTAAGTTCTTGTGATCCATGAATATAGTGAATTTGTACTGCACCCCCTCCAACCAGGGGCGCCATTCCTGAAGAGCTAACTTTACTGCCAGTAGTTCACGATTGCCAACTGTGTAGCGTTGTTCTGAGGGGGTGAACTTGTGTGAATAGAAGGAACAAAGAACTAACTTGCCCGTGGACGAGTGTTGGCTTAGGACAGCTCCGATAGCTGAGGCATCAACCTCTACTACAAACGGACGTTTGTGATCCGGGTGATGGAGACACAGACCAGAGCTGAAGGCATTCTTGAGCCTCTGGAAGGCCGTGATGGCTCTAGATGTCCAGACTTGGATATTGGCCCCCTTCTTAGTCATCGTAAGTGGGGCGACCATGGAGGAGTAGTTGACAATGAAGCTTCGATAATAGTGAAGCCTAGGACCATTGCAAGGCTTGAAGCCCAACTGGATGGGGCCAGTCACGGATTCCTTGGACTTTCTCCAGGTCCATGGAAAAGCCACGGTCAGATATTATATATCCTGAGAAAGGTTGACGAGTGCGTTCAAACAAACATTTTTCTAGTTTAGTGTGTAGATGATTCTCTCTTAATCATTGGAGGACAGTATGAACATGTTCACGGTGACTTTCGATGTCCTTGGAAAATATCAGAATGTCGTCAAGGTAGATGACAACAAACTTGTACAGGAGGTCATCGAAGATCTCATTCATGAGACGCTGAAAGACAGCTGGGGCATTACATAGCCCGAAGGGCATGACTACGTATTCATAATGGCCATTCTTAGTATTAAATGCTTTCTTCCAGATGTCATCAGATTGGATGCGTACTAGATTATATGCACCTCTCAAATCCAACTTGGAAAACACTCTGGCGCCTTTGAGGTGGTCAAATAGTTCACTGATAAGGGGTAGGGGGTAAAGGTCCTTGCGCATTATGGCGTTGAGATCCAGATAGTCAATGCACGGGCGAAGTCCACCATCTTTTTTCTTCACAAAGAAGAACCCTGCTCCTGCGGGCGAATCAGATGGTCTAATAAACCCCTTCTCCAAGTTTTCTTTTATGTACTCTGACATAGCCTGAGTCTCAGGCTGTGACAAGGGATAGGTTCTGCCTTTGGGAGGCGTCGTGCCCGGCAGCAGTTCAATGGGACAGTTGAACTTACGTAACGGAAGCAAAATGTCTGCTTTCTGTTTTGAGAATACATCACTGAATTCCACATACTGTGGAGGCAGACCAGGAAGCATTGTAGACTTCAAAACCTGGATTACGGGAGACACCGGTTGGAGACAAATAGCTTGGCATTTCGGACCCCACCGTATCAGCTGCAGGGATTGCCAATCGAACTGGGGTTCGTGAGTCTGGAGCCAAGGCAACCCCAGAATTACCGGATGCGTTGAGCGTTTCAACACGTAGAAGGATGTTTCTTCTTTATGAAGTGTACCCACTGAAAGGTGAATAGCCATGGTCCGATGGGTGATTAGACCGGGAAGATGTTCTCCTTGAATGGAAGTGATACAGAGACTCACCTCCAATGGTTGTAAGGGTATTACCAAGATTTTGACGATATTGTCCATAATGAAACTGTCACTCACTCCAGTATCAATGAGAGCAGTGGTGGCGAATGTGTGGGTCTTTTTGAATTTGACAATTTTTATTCCTTTTACAATATATAATGCAATAAACACCAAGTCAATAAACATATACATAACATTCGATAAAGCCGGGGTCGTAACAATCCCCGGCAGGAATCCAATAGGAAATTTCCCATACCCACTCTCCCCTGCCCCTTCCCCCAGATAGAGTGTCATTCTGCGTCATCATGGCCATCAGTCCAATGCAATGTAAAGCTGCAAGAATGGGTTAGTTACCCATGGGTATAACATCTAACGTTCTTCAACATGTATAAGCAAATGTCTTGATTGGTAGAGAGTATCAGATAAAGTGTAGGTTGACTTATCATCACAGTCTAACGCAATAGGAAGTTCTCCGCGTCTTAGGGAGTCTTATAGCATCCCAATACCAGACCAGTAGTAGAACTAACTAAACCGGACCTAATGAAGTAATGAAGGGTTTCCAGGTTGCTGTAAAAGTTGGGAGCCGGTGATGCCTGGAGGCTGTCAGGTAAGCAAAACGATGATATAGGTGGAGCTTCACCTTGATCTCCGGGAGCGAGGGGATAACCTCTGGTTTCCAATGGGAAGCTATAAGGCTACGTGCAGCAATGAACAATTGGGTGCAAAACTGCTGGTATTTCCTGGGTATAGTATCAGGAAAAACATGTAATAATGCCACTGCAGCTGTAGGACCGATATCAATTTCCAGGCGTTTACCTAGCCAAACAAATATCTCCCTCCATAAAGGAGCGAGTTTTGGGCAGTCCCACCAAATATGCAAGTATGTGCCAGTGGCGCCACAGTTACGCCAACACTTATCTGCAATGTGGGCATAAAATTTATGTAGTTTATCGGGGGGTAGGATACCACTGATACACCATTTTATAACAGTTTTCCTGAAGTTTGGTGGATATCGAGCAATGTCTGGCCGATTTCATAACATCACCCCAGACACGAGCCCCCAGCTGGATTTGCAGGTCTGTCTCCCATTGTTGAACAAAAGTACACTGTTCAATGCCCTGCTGGAAGAATAGTTGATACAGTTTAGAAATGGTGCCTCCAAGTATATCACTATATAAAAAGTAAGATTCTACCATAGAGCGGCCCGGCCGAAGGGATCCTGTGCATTGCAATGAGCGGATAAAATGGGTGACCTGCGCATAAGCTAAAAAGTTCAGGGGGGGGGGGGAAGATTGTATTTAAGTGCCAACTGCTCCACTGAGAGGAATTCCCCCTGAGATAGGAAATGCCCTATAGTGAATACCCCTTTCTCTCGCCAGCATTTAAATTGGGGAGAAGAGTGCCCAGGAGTAAATTGCTCATTATAAGCCAAGGACGATTGGTAAAAATAATTAAAATCCCCTACAAGCTGCTTACAAGTCTGCCCCCATATACGCAACGTAGTCTCTAGTGTCCATGGAATGCATTGTACTGGTCTCCAGACATCACGCGGCTGCCAAGGCATAGCTGCAAGTGCCATAGAGCCTACCATGGCCTGCTCAAGTTGGACCCACTGTTTGGGAGATTGGGAGCGATTAATATCCAGAAGAGCTCTCAATTGGGCTGCGTGGTAATACCGCAGGATATTGGGGACTCCCATACCTCCCTGCTGTTTTGGGAGATGAAGAAGAGCCCGAGAGAGTCTAGGCGGTCGCCTGCGCCAAATAAAATAAAAAATCTTGCGCTGCCAATTGCGGAGTATGGACGAGGGGATATATACCGGTAAAGAGGAAAACAAGTAGAGGAATTTCGGCAAAATATTCATTTTGACAATGGCAATTCTTCCTAACCAGGAAAACAGGCCTCTATTTCATCTACTCATATCTGTAGTAATTTTATCGACAAGCGATTGGTAATTTAACTGATATAAATCAGATATTTGAGATGATATACGCACTCCCAGATACTTTATATGGGATTTTGCCCACTTAAAAGGGAAGCGCTCCTTTATCTTTTGCACTGTCTCTGGGGTCAGATTAATATTGAGCAGCTCTGATTTATCAAGATTTACCTTTAGGCCTGAGACAGCGCTGTACATATCCAACTCCTGCTTAACCCCTTTGAGAGAGGACAACGGGTCAGTTAAAATCAGTAATACATCATCTGCAAATAAAGATAATTTGTACCAGGAGTCCCCCAGCTCGACACCCTTAATTTCTAAGGATTCACAAATTCTAATGGTGAGGGGTTCCAAGTACAAAGCAAATAAAAGGGGTGATAGGGGGCACCCCTGCCGAGTGCCCCTGCCAATATCAAAGGCGGGGCCATAACCGTTGTTCACCTTGACCCTCGCCTTGGGTTGATCATACAGCTTTTGGATCCACTGAAGGAAGTAAGGTCCAAATGCCATGTTTTGCAGGGCTGAGAATAAAAAGGGCCAGTGGACCAAATCAAACGCTTTCTCAGCGTCTAAAGAAAGCAACGCTGCAGGCTCGTTCTTCCTGTGAACCCACCACATTAAATCTAGTACCTTTCAGATATTATCAGCGGCCATACGATGTGGAACGAATCCCACTTGATCACTATGTATGAGAGAAGGGAGATATTTATTGAGTCGAAGCGCCAAGATCCGGGCTAGTATCTTAAGATCAATATTGATAAGGGAAATGGGTCTATAGGAAGCACATTGCGTTGGGTCTCGCCCAGGGTTAGCTAAAACTGTAATTCCTGCGACATTTGCTTGGGGTGCGAGAGACCCATCTTAGCGTTAGCTGTTAAAGAATTGTGCCAGGGGTCCAGCTATGGTATGAGCGCATTTCTTGTAATAGACTCCCGACAGGCCATCAAGGCCCAGGGCCTTACCAGGTTTAAGGGTCTTTATAACCGCTAAGATCTCCTCTACCATGATGGGAGCCTCCAGACCCTGTTGTTGGGCAGGGGTGAGACTCGGCAGGGTGACCCCCTGTAGGTACTTTGTTATGCTATCCGGACAAATAGTATCGTCCGATTTATACAGCTGACCATAAAAACCCGAAAATGCTTCCCTGATCTCCTTTGAAGCCGTCAGCATTTCGCCCTTGGTGCTCTTAATTTTGGAGATATTGTTGTGCGCTATCCTGGCCTTCAGACTACGAGCTAACAAACGCCCCGCTTTGTCCCCACCCTCGTAATAGGCCTGCTTTGTGATCTCCAAGGCATGAAGCAACTGAGCATTATCCAGTTTATATAGTTCCGACTTTGCGGCTAATAATTTTTGATAGCATCGAGATGATAAAGTTCTCATATGTTCCCGTGATAGAACCTTAATTTTATGTAGTAGTGCCCCCCTGGCTTGTTGCCATAGGCGCTTGCAAGCTGCTGCTCTGGAGATTAATAATCCCTGAGCAAACGCTTTGGAACACTCCCAAACGATACCAGGATTTACTTCGGGAGCAGTATTCAACTCAACATATTCTAGAAGTTGGGGTTCAAGCTTCTGGACAAAGGAGACATCATGTAGCAGTGATTCATTTAATCTCCAAAAACATTCCCCCCTGTCCCCGTCACTCACGTCCACTTCTAAGATAATTGGGGCATGGTCGGACCAGGAAATGGCATCAATATCCGCCTTTCGGACCCTGTTGCCCAGCTGCCTATCCACCAGAAAGTAATCTATTCGGGAATAGCTATCATGTGGGGTTGAGTAAAATGTGTAAGAGCGAGATTTAGGAAAGCGGGCCCTCCAGATATCTATGAGGGTCCAGTCAGTCATGAAAGTCTTTAATTGTGTGCGTAATGTCTGGGGCATGTGAGATTGCAAAGTCGAATTGTCCAAGCCCTGTTGCAGGGAGACATTAAAGTCGCCACCCAGAATTATAGAGCCCTCCGCATGGTCCAGAAGCAGGCTCTGGATTTCTGCCAAAAATGGGCCACAGTCCCTGTTTGGAGCATAAACAGCTACTAATGTATATACCTGGGTGCCCAGTTTGATTTTCAGTAGGAGATAGCGGCCTTTAGAGTCCGCAACATGAGAGATATATTCATAAACCAAAGACGCTGAGAGCAATATCCCCGTCCCCATGTACTTGGTGCCACCACTACAACCTGCATGATACACATGTGGGTAGGATTTATGCTCTAGTAGGTGGCCATATCTGGGCTTTAAATGCGTCTCTTGCTTATATACTATATCTGCCTTTTGATGCTGGAGTTCTTGTTTGAGTAGGAAACGCTTCCTATAAGTGTTTAACCCTTTGATATTGAGGGAAACTAGTTTAACCATATTGAAAACGTATGGAACACCTCCGCCAATGAGTGATACTCTGGCATACCACAAAGACCGGAAAATCTATGAGAAAGGGAACTGATGTTGGTGATCCCCGAACCCCTACCAGGGGTCGGGATGGACATTTCTTAACCCTATACAGCTGCAGGTGAGACTCTATCATGTGTGGGTTTAACACCAAAAGGGTCCGCTCTCTTTCCCTGCAGACCGCAACCCTGGGGGTACAAAAGAACAGTGCAGGCGAACAATAAGTAGCCCCCCTCCAAATCTCTCCACATATAAACAGAAATATATCTTTGAATAACAACATTAAACTGCTATGCAAGATAGCCGGGTGTTCCACCATATAGCTGTATGCATGACATCAAAGAGAGTTATTATGGTGGAGAAGCAAAAACTGAACCAAACCTCGTGGCCATGTAATAGTGGCCATGCGATAACAACAAGAAGAACAAACAGTCATCACCATCACCAAAGTTGTAATTCTGCAACTACTATGAAAGAGTTTCAGCCTTTGTCAGCTGGGAAAAGGCTAGCTGGTATGTTCTGCCGCCGAAGGCGTCCCCTGCTTGACCCAGGTCGTCTCCATCGTGGCGTGGCGTCCGTCAAGGTTTGCTTAGTGGAGGATGCCTCGGCGGTAAATGTGAACGCTAGGCCTGCCTCCTTGAAGGTTTGGGCTGCATCTTCCATCGATTTGATCTTGTAGGAAATCCCATTGTACTGAAAAAGTAGAGCGAATGGAAAGGCCCAGCGATACTTAATCTCTGCCTGGCGAAGGGCTGCCGTGGCCTCACGTAGCTGATAACGTTTTTGAAGAGTGGAAGGCGCCAAATCATTATAGAAGGCGATATTGAGGCCCTGCCAGGTCCAGCCAGGATGAGACCTCGCTAGAGCAATAACGTCCTCTTTCTGCTGAAAATTGAGAAATTTAAGGACGATGTCCCTCGGTTGGTTATCTCTCCGCTGCCCCAGAGCACGGTGAGCGTGCTCCAGCACAATCATCGGTGCAGACTGTAACTCTCCCGAGGGTGCCCTATGGTCTGAGATCATGGCTTTGCAAATGGCCGCCGCCGTTTGCATACCGTCCTTATAAATATCAGTTTCCGGCACCCCGCGGATGCGGAGGTTGGAGCGACAGGATCTATTCTCAAGATCCTCGATTTTATCTGCCATCGCTTCCACAGTGAGGGATATTTGCTTCGAGTGACTGCTGAGTGTGTTCAAATTAGCGCTCTGGTTGTCGGCCCTCATGTCCATTTCGTCCACGCGGTGCCCCATGGTAGTGAGATCGTCTCTTAACTCAGCCATGCTCGCCATGAGGTCCGCTTTATAGTTTTTAAGGTCCGTGCGGATTTCACAAAATCAGGTCCGTATTTCAGACCGTGTGGGAATGTTCGGGTGCAGACTTCCTGCCGTCCGGTCCGCCGTAAGTGCAGGTCCAGAGTCCAAAACGGCAGGCTCCGCTAATTCAGCCTGCTGCTGAAGGGCCTGCTCGCCGCCGTCATCGGATGGAAGATCCTCCGCAAGTTTACTAAATGAGAACTGCTTGAGGTCAGCGGCTCTCTTCCTCGCAGTCATCCTGCCTATAGCCGCAACTTGTCGCTTGGTTTTAAGTATAAAAAGACCCAGGTATCTTCCGATATGAACCAGCTTGAGAGCTTAGGGAGGGAGCACAGCTTTTATGCGGCCATCTTCTAGCGCTGCTTGATAGCGCCCCGAATGTGTGGGTCTTGATGCCAAGGAATACTGGAAGCAGGAGTTGAGGGCCAGAAACAGTTGCACCCAAGCTCGGTACCCCCCACCCCCCGGACTCAGGCGTTGCAGTTTCCCAGACGGACCGGGCAGAACTGCAGACGATGTCCAGAAGTGCCACAGTAATGGCAAAGCCCTTCTTTTCTACGACGGAGATGTTCAGTGGGAGACAACCGTCCCCGGTTCACCTCCATAGGTTCCACCGTGGAGGAAGCTGGTGGTGTTACGTTCCTTACAGGAGTGCTGGGTATGCTTGCAGGCCATACTGGAGAAGAGCTTGGAACAAGCAGGGCCATATTGTAAACCGTTGTGATGGCACCGCTTAACGACGGTATAGAAAAGATTTTAAATAAATAAATAAATAAATAAATAAATACTTCTAGGCGTCTTTGCCGGAGGCGATGATCGATCCTTCCGGCAAGCGAGATCAGACCCTCTAGAGACGGGGAGTCTCATGGACAGAGAGCTCATCCTTTAGAGCAGATGAGAGTCCATCTAGGAAGATGGCTTGTAGGCAATCCTCTTGCCACCCAAGTTCTGTGGCTAAGGTTCGGAACTCCACCGTGTATTCAGAGAGGGTCCTTGACCCTTGACGAAGATGGAGTAGATTGTGACTGGCGATAGCCATCCGACCAGGATCTCCAAAGGTCTGCTTGAAGAGAGCAATGAAGTCAGACATCTTGGAGAGGATGGGATCAGAACGTTCCCATAAGGGAGAGGCCCATGCCAGAGCCTTCCCTTCCAAATGAGTCAGGATGAAGGTGACCTTCGTGATCTCCTTCAAAAACAAGGAGGGCTGGAGTGCAAATTGTATAAAGCACTGATTAAGGAAGCCACAACAGAAGCGTGGATCCCCATTGTATCTAGGAGGTGCAGGAAGTGACAGAGTTGCTCTAGGAAGCATAGTGGCTGGGAGGCCCACAGGGTTGGCCATAGCAGTCTCTTGTAGCTGGGAGCATAGCTCCTCTACTGAAGAAGCCAGCGTCTCCAATGCTTGGTGATGTTGCTTTACTGTAGCAGCCAGTCCTGGTATGGCCCTGGAGGCGGGAGACACCGCCGAATCAATGGCCTTGGCAACCTGTTGCGCTCGTGGGTGGACCCCTGTCCTGTGGCAGTACAGGGACTGTCCACAGGGGGCGGAGCACGGAAGGAGACAGAGGCAGTGTAGAGCTTCACTACTGGAAGCCCGAGATCTCCCCGGGGGGAGCCCATAGGGACCCGGGCTGCTTGGACTTAGGTGGGCCTCGCAGGGTCTCCTGGGAGAGTATAAGTCCGGCATGCCCACAGCCACTAGAGGAGCGCTATCGGGTTCGAGGCTGGAAACAGGTTGGAGGAGAACAAACCAGAATAGAGATGGTGAGGACAAGGCTAGGGACAGAGCCAGAAACAAACAAGGTCAGGTGAGCAAGGTCAAAGTCCAGGAATCAGTCCGAGGAGTGGTCAATGAAGCAAGGGTCAAGATACAGAGGTCAGGCAAGGTCAAAGAGCAGGCTGAGGTCTTTGGCAGGCAGGTCAGGAACAAGCTGAAGTCTTTGGCTGGTGGCAGGCAGGCAGGTGAGGAACAAGCTGAAGTCTTTACTAGTAAGTCAGTCCGGGGTAAGACCAGGGAGACGAACAACGAACACTGGAACAAGCAGGGCAAGGAAGCAGGTACAAGTAGGAATGGAAATGGAACAGAAGGATCCTGGAATGAGACTAGGAACAAGCAAGCAGGAACACAAGCAAGGGCAATCTCAGGAACAAACCGATCCGATTGCCAAGGCAAGGAAGTGAGGCCAGGAACTTCCTTTTAACATGAGTTCAATCAGGGTGTGCCGCAGAACAAGGCCCTGCCCTGGAACCTACATCAGGGCGGCTGGTCTGCGCGTGAGTAAGGGCGTGGCTAGCTGCTGAGACGCCGAGGCCTGGCATGAGACAGGACCGGGACCTGTGGTGTGACCCCGAAGGTGAGCATTCCCGTGCGCGGGACGATCGCGGGTGGGGCGCGTAACACTAACATTGTGTAACTATAGCATGGGTTATTTTTCCCTATATGCATCACCTTCCTCTTATCCACATTAAATTTCATTTGCCATTTGGATGCCTAGTTTTCCAGTCTCACAAGGTCCTCATGCAATTTATCACAATCCGCTTGTGATTTAACTACTCTGAATAATTTTGTATCATCTGCAAATTTGATTACCTCACTCATCGTATTCCTTTCCAGATCATTTATAAATATATTGAAAAGCAAGAGTCCCAGTACAGATCCCTGAGGCACTCCACTGCCCACTCCCCTCCACTGAGAAAATTGTCCATTTAATCCTACTCTCTGTTTCCTGTCTTTTAGCCAGTTTCTAATCCATGAAAGGACATCGCCACCTATCCCATGACTTTTTACTTTTCCTAGAAGCCTCTCATGAGGAATTCTTTCAAATGCCTTCTGAAAATTCAAATACACTACATCTACCCGTTCACCTTTATCTACATGTTTATTAACCCCTTCAAAAAAGTGAAGCAGATTTGTGAGGCAAGACTTGCTTTGGGTAAAGCCATGCTGACTTAGTTCCATTAAAACATGTCTTTCTACATGTTCTGTAATTTTGATAAATAGAACACTTTCCACTATTTTTCCTGGCACTGAAGTTAGGCTAACTGGGCTGTAGTTTTGTGGATCGCCCCTGGAGCCCTTTTTAAATATTGAGGTTACATTAGCCACCCTTCAGTCTTTAGGTACAATGGATGATTTTAATGATAGGTTACAAATTTTTACTAATAGATGTGAAATTTCATTTTTTAGTTCCTTCAGAACCCTGGGGTGTATAACATCCGGTCCAGGCAATTTACTACTCTTCAGTTTGTCAATTAGGCCTATCACATCTTCTAGGTTCACCGTGATTTGGTTCAGTCCATTCACACGGATCATCAGAGGTTTCTGCAGTTCATGGTGCTGGAGCAGCATTTCCAGTTTCAGGCTCTTCCCTTTGGATTGGCCAGGGCGACCCGCACATTCACCAAGGTAATGGTGATAGTTGTGGCAACATTACGGCACGAGGGAGTGCTGATGCACCCTTATCTGGATGACTGGCTTATCAGGGCAAAGTTGGAGGATGTTTGTTACCGTTCAGTGCAGAAGGTAATACATAGTCTGGAATCTCTAGGCTGGGTGGTGAATTTAGCAAAGAGTCACTTGGCTCCATCTCAGATAAGGCAGAATCAATAATCACACCTAGATTATGGGCTTGAGTAACAAACTGGAATTTTAAAATCCTCTACCATCAAAGAACTCAGGAAAACTGAAGATGGATACCGAGCTAACAGGGTCATTCATCAAAATGCATTAGGCCATTATCGCAGGTGTTGGGGCCCTAACATCTGTGATAATGCCATACTGCATGTGTTATTTATCACATTGCGAATGGAAATTTTCATAATTTGTTCAAAAGGGAGGAGTTTGGGTGGGATCTATGAAAATGAGGGGCATTAACCCAGTGTGTGATAGCGTAACCTTTTTCCTGGTGTTAAAGTGTGCGATAATTCACGATAAATATTGTGAATTCTGAGAGAGAGAGAGACTCTTTATAAGGCATTCATCGTAGTCAACTATATCACTATAGGAGGGCCAGCTAGTAACAAGGTGAGGTTTTGATGGTGGTCTAGGCTTTTGGGGCCAGTTTTACAAGCACAGTGAGACATAACGAACAGCATAATACACATCAGTGAAGATATGATGTGAATTTGAGTAAGGAAAGTCACACAAAGATGAGATTTCTACAGTGTTCTCTCGCCCTAGCTTGTTAGTACGCTGGTAGAGAATCCATCAAGCTAGGGCGAGAGAAAATTGTAGAAATCTCGTCATTGTGTGTCTCTCAAAATCAAAATCAAAAGCCTCTCATGTGTTATGGTTTTGTAGGAAATTGTGAACCCTGGGCCGAGATGAGAGATGTCTCTCTGCCCACAGGGAGGAGCCCCATGAGCCTCACCGTCGGTGGGCTTGGTCTCAGCGACGTAGGACACAGCTGTGAGAGAGACTTTATTAGAGAGAAAGATAAGGCATAGCCCGTGGAGTGGGAAATGCCAACAAAACACAGTTCTTGAGCAATAAGATATACCCAGGATGGTACTGCAGATGAGAAGGTCCGGTAGTGGCCCGCAGCGAGGGGTACACCAGGAGGTTTCTACAGGCTGGTGGAGATACCTCAGAAGTGCAGATCCGGTAGTGGCCTGAAGCACGGGGTACACCGAGGATGACTGTACTGTTGGTGACGAGGTAGATGAGGTCTGAGATACAGGAACCAGGCAGTGGATCTTGAAGTAGATGCAGCGATACCTTGCAGCTCAGGATATGTAGAAGCGATAATGCTGAAGAACGGTAGTGGCCCGAGGTATGGGGTACACCATGGAGACTTCAGCAATGTTGGTATCATAAGAACTGAAGAAGGTGCTCACACAAAGAAGTTCCAGAAGTAGTCCTAGGCAAGAAGGCCTTCCGAGGATCGGATAGCCAGGAAGCGGAAGGGCTCCCGTGGAGCAGTTACCCACCGCGTTTGAATGCCACATAGCGATACTGGAACAGGAGATCCAGGATTGGAGCGGATTTAACAATGAGAGAACTCTTTGCTAACTCGCCTTAGCAATGGGCCGGTCAGCTTAAGTACAGCAGTGAGTTGATGTCATCGGGAGGGGACGCCCCCGAGGTTCTCACATGACGTATACAAAAGGAGGCCCTTGCGCACACGCCTAGGTGATTCCAGAAGTAAGATGGCGGTCAGCAGCGCCCACACTGGAAAGGCAATCCCAAGGGGCAGAGCTGTGCAGTGAGGGAGGTGCTGTAGTAATGACGTAGGCCAACCTGCGGAGCAGGGAAGCCTGAGTCAGGTCTCCGATGACAAAGTGTGCTCAACCCCAAGGAGCGGGAAGCACTGGCAGTCTCTGTATGGCATGGAAGCATTGCCCCGAGGAGCAGAGAAGCACTTGCAGTCTCTGTATAGCATGAGAGCGTGAACCCGAGGAGCGGGAAGTGCGGACAGTCTCAGTATAGCACAGACGCACTGCCCCGAGGAGCGGGGAAGTGCTGACGGTCTTGTACAGCACGTAGGCAGCACCCCGAGGAGCGGGGAAGCACTGAGGTAGAACTCCCGAGTGGTGAAGGTGTTCCAGGGGCCGCCCCGAGGAGCAGGGAGCCTTGCAGGGTAGGACTTCAGGAGGGCGCAGGGCCAGCCTGAGGAGTGGGGGAGGCTAGGAGACCAAGTCCCCGTGGAGTGCGCACACTGGCCCCGAGGAGCGGGTACCAGACAGAGTCCAAAGTCCAAGTAGTCCAATAGCATAGCCACAGGAACATGGAGGCAGGAGCTAGTAGAGACGTACAGAACTTGTTGCCAAGTCGGTTAGCTGGGGGCGAAGGTGGAGCTTAAGTACCTTGATCCGATGATGTCATCAGTCAGGGACGCCCCCGAGGTTCCCGCCGAAGAGGCTTCAAAGGAGGGCCCGGTGGCACGAGCCTAGGAAGGCCCGGAGTTGACGAGGGTGGCGGTGGCGTCCCAGCCGCCATGAGGAGGCCTGAGGAACGTGGCAGTGGAGACTAGCCTGCGCCACAAGCAATCCCGGAGAGGGTAGGAGAACGGTGCAGGATGTGAGTAGACGCGGTCGCAGCTGTCTGCGACCAACAGTCATAACAACAAAATAACATTTTCCTAGGAAATCATGGGAACTATGCAGGCAAAAAGAAGGCTGGTGGGACATAGTGGTGCTCATTAGGAATGACTCTATTTTGGTGATAGAGGCCTCAGGAAGCAAATAAAAACTATGTATCTAGGTGGGTGGTTAACTGGTTGGAGGCGGGGCCAGAGGCAGAGCAGAGCCAGATTATGGAGAATACAGATAGACTCCACCTCCTACCCACTACAAATATCTATTTTGGGACCCTTACAAATAAGTTTTGGAATTGTTTCAAAACACACTGTATCTCCTTTTATGACCAAAGATATTTGCCAAGTGGTGACTTGAGCTCTATCTTTTGTTGGAGAGGTACAGCCTCCAAAACTGAAGACAATAGATGAGATGAGGGCTCACCAATGACTTGTACAGAGGCATTATCATCTCTTTTTTGCTGTTTATACCTCTCCCAAATCACTCTAGCATTTCTCTGATTCTTACAGAGATCCTCAAATAAAATCACCCCTTGTCCTGTTGTGGAGAAATCACCCTCATCAGTCTGCATCTTTTAGGATAACTGTTGCGCGTTCTGGCCGTGCTAGGCCCGCGCCCGGGTCTGCTTATCTCGCCCTCACTCCAGCGGGCCCCGGACCGACCTCTTCCACGGCCGCAGCCAGCTCCCTGCGCCCGCGGCGCTCCGTGGCGGTGTCCCCAGGCCCTTCGGGGCCTTCAACCTCCCAGCACTCCTCTCGGTGTGGCTCGGCATCCTCCTCCATGTCGGGTCTGCCGGCGCGCACGCACATGGACTGCCCAGCCCTTTAAAGGGCCTAGGGCGGGAAATCACTCCAAGGCGCGCAGCGATGACATCACCTAACCTCCATATATAAGGCGAGGCCCTGTCCCCAGACCTCGCTTTGGCAATCGGGTCGTCACCTCTGTGTGAAGCTAGTTGCCGTCCTTGTTCCTGTGCTTGTTCCAGTGTTCCTGCGTTCCTCGTTCCTGTGCTTGTTCCAGTGTTCCTGCGTTCCAGTGTTCATGTTCCTGAGTTCCTTCATTCCTGAGTCCCTTCGTTCCTTTGTTCCTGAGTCCTGTTCCTTGTCTTGCTACCCAGGTTGTACCTTCTCGGACTGATACCCGGTACTGACCTCTGCCTGCCTTTGACCATGCTCGGACTGATACTTGGAACTGACCTCTGCCTGCCTTTGACCACGCTCGGACTGATACCTGGAACCGACCCTTGCTTTGGCTGACCATCCTCGGACAGATACCCTGGCTTTGACCCTTGCGCTCCATTTGGATACTCTCTTCGCTTCTCCTGTGAGCACCAGGCCTGCCTGCTTTGACTCTACCTGCGGCCTTCTTCAAGCTGGACCACTAGGCGCTGCCTATCCTACCCGGAGGACCTTCAGTTCCTGTCCGTGGTCTCCGGTACTCCCGGTTCCAGTCTAGCTCGCCTGTTCGCCGATAGCCACACATCTCTTCTCTTGTTGGGCACACCTCTCCGTCATCTGTCCGGGAGACCCCCAGACAGTCCGGGAATCCAAGGGCTCAACCCGCGGAGCCCCTGGACCGTTTTTGGTGAAGTTCCTGTCAGCCTCTGTCTCCTTGTGTGCTCCGCCTCCTGGTGGCAGGCGCACTCAGGGATCCCTCAAAGGGCCTTACCAACCCTGCACCAGGCCAAGGGTCCACATCCAGTGCAACAGAAAACCTTTGATAAAATGTGCCTTGAACATTTTAATACCCCTCACAGAATTTTCTATAGCTATATTTCTTCTCTTCCTTACTACATTAATGGTTAATTGTGGGAGAAGTTCCCTAACAAGGAACATGTATTATCTAGTTCTTCTTGACCATGTTTTCCTGGCTTCTGTGCTTCTCTCTGTGCTCAGTGTATATGTTCCCTTGATCTCTCTGTCTTTCCCTATTTTCTCGTTTCCTTGTCTTTCTTCTTTGGCCTTATCTCTCTCTCTCCCGTCTCTTACACTCTTTACTTGCTTTAATGTTTCTTTTCCCACCAATACCGCATCCTCCCTGTGTTTCTCTTTCCTTCTCTTTCATCTGTCTCTTCTTTGTCTTTGTCCCATCCTCTCCTCTGTCTTGTCTCTCTCCCCTTCCCTTTCACTTAGGCTGTACCTCCCTAGCTCAATGAAATTAGAGGTTAAAGATTTAAAACTTGAGCTTTCCCTCTGTCTTTGGTTTTCTGCTTCTCTCATTCTTTTTTTCTCTACTTCTGCTGTCTTCTATTTCATTTCACTCTTTCAGTCTTTGTCTGGTATTCCTCTTTCAAACTCTTTCTTCCTTTGATATCTTTCCCTCGCTCAGTCACTGCTTCTCTCTTTTACCTTTATCCTCCTCCATGTCTCTCTCTCTCTCTCTCTGCTACTTTCTGGTCCTGTATGTCCTTTTTTTTTTGTTTAGTATCTTTTTTCAGTTTACAGAAAAGGATTCAATCCATTATTCAACAGAGCCATTAACAATCCAGTCGCAAATAGATATAACAACAAAAGAGCAAGCAATCTTGCAGTATGAAACAAATAGAACAAGAAACAGTTCAGATTTATAACTGGACTGTAAAAAAATACAGTATACCCTTCTCCCCACGCTTCCAAACCTATCCTCCCCTGCGAGAAGATGTATGTTGGCCAGATGGGTGGTGGGAGATACTCCAATATTATCTTTCTGGCACTCAGAGATATTAGAGCTTTTATCAATGGATTTTAAATCTTGGTGTATAGGAGTTGGAGGAAAGAAAAGTAAACAATTCTCTAGCATCTGGGGGACATTTCTAAATAGCCTGTATGTCCTTTTATCTAATTTTTGTGTGTGTCTCTGTGTGCCCCTCCCTCTCTCTTGTACTGTGCGCCTGCCTAACTATCCTGACACAGAAATTAGGGATGAAGGATCACAGCATTAATTCTGTCTGTCCGTAGCACATGCCATGCTGCAAAGACGTTGTGTGCAGAAAGATGAAAGGAGATTGTGGTTTTGCCTTGGTTCTGTCCCTTTAAGCACAGGCGGGGCCCTGTCATCTCTGGCTGGGCTATCACCATTGCAGCCCTGCTTTCCTGGAGAAGGGAATGTATGCGTTGCCTGGCAACCTCACTTCCTTACCTGCCAGCCCGGATGGGCATTCGGCTGTGAAGAAATGAGTTGGGGGGGATTTACACAAGGAAGTAGAAAGTCCTCCGGTAATAGGGCTGCCAGCTTTTAAAAACAGAAGAGCCAGCAGAGCTTCCAAGGCCTCCTCACTGTCTTTACTGCATCCCACCCTGCCCCAAGATTCTCTATGAATAAAGTGGTCTGGCTGCCATATTAGTCCACTTAAGAGCACAGAAATAAAAGGTTAACAAATAAAAACCAAAAAAATATTTGTAACTCCCTGTCCATCTGGGGTCACCTTCTTATCTTCGGGATCCTGGGGTAATCAGTCTCAGCTGGGTCGTGGGATTAAGAGCTGAACCAGTCTGTAGTCAAAGTGTTACCATTAGATGATCCCAAACTCTCACCATTATATACAGTTCAATCTTTTCTGTGGCACACAGGGGCCATATATATATAAGGTGATACCTTTCTTTTGGACAATACATTTCTTGAGTAGCTTTCAAGAGCTAATATTCTCTTCAGGTCAGAATTCAGATGAGCAAAATATAACATTACCAGGAAATATAGAGTAGTGTGGCTGCCGTAAGTGAATCATTAAATGCATTCCCACGATAGAGTGAAGGGGAAGGGATGAGAGGTTCATGAAGCAGGGGTCAGCCCTGGGCCCCACTGTGATGGCAGCAGCAGAAAGTGAAAGAGCATAGGCCGAGGACAGAGGGAGCATGTATTCTGCTCCCGGGTCTCACTGGTCCCATCCCCTTCTGGCTTCTCTGTGTGGAGGCACATTCTCCCTTACTACCTGCAGCTGCCATCACAGTCAGACCTAGGACCGGTCAGTTTGGTTTAGAAGAACATTATCTCTTGTTGTTTAGCCAGGTTTAAGTGATACAAAAAATGGTGGGATTTAAGTCCTCTAATAGGTCATTAATCAGAGGGCTTTTTTTGACAGAGACTGTGCATTTAGTAGAAGCAGAGTAAACAATAAGTAGGAAGAGGTAGGTGAAGAGTTTTTACTTGTGGTAGGGTGGACCAACATTGTGTTCCTTCTGTGCTTATTTCTCTGGATGTTCCTTAGATCTCCATACTGACATCTCCCAAGCATGGGCTCAATGTAGCACTTTTGATCCATGGTTGTGGCAACGTAATTAAAGGTATAAGCACTTCAGACATGCATGAAGGGGCGCACAGATTTTATATGGGCAAACACACATGTACCCATATAAATTACTTTATTGCTCCTAATATGATTATGGTAGTTAATGTAAGAGAAAGAGATGTAAATCCCAGAAAGAAATTCACAAGTCCAAATTCAGTATATTGGTCCTTTCAAAGGAAAAGAGGCTGCAGAACGAGGGGTCATGTGATAAGGGTGAAAGGGGTAAACTCAGGAGTAATGTTAGGAAATATTTCCTTACAGAGAGGGTAGTGGATGCATGGAACAGCCTCACTGAGAATGTGGTGGCGACAAAAACTATCTGAATTCAAGAAAGCATTGGCTAAATACAGTGGGGGGGGGGGGGGGGGGGGGGGGAGAGAGAGAGAGAGAGAGACTCTTTATAAGGTCTTCAGAGTTGTCAACTATTTATATCACCATATGAGGGCCAGCTAGTAACTCGACGTGAGGTTTTGGTGGTGGTCTAGGGTTTTGGGGCCAGCTTTATATGCAGAGTGAGATGTATGAACAGCACAGTATACCTCCGTGAACATTTGATGTCATTTGGAGTCAGGAAAGTCACACAATGTTCTCTCACCCTAGCTTGATGGTATTACGACGAGGGCCCATACCTGTTCTCCACCGATGTCTTCCCAAGGTGGCATGGGTCCTCATCAACGGCGTCCTTGCGGCACTGCATGTGCAAGAGATACGCCAAATTCTTATGGTCGGTATAGATGGTGATGGTATATTTAGCTCCCTCCAATAAGTGTTGCCATTCCTCAAGAGCTAACTTAATGGCCAAAAGCTCTTGATCAATGGCATAAGTTTTCTCTGCCGAAGAGAATTTCTTAGAAAAATAGGTGCAGGTGACAAGATTCCCCTCCTACGATGGTTGTAAAAGGATCGCTCCTACTCCTAGTGCGGAGGCATCTACCTCAATAATGAAGGGTCTTGTAGGATCTGGTTGTTGCTAGCAGGGATCTTTTATGAATTCCTGCTTTAACCGTTGGAAGGCTTGAATGACTTCTGGGGCCCAATTATGGACATCGGCCCCTTTTTTGGCCATAGCTGTGAGGGGTGCCACTAAGGTTGAGTATCCGGAAATAAATTGCCGATAATAATTCGAGAAGCCTAGGAATTGTAAGGCTTTGAGACCTACCGATTGAGGCCAGTCCAAAATCGCCTTAAGCTTCTCTGGGTCCATTTGTAGGCCAGTCTGAGAAATAATGTAACCCAATAAAGGTAATTCCTCATTGTGAAACATACATTTTTCTATTTTTGCGAATAATTAGACTAGGTGTTGGTTCACTGTCTTGGAAAAAAATAAGAATATCATCCAAATAAACGAGAACATGTGAATAAAGAAGATTCCGAAATATATCACTCACCATAGCTTGAAATACTGCTGGAGCATTGCATAGACCAAAAGGCATTACTAGATATTCATAATGTCTGTCACGAGTATTAAAGGCCGTTTTCCACTCGTCTCCCTCCCGGATTTGCACCAAATTATAGGCTCCTTAGAGATCCAGTTTAGTAAATATCTGTACCTCTTTAAGTCAGTCAAAAAGCTCGGTAATAAGGGGAATAGGGTATCGTTTTTTTCTTGTGCTTGCGTTCAGGCCTCGATAATCAATACATGGTCATAGAGATCTGTCCTTTTTTTTTTTTAACAAAAAAGAACCTGGCTCCCGCCAGAGAGGTTGACAGCTTGATGAATCCACGGGCCAGGTTTTCTTGAATGTATTGGTTCATGGCCTCAGTCTCGGGTTTCAATAGTGAATACACTCTTCCTCGAGTAGGAATTTTCCCAGGAAGTAAATCAATGCTGCAGTCATAGTCGCAATGTGGGGGCAGAGTCTCAGCTTGCTGCTTACTGAAGACATCGGCGAAATTGGCATACTGGTCAGGAAATCCAGCAAGAGTGGGTACGGAACAGAAGATGTTACAAAGGAGTGGTTTTATGGGAATCAGGCAGTTGTGGTGACAATTGGAACTCCAACTAGCCAATTGTAGTGTATCCCAGTCTATTCTGGGTTGGTGTAACCTCAACCAAGGCAGGCCTAGAATTATTTGGTTTACAGAGGAGGGTAAGACATAAAGACGAATAGACTCCTGGTGCAGAAACCCAGTAGTCATGGTTATGGGTCTAGTAATGCCCGAGATCCTATCTACCAGGGGCTGTCCAGATACTGATGAAATGGTAAGAGCCACCTTCAGTGGTTCAGTGGGAATCTGATATTGTTGAACCAGACTTTCTTCAATGAAGTTCCTGGTGGCTTCAGTGTCCAAGAAGGACTGCAGGTGAATGGAGTTATTGGCGATGGATAGAGTCACAGGAATTAAGATTTGAGGAGAGGAAGTTCCACAACCCAGGGAGGCCTCTCCCACCAATCCTAGGTCCGAGAGTTTCCTAGCTTCAGAGGGCAAGTTTTGGCATAATGACCCACTCCTGCACAATACAGACAAAGATTCTGTTGTTGTTGTTGCTGCTGTTACTCGGATGAAATCCTGGTCAATCTGCATAGGTTCCTCCATGGCGGCTTGGGATTCCTGAGGTTTGGGAGAGATGAGCGGGCATTGAAAGGAGGGCACCAAATGCACCGGGCAACAAAGGTAGCCCTTTCCTGAGATCTTTCCTGGAATCGGAGATCCAAGCAAATAGCTAACTGGATTAGATCTTTTAGAGAGTCTGGCAGGTCTCATCCAGCCAATTCGTCTTTAATGGATTCTGACAGATCCTAAGAAGATAAGTAGATAAGAACAAGCCATACTAGGTCAGACCAAGGGTCCATCAAGCCCAGCATCCTGTTTCCAAAAGTGGCCAATCCAGGCCTTAAGAACCTGGCAAGTACCCAAAAACTAAGTCTATCCCATGCTACTGATACTAGTAATAGCAGTAGCTGATGAAAAATGGCAGTAAAGCTATCCTCTCCCCAGCAAAGTCTTTAAGGAATTGATCCAGGTTATTCAGTAATGGATCATCTTGTTGCTATAATGGAGAGGCCCATGTCAAGGCTGGACCCTCTAAGAGGGAAAGAATGAACGTGACCTTGGTTTTGTTGGAGGGGAATAATGGAGATTGAAGTGAGAAGTGCATTTTACATTGGTTTATGAACCCACGACTCTGCTGTGGATCTCCATTGAAATGGGGAGGAGGAGGCAACCGAAGAACAGCACTGGGTTGCGGAGTCATCGGAGGTAATGGTGGAGTGGCAACAGCCAGAGCATCCATACGAGCTGCCAGTCTTTCCAAAACGTCTGTCACCTGATCCAGAACTCCCTGTTGTTGTTGCACTCAAGTGGCTAGTCCTGGAATTGCCTGTAAGGCTGTTGATCTAACGGATCTATGGCCTCCACTAACTGTTAGATAGCGTGGACCCAATGATAGTGTAACAGTCTTACCTCAATCTGGTGACTGAACAGAGGCTGCCGAGATGCCTGGGTGGGAGCGCAAGCAGGTCCAAGTCCAGGCAAGAATCAAGGCAGGCAGCAGACAAGGCAGAATCCAAGTCCAAACCAGGGTCAGAGGCAGGCAGCAGGCAAAGCAGAATACAAATCCAGGCAGGGTCCCGAGGAACACAGAGTGAACACGGAACAAAGCAGCACCAGCACAAGCAAGCCTGTAGCCAAGGTAAGGCTTGTGCTGGAACGCTGGGTTTAAATGCCTTCAATTTCCCACGCTAGCGCGGGGGCTCCTGGGAGGGATGTCGATGTCCTGTGGGGGGAGGGGCCAAGATGTCGCTCGTGCTGTGCTGCACAGTGTCGCAAGGACACCGTTGACAAGGGGCCCATGCCGCCTCAGGAAGCCGTTGGTGGAGAACAGGTACAGGCAAGAGAACATTGAAGTAATCTCATCTTAGTTTGACTTTCTTCACTCCAAATGATGTGAAATCTTCACTGAGGTGTACTGTGCTGTTCATACGTCTCATTCTGCATGTAAAACTGGCCCCAAAACCCTACATCACCACCATAACCTCATCTCAAGTTTCTAGCTGGCCACCCTATAGCATATAAATAGTTGACTACTATGTGTGCACGGCGCACTCTCTCTCTCTTCAGCCTTTGAATAAATTTACATTCATGCCGTGCGCTGCTATAACTATCGTGTGCTTTATGGCATTGATGCCATAACACACTTTGATGATTGACCTTGTTAGTGGTGTACAGAGTAACATACATAGGGGTAGATTTTAAAAAGCATTTACTCGAGCAAAACTGGTTTTTGCTCGAGTAAATACACTTTACTCAAGTAAGTGGGCTTTTCAAAATTGCTACAATATATGCCATTGAATTGTCCATAGGATTTACTCAAGTAAGTGCACTTTACTCGAGTAAATAGCTTTTGAAAATTGCTACGATAGTATGTCACATTTACATGCGTAACTCCTTTGAAAATGACTCCCATAATGTTAAAATAACAGACAGTATGCATATCAGAAAAATTTCAATTATACTAAGTCGTGTGTGCAAGAACTCTATAATAGCTTTAGATACACCATCCTCATCTTTTGTTGTCGATCAAAGACACTAACCAAGCTCCCAATGTGTAACGTTTGTGATAGCCAACAATACGTAGCCTACTTCAACTATTTACACATAAGCCTGCCTAAGAAGAAATGACTTTCGCAATGATTTAAGTCTTTGGACGCTCCATTTGTCTTAGTACTTTAGCCAGAGAGTTCCAAATAGAGGGAACCACAATGGAGAAAGCACAGTCTTTTTTTACGGAAAGGCGGGCTTGCTTCAGAGAGAGTATGTCTAGGAGGCCCCTTTTCTGTTTTGGTTTTTTTTTCCCTAAGGTCAGGGGGTTCACAAGACTGGTGAGGTCCTAGCAATTCATTATAAATCTTGCAGAATCTCACTCCTCTCTCTTCATCATGTGCTGCTTAGTCTGCATCTGCCTCCAGCTCTCCATCTTCAGCTCCCTAGAGCACATTCCTCAAGTCCACACCTCTCTGTTTCACCTCTCCTGATTGGCTCAGGAATTAATGGGCTTCTGACTGCCTCAGGATCAGAAAGCGGATTCCTCAATGATGTGGACTGTCTGTCTTTATATTAAGCTTCGGGATCCTACAAAAGAAATTAAAAGAAAACAACATCTTACTCAGCCTAGGAGGAGGGAGGGGTAAGGGCTGCATAATTTCGGAAACATGTTTTGCAGTGCTATTTTTCTGGAAAATACTATAAGTGCTGGTCCTTGCGTGCAGGATGCGTAGTGTTTTTGAGGGGTCACAGGGCAAATCAATCACACACACATGCTCTCTTTCACACAAACAGGTTCTCAATCACACACACACATGCACTTTCTCTCTCATACCCACAGACTCTCAATCAGACATTAACACTCAATCAGACATTAACACTCAAACACAGACACACAGGGTCTCAAACACACATGCTCACTCACTCACTCTCCCCCCCACTGAAGAGCAACTAGTGGCAGCAGCAGCCTCCTCTTCTTACAACCCTCGTAGCCTCAAGAAAGGGGTCCCATTGGCTGCGGGGGCTGACGTTGCTGCAGGCCGCACTGCTCTTCTCCTTTGGGCTGATGCTACACGCACTTGTACCTTAGCATGGTCTCTTCTTCCCGCAGGGGTGGCCGCCATATACTACTTGCTTTTCCAGGCTACGGGAGCAGGAAGAAGAGAGCATGCTGCTAGTGCCGCTGACTCCAGCTCTCCTGCTGCATTCCGCCCGGGGCTATCAGCATTTCAAGCCCGGGTGGAAGAAGAGTTCCCATCTAGCTGGGGCGGGGAGCAGCTGGGTCAGTGGGGAACCGAGAAGTGTGGTGGCACACCTGCGTGTGCTTGGGGACACACCAGTTGAGAACCGCTGATCTGATCTACAGCATTCTGTTCAATTCTGGAGGCCATATTTCCGAACGGATATAAAGGAAGTAAAGGCAGACCAGAGAAGGGTTACCAAAATGGTGCAGTGTCAGACGTGGGTGGTGGAGATGAATGCAGAATGCAGGGGCTGGAGATGCTATAGGTTTGCAGGGCATAGTCATCCAGTAGCAGAAGTGTAATTCGAAAGGTGGAAAGGCAGAGGTGGCCTAACATCAGGCAGCCCTTCTGCTGCTGTGTCCAGCTAGTACTGTACATAATGCTTATAAAAGAAGCAGCTCTTTGAATTGTGGTGGCAGGAATGGGTCTGGTGAAGACATTGTCACCTGACAGCATCTTCATTGCAAGGAATTCTCCAGGGAGCAGCCTCCAATTGCCAGAGCACAGTTCAAGGTCTTCATGTTGCTCTGCTGCAACCAACGGTGTAAACAATTATTTTATCAGTGAGTTGCTGGAGCTCAGTCCAGTTCTTCTGTTTCCACAATATATATCATTTCTTTCTTATTATCTCCTGAATCCCCCTTCCCTTTCACCTAGCTTCCACTTTCCACATAAACTCATAATTTTCAAGTTCAATCTGATGGCCATCAATGTGTCATGCTTTCAGTGGAAAATAGAGACAGAACAGATACTACTGTTACTTCTAAAATTGTATATAGCGCTATAAGAGGTACACAGCACTTTACAAAAACACCTATGTGCCAGTACCTGCTCCACAAAGTTTACAAGCTAGTCAGGATAGATGGACAAAACAGTTTTGCATTTTGAGAGAAGCATGGATAAGTCTCAAGGTAGGTTACTAAGTTGTTGTGATCTTGCTTGTTATGCAGCCTCCCAACCACCAGAGGTCCCCATGGAGCTGCTCTACTCTCGCTCCAGTCATAGTCTCTGTGACCCCATGACTCAGCAGGGCGCAACTTATTTAACCCTGACTCTGTCTAAGCTTGGTGCCTTGTTATTGAGTCTCCTCTGCTCTCTGCTTGGCCCTGTTCTGCCTTGGACTACTTTCTGGTCTCTAGGCCTTCCAACTTTATTTTGCTTTGCCTTGTGATCTTTTCTGGCCTTCTGTTCTTGCCTTGCCCTGTGGCCTTCTCAAGCCTTCTGCTCTGGCCTTGCCCTCTGGCCTTCTGTTCCTGCCTTACTCTGTGGCCTTTCAGGCCTTCTGCTCTAGCCTTGCCCTGTGGCCTCAGGACTTCTGCTCTGGTCCTGCCCTCTGGCCTTTTCTGGCCTTCTGTTCCTGCCTTACTCTGTGGCCTTTCAGGCCTTCTGCTCTAGCCTTGCCCTGTGGCCTTCTCAGGCCTTCTGCTCTGGCCTTTTCTGGCCTTCTGTTCCTGCCTTACTCTGTGGCCTTTCAGGCCTTCTGCTCTAGCCTTGCCCTGTGGCCTTCTCAGGCCTTCTGCTCTGGCCTTGCCCTCTGGCCTTTTCAGACCTTCTGCTCTAGTCTTGATTTGTGGCCTTCTCAGGCCTGCTATCTTCAGGCTTTTGTGTTCCTTGTTCTGTTCTGTTAAGTCCTGCCAGCTGCCAGAACCCAAGGGCCCAACTTGTGGGGGAAGTGGCTAGTATAGGCCGAAAATCCTCCAGCTCTGTCTGCGTCCATCCTGAAGCCCTAGCCGAGCCTTTAACCATAATGTAAGTGGAGTTTATTTGAAGACAGGGACCTCTGACCTAATTGGGTAGCTCTGCAAGAAGTTCAACCTATACTCAAAAACAATCTATATAAGAAAATCAGGAGATGGGGTGGATGGGAATTAAAGCCAGAGAAATTAACATTTCACCCCTTAATACTTCAGTACAGAAAGCATGCAGATAAAGCCATGAAGTCACTTCTCCTAACTTCTCTCCCAAGTACCAGAGAAAATTGAACAGAAAGGGAAGCACCAAGCTTCGAAAGTCAAAGAAATTATCATTTCACCCCTTAATTCTTTTACCCAAATGCAAGAATTTAATAGAATGCTTTATATACAGGAGAGAGAGAAAGGAGGCATAAGTGGAAGAGACAGAAGAGGCAGGGGAGAAAGGGGAAAACGTGTGGGTGTAAGGATGAGAGCTGGGATACAAAGGAGACAGAGAAGAAGCACTAGGGAGGAGAACTGTGAAGAAGTACAAGGCAGAGAAGAGCATGAAAGAGGAAAGAAATGGAGTGAGATGAGCGACAGTGGCTGCAGTATGGGAGGCAAGGGAGACAGAGAAGCAAATATAAACTAGCAAATAGAAAATGAAAAAGGCAGATGAAAGAGACACAGAGGAGAAAGACGCAGGAAAAGGACTGAAACACAGGGAAACCTGGAGTGAGAAAAATAGAACAAAGATGATGAAATAGGAAAAAGGGAAGCTTGAATGAGACAGAACAGAAACAGAGAAAAACAGACACACGTAAATAAGAGGCCCAAATAAGAAACAAAACAGAATAAAAAGGAAAAGAATGAAATAAAAGCATACAAGTAGGCAAAGGATCAGTACTCTTAAATCTTAGTGAGGGACACATGGGAATCTCCAAGCATTTTCTTGCTTCCGTAGGCGTTTTGCCAGAGATGGTCGCTGAGTGGTTCACGCTCCCTGGAAACCTCCGTCCTGCAAGTAAAGATCATGATGCTCGCCAGTTATAGCAAGTCTGACAAGCAACTAGCTCAGACTGCTTCTCCCTTCTGCCTGCCTCCTCCCTGCTGTCCTGATTCTGTCTCGCACTTGTAGCCAAAGCTCTTAATGTAATGCGACAGATTCCTGAAATTTAAGCTGAACGACTGTACTAGTTTCTGTTTACTATGAAGAGAGAGTGTGTGTGGTCACCAGCTGTAGCTTAATCATTCCCATCCCCAAGAATGCTGGGAACTGTGGACAGGGAAGACAGACATGGCTTCAGCCCATCACGGGGCGTAAGGTCTTGGCAGTACCGTCAAGAGGGCCCAGGTATTGATAATTAGGAATCTGGGAGGGCACCAGTGGACAGGAGGCATAGGTAGCACATTTGTATTACAGGCTAGGGAGGTGTCAGTAAGGGAATTTTGCCTGAAATGGCCTTTAGTAACAGACAAAAGGATTTGACATTGGTCATTTTGCAAACATGCATTTACTTTAAAATTCACAGACAGGACTTTACTTTAGGCCTTGCCTGGCAGCACCTTGGTTTCGACGAGACCACTCGTCGAAACCAGGCATTAGATCGGTACTGGTTAAAAATTGCCCTCTACAGTACCAGCTCAGAGGGAAGACTGCCTCTAACATATTGCTTCTCAGCCCAGTCCTCGGGACATACCTAGCCAGTCAGGTTTTCAGATTAGCCACGATGAATAGACAAATCTTCTCTTGCGCATTCATTGTGGATATCCTGAAAACCTGACTGGCTATGTGTGACCCTCAGAACTGAGTTGAGAAGCACTGCCCTAACAATGTTTAAATATTGGGTCACTAGTCACTTAGAGCAGAGGTAAACCACCCTGGTCCTGGAGTGCCACAAACATGTCTGATTTTTCAAGCTAATCACAATGAATATGCTTGAGGTATATTTGTATGTACTGCCTCTACTGTATGCAAAACATAGCTCATGCATATTCAGTGTGGATGTCCTGAAAACCAGACCTGTTTGTGGCACTCCAGAACCATAGTTTCCTACCCCTGGCTTAGACAGAGGAGTGCTCCCTGCTAGGGCATTGGGTCAGTACTGGCTCAGAGGGAAGAATGCCCTATAACATCATATTGAGATATCGGGTTAAGTACTGGCTCTGAGAGAAGAATATCCCTAACACCATGCTGGGACATTGGGTCACTGTTGGCTTAGAGGGAGGCGTGTCCCCTAACACTATGATGGGGCATTATATTAGTATTGGCTCAGAGGGACGAATGCCATCTAACCATGTTGAGATATTGGGTTAAATACTGTCTCTGTGAGAAGAATACCCTTAAAACCATGCTGGGGCACTAGGTCTGTATTGGCTTGGAGAGAAGGGTGTACTAACTCAGAGGGAAGTGCTTAAACACCATGCTGGGGCACTGGGTCAGTGCTGGCTCAGAATGAGTATGCTTCTTTGAAGATTGCCTTACACCTCTTCTGCAGCTTTCTGGGGCTAATGCAATAAGACGCGCATTAAAGCGGGGGCTCGTATTAAGCGCCCATTTTCCTAACGTGCACCCAGCCATGGCTTCTGGGCGCCCCATGCAATATTTTAACGAGCTGCTGCAGTACAAAGGACAAGCGAGGGAAGAATTGTGCGTCCCTAGTGCTCAAATGCGTCAGGCGCCCACAATTGCAACAGGCGCTCAATACGAGCATCCGTTTTATTCTGCTTCAGGTTGATTTTGCCCAATATACACGCACAATAGCAAGGGACAAAATTGGCCTGGAGCATGTATTTTGTGTGTATATATATTGTGTGTCCAGAATTTTTTTTTCATCAAACCTTTACTTTTAAACACTGCAAGTGGTAGATTTAAACACTGCAAGTAGTAGATTTAAGCATTGCAATGATACTAAGTAGGAGGAACCACAGAGGACAGTATTTTTAAAATTTCTCCTATGCCCTTGACTCGCGGATTGATTTAACAGCACCTCTGAGGCAGGAGTTAAATTTGCCGTGTTAAAAAGTGTGTGTTGGGCACCCAGAGATTTTCTGCATTGGGTACTAATAGCTAATAGCCTCATCTACATGGAATCTACATGTGATGAGTACTATTGGGTGCACGTTTTGGGTGCGTGCTAATCTCCTTATTGCATTGGGTGCTAGTCTAGCGCGTCCAAAACGAGCATCCAACTGCGTGTAAACCTGTGCATTAGGATGGGTGCACTGTATTGCATCGGCCCCTCTGTGTTTTACCTAATGGAACCAATACTAAAAGGGGTTGAATTAGCACAAGTCTGAAACTTGTGAGCAGTAGGGCTAATTGTCAGAAGTTCAAACCTGTCCATTTGCGCTTTTTTTGATACATTCATAATTCAATCATCTTACAACGTCCTGTAAACCGTTATGAATTAGTGATTCTCACATGGAATGATGGTATATAAAACATTTAAATTAAATAAATGAATAAATAAATCTAAAGTGGAAATGACAGTATAATGAAAACTAAACTCAAGGTTTATGTAGCACTCTAGTGTAAGCAGCTGAAATGTGGACAATGTACAGGAGACACCTCAAGATGCTGGAGAAATACTATCAGCATCACCTGAGGAAAATCCTCTGAATCCAATCATTAGATCAATGTACCAGCATCAGTGTCCTCACACAAGAAAACACCCTCAGCATCGAGGTCATCTGACATCAACTTTATCGGGCCGGCCATATCATCTGGATGCCTGATTTTAAACTTCCAAAGCAAGATGTATTCTTTAAGTTCCGTCAAGGCATATACTTCAGAGGAAGTCAGAGAAAACACTTCAAGAACATTGTCAAGGCCAGCATGAACAAGAACAACGTCAATACCAACTCATGGGAGACCACTGCCCAGCACTGCCCCAGATGGAGGAAGAGTGTGCTACAAGGATTTCAGCAATCTAAAATCATACATTGGCAACAGGAGATGGAAAAGCAGGAGTGGCAGAAACAGCATGCCATGAAATGAACCAACAATCCAGGGTCTGTTCAGAAATACACCCAAATTGTGTCATTCACCATGGATTGGCCTCATCAGCCATCTTCAGACCCTCAGATGGGGCAATCATGGAAAACCATTATCCTTGACTGTGAGACAGGGCTAGATTTGGAACTGCAGCAGCCATAGGCACGCTTGGTGGGTGGTAGGGGAGTGGTGTCCCCCAAAGAATGTACAGCAGGTCCTTCCCTCCTGCATACCCCTTCCCCTGATTATCCCCTCACCTCATTTCCTGCGGCCCAGCCCATAGCAGCAATTGAAAGCAAGGTACCTGGGAGACAGCACATGCTCATATGACCTGTGGTGGACCCACTCCCTCCTCTGCATGAGCTTCCTGGAGTACATTTTCAGTCGGCTGATTCGTAGGGTATATTCAGCACTGCAGTCATGCCACTGAATATGCCGGGCTATCTTAAAGATAGCCAGATAAGTTTATCTGGCCATCTTTAGGTCAGGTCAGTTGCTCAACTAGAATTAACCAGATAAATTATCTGGCTAACGCTGAATATTGGCATTAGCCTGTTAACTTATCCAGTTAATGCAACTCCTCCTCCTAATAATGCCTCCTGCCTGCCCCCGGAATAACTCCCACTTATCCGGCTTCATTCTAGCCAGATAATTAGTATCCAGCCATAACTTTTAAGTTATCCATCTAAATGGCTTTTGAATATCAACCTTCTAGTTACTAAGGAAATCTGTGCAGGGCAGGGCCCATTCAAACTTCTATTGCTTTCGTGGGCCAGTTGGGAGGAGGAGGGGTGGGTGTGGAACAGTTCCATCTGGATCCCCACTGGCATGCTTCAAGCTCTGGGTTAATGCTGGCGCCAGTACCACCATCTTGATGGCATCTTCAAAATTTGGTTCCAGAGACAACAGCCTACACTGCCTATGGGTAAATCTGAACCTGGTCTGAGGGGTAACCAATGCTTGTGATATACATACATATTTATACAGAGACACTAGGGAACCAGCATTTATTTCTCATAAAGTCAGATATTGCGTAATAAAACTATACAGAATTTCCCCTTTTAAAGCTGGGAATCAGCTAAGGGCATGTTCTGCACCTTGTTCTGTTCTCATAAATGTCACCTGCTCGTTCCGATTTTCTGATAAGCTGTTTGCAATCTCCCTGCAGGCCTGCTGAGCCCCTCGTGTGCACGGCTAATTAGGTTTCCTAGACGCAGCTCCGGCATTTCCAGCTCAGAAGTATCTCCAATAGATTCCGCCCTACCCCGAACCGGCTCCCTCTGCGGTTTTTCTCTCGCTCTCTGCCCGATGCTTCGCAGGCCTTGGGGGACATCATGTTCCTTCCTGGGAACGGGGCTTGCTGCTGGTTGCCGTGGTAACAGGAGGCTCAGCCTGGCCTGCTGCACCAAGCACAGAGGCCACTGGCTGCCTGCCAAGAGCAGAAGAGCTAAAAGGATACGATGTGCTGGAAAAGCAGGTGTGGAAGTTGATTTTCGTTATTGATTTTCATATTTCATGCATTATTATCTTCTGCTGACGTTGGGATGAAAGTGCAGTGTCTCTGCACCATGAAAGATAATGGAGCTTATGTAATCAGGAACAACATGAGTTATTTTCTGCCAGGGGTCAGAGAAACTTCCTATATAGGAGACAGGAACCCATCTGCGCATTTTATTTCATCTATTTTTTTGTATGCATGCATGTATGTATGTGCGCACATACATGTACGCATATTTTATTTATTTTATTTGTGTTTTTCTATACCGGCATTCACGGAAGTTCGTATCATGTCGGTTTACATAAAACAAGGGGTGAGCAATACATTATAACGTACATAACTATAACAAGAGAGTATACTTTACAATTTATAACAAGTGCATAGAAAAATAAGTTACAATAAACAGGGATGAATCTAACTGGGAGTAGAATAAGAGGAAAGATAGAGGTTTAACAAGAAGTAGAACGTTGCAGTAATTGGTAATGTCTATTTACTATGCGTGTGTGTGTGTTCTGTGTTGTGTCTACATATTACAATCATATTTTTTGCATTTTCTAAATATCAGCTTACATCCCAGGCATGAGAAGAGTGGTCATGTGATGTGGTGTTTAATGATGTACACATCCTCCAAGCCCCCCAGATTTCCTCTGTATCTGCTAGTGGTGCTGATGTCAGTTGTCAGCTTCCCATGCAGTCATGTGATCACAGAGCAACAGCTGCAATCTGTACCTAACAAAATGGGAATGCAGCAATAGGGGCGGCTCAAGGCAATCTGCTTGCCTGAGGCGAGGTATCAGATGGCACTCTCCCCCCCCCCCCCCCCCGCCAAGACATGGCACAGCTTTAATCATTGAGGACCAAGGAAGGGATCCCCTTGGAGTCCGGCCACTTCAATGATTTCAAAGGCTGCAGAAGGGGAAAAGCGGTAGTCATAGTTCCCAGAGAAGTGGTAGATAAGTGTCACCGATAATATTTCTAGGAAGCTGGCAACCCTGCTACACTCCTAGGAACTCTATGACTTGTCTCCCACAATTCCCCAGCATTTGCCACCTGGAGAAGTGGGAGATGGTGAATGGTGGGGGTCTGTAAATGGTGGAGAGGTGTAGTGAGGGTCTCCAGCACCCGGGGGCCAGTGCATTTGTGTTTCCTCTGCAGTTCTCCCCCCCCCCTTTCTCCCCCACCATTGCATCACCACATGGAACAACTGGGTGGGATCGCCTTTCACTGCGGAAGGGCAGGAACCCAGCCAGCACATCAACATGGCGTGCTGCTGTGCAGGGCCAGTGCTAACATTTTTGCAGCCCTCTCCTCCATACACACAAGCTGGTGTGTCCCAATAGGTGAGCTAGACGGTCGCCTAGGGCACCAGCCATTAGGGAGCAGCAAAGAGCAGCCATATGGGACCGCGAGTGGAGCCCATCCCACTCACAGCCGAGAGGAATAGAGACTTAGCGAGCCACAAGCTGCAGAGACTCGGCAGGCCGCAAGCAGCAGCCATCTTGCTTGCAGACGAGAAATGCAGACACTTAGCGGGCCACGAGTGGCACCTCTGTTTGTGTGTGTATGTGACTTAGGGACTGTGTGTGTATGAGAGAGCAATAGTGTCAATAAGAGAGAAGGAGGTAGTCTGTGTAAGGGTGCGTATAGGAATGAGACAAGGAACCTAAGTGTGTGTAAGAGAGGGGGCCTGTCTGAGTGAATGAGGTCAGGGCTGGAGCCGGGCCTGGTCCCGGTGCGGAGGGGGATTGGGGGTGCAAAGCAGAAGGTTCACCTAGGGTGCCTAATACCCTTGCATCAGCCCTGCATACACACACAGGCTGGCTCCATTCCCTCTCCTTCATACACACACATACGCTCACATGCTGGTTTCACTCTCCTCTCCACACATGCTGGCTCACTCCCTCTCCTTCTCTCACATATACACACTGGCTCTACTCCCTCTCCTCCAATCACACACATGCTGGCTCCACTCTCTCTCCTTCATACATACACACACGCTGGTTCCACTCCCTCTCCTCCACACCTCCTAGCTTCACTCCCTCTCCTTCACTCACATACACACACACACTGGTTGCACTCCCTCTCCTCCAATCACACACATGCTGGCTCCACTCCCTCTCCTAGACACACACACACACACACACACACACACACAGGGGTTGGCTCCACTCTCTCTTCTCCATACACACACAGGCTGAGGCTGGCTTCATTCCCTCTCCTTCATACATATTCACACACACTGGTTCCATTCCCTTTCCTTCCCACACACACTGACTACTCTCTTTTCTCCACACAAACACACGCGCGTAGGCTCTGGCTGCAGCTCCAGTTCCTTTCCTTCAGTTAGGTCACGGGCCTTGTCCACCGATGCCGCCAGGTGAGATGGGATTTCCTGGCAGCCACGGGCTTCCTCCTCTTCTGCTGCCAAGTAGGATATGCACCCCCGGTTGCCGCAGGCTTCCTCCTCTTCTGCATCCAGGCGGGATGTACTCCCCCGGCAGCTGCTGGCAACCTCCACCTCTGCCACCAGGCGGGATAGGCGCCCCCGGCGGCCATAGAACCTTTTCTTTTTTAGATGGGATGGGATCCCCTGCCCCCTACGTGCCCCCCTACAGCCTGGCGCCTGGGGGCCTTGGCCCCCCTCGCTATGCCACTGAATGGCGGACTCTTAAGGTCAGTGCAAGGATATTAGGTGCCTTGCGCGCCCTCCTTCCCAGCCCTAACCACACACAATTAAAAATTGTACATTTATAATAGATTTTACATGAACAATAATATTCATAATCTTCTGAGCTAAAAAATAATCACAACAAATATATTAATTTTACATGCTGTGATGCCAACCAGAAAACTCTGCAAAAAGTCATTTGGAACCCATATGGTATTAGGCATATTGTAAAAGTGTGTTCGATATGGGCTTTACCGTCAGAAAGCCATGAGTAATCTGAATTTCAATTACAATATAGTAAACCTTCCATACCAAAACAGCACTAAATGCCAGCAATCAAATGGTAACAACCTTACCAATCAAAAGGCAATACTGCAAATATTACACCAGGTTCTAACACCCAATACACCTCATATTATTAAAACATAACAAGCTAGACTGCTTTAGATCTCTACATAGAAATTACATTCCAGCTGAATACCTCACCTCAGTCATGCAGGCAGAACACAGACCCTCAGCAAATACAGAATAAACAGACCATAAAGTAGGAACAGCAAAATGCAGATAAAACCTGAATTGGAAACTGCAAGAAGTCAGAATCTTTATACAGTGCAACAGTGGAAAAACAAAAATACCATCCTTATAAAACAATAATAAAATCTAGCAATATGACACATCAAGCATAATTGTAAAACTATACTAATAAACGAAATATTTCAAAACAGCTGATGGACAGAACATCATTCAATAATTAAACTCAGGAAAATTTGTAAAAAGTTTTCAAAAACCAATAAAATATTTCAAAACAATAGACACAACAAATAATATCCAACAATTAAAATGAATAAGAATCTAAAAAATTCCCCTCTCTCCATACCTGGGATCTTTTGATTTTCTGTCACTCTGAGATTGTCATGGATTGGGGGAGGGGAGCCACACATACTTTATCCTCTCTTACACACACACATACGCAGGCTCTCTGTCCCTCTCACACACACATACACACCCCTACATACAGGTTCTCATGCACAACCACACTCACAAATGCATGCAGGATCTCAGACAGACAGACACAGATTCTTTCACATATCCTCTCTCTCACAAACAGATTCACACATGCATACAGGCTCTCACCGACACAGACACACACGCACGTTGGCACTGTGAAAAGAGATGTAAATGTGAGTCCTTTGTGCTGCAGCATAGACCCTATGAGGCTTATGCTGGCAGCTGGCAAACACACCCTGTAGTAGGACAGACCGGAGCTTCACCTACACCAGCTACCTCTCCCGCAGATTGAGCCCTTGGGTTCTGGTGGCCGGCAGGTCTTAGGCTGTTCCCTAGGGTGGAATCTAGAGCATGAGTCTAATGGCACACTGGGTGTCAAGGCAGGCAGCAGACTAACTGAGTTGGAGACAGACCAACATCAGGGCAAGCAGCTGACAAGGGTATTCAGGCCCAGGCAGCAGGCAATCATAGGTCCAGGTAGCAGGCAATCATGGTCAGGTCTAGGCAGTCGTGGTCAGGTCCAGGCAGCAGGCAATCGTGGTCATGTCCAGGTGGTAGGTAATCATGGTCAGGTCAGGCAAGCATTCTAGTCCAGGCAGCAGGCAGTCGTGGTCAGGTCCAGGCAGAATGTCAAGATCCAGAGAGGTAGTCCAGGGGGAGATGAAGACATACAGAAGACACTGGATGAGGCAAGGCTGGAATCAGGAATGCAGGACACAGGAATCAGGAACTTGAAGCAACACACACTGCAAGGCAGGAGACCCATTGCTAAGGTGAGGTACTGCTGTGGGACCATTGCTTATATAGGCCAGGAGGCTGGCGTCATCTGGAGGCATGACTCGATTCCTGCCACAGGGCCTATGTTATGTGCACGCGCCTATGGGAAAGCAGCAGCAGCAGCAGCAGCAATGGTCGGTGGTGTTTGGAAAGGATGGAATGCCACCAGAAAGGGAGGTCTCTGGCAGGGTCATGCAGCAGCAGGAGGGGTAGTACAGTGGCTTACGGACTGTCCCATGAGCCATTAAATGTAACAGGCACTCACACAGAGGGCTTATCATCTAAGTTTGTACCTGAGGCAATGGAGGGTAAAGTGACTTGCCCAAGGTCACAAGGAGCAACCGCAGGACTCAAACCCTGGTCTCCTGGTTCATAGCCCACTGCTCTAACCACTAGGCTACTCCTCCACACATGGGCATACAGCCTTTCTCATTCACCTCCCCCCAGCACGTCATGGTGTGCCTTCCTACTGCTCACGGAGTGAGAACCCCATCAGCTTATCATTTGCAACCCTGCCGCTACCATAGGATCTTCTTACTGCTAGTGGGGACTGGGAACCCTGCTAGTATATTACTGAAGTGTGCTGCTGCCATAGGGCCTTCCTACTGCTGGTGGGGAAGGGGAACCCTGCCAGCATGTCATTGTGCGCCGCCGCCGCAGGACTTTCCTACTGATGGTGGGGAGTGGGAATCCTGCAAGCACAGCATTGAGGTGCGCCGCCACCACGGGGCCTTCCTACTGCTGGCCGAGAATGGGAACCCTGTCAGCATATCATTCGGCAAAGCTGCCCTATGGATGGATCTTCCTGTCAGCGGGGTGTGGGAACCCCGCTGGTGTTAAAATACAAAATTCAAAGTGAGGCATCCGCTGCAGGAGTATTTTGGGGGACAATTACTGCTGCTCCAAAATTTTGCCACCTGAAGCTACTGCCTCACCTTGCCTGTTTCGAGAACCAGCTCTGATAATAGTGATAGTGCAAAGTACTAGAGATGAATACAAGCTCCTCCAAACACTGCCCCTCCACATAAGAATACAACACAGGCAGAAGCTTTCCTTTCACACATTGCCCCATCACAAAACAGGTATAGGCAATGACAGTGCAAGCTTCTTTCATACAAACACACAAGCACACTGCCTTACCACAGAACAGGTACAGCAGGGGCAGCAGCAGCGCAAGCTTTCTTTTCACAAACACACACAATATACACACTCATACTGTCGGATCATAGGACAGGTACAGCAGGAGCAGCCACACACACACTGCCATCACAGAATAGGTATAGTACAGGTGGCAGCAGTGCAAGTTTCCCTCATTCACACACACACACACTTCCCCATCACCGCATAGAAACAGCACAGGCAGCAGGAGTGCACATTCCCCAAGCACTAAACACACACATACGCACGCACACACACACACTGCCCCACCACAGGCCTTTTTTAATACTATGTAAAGGCCTTGTAGTCTCTTACAAAAAACCATGCTGTAAATCAAAGATGATATCACCCTCCATGCACTCCTGTTCCAGGGTGCATTTATGGTATGTGCCATTTAGGGGGTATGAGAACATAACATAAGAATATAAGAAATGCCATACTGGGTCAGACCAAGGGTCCATCAAGCTCAGTATCCTGTTCCCAACAGTGGCCAATCCAAATCACAAGTACCTGGCAATTACTCAAACATTAAATAGATCACAAGCTACTATTGATTATTAATTACCGTAATAGCTTAAAAAAAACAACTTTTCTTTATTGAAAGTGTTTTGTTTAATATGGACATAATTTGCATTTCTCAAACATAGACAACAATATTAAATCCCCTATCCCCTCCTCACCGTCCCCCCCCCCCCCCCCCCCCCCCAGCAGGAACTAGAGTCTCTCCTCCATCTAGGGCCTTGAGGAATCCCAAGCAGAGTCGTGGTAGATATATTTTGTAGATCCAGTAATAAGTTCTCTCTTGGAAGGCGGGAGCGTCATCCAGAATCTGCTCCAGATGGAGAAACAGATAGTCTGTGCCTCCATCCTCTGAGTACTGGCCGTCGTGTGTTCATTCTGTAGCAGGGTAACCAAGCGAGTATGCCAGTGACCGCCCTTCGGCCTGTCTTTTGTAATCCACAGTGCCATTATCGTTTGCAGAGCAATTAGTAAGGCTTTACCTAGAAACACTTTATCATGTTCAGACAAGCAGTCCAGAGAATCATTTAAGAGGCGCAATAAACATAATTTTGGTTCCCTTTGTATCCTTGTATTCAACATCCGCCCCTGTCTAACTAGGACTTCCTCCCAGAATAGCACCAACTGCTCACATTCCCATAAACTATGAATATACGACCCTTGTTCCTTCTGATATTTCAGACCCAGGTCTGAGTCACTTAATTTGGCCGCATATATCCGAGTAAGGGACAGGTACGTACAATGCAGTATTTTAAACCTTATCTCACGTAGAACAAGGTTTTCTGTAATAGTAAAGCATCCTTCAAGTACTTTTAACAACTTCATCAAACGTCATGGAGATATCTGCTTGTTTTACCCACTTGTCTTGAATAGCCTTCAAAGCAGAATGATCTATTATACCTTTCAAGGCCCTAGAAAAGGTAGAACATGAATTACCTTTCCGCCTCCCAGGTGTAAAAAAGTCCCTTAACCCTTCCCACTGGAATCCAATCGGTTGTTTCCCAAACAGCGCTTGTATAATAATGCTTCTTCTGTAAGTATGCGAAAAAGTCTTTTGAATTGAGCTTATAAAGATCCTGAAGTTCACTGAAACTCCTTAAAACCCCCATCCCAATTTTGTAAAACTGATGTAAGCTCTTCAATCCTTTGCTGCTCCATTGCTGAAATACAGAGCAGTCTAGTCCTGCTGGGAATTGAGGGTTGCCCCCCAAAGGTACGGGGTAGCTCAGCTTCCAAGGCGCAGTTTACTTAGACATAAAAAGCACCATGCACTCCTCACTGAGGATATTGTCAGGTGCTGTTTGTGAGAGGAAGGAACCTGTGATCCAGGGATCTGCATAACATTTTCAGGCCCAAATGGCTGTAACCCATTCCTTCAAGAACTCATGTGGCGTATACCTCCCCGTCCCATCTAGCCAATCTTGTATATGTCTCAGCATACACGCCAAGTTATATTCCCTCCAATTGGGACACGCCAGGCCCCCTTGAGTTCTTTCCAGTTTCAGGGTGCTAAGTGCTAACCTGGCTTTGCGGCCTCCCCACAGATATCTTCGCACAATACGGTTTATACGATCAATCTCCCCCTTTCTTAACCAAATCGGAATGGGTGTAAGATTAGAGCCACCTTGGTAGTTCTATCATTTTAAGCAAGAAAAGTTTCCCCATCAGGGATAGTGGGAGGGTGCTCCAAACCTTCAACTTTTTTTCCATTTTCTTGAGTAAAGGTCCTATATTTGCTTCATACAGCTTAGTTATTTCCCTGGTTAATTGAATTCCCAGATATCTCATCTCCCTGTCCACCCATCGCAAAGGGAATACCCCCACCCTTCCAGTCTTTACCGAGTTGCCCAAGTCCATAGCCTCCAATTTGTCAACATTTATTTTCAAGCCCGCAAAGGATCCAAATAGTTCTTGGTGTTGTAAGACTCGCCCCAGTGAATTCTGAGGTGTGGTTAGGAAGATCAATACGTCATCTGCAAAT
Source organism: Rhinatrema bivittatum (assembly GCF_901001135.1). Classification (NCBI taxonomy): domain Eukaryota; kingdom Metazoa; phylum Chordata; class Amphibia; order Gymnophiona; family Rhinatrematidae; genus Rhinatrema; species Rhinatrema bivittatum. Next base: position 308,023,458 of record NC_042619.1, read on the forward strand.
GCAGATATTTTAAATTCCTGCTTCATCCACATGAAGCCCTTGACTAGTAGGTCTGCCTCTATCTTACGGAGGAGAGGGTCTATGGACAGGATGTATAAGAGGGGAGAGAGCGGGCAACCTTGACTTCTACCTCTGTATAACCGGAAATCTGCAGAGACCTGCCCGTTAGCCAGTATCGCAGATTGAGGGTTATGATATAACATAGATATATTTTGTAATATGGCTCCTTTAAATCCATATTGCTCCAAGGCTGAGAACAAATATGCCTAGGACACCCTGTCAAAAGCTTTCTCGGAGTCAAATCCGACTATCATCACTGCTATTCCCTGCTTCTGACATTCCTCTATAGATATTATTAATTTGGTCATATTCTTACTGATGGAACGTCCTTTAACAAATCCAACCTGATTACTTGTGATGATTGCGGGAAATACCTTACAATCAGGCCGATACAGTAAGGTACTGTTAACCTGTATTTGGACACGCGTTTTCGATGCGCTAGCTTTACCCCTTATTCAGTAAGGGGTAATAGCGCGTCGAAAACGCACGTCCAACCCCCCCGAAACTAATAGCGCCCACAACATGCAAATGCATGTTGATGGCCCTATTAGTTATTCCCGCGCGATACAGAAAATAAAATGTGCAGCCAAGCCGCACATTTTACTTTCAGAAATTAGCGCCTACCCAAAGGTAGGCGTTAATTTCTCTTGGCACCGGGAAAGTGTACAGAAAAGCAGTAAAAACTGCTTTTCTGTACACCCTCCAACTTAATATCATGGTGATATTAAGTCGGAGGTCCCAAAAGTTAAAAATAATCAAAAATAAAAAAAAATAAATTTAAAATCAGCCCGCGGCTCGCGGGTTGAAAACCGGACGCTCAATTTTGCCGGCGTCCGGTTTCCAAACCCGTGGCTGTCAGCGGGTTTGAGAACCGACGCCGGCAAAATTAAGCGTCAGCTGTCAGACCCGCTGACAGCCACCGCTCCTGTCCAAAAAGAGGCGCTAGGGACCCGCTAGTGTCCCTAGCGCCTATTTTTACCGCGGGCCCTAATTTGAATAATTTTATTTACTGACTCGCGCGCACAGGAGAGTGGGCCTGCTCTCCCGCGATTTTTACTGTATCGGCCTGTGAGTCTGTCCGCCATAATTTTTGCGAACAATTTGGCTTCAGAATTAAGCAAAGATATTGGTATGAGGCCAGGGAGGATAAGTCTTTACCGGGTTTTTCTAGCACTGTGATATATGCCCTCGGTACTTCCGTGGGGAATTTACCCCTCCTTTGAGCCTCCTGATAAAAATTTAACAGGTCCCCGGCTGCCTGGTTAATCAAGCTCTTATAATATTCAGCGCTAAGACCATCCGGGCCCGGTGCTTTGTTGGATTTGCTCCCCTTTATAGCCCCTAGTACCTCTTCCATCCTTATGGACATATTCAATTTTTCTACTTGTGCCTCAGTAATTTGGGGAATCTGAAGCCCTCTGAAAAACTCCTCCTCTTGAAGGAAATCCCCTTTCCTATCTTCTTTATATAGAAGTTCATAAAATTTACGAAATTCTGCACATATTTCCTCTCCGGACCTTATAGGCTTGCCTTCCTTATCTCTCAATTTATCTACGATTGTTTTTCCTTTCATCATGCGCACCATATTGGCTAATAAATGTCCTGATTTATTTCCATATCTAAATAATTTGTGCGCACCTCTCCTCGGCATCTGCTGTGCTCGATCATGTAGTAAGGAGTTTAAAGTGTGGAGTATATCTTTATATTCGGTTTCAGCATGTATAGTGTTGTGCTGTGCCAAACAAGCTTTGGCCTGATCTAATTTCCTTTCCAGTAGGAGTATGCTTTTATGCATTACCTTAGATTTAGCAATCATATAGGATGTAATTTCTCCTCTCATTATGACTTTACTGGTTTCCCAGTTCAGACAGGGATCATTTTTACGCAAACAGTTATCATATTCATATTCTTTTCATTTCCCTTGCAAGAATTCTTGAAATTTCTTATCCCCCCATCATGTGACTGGGAAATCTCCGTACTCTAAATCGATTCTCCCCAGTTCCTTCCCCTATGTCAATCCAAATCTGCGCATGATTGGATATCTCTATTGGACCTATTTTCACTTGTTGCACTTTAGGGAACAGAGACTCAGACACTAAGATATAGACTATTCTAGACATTTTTGAGTGTACTCTCGAAATGTGAGTGTAGTCTCTTTCAGTCGGGTTCAGTGTGTGCCACATATCTAGCAGGTATAGTTCAGAGCATAGATGGGAAATTCCCTTGCTAGAAAAATCCGGCATTGATGGATTTAGGTTAGATCTATCTATCCGAGGGTCATATACACAGTTAAAATCTCCCATCAGAATTACAGGGCCTCTCAATACTGGGATAAGCACTTGAACCAGACCTTGAAAGAAAGCATGTGTATATGAGTTGGGTGCATAAATATTACAAATCGTGACTTCCCACCAATATGAGAGAGCGCCTGGTTTCATCTGATATCTGTTGTAATAGTTCGAACTTGATATTCTTGTGTATTAATGTTGCTACTCCCGCCTTGCGTCCCATTGCCGGGGCATAATTGCATTGGCCTACCCATTGTCTTTTCAGTTTTGTACTTTCCCCAGCTGACAAGTGGTTTCCTGGAATCCTGCTATCCCCACCTTTTGTCTCTGGAGCGCACTGAGCACTTTTTGTCGCTTAATCGTGGTCCCCATACCCCCCACGTTCCAAGAGATGTAATGCAAGTTACCTATCCTGTGACCATACTGTTTGTATATATATATATATATATATATATATATATATATACATTCCATGCCCAGTCCGATGATCCCCCAGCCTGGACCACCAGCCCCATTACTGCCTGTGTCTCTACTCTGAATCTCACTGCCCCTGCAATAACCGACACCTCCTTCCCCTCCCCTTTAACATTATTAACCATTCTAAACATGTACGCCCTCAAAATTCCGGGCTAGAGGTCAGTAATTCATATGCTCGGGTGCTAACCCCCCACATTTACTTTGCGAGACTGAATCATGCTCACATAGATCTGAATACCATAAAATATAGTCAATCTTTTGCCTAATCCACTTCAGTGACCCGGTTGTTCTGATCTCTTCTCTCAAAAGGCAGCTAAATGAGCGCTGCTTCTACTTCATCTGTCCAGTCCTGAGTGAAAAATAATTTTCTTCAATTTGTTTTAAATGAGCTACTTGCTAACTTCATAGAGTGCCCCCTGGTTCTTCTATTATCAGACAGAGTAAATAACCAATTTACATAAACTTGTTAAAGTGCTTTCATGATTTTGTACTTCTATCGTATCCCCCCTCAGTCGTCTCTTCTCCAAACTGAACAGCCCTAACCTCTTTAGCCTTTCTTCATAGGGCAGCCGTTCCATGCCCCATATCATTTTGGTCGTTCTTCTCTGTGTTAGGATTCGTGGGTTTCGTGGACCCTTGGCCCAAGGTAGAGGTTGGTGCTACCTGAGGAGTGGGGCCCCACAGGTCCTCACCATCAGGAGGCGAGGTCAGCTGCAGCAGGGACACGACTGTAGTTCAGTAGAGTGGTGAGAACGTCCTGCATCACTGCCTCGTGATCGCAGTTACTGTGAGGTGCCCCGTGGAGCGGGACAAAGAGGCACAGTTCAGAGGGGTCATAGTACTTAGGCAGGACCGAAGATACAATTATCAGAGAAGAAACCTCCAAGGCAGAGGTGTGCTAGGCAGGCCCCGAGGAGTGTGAATCGTGGTCAGGATCTCTGAAGGAGTGATGCAGAGACTGTCCTGAGGCGCGGGACAGCGTAGCAACAGAGTCTATGATGTGATGATGTAGGGGTTGCCCCGAGTTGCGGGGAAGCATAGAGTCAGTCTCTGATAAAGTGGTCAGAATTCACTCTGGTATCTGCAGCAACTATACTATCCATGATATAGAAGCAAAAAATGTCGAATTCTCCATTGAATCCATGCTCTGGTTCTCTTTTCAAATCTATGGGGTCCCTCATCTGCAACTTTCTATGTGCACTGGTAAACCAATCTCTTGAGTCAAGTTTGTTTCTGGATAGTTTAAAACAAACTTCAATTCTCCCAATAACAAAAAAATAAAATGAAAGAACCCCTAGACCCTAACAATCTTAGACCTATCGCATCGCTTCCATCCTTTGCCAAACTCATAGAATCAGTAGTGTTATCTCAACTCTCAGACCTTATCACCGAACATGACATTCTTCACCCTGGTCAACATGGTTTCCGTAAAGGTCATTCAACAGAAACATTACTTCTTTCCTCCTTTGATTCATTATTTTGAGGCTTTGACTCTAATACTGATTTTATTCTACTTTTCGTAGACATTTCTTTTTTTTTTAATTTGTACTTTATTAAATTTCTTAATACTTTTTTCAATGAGAAAGAAAATAAGTAATTTTTTGGATTACATTACAAAGGTTTTTAAGCAAACACTTAAAAAAAAGAAAAATAATCCTATGAACTCCAATACTTAAGTCCCCAATACTGAGAAGCCTTTCAAAAGAAAATTTAAGGTAAGATTCAATCATAATTGAACACATGGAGACATTTATCTATTAACCAGTAACATTATCCAATAAGAGCCGTTACAAATCCCTCATCCACCCTTATCTGAAAGAAAAACTTCTAGGTGTGCAGGATCAAGAAAGACAAACTTATTCTCTTGATATGTAACAAGACATTTACAGGGAAAGTTGAGAAAGAAGGTGGCTCCTAATGACACCACCCTCTGTCTCATAGTAAGAAATTGTTTTCTTCTTAATTGCGTATTCCTGGAGACGTTTGGAAATACTTGACCTCAGAAGCAGAACCCTTTATTTTTAAAATATTTTTGCATAACCACATTTTTTTCTTGTTCTAAACCAAAAGCCACAATCAATGTGGCTCTTGTTTGAATGTCATCTACTGACGCCTCCAAAAAAGACGTTAAGTTTGGGCTTTCAACTGACAAAACATCTATTCCCCCTTCAGGTGCTACCCCTACTCTTTTCATGTTTGATATGTAATATATCTTAGAAATAAGCAAATCATTAGATATACCCAATATTTCTTTTACATATTTCTTACATAGTTTTTTTGCTGACAATAATCTTTTAATAGGGAAGTTCAAAAATTGTAGATTTTTACTTCTCATGATGTTCTCCAGCCCCTCTAGTTGTTTATATATAATCAGAGTGTCTTTTATAAAGGTGGTTCCAGTTGACTGTAAAGATGTAATTTGCACTTCTGAGGCTGCACCTGCTTGTTCCATTAACTCTATACGCCTTCCGTGATCCTTCAGCATTTCCTTAGTCTCATTAGAGAAATTTGTGGATTGGGTCATGGATAGAGATAATTTTCTCTCCATTTTCATAACTGCTCTCCATACATCAAGGAGAGTGATATTTTCAGGCTCAGCCATTTCAGGTTCTAATTGTATCGGCAAGTCAATGACACTCCCTGCTATTTTACTTCCACCCTATTCAATAGCAGGTAGAGCCTGATCTAATGGTTTAATCTCTCTCTCCTTAAATGTTCTTAAATCCCTCAAGTTAGGGGTAGTTATTGTATCACTAACCCCGTTATTGACTGGAAGCACATTGGATAACTGGTCCTGGGTGGGGCTAGATGTAGCCCCCGATGAGAATGAAATATCAGATGACTTCCCTCGAAGTCTGACTCACCCTTCTCACAAGATGAGTGTCCATCAGGCCCTTTACCTCCTTCGATACAGGTGTGGATGCCACAATCTTCATTTTTAGTTTATTTCCCATCGAATTAGATGAGAAAATCTTCTCAACAAATTCTCCCCCAGGGGCGCGCCCCTTGCGCGCCGGCGGCTACGCGCTGCTGCGCTGGGATTTAAATAGGCGCAGCGGTCTTTCCCAGATGACGTCAGGGGGCAGAAGTCAGCCCTCAAGCTCCCAAGCTCAGTCCCTTTCACCCTCGCTCCTTTTGGGCGGCTCTCCCAAGGCAAGGCTTCCACTGACCTGCCGCTGCGCTGGGATTTAAATAGGCACAGCGATCGCTCCCGGATGACATCAGGGGGGCAGAAGTCAGCTCTCAAGCTCCCAAGCTCAGTCCTTTTCACCCTCGCTCCTTTCAGACAGCTCTCCCAAGGCAAGGCTTCCTTCTTAGATATTTCTGCCACTTTCGACACTCTTGATCATCATATTCTTGTATCAGGTTTACACTCCATAGGCATCTCCGCGACAGTCCTAAATTGGTTTTCATCTTATTTATTTATTTATTTATTTATTTAAAAACTTTTCTATACCGTCGCTAAGTTATATACCATCGCAACGGTTTACAAATAGGCACATAGACTAAGGTAAGTAAATGTAGGATATCGTACATTCTAACAGGTGCCAATAAAGTTCGGTTACAATTTCATAAATAAAATCATTATTTGAGTAATGTTGGTCAAGTCCAGGTATATTATTGAGTTACTATCGCTTTGAAATATTTCTTCTTAAATGTAGGATTGAGTAAATTCATTCTCATCTGCATTACCCTGTACTTTCATTCTCTACCCTACACACTCTTTAGTGAAGGCTTTTTTAAAGAGCCATGTTTTTAGATTTTTCTTAAAAGTTTTGAGATTATTCTGTAATCTGAGTTCGGGGGGCATCGTGTTCCATAGTATGGGCCCAGCCAATGATAAAGCCCTTTCTCTCTGTTCTATAGTATGGGCCCAGCCAGTGAGGCTAATCCGAGGAGCGGAGGAGCAAGTCGGCAGGATCTCTGGTGAGGAGCGCAGGAGCTATCCCGAGGAGCTGGGAAGCCTGGAGACCAGGTCTCCTGAAGGAAGTGCAAGCAGGCCCCCGAGGAGCGGGTACCCGAGCCAGACTGCACGCAATAAATTAATATTGGTAATCATTCATCTGATCGATATACGATTTCTTCTGGTGTTCCACAAGAATCTCTTTCCCCAATTCTTTTTAACATTTACCTGCTTCCTCTCTGTCATATTCTTTCCTCATTAAACATTCATTTTAAAATATACGCTGATGATATTCAGTTTCCGGCTCCTTATAACACTTCATGGTCTTCCACTCTCTCTGTGGTTACACTATACATAAACATGATCAATGCTTGGCTATCGCCAACCATCTAAAACTAAACTCTTCCACAACAGAAATTATCTACCTAACATCTGTCTCTAACCCCACAACTGGTACTCCCTCCCATCTCTCAATAAATGGCATATCCATCCCTATTCTAAACCAGGACGCAACCTAGGAATACTGATAAACTCTGATCTCTCGCTGACTCAGCACATCTCTGTGGTAACAAAAAAAATCATTTTTCAAGCTACATCTGTTAAAGCGTCTTTGTCCCCTGCTTTTCTATCAAGATTTTCGCACAGTCCTTCAATCCCTTGTTTTCTCAGGACTCAATTAATATAATGCACTCTATCTGGGTTTACCTGATTCAGCTATCTATCCCCTCCAATTAGTTCAGAATGCTGCTGCTCATATACTATCCGGTACCTCTTTCAGAAACCATATTTCTCCAATACTCTGTTCTTTCCACTGTCTTCCCATTAAATTCAGGATCCAATATAAAACATTGTCCACTCATTTATGTATAACCCATCTTCAACTTGGTTATGCTCCATCCTGCGAATTTATAAACCAACATGACACTTACGATCTTTAACTAAAAACTTATTGGATATTCCTTCAGTCCGTCTTGCAAGGCTGGACATTACACGAAAAAGAGCCTTCTCTGTTGCTGGTCCATCCATTTGGAATTCTCTACCAAACTCTCTTCGACAAATTTCAAATTTGCAACAATTCAAAAAATAATTAAAAACATACTTATTTCAATTAGCCTTTAAGATTCCTGCATCAGAACACACCTAATCTCCATCAACTCTTATCTTCTCCACTCCCCAGCTACTTTACTTTAATACACTTATGTGGTTTGGTGCTTGAATACTAGATTAGATATTATTTTAGTTTTTAGTAGTTTTATTTTTTCATATGTTTTTGTTGTTTTTAGTTTTTTATACTATATTGTTTGATATTTTATATTTTATTATGCATGTTTTGTATGTAAACCGTTTTGATTAATTTTTATTTTGTAAAAGCGGTATATAAACATTTTCAAATAAATAAATAAATAAATAAATAAAATAAAGTGACATAGAGGCTGCCCCGAGGAGTGGGGAAACGTAGAGATGGGATCTATGATAGGCAGTGCTGAGGCTAACTCGAGGAGCGGAGGAGCGAGTCGGCAGGATCTCTGGTGAGGAGCGCAGGAGCTATCCCGAGGAGCTGGGAAGCCTGGAGACCAGGTCTCCCGAAGGAAGTGCAAGCAGGCCCCCGAGGAGCGGGTACCCGAGCCAGAATCCAGGTCAGCAGATGGAGATCCAAGGCAGGAACCACGGGTCTGTAGAAACAGGAACAAGCACCAGTGAGGTGAAGGAACTCGTTGCCAAGTCAGTTTGTATAGGCCAAAGGAGGTGCTTAAGTATCCCGAGGTAATGATGTCATCAGTCAGGGATGGCCCAGGGATTCCCACCATTGGCCCTTTAAATAGAGAACAGGTGACGCGCACGCGCCTAGGAAGGCCTGGAGTCGGAGCATGGGCCGGCGGCGTCCCAGCCGCCATGTGAGCAAGGAAGGCTAGGAACAGCACGGCGACAATGGCTGGCCAGATCTGTGAGTTCCCCTGGAGAGGAGGGCCAGGCATGACAGGATGTGAGTTGGGTTGGCCGCAACTGCTGCGGCCGACGGTCATAACAGTACCCCCCCTTCTAAGGCCCCTCCCCAGGGGTTTGGGTTTTAAAAGATGTGTAGCATTAAATTGCTTGATGAGATCCTTATCCAGGTTGTTGGTGGCAGGCTCCCAACTATTTTCTTCTGGGCCGAAGCCCTCCCAAGACAGGAAGTACTCCCATTTCTTTCCACATTTTCATACATCAAGAACGTCTTGAACTTGGTAAATCACATCCGCTTTGGAGGACACAGGTTGGGGATCCGGAGCTTTCTTGTAGAATCCTGACAGTACCAAAAGTTTTAACAAAGATACATGAAAGGTGTTGTGGATCTTAAGGGAGGCTGGGAGCCGTAGTTTGTAAGTGACTGGACCCAACCGGTGGACCACCGGGAAGGGACCGATGTACCTGGGAGCAAAGCGGGAAGAAGGGAGTTTGAGACGGATGAACCGAGTACTGAGCCACACCTTGTCACCCAGATTAAACTGGGGAGCTTCACAGTGACGGGTGTCAAAGAACAATTTGGCTGTGTGGGCTGCTTTCTGTAGCAACTGCTTCATGCTGTTCCATAATTGGTGCAACTCCCGGGTGGTCAACTGGGCCGCTGGTGAAGGAACAAACAACAGAAGCGGTAGAGGAGGCAGAGGCTGACCTCCATAAACTACTTGAAACGGTGATGAGCTCGTTGAAGAGGACGGATGAGAGTTCATGGTGAACTCTGCCCAGGGTAGTAGATCAGACCAATCTGTTATAGTTAGTGAGGTTTGGGTGAACCCTTGGACACTGTGGCAGCTGACCACGCCCACGGGGAGAAGTCCCGTGAGGGGCCACAGGTCAGGCTCAGCTCTGGACACACAAACACAGATAATTCTTTATTTAGCCAGTTTGAGAAACCACCAGAGGAGGCAGTAGTGAGTAGATGTTGTAGCCCGGCTGAGCTAGTATTCCCCAGGGCTCTGGAACAGCGGTTTCTCCGGTAGCAGTGCTGTAGTGGAGAGAACTGAGAAAGTGAGTACAATAGAACATTCACAGAGTCCCAATTATGGAGACTATGTAGCCGAGGAAGGGAACGGTCTCCTGCTCGAATGAACAATTTTCGAGTTTGGCATAGAGTTGGTTGTCTTGAAGGCGCTGGAGGATGCGGCAGACATTGTGACGGTGGCTCTGAAGGTCCTTGGAGAACACCAGAATGTCATCGAGATACACCACAACACATTAATATAGCATATCCCTGAAGACCTCATTCATTACATTTTGGAACACAGCTGGGGCATTGCAAAGGCCAAACGACATCACAAGGTATTCAACGTGGCTATCTTGGGTATTAAAAGCTGTCTTCCATTCATCACCTTTGCGGATACAAACCAAATTATAAGCTCCCTTGAGGTCCAATTTGGAGAAAATGTTTGCTCCCTGGAGCCAGTCAAAAAGTACAGAAATTAAGGGTAGAGGATAGTGGTCTTTCAGGGTGATCTCGTTCAAACCCTGGTAATCGATGCAAGGGCGGAGTGATCCATCTTTTTTCCCTACAAAGAAAAAACCTGCACCAATGGGAGATTTGGAGGATCGAATGAACCCCTTGGCCAGGTTCTCGCGGATGTATTCAGACATGGCCTGAGTTTCTGTGAGCGATAACGAGTAAATCCTTCCCCGAGGAGGATCGTGTTGAGTAGTAAGTTAATTGCGCAATCGTAAGCTCGATGCAGAGGCAGAGTGTCCGCGGCCTTTTTGGAGAACACACCTGCGTAGGATGAGTATTGTGAAGGAAGGCCAGGAAGTAAAATCAAAGTACTCAGGCAGGGTAGAGGTGAGACGGGCTCTAGGCAATTGGTATGGCAAAAGGATCCCCAGTGAGAAAGCTGTAAAGTGGCCCAATCAAACTGGGGAGTATGTTGTTGTAGCCATGGTAGGCCTAGAACCACCGGATGTATGGCCTTGTCCAAAATGTGGAAGGAGATGGACTCCACATGCAGGGAACCAGTGCAGAGAAGAATAGGAACTGTGGTGTGAGTAACTTGACCAGGTAATGGCTCTCCATGAATGGGCGAAAGAAGTAGAGGAACTGTGGAGCAGAAGGTGGGAATCCGGAGGTGCTCCGTCAGTTGTTTTAGGATAAAATTTCCACCAGCACCAGAGTCCACAAGAGCCAGGGTGTGGAACTCTTGGTTATCCAGCTTGATGGATACAGGCAAAGTCAATGGAGGAGAAGGTGAAGTCAGGCCTAGGTGCAGTCCTCCTGCTGAACCTAAGCCTGGGAGTTTCCCGGACAGACAGGGCATGTAGCTAAGGCATGGCCAGACTTGCCATATTATAAGCAGAGACCTGATTGCTGGCAGCGATGTCATTCGTTGGGCGAAAGCTTGCTTCGGTCCATTTGCATGGGTTCTTCCTCCGGCTTGTTTTGGCTCGAGTCTAACCTGGGGGAGGAAGAGCATTGATGATGGGACGAGCTGGATGAAGATCCTCTGGAGGACCGGGTCTCCCATGAACATTCCTGGAGGTGTTGGTCAATTCGCCTGGCTAGGTCGATTAAAGAGTCCAAGGATGCGGGCAACTCTCGAGCTGCCAGCTCATCTTTGATTCGAGAGCTCAGTCCGAGAAAAAATGGAGTGGAGACAATCAAGGTCCCAATGGAGTTCAGATGCCAGTGCCCGGAATTCTATGATGTAATCTGCCAAGGACCTGGTGCCCTGATAGAGATGGAGAAGCGTGGATCCGGATGCGGATTTTCTGCCAGGGGCATCAAAGACGGAGTGAAATAAGGCAAGAAATCAGGGCAAATCTCGTAGAACAGGTCGGCACACTCCCATAGAGGAGAGGCCCAGGCCAAATCCTTACTATCCAGGGGAGAGAGGATGTAAGTGGTCTTGGTAATCACGTCTGGGAAATAAGCTGGTTGCAGGCAAAAGTGCATGTTATATTAGTACAGGAACCCTCTTCACATCAGGGGATTCCCGGAGAATTGTGGGAGTGCTGTCAGCGGAACGGTTGGTCGAGGGACCGGCATGGAGGTAGACGCATTGAGCTTGGAGGACGTTGTGATCACTGAGGTGTCCAAGCGGAAACTCAGATTATCAATAGCTGCTGCTAGTGCTTCCAAGGTTTTTTGTTGCTCGATGATCTTTTGTGCCAGGCCAGGCATGGCCTGAATAGCTGAGACCTCTGCAAGGTCCATGGACTTGGCAATCTGTTAGGATTCGTGGGTTTCGTGGACCCTTGGCCTGAGGTGGAGGTTGGTACTACCTGAGGGGTGGGGCCCCACAGGTCCTCACCGTCGGGAGGTGAAGTCAGCTGCAGCAGGGGACATGAATGTAGTTCAAAAGAGTGAGAACGTCCTGCATCACTGCCACATGATCGCAGGTACCTGCACTGAGATGTACTGTGAGGCGCCCTGTGGAGCGGGATGAAGAGGCACAGTTCAGAGGGGTCACAGTACTTAGGCAGGACTGAAGATACAATGTATCAGAGAAGAAACCTCCAAGGCAGAGGTGTGCTTGGCAGGCCCCGAGGAGCGTGGAGTGCAGAGACAGGATCTCTGAAGGAGTGATGCAGAGACTGTCCCGAGGGGCGGGACAGCATAGCAACAGAGTTTCTGGTGTGATGTCGTAGAGGCTGCCCCGAGGAGCAGGGAAGCATAGAGTCAAGTCTCTGGTGTGGTAAGTTAGAGACTGCCCCGAGGAGCAGGGAAGCGTAGAGATGAGATCTCTGATAGGCAATGCTGAGGCTACACCAAGGAGCAGAGGAGCAAGTTGGCAGGATCTCTGGTGAGGAGCTCAGGAGCTACCCCAAGGAGCGGGGAAGCCTGGAGACCAGGTCTTCCGAAGGAAGTGCAAGCAGGCCCCTGAGGAGCGGGTACCCGAGCCAGAGTCCAGGTCAGCAGATGGAGATCCAAGGCAGGAACCACAGGTCTGGAGAAAAAGGAACAAGCACCAGAGAGGCGAAGGAACCCGTTGCCAAATCAGTTTTCATAGGTCAAAGGAGGTGCTTAAATATCCCGAGGTAATGATGTCATCAGTCAGGGATGGCCCAGGGTTTCCCGCCATTGGCCCTTTAAATAGAGAACAGGTGGCGTGCGCGCATGCCTAGGAAGGCCCGGAGTCGGATTGTGGGCCGGCGGCATCCCAGCCGCCATGTGGAGCAAGGAGGGCCAGGAACAGCGCGGTGACAATGGCTGGTCAGAGCCGCGAGTTCCCCTGGAGAGGAGGGCCAGGCATGGCAGGAAGTGAGTTGGGTTGGCTGCAGCCGCTCGCGGCCGATGGTCATAACACTCTGCACTTTCTCCAGTGCAGTTATATCCTGTTGGAGACGCGATGACCAGAATTGCATACAGTATTCAAGGTGTGGTGTCACCATGGAGCGATACAGAGGCATTATGGCATCCTCCATTTTTTTTTTCCATTCTCTTTCTAATAATTCCTAACATTCTGTTTGCTTTTTTGATCACCACAACACACTGGGCCAACAATTTCAATGTATTATCCACTATGACACCTAGATCTCTTTCCTGGGTGGTAACTCCTAAGATAGAATCTAACATTGTGTAACTACAGCAAGGGTTATTTTTCCCTATATGCATCACTTTGTACTTGTCCATGTTAAATTTCATTTGCCATTTGGAAGCCCAATCTTCCAGTCTCACAAGGTCCTCCTGCAATTCATCACAATCTGCTTAAGATTTAACTACTCTGCAAAATTTTGTGTCATCTGCAAATTTGATCACCTCACTCATCATACCCCTTTCCAGATCATTTATAAATATATTAAAAAGCACCGGTCAAGTACAGATCCCTGAGGCACTCCACTGTTTACCTTTTTCCACTGTGAAAACTGACCATTTAATCCTACTCTCTGTTTCCTGTCTTTTAATCAACTTGCAATACACAAAAGGACATTGCCTCCTATCCCATGACGTTTTAGTTTTCTTAGAAACCTCTCATGCAAGACTTTGTCGATCGCCTTCTGGAAATCCAAATACACCACATCTACCAGTTCACCTTTCTCCACATGATTATTCACCCTTTCAAAAAAATGTAGGAGATTTGTGAGGCAAGACGTTCCTTGGTTAAATCCATGTTGGCTGTGTCCATCAAACCATGTCTATTAAATGTTCTGTGATTTTATTCTTTATAACAGTTTCCATGATTTTTACCGGCACTGAAGTCAGACTCACTGGTCTATAGTTTCCTGGACCACCCCTGGAGCCCTTTTTAAATATTGAGGTTACATTGGCCATCTTCTAATCTTCAGGTACATCGGATGATTTTAATGATAGGTTAGAAATTTTTACTAATAGTTTTGAAATTTCATTTTTTAGTTCTTTCAGAACCCTGGGGTGCATACCATCCAGTCCAGGTTATTTACTACTCTTCAGTTTATCAATCAGGTCTCTAGAGCAGTGGTTCTCAACCTTTTCCCTATCAGGACACACCTGAGAGATGACGCTCACATGTGTGACACATTGAACACATGACCATCATGGGACTAAATATAAACATATGCTCTGCATCCACAGGAATCTCCCACTTCCTAACAATGAGTGCAGAGCAGAACTAAGACATTTCCCTGTACAACTCACCATACAAAAAAGATATTCTGATTCTGGTGTCATCTTAATAACAGCATCACAAACTCCCTCTACTACCAGGTGCATTGTAAAATAATACAAACAAATCCCACTCTGTTTACATTTATCAAACTGTTGCGACCGTCGCTGCCCGATGTCTCCACTCCGCCCATCTTACCTCTTTGGCGACTCCCTCTTTGGTTGATGGAAGTTTGGCTGCCACGGCGTCATTTTGCCAACCTCCTCCAGCGTCCCCGGACCGGCTAGACGCTGCCTTCCACCATGTTCTCCTGAGACCTAAGGGTGCGCTCGCGGCCCCGACTCAAGTACCAACCGTGGCGCAAATCTCAGGGCGTCCCCCTGAGATGACGACATCATCGCCAGATATTTAAGGTCTCTTGTTTTACTAGCCAATCAAGTTAGCAAAGGGTTTCCTACCTAGCTGCCTCCAGGTATCGCTGTGGATGGGAATCGCTCTCCGCTTACCTTGCTACTCTGCCTCCTCGGACTTTACCAGGGGTATTCGCTCCTCGGGGGCCTCGCTCTCTCTCTTGCTTTTCAGGTTGCAGTCTGGAACTGATACTCGCTCCTAGAGGGCCCACGTTCCCAGACCAGCTACTGAATATAACTTCTGCCAGGAAGACACCGCTGCCTACAACACCAGTGAGTTACCATCTCTCTCTCAGAGCTTTCCCTGGAACCAGGTACTCGCTCTTCGAGGGCCTACTTCATTCGAGCTCCTGGGCTGTTCCAAGAGACTATTGTGTGAGTATTACCATCAAGGTTCTGTTCCTGAACTCTGAATACTCTGCCTACTCACTATCTCAGTTTCTCTACAGCTCAGCCATCCTGGGATTGCTGTTCCAGTGCCTGAGGGACTACAGCCCAGCTGGGCTCTTCCAGCTCACTACTGCCACCTCTGGTGGTTCTCTAATACAGTTTAATAAAAGAACTAAGTGTGTGTCTGTCTCCCAACTCTGAGCCTGACCGGTGGTCAGGGGCAGATTGGCCTATCGGTGCTTCGGGCATGCCCCGGTGGGCCGGTCACCCCAATCACGTGACCCAATCACCAGCAGCAGCCATCCGCCTAAGTGTTGCTTTTGTATTTTCGCTATGGCACCAGCCCCGGTTTCATGGGAACGACAGCAGTGTAGGTGGAGGCTGGCAACTGCGGCTGGGCCTTTTCTTCTTCCGACACCTGCCCCCCTGGCCCGGAACAGGAAGTGACGTGCAGTGGGGGGCGCAGGAAGAAGAAAACCATGCCATATGAAAAAATAGCGGCAGCAGCGGCGGCGACCCCAAGCAAAATCAGAAGCAGCCAGAAATCGGCACAGGAGACAGCAGAATTAGCCTCCTGTGGCCGATAGGCTATGTTCCATTAAATCATGGTCTTCTTCGTGGAGCTCCTCTTCGTGATTTAATGGAACAGAACCAGCATGGATTTACCCAAGGGAAGTCTTGCCTCACAAATCTACAACCAGGGACGATCTGGTCCCAAATGGAGGACCATCCCTAAAAAATCAGCAACAACTGGTAACCTTACCAAAACTGAAGCAAAAGAAAGTTGAATTGAGTTAATCAATCACTTCCCTGATATAAGCTTTTGCAACTCTTCACTGTTGCAATTGCATCCCTTGGAATCACTCGTCACACCTCTCCCTCTGTCTTAAAGGCAAATCACTATTCCTCTACAGCAATGGTTCTCAACAGGTGTGTTGGGACACACTTGTGTGTTGTGAGGTCACAGAAGGTCTGTCGCAGATCCAGCAGAAGGCTGCTCTTTCCTCATCAATGATATATGTTTTGTGAACTTGTTCTTTAGAATAGTTTCCACAAATTTTACTAGTACTGAAGTCAGGCTTACCAATCTACAAATTCGCGGATCACCCCTAGAGCCCTTTTTAAGTATCGGGGTTACATTGGCCACCCTCCAATCTTCAGGTACAATGGACAATTTTAATGATAGGTTAAAAATTACTAATAATAGATCTGAAATTTCATATTTTAATTCTTTCAGAACCCTGAGCTGTATAGCTGTATACTATTTGCTACTCTTCAGTTTGTCAATCTGGTTCAGTTCATCATCCTTGAAAACTATCTCTGGAATGGGTATCTCCCCAACATCCTTGTTAGTAAACTCGGAAGCAAAGAATTAAATTAGTTTTTCCATGATGGCCTTACATTCTCTAAGTGCTCCTTTAACCCCTCAATATTCTAATAATCTAACAGACTCCCTCACAGGCTTCTTGTTTCAGATATATTTAAAAAAGGTTTTATTTGAGTTTTTGCCTCTAAGGCCAACTTCTTTTCTAATTTCTCTTAGCCTGTCTTATCAGTGTTTTACATTTAACTTGCCAATGGTTATGGCTTTTGCCTATTTTCTTCAGTTAGATCCTTCTTCCAATTTTTGAAGGAAGTGCTTTTGGCTAAAATTGCCTCTTTTACTTTGCCTTTTAACCATGCTGGTGGTTGTTGGCCTTCCTTCCACTTTTTTTAATGTGTGGAATATTCTGGACTGCGCTTCTTGTTGCAAACGGGTGTCTAGTGTGCCCTTGGGCCTCAGCCTGACCCCAGATGAATCCAGGGCCGAACCGAGGATTGATGGCATGTCCCAGCGTGGCTGACTGTCTGACCCTCTGCCAGGCCTGCAAGCTCCCAAGGCCAACACAGGATGATGTTGGAAGTTGAATGGTCCTCCGACCATTCCGAACCCTTTCGGACCTGCTGCATGGAACAGCATGGAGCAGCAGGCCTGGCCTGAGGTTGAGGGCAGACGGGCCTTGACACGTAGACAGGACTATGGTCGATGCGACGGCATCGCAGACAAGACACTTAGTTGATGCGACGGTATCACTGACGAATACACTTGGTTGATGCGACGGCATCACTGACGAAGACACTTGGAACTTGACAACAGCTGGGAGGAAGGACATTTGCACTGTCTCTCAGGGCGCCCTACTCAGGCCACCTGCAGGACTGAGTCGCGGACCACCCTGTCCCACTACGCGCCCTACACAGCCCTAAGAGGCTGGTCACGGACCACGAGGAGAGCGGGACAAGCGCGGGGAAGACCCAGGCAAGGAGGAACTCCAATGACGGAATCGATGTCACCCGAAGCTCCATCTATGGCTGGCGGGAACAGAGGCTCCGGAGCACAGGGACCAATCCCACCTGCAGACCGCTCCATTCTCGGGCACACACCATCCGAGAACCACAGCTCTACAGGAACAGAAGGTTCAGGAGCACCAGATGAAGACACAGGGAAGAACATCCGGAAAGGTAGGCCCATCAGGATGTGAAAGATCATGACGAGACATCAGGACATGGATCGGGACCTCAGGCAAGACATCCAGGCACGAAGACGTAGTAGAAGGCAGACGAGACGAGGAGCTCTACGAAGAACAGAAGACCTTACAAGGCTCTGGCAGGCAGGAGCCTCCAGAGGGATGACACTCCGATGCAAGGCAACGATAGACTGAGAAGACAGCCCTTTTATAGGGCTCAAGCAGGAAGTCCACTCCTTAGGTGGGGCCAGCACACTTCCTGTGCCTGGCCCTTTAAATCATGCAGAGAAGCGCGCGCCGGTGCCTAAGGAGCAGGACGCAGGGCTGTGCAGGACCGTGGACAGCGGCCTGCACCGCGTCTGTGCGTACAGACGCAGGCAGGGCCTGAGGAGCAGGCCCTGACGTCGGCAGCGGCTCCAGCTGCTGTGGGGAGCCCAGGGGCGGCTCCAGCCGCCAGATGGAACCGGGGCTTGCGGCCTAGTGCTGCGAAGATGGCAGTAGCGTCTGGGGCGGTCCCAGCCCCGTGGGGAGAGGCAGGAAGGCCGCGGCTCTGACCGCGGAGGAGATGATGATCCAGGGTGGCCTCCGGGCTGTGTGGAGCAGATGAGACCGTGGCTCCAGCCGAGCAGGGGGCCCGACGGCGGTGTCCCTGCCGCGTCGGGTGAAGAAGACAGCATGGTAAGTGAGTCTGCTCGCGGGGAAACCCACGGGCAGCACAGTTCATAACACTTCTAAAATGGTATTTTTAAACAGTGTCCAAGCCTTTCAGTTTTTTTCTGTCTTCCTCATTTTATCAAAATCTCCTTTTTAAAAGTTTATTGCTAGAGCTGTAGATTTACTTATTGTCCACCTTCCTATCATTAATTCAAATTTGATCATGGTATGATCACTGTTGCCAAGGGATGCAATCACCATTACCTCTCTCACCCTATCTTACAAATTTACTTGGAAAATGTGGGCATTGAGCCTACTGCCTCTCGCATGCAACGCGAATGCTCTGCCATTTGAGCTAATTCCTCTTGTGATGAAATTGTTTTCCTGGAAGCTTTGTTGTCCTAACCTTTTCTTACATAATGTTTGGATTTTGCAGACTATTGGTATTTGGATGGATTTTTTTCTCTTGCATCTGTCAGTTTGTTTATTTCCTTATTAATTATTTGCCTCCATAGATTCCTTCATTTTTTGCCTGGTAGTTCCTCCTCTCTCCTTTTCCTTTCAGTAAAATGGAACCAATGTTGGGATCCTGTCACAATTAGGCCAATGCAATACTGTGCGCTCAGGCTAGCGCACTGGTTAACCCATGGTTGGATGCGTGTTTTGGACGCTCATCCTTAACCCTTTATGCAATAAAGGGATCAGCAAGTCCATAACACACAACCAAACCAACTCGTAGCTTATAGCGCTTATTACATGTAAATTCATGTTGATGAGGCTATTCGCTATTACCCACTTATGTATGAGGCTTATTGGTCGCTGTTAATGATCTTATGATGTATATTTTTAATGTACTGATTTATTGGATTTATTTTATGTAATATTTTAGATTTTTAAAAATGTTTAAGTGTTGCAAGCGGTCAGGCTAGGAAAACACTTAGGTAACAAGTGTCCATTTTCTTAACCTGTGGCTATGCACAGATTAGGATAATGGATGCTCGTATAATTGAACATTCGTTTTCCTAACCCTCTGACAGCCACCTCTCCTGGGAGTCCGAGGCTGAGGAGGTGCTAGGGACATACAGCTTCCCCTAGCATCTCCTTTTTAACGCAGTGGCCCATTTGCCTACGGCGTCGCATGCAAGGGAGAAGATGGATGGCTGCATGTTAGGAAAATGGGCACTGAATCATGAGTGCCCATTTGTCATGCACCGATATTGCATCAGCCTAGATGAGCTTTCATTCTCAATGTGCAAGGGAATGTTCCCTATATTTTAATATACTTTCCCTCTCACTCTTTCTAGTCTGGTCACTCATTGCAGCAACTGTCCTGGGGCGGGGAAGCCATATCCCAGAACTCCTTCTGGAACCCTGTATCAGGTGTTGCCTTTACTGATGAAGCTCACTCCCCCTCTTAACCCTTCCAAGGGCTGCAGATGCTGCCTTAGTATCCTCAGACAACATAGAGATCTGGGAATTGAGTCAGGGTCCCTCCTCTTGGCAGCACTGTGTGCCACCCCTAGGCCCGCCCATCTTTATGTATTCTTGGGAGATCTGTTAGCAAACCAGAGCAAGGATCTCCTAGGCGGAGAAGCTGCCTTGACTGTGGAAACAGGCTTTAGGTGATTAGAGGCAGGATCTTACTGCTCCCTTTGCGAAGCCCTTCCTTCTGAGAGCCTCCCGTAGACAAGTTTACCTAATGAAAGGTCAGAGGATTTCCCGGACCCTATGCTGACTCTGGCCTGATCTACTAAGGCTTTTCTCCCATTCTATGTCTATGGGAAAAGGTTTAATGCATTAGGCCCTCAGTGTGTGACCTGTGCATTCTTGATGTCCTGAAAGATGGCTGCCTGCCAGTTTCTGTCTCCTCCATGCTGCTGCTGCTGCTTAGGCTTAGGAGTTCCAAATGGCATTCTCAGACTCTGCTGAAGCTGGTATCCTATTTGCATATTTAACAACAGCGGTATTCATGTTCTTTTCTGCAGAAGCAGTTGAGAAATGTATTTTTTTTTAAATAAAACAGCTCCTTGGAGAACAGTTGTCCACACTTTCATGAGACACACTGAATGGAACGGGGGAGTAGCCTGGATGTTAATGCAGCAGACTGAGGAAGTCAGGGCTCAAATCCTGCTGATGCTACTTGTGACCTTGGGCAAGTCACTTTATTCTCCACTGCCTCAAGTACAAACTTAGGCCTGGATTTATCAAAATGTGATAGTAAAAGGGGTGTGTTTTATGCTAATATACAGTTTATTGCAATTTGTGCTGATTACCTATGCAAAGAGCTAAGTTAGCAGAAATTGCCATACCTGCATTGAGAGAGAGAGAGAGAAGCCATAATGTCCTCTCCCTAGATATGTATTTGTATCCCTATGGGTGGCCCTCCTAGTAACTCAAGGTGAGGTTTAGGTATTAGTGTAGAGGGTTAGGGGCCACTTTGACATTCAACGTGAGACGTACGAACAGAACAATGGTCTCTTGTGAAGATTTGATGACCTACGGAGTGAGGAAACTCACTCCAAGATGATATTTGTGCAAGGTTCTCTCACACCAGCTTGATGGACTCTCTACCTGGGTAACATCAAGCTAGGTGGAGAGAACATTGCCCAAATCTCATCTTTGGGTGAGTTTCGTCTATCCGTAGGTCATCAAATCTTCACAAGAGACCACTGTTCTGTTCGTACGTCTTACGTTGAATGTCAAAGTGGCCCCTAACCCCCTACACTACTACCTAAACCTCACCTTGAGTTACCAGGTGGGCCACCCATAGGGATACAAATACATATCTAGGGAGCAGTCATTACGGCTAGTCTCTCTCTCTCTCTCTCTCTCTCTCTCTCTCTCTCTCTCTCTCTCTCTCTCTCCAGATCTACTAAACCAGGCCCTTCAGGAGACACCACAAAATGTAATAAAACTTTACCACACACACAGCTTAATGCTACTGAAAAAGGTGTAGTTAAGTCTGTACAATAGCACTTCACAGACTGGTAAGCCCTCCTCTTTTTCAAATTTGCATCGCACCATACAATATGGTGCTAACACATTTTGATAAATGACCCCCTTAGATTGTAAGCCCTCTGGGGATAGGGAAATACCTACAGTACCTGAATGTAAACCGATGTGATATCTCATATCAAATGTCGGTATATAAAAATAAATAAATAAAATAACTATATCTTTTTTGAGATGTGGCGACCAGAATTGTACACAGTATTCAAGATGCAGTCTCACCATGGAGCGATACAGAGGCATTATGACATCCACCATTTATTTATTTATTTTTATATACCATCATTCAAATAGTATATCATGAACGGTTTACAATCAAAAGAATAAATCATATAAGCAAATCATAAAATACAATATAGAAAAAAATTAAACAGAAACATAAGAAAATTATTTGACATTCCCTTCCTAATATTTAGCAAGCAACTTCTTAGGTTATACTCTTAGTCCTGGGAGTATCAAGAAGATGACATAGCTTTTGCCGCACAAATAAATCACACATGTTCCTTTCTTGACAGGCTTACAGTGAATACCCTAGGGTTATTGTGCAGAGCATGTTCCAGAAATTACAGGAAACTAGAGGAGGAAGGGAGGTGTTACATAAGATGGGAGTGATATTCCAAGGAAAGGAGCCTGGATAGGTTTCATTGAGTAACAAGAGGGATCTGGTTTCCGCTCTAGTTGCAAGGTAATAAGAGAAGGGGAACTCACTACCCAGCTTGTCAACCATCTGTATCTCTGCTTTGCCATCAGTCATAGAGAATGAGGCAGCAAGCAGCTTGGAAGACCCAGAGACAGATGTACAGTATATCCAGGTTACATGCATGACCTATATGTACACTGTAATAGTGTAAGAAAGTTATGGCTGTGGGATCAGTATCGCAGCCTGTTGTCCTTCCAGAGGTAATAGTGAGGTCCTTAACAGCCTGCTGCCCCTCAGAGCTGACGGTGGGGGGTCAATAACTCAGTCTGCTTCCACCCTACCAGAGTTGTTGGTGAGGTAGATAACTCAGGCCAGTAACTCAGTCTTCACTCCGCCCCCCCAGAAATTATGGTGGGGTCAGTAACAGCCTCCTGCTCCCAGCCCTGGGGATGGGATCAGTAACTGCTGCTCAGAGCTGACTGTGGGATCAGTAACTCAGTCTGCTGTCCTCCAGAGCTGGCGGTGCATCTGCTGCCTCTGAGCAGCTCAGAGTTGGCAGTCACAAAGCAGAGTCACACAATGCACAGGCAGCTTGTAGGTCGCAGTCTCAATGTGACAGTGAGGCCCCAGGTAGCTAATGATCATCATCTGTAAACTGTGCAAAGCCTGGCTATTGCCCTGATCAGTGAGCGCTGACCCAGGTGCTCTGCTCACCCTCTGCCCCTCCAAGCTGGGTTTTATTTTTGAATGCCAAAGATTCCCTGTGCACTGTTTCTTTGTTCTGATTTGCAGTGAAATAATTACTGGCTCTGGTTTGAATTACATCACATTTATTTGTATTCACTTTCCTTTTTTAAGGGGAATTAGGTTGGCATTCATGATTGGGCCCTCACTCAGACAGATAAAAGGGACTTTATTTACAGTAGAAAATTATTAAAATCAAGGAAAAACCATGATCAGGGAGCATCAGGGTTTAGTTGAATTCTTTTCTTTATGCAATTTTCACAAACCAGTACAAACTAGAATCAGGGTTTAAGTTTTAAAAGCAGCCTGAATCTGATCTGAGAGGGAGCACGCCGCGCCAGCTCAGGAAGGCCTCTCCAGGCGTGCGGCACAGCGAGGTGGGAAAGCGCAGTCAAGAGTCAGGGAGGGAGGGAGGAGAAGCACACAGAAAAGAGCTTTTATTTTTATCCCACCTATCCATAGATCTAGGGCAGGCGGCTTCCATAAAAAAACATACACAATCAAGATAAAAACCTGAAAACGAGAACAGAGGAGGTGGCAAGGAATACTGTAGGGAAAGTCAAGAGAGGAGCGGTAACGAGGAGCTGCAGGATGAAGGCACTTCTAGGTGAGTTAAGGGAAGCTTGAACCTTAGTGGATGGGGAGCCAATGTAGTGACTTGAAAAGAGTTTATGTGTTTGTAATGAGCTTGAAAGAAGATTAAGTCATGCAGCTGAATACTGGCTAGAGTAGACTGTAGTGCGGAGAGACGTTGAAGTGGGAGACCTGTGCAGTGGTCTAATAATGGCTCTGTGAATGTACAGTGCTGTGTAACCTGACGGAGCTTCATAAATAGTCATTGCTGTGTGTATTTCCCCTTTCTGACTTTCTTCTTGCTCTGCCCCCCCTCCCATGCGCAAGTTTGCAGCTGTGTTTTGGAATGTAGGATGTCTTTTCACCTTTGGCTTGCTTCCTGCTCTGTCACATACACAAACATGATCACATGTACAGAGGTTACTTGAGTTTGGGCCAAGTCCTCTGCTTACGCCGTCTACCCCACCCATCACCACGCCTGTAGAAACAACTCCCTCCTGGCAGAGGCACAGCCAAACACAGAGCAGGATGGGAATGTTTCCATGTGTGCGGATTACTGGAGGTTGTGTCCTGGAGACTGATCCTGCCTCCTATCCTAGACACACAGGCACATTGCCAGCGACACCTGATAAACCTCAGCCGACCTATGTGTTCAACCAGGAACTATAGGGACTAGTTCTCTACATTTTCTTGCAGCAGTTTATTCCCTGCAATAGATTGTGAGAAATATTTGAAATAAGAATTCCAGGCCCAAATCTCAATTCAGTAGTGATCCATGTCTTCACATGCCTGCATTAGTTTAGTTTACTGTAGTTTATTTACATATTAGACTGCTTTTCACTTATCTTTTAACTACACCCTACCACACGCACACAAACAGAAAGACACATGCTGTGTAACCCTAGTTCAAACTCCCACACACATTCTGTGTGATCCTGACTTTCACACTCTCACTCACAAATAAACACACGCTCTGTGATCCTGCATCCTTTCCCTCCTCCACACACACACACACACACCACACACACACACACACACATACACATACACACACACACACACACACACACACACACACACACACACACTCTGGGGCCAATGCAAAACAGTGCGCTCAGCCAAGCGCACTGTTTAACCCGCGGTTGGACGTGCGTTGTGTAGGCGTGTCCACAGCCCCTTATGCTATAAGGGGATTAGCGCCTCCACAACGCGCGTCCAATGCACTGCAAAACGAAGGGGTAGATTTTAAAAAAGGACGCACGATTTTATAACATGCGTGCGCTGGTGCTCGCATGTATTAAAATCGCAGGCAGTGCACAGACAAAGGCCATAATCGTGCGGCAGTGCATCGTCCGGCTTCCCCAGTTCCCTCCCTGTCCGTTCCAGTTAAGGAGCGGACTGGGAGGGACCTTCCCTACCCACTTCCCTATCCTCCCTTCCCCTTCCCCTTCCCCTATCCTACCCACCCCTATCCCTATCCTAGGCCTCCCCCCCCTCCCCATTTTTTAACTTACATTTTGCTTCTGCAAGGGAGCTGTAGCAAGTTGCACATACCGGCAGGGTGCAAATTGTTGCGGTCCCGGGTCGGCCCCAGCCGCACCGCTTACCTCCTGGGGCTTCCGGCTTCTCCCCGTCCTCCTTGGGCCTCCGGGGACCCTTGCTGCTGTGCTCCCGGCGCTCGCGCGCTGCGCCCGGGCCTGCCTCCGCTTCTGCCTCCGTGCCCCCACTCCGGCGGAGCAGCCGGCATCTGGCCGCGGCTGGCTCCGCCCCCTAGGCGCACGCACGCGTATCGGCTCAGGATTTAAAGGGCCAAGCGCGCGAAACCTGCTGCCTCCCTCGGATGACGTCAGACGCTGTAGGGGCTACTTAAGCCCTGCAGTCCCTCTCCTCAGGGCCTTGCAACGAGGTTCCCAGGTTTTCCTGTCTCCAGTTGCTGTATCCTGAGTTCTCTTGGTTTCCTGATTCCTGATCCCGGATTGGCTGACGGTGTTTCCTGGCTCTTGACCTTGGACTGACTTACGACTATTCCCTGGCTTCTGACCCTGGTTCGGCGTACGGTGATCCTCTGGCTTCTGACTTTGGACTGGCAAGCAACGACTCTCAGGCATTCGACTCTGGACTGGCAAGCGACGACGCTCTGGCATTTGACTCCGGACTGGTGAGCAACGACCCTCTGGCACTCGACCTCGGATCCCAGCTGACTCCGCCCCCGCGGGCGCTCCTAAGTCCCAGCGGCCGGGTCCCTACGGGCTCCTCCTGGGGGGACTCCGGCTTCCAGGGTGAATCTCCTAAGTCCCAGCGGCCGGACTCCTACGAGCTCCTCTCGGGGGAGGCTCGGCTTCCAGGGCGAAGACTTCCTCACCACTGTGCCAGCTCCGTCCGTTCCCTTCTTCCTTGCCTAGCCCTTGGTCGCAAAGGGTGTCCCAGGGCCTCCTTCGCTCCAGCCACATCTCCGTCCTTGCCGCCTCCCGGTCGGGACCTCTGCTGCTACCTTGCGGCAGTTCACCTTTCGGTTCCGATCGGCTCAAGGGTCCACGAATCCAACACAAATGGCCGCTGTACTTGGCGCCTCTAACCCCGCCCGTCCCCTCCCCTCCCCTCCCGGACTGCCCCTCCCTGCTCCTCCCCGCCCCTCTGCCGAGGCCCAGCTCTTGTGCACATAATAGGGGTTACATGCGCGGCCGGGCCCCTTTTAAAATGTGCGCGGCACACGTGTAACCCTTGTGTTTTACGTGCGCAGGCCATTAAAAATTGGCCCGTAATAGCGCTCATCACATGCAAATGCATGCCGATGAGGCTATTACTTATTCACCCCACATGTAAATAAAATAAAAAAAGTGCATCCAATTCGCACAGTTTTGCACTCAGAAATTAACATCTGCCCAGAGCAGGCATTAATGTCTGAGCAGCCCAAAAAGTTGTACAGAAAAGTAGAAAATGCTGCTTTTTTGTACATCCTCTGACTTAATATCTTGGCAATATTATATTGTACAGACCTGCAATGTTAAAATTTTATGATAGATGTTTTAAATTATGTTTGCTTATATGTTTTTCAAAAATCTGTTAGGTGTTTTAGATTGTTAATCCTCCTAGAAAGATTTTTCAAGGTAGGCAGAATATAATAAGTAGATAAATAAATAAAACAAGTGCACATTTTCTTCACTCACACAGTGAAAAAAGAGTTTGCCCCCCCATGCAGTAAGCTAATGGTAAGTGAATGCATCAAAAATCAAACAAGAAAAGTGCATTAACCCGAAAATGTGCACACAAAAATATGCTTAGCTCACATAAAACACGATTTGCATGCTTCTTGCACAGAAAACACGTGTTTCCTAAGGACAAGTGAGATAGTTCTCACACATGGTTGATACCGGCGACAGAGCCCAGCTCGGAGTTGCATTCTAGCTCTACGCTTTAAAAAAATTCTCCACGAGGGCCCGGGGCAGCTCTCCAGTTCCATTTCTTCCTCAGAGCCAATGCTCAGTTTTCTTGTCAGCTCTATGAAAATTTATTCCCACTCTGTGATTTTGCGACTAAAATCACTTTTTCAGTTGCGGGCACCTCCCTGTCTCTTCAGTCCCTCTCCTTAGTACCTAGTCAGGGTCCTTTCATCGTTTTGTAAGTCTCCTTTCATTTTTTGCTTCAGCTCTGTTGAGGCCTAGCGGTCCAAAGAGCTTTGACAGCCTTTCTATTTTTTTTTCTGCCACTGGTTCTTTTGCTTTCTCTGCAGCTAAATTTCATCCAGTGTCACCACCAAAGGCCAGCAGCTTCAGGAAGTGCTCCTAGTGCAGCTGCGTGATATTGATCATGGGCCCACGCTATGTTGATATGGTTTTCCTGGGGGATGGACATAATACAAGATAACTCCTAGAGATGGTCAGATTCATTTAGAGCTCATGGAGAAGCTCTCTTTGGGTCATGTAAGACCAATCCATTAGTATCGGCATCGGAGACATTAGCATCAAAAAGTCCCAGAGCTGCACCGGATGCTGGCGCTGCATTGTCATTAAAGGGAGTGTCTTTCTTCATCGAAGTCAAGCACTGGTATAGGCCAAGGAGACCGCCCATCATATAGTTCCTCCCACCTGCTGAAAGTGAGGAATTCCGCTTCATCAGTATTAGCATGCGGAGATTCAGTATCGATGCATCAAAGGCAACAAAGCCGCAACATTGATCCTAATCAATGCACAGTGCCAGAACAGGGATATACTGGCTGCAGCTGTATGTCCTCCTAAGCATCCTCAAAATATCCTGGGAGTCCTTTGTCATCCTAGGTGACAAAGGAAGATGTGACCACTCCACCTACTCTCCATGCTGTTTTGACATCTGACATTTTTGAAGAGGATTTCAATAGAAGAATTCAGGAGGCAGTGAACTGTTGCCCGGTTAACACGAGTGTATGATTGGCATCATTAATGTTGATGTAGTTTGAGATTCATCCATTTCTGGAGACTCTTGCAGCACTTGGCTTTATGACATTGATGCAGAGACCTGGAATTGTGTCTGTTGTGATTTCTACTGCACCATTGTCCAATTCCAGCACATTGGGGAG
This sequence comes from Rhinatrema bivittatum, assembly GCF_901001135.1. Taxonomy (NCBI): domain Eukaryota; kingdom Metazoa; phylum Chordata; class Amphibia; order Gymnophiona; family Rhinatrematidae; genus Rhinatrema; species Rhinatrema bivittatum. Next base: position 308,051,207 of record NC_042619.1, read on the forward strand.
AATTCTCCACATACTGTAGGTGCAGGGATTCATCTAGCCCCCAGTAGTTAAGGGGAACTCTCACAGAGGCCTTGCCTGCTAGCTAGGTACAGACTCGGACAACTTGGATGCTTTATTCTGATTCAGAATCTGAGAATTCTCTGGGTTATGATAATTATCTAAGAACTACTCTTATTAGGAAAGGAGAACATCTCCACCAGAGCTCCTCTTCTTCACTGTCAGGGTTATTTATCATTTCGCGTTATGGCGTTATCGGGCATGATAAATATTGCATCGCAAAATGCATATGCAAATCAAAAATTAGTATTCGAGTGGGAGGAGTTTGGCCAGGGTAAATGGAAATGAGGGTGTGCTAGTGCGGCGTGCGATACCGTAATGCACACTACCACGGGATTTAATGTGGGAAATATTTTTTTTGTGGTACAGTGAAAAAAGTATTTATCGTAGGCGATATCACAGATCGCAGCTATTATTGCAGCGATTTTCATGCGTGTTAAAAAGAGGATTTGTAAGGGACACACCTAGCAGGCCTTCCTGGCCCAATAAAAACACCTTACCTGGTCTACTTTCCTAAAGCCATAATGTTCGTGGCAAGTTTAATTGTTGTGGGATACTGGATTCTTTGGCTCACCGCAGACGACAACAAGCAGAACAGCAAAAACCTCAAGAACAGGCAAGGCCAGTTCCAAGCCCTCCTAGGGAAGTCCCTGCACCACAAGGAGAGCTCCTGACCCCGCAGGGTCGGGGCACGCAGGCGGCCACAGTGGAGGAGATATAGGGAGTGTATCTTTCCTCCACAAACATCCTTCCTGGGCATGCCAGAGGACTATGTGGTTTGCAGGTATCGCATGAGCTCTCGGGCTATCCTGGAATTATATGACGAACTCCGAGGGGATTTGGATCCGGTCACGGAAGGTTCCCACGCTGTGCTGGGCCTCTCCAAACTATTGTCCGCCCTGCATTTCATGCCAAGCAGATCCTCCCAAACGACAGTAGGGGCTGTGGGGGGAATGTCCCAAACCACTTTTCCCCACTGTCCGGACCAGGTCATCACAGCAGTCTCTGACCGTATTAATCGCTGCATAGCATTTCCTCGGGGCAGGCAGGACTTGATGGACTTGAAGAGAGGCTTTTATGCCTTCGCACACTTTCCCAGTGTTCTGGGAGCTATCGACTGCGCTCACATGGCCATCACTCCACCCCGTGACAGGGAGGAGATGCACCGCAACAGAAAGCTCTTCCACTCCATCAACGTGCAAGTGGTCTGTGACGCTCGCATGCACATCCTTGACGTGGTGGCCAGGTACCCGGGAGCCGCACACGATTCCTTTATACTTTGGCAATCGGGCGTTTGTGAAAATTTTGAGGACGGCCTGTACGGTGACGGTTGGCTCATAGGTAAGAGAGACGCTTCTTCCTCTATTCCATCTCTGGCTATGTGTTTGTGGCATGGGGGGGGGGGCTGTAGGGGATGTAACAGCATCGTTGCCATGACAAGAGGCTTGTATATTTACATCTCCAGGCTATTGCCCCAGGGCCTGCCTTTTTCTCCCCATGCTGTACAGGCCTGCTAATCTTGTGAGGGCAAACAATGCACCGGCCAAAAAAGCTTGGGGTGTGAGCAGGCACTATACACTTTCAACGTGTTCATTGCCAAAATGGCCCTGTTCCTATCCTCCCATTAGGAGCTATTTAAATCTCACTGGTCAATGACAAGCTTGAAGTGTCCACACTGCTGGTACTGCACGATCACGTGTGGCCGGTTAGTGATGCGTCATCCAGATTGTCGGCCACAGTTTGTCTGGAGCCTCACTCACCTCAGCCAGAAGCAGTGTCCTGTGCATATTGGTGGCCTGCCATATTCCCTGTGTCGGCATCACAAATGGGTTTCTATGGAGGACATACTGCAGAGCAGGCAGGGACATTTGCAATCACATCATCAGGTACCGTTTTTGCAGCTAACCCAGGTGTGGCAGCTCTTTATGTATTACTTCAAGGTTGGATGCCTGCTACACACCAGTAGCCTTAGCTCGGTTGTGAGGGCCTGGCACGCAATTGTTGGAATACCCAGATGCGATGTAGTAGTCCTGAATAGCTAAGCTACTTTTGGCTACTGCTGGCCTGCACATATACTGGCTCACAACTATGTGATATGCACATAGGCTAGCCAAATCGGCCTTTAAGAATCAGGGAAAGGAAAAGGCTACCTTATACACTGTTACAGGATGCAGTGGTTTGCCAGCCAGATCTGCAAGTGACACTGCTATGACTGATGGCTTTATTCTGTCATTGCCACAGGCGATTCTGGGTACAGTTGCAGGACCTGGTTTCTCACCTCCATTGCCATTCCAAACACGCCAGCAGAGATGAGGTACAATGAGGCCTTATGTGCTACCCGCTGTGTAACTGAACGCACCTTCGGAGTTCTCAAAAGTAGATTTCACTGTTTGGACAAGACAGGGGGAGCTTTCATGTATGCTCCACCCAAAATAGCAGATATAGTGTGGCTCTGCTATGTCTTCCATAATCTCCCTCTACGCCATGGACTACGAACGGAGATACATCTGGATCTCCCCCCGGATCCCCCATGTGTCCCCACATGAGCCCAGGTCACCACGCTGAGTGGCAGCCAGCTTCGCCAAAATCTTATACAACGCCACTTTGCCTGATAGGCCTCACCTACCACATCCTCTTCCAGAGAAGGGAGGCCAGTAGCTGCTGCTGCTGTCCTCACTATCATCTTTCTTTCTGTCACTGCTTCCTATGTCAGTGTGTAACCGAAAACACGTATGCCTACTCAGGATTAGTCTTAACAACGGAGAAGTGGACTGTACTAGAAAAACAGTTGTGAAAGTAAAGATTACATAAAATACATGTGGCTGCCATAATGTGATCTGTCTGATAGTGACAGTAAAAGCGGCATATGTGGCATGTGACTTTGTGGCCTAGCTAGCACCATGTGGCTTGCTGGCCCTCCCCAGCGGACCCCATCCTAGCGCTCACATGTGGATGAGATAGCGCCACAAGTGTGATGCCACCCCAGCTGCTCCTCGAGCATGGAGAGCTACAGCTCTAGAAATGCTGTACATCGCAAAGAGCTCGGAAGCTTAAAGGCACAGCCTAAAGGGACAGGTAGACAGTTGAAGGTTTCAGTCACTGATTTCCCATTTTACTGCCTCATTCTGTAGCTGAGAAATGTGTCATGTGAAGTTATACACCTGTACTAGGTAGGCTTACTGTCACATGGGTGTGCCAAGACACAGCTGTCACCACTGCCTCACCAGTTTCAGAGCCACTGCTGACTCCGTTTTCAAACTGGATCCAGATTTACAGGACATGTTGATCCAGTCCTGGTCTTACTCCCCTGCATGCAGGTATTGATAGTCTTGGTTTTGCTTGGATAAACTATAGGGAACTCAGATGAAATCCCAGCAATTTTCAGGACAGGATTAACCTGTCCTGAAAATTGGAGGCAGTTGGCAGCCCTACTGCTGACATCAGAGTGCTCTAGTAGCACGCCTACCATTACAGCCTTGGTTAAAGAACCTGTGCTACTTGGCGCTATTCCCACAATGCACACAGGTCCTTCAAGGTAGCATTCCTCTTGGTGGTTGCATGCACACCGACACAGATGCATCGTAGTACAACTACCTATGCAATGTATTAGTGATAAAGTGCGGAAGGTGAGGGCCTTGGCCGGGCTCACTGAGTCATGTGGTGCAGCTGTATGTACGTATGTATGTACCCAGAAAATAAGCAGAGTATTTTGCTTTGTCCTATAGCTAGTATCTCTTATAGTCCTGGTGAGATCTGTGACCACCCTTAAAGCACATAGGCTGAGCACTCCTGGTTGCAGATTGTTCTGTTTCCAACATCACTCGACACATTAGTGTTGTTTCATACTTTAGGCCCTTGCTGTTCCACATGCCTATCACGACTGGTGGGGAATCTAGAAGAGCTGCTGTGCCTCATGTGGTGTAAATCACTTTTACAGTTCGTGGTATGCTGGGCTGGTGTGCTCCTACATGTCAATGATCTGCTCTGTGTATAGAATTCTGGCTAGAAACTGTTGTCAGCTGATAACTTGATGAGCCCACAAGCTGCCGCCATAGTACACAGGACACAGTGCTGAATGTATAGGCCTACTGCTCCCAGAGGTCTCACGTGGTAGTCATGAAGACAAGGTCGGGTTCAGGCTGAAGTCAGGGCAGGTGGCTGAAGACAAGGTCAGGTGCGGGCAAGGGTCAGAGCCAGGAATCCGTCCAAAGCGTGGTCAGGAACGAGCGAGGGTCAAAGCCAGGAATCTGTCCAAGGTAATCAGGAATAGGTAACAGGTACTGGAATACAGGACTGGAACAAACAAGTACAGGAGCGAAGGAGTAGCAACTAAGCACCCAACAAACGTGGAGACCTATTGCCAAGGCAAGCTCTGAACGTCAGAGCTTGCCTTTAAACCCAGGCCGCTGACGACACACACAGCTTTTGGATAGCCTTGATCGAGTGCTTGCACTCTTGAGAAGGGGTGCTTGTGACAGTTGAGCATATGGGCTGCAGTATGCTCTCTTGACTTGTGCTCTAAAATTTCCCAAACTATGCTCACAGTTTATACCTAGAGTTGAGAGAGGTGCGGCAGTGTGAAAGTCGACAGCGTGACACGTCAAAGGTGTGTTCTTCGTGTATGTTTTAACGTTTTACTTGTCATTTGTCTCAGACCAAGGACTGCTGTGGGGTGTGGACTCCAGTGATGCTGGGGAAGACTCTGATGGCAGCTTCGGCATCCTTTGCAGGATCTGCGACAGAATGTTGGTCATGCTGTTCGCTGCAGCAACCAGCGTGGTCACGTTGTGTCGTGTGTTGGCAGCAGTTTGATCACGGAGGATCTGATTCTGCCTGTTTACAGACCTCCTGAGGCGCAGTAGCTCTGCCCGTGTGTGTCTGAGGTGTATCCCATGCCTCCTTTCCAGTTGGTCCAGCTGCTCATGCATGGACTTCTCTGTTGGTGGTGGGGATGTAGGTGCCGGTGCAGGTGCTGAAATTTGAGCTGCCAAATTTGGCATGGCCGGGCTTGTGTGCTGCTCCTGCCGAGGGCGTGGGGCTTTGGGCTGGCGCTGTGGTGTGCTCAGGGCCAGCGGAAGCACTAGGCAAACTAGGCGGTCGCCTAGGGCGCCAGCTTCCCGGGGGCGGCACTGCCCCGGTAAAATTAAGAGAGCCGCGCTCAGCCGCTGCACCGGTAAAATGAAAAGAGCTGCATTAAGCCGCCGCCCCCCCCCCCCCCCCCGATAAAAATAAAAGAGCCGCTGCCGGCAGCCCGCCCCAAAAGACCCATCTGACCTCCCCCAGCGGTTCGCGTGCTCCCGGTCTCTCCCGCTGCTCTTTCTTCCCTGCTGCTGTTGCCGCCGGGCTAGTTCAAGCCCAGCGGGAACGGCAGCAGTGCAAAAAAAAAAAAAAAAAGCTGTGGCATCCGCGGCTGCCCTTTTCTTCCTCCCGCCCCCCCCTGACCCGGAACAGGAAGTGATGCGCGGGAAGGAGAAAGAGCGGTGCCGCATGAAAAAAATAGTGGCGACAGCAGCATCGGCCCCCGAGCAATTGAAGCAGCCGGTAATCGGGAAAGGAGTCAGCAGCATGAGCCTCCCGCGGCCGATGGGATTCTTCCTTTTTGGCCTGCGGGGGCTGGAGGAGGAGGCTGTTGCAGCTACCATTTGTGCTAGGGGGGGGGGAGGAAGTGAGTGAGAGAAAGAGAGAGAAGCAGCCAGCCTGCCTGTGTGTGATTGAGAGCCTGTGTGTAAGTGAGAGAATGTATTTGATCGAGAGCATGTATGTGTGATTGAGAGAAACTGGTCAGAGAGCTGATGTATGTGTATATGTGAGAGACAATGAAAGTGACTGCTCAGAGAGATGACTGATGTGTGAGAGTGTGAGACAGTCAGGGATGTGACTGATGTGTGTTTGTGTGTGTGTGTGTGTGTGTGTGAAAGAGAGAAAAAGCATGGAAGTGAGAACTCTGGGTATGTGAGAAAGCATGGGAGTAAGAAGCCTGGTGTTGTGGGGGTGTATGTGAAAGAAAGCATTGGAGTGAGAAGCCTGATTATGTGAGAGAGAGCATGGGAGTGGGAAGCCTGTGTGTGTGTGCATGTATGAGAGAGAGACTGGTTGGTAAGGTGACGGTGTGACTGGTGTGTATGTGAATGTGAGAGAGAGAGAATGTGATTCAGGGAATGAGAAGCCTGTGCACCTGGAGAGCGAGCATGGAAATGAGAGAGAGACTGGTGTATGTGTGTGTGTGTGTGTGTGTGTGTAACAGAAAGTGATTATGGGAATGAGAAGTCTGTGCATGTGAAGAGAGTGAGCATGGGAGTGAGAAACCTGGGTGTGTGTGAGACACAGCATGGGAGGGAGAAGCCTGTATATGTAAGACAGAACAGGTGACTGGTGTGTGTTTGTGTGTATGTGAGAGAGAGAAAGAAAGTGATTATGGGAATGAGAAGCCTGTGCATGTGAAGAGTGAGCATGGGAGTGAGAAAGCTGGGAGTGTGTGAGATACAGCATGGGAGTGAGAAGCCTGTATATCTGAAAGAGAACATGGGAGTGGGAAGCCTGTGTGTGTGTATGCATGAGAAAGATCAGGTGACTGGTGTGTGTGTTTGTGTTTGTGTATGTGTGTGAGAGAAAGAAAGTGATTATGGGAATGAGAAGCCTGTGCATGTGGAGAGAACAAGCATGGGAGTGAGAGACTGGTGAGTGTGTGTGAGAAAGAGAAAGTGATTATGAGAGTGAGAAGCCCATATATGTAAGTGGAACACGGGAGTGGGAAGCCTGTGTGTGTATGGCATGAGAGAAACTGTTCAGGAAGGTGACTGGTGTGTTTGTCAAAGACTGTTTGGGAGATGATTGGTGTGTGAGAGACAGAAACTGGTCATGGGGGCATGACTGATATGGTGTGTGTGTGAGAGACATGGGCCCTAAGGAAGAGGACCATGAGTATAGAGCTTAGCCACTACTGCTGCTTCTGGTGTGTACAACAGCCTGCATGGAAGAGGAGTAAGAGAGCTGCTGGAGGGGGTAAGTAAAGATGGCTTTTTAAGTTTATTTTTCTTGATTGACTGCCATTTTAATTATTTAATATTATGTGATGTGTCTGCTTTTTTTGTTTGAGCAACAAGTATAGCTTTGGTTTATGTTTATTTATTTATTTATTTATTTTTATTTATTTATAAAAGAGTTTCTATACCGTCGATAAGACAAATCATCTCAATGGTTTACATGGCATAAAAATGTCAAATAAGTGTTCTGTTATAAATACAGACTTCGTTATTTTCATTAATGCACAATGTAAGTTAATTGTGTGTGGAGGCGGGGGGGGGGGGGCGGCATAGCTGACGTTTCGCCTAGGGCGCCTAATACCCTTGCACCGGCCCTGGGTGTGCTGGCTCAAGGTTGTGCAGATTGTATAGCCTCCCTCTCAAGTCTCTGTTCCTCCATGAAACCAGAGAGGGTGAGGGATACATTGAGTGGACTGGGTGAACCCAGGGGTTCCAGCATCACCAATGGCTCCTGACCTGTGGCTGCTGCTCCTTCTTCCTCTCGCTGACCCGGGTTTGGGCATCCATCGGGATGGGCCTGTGCAAAAGAGCTGCTGAGCTGCTGGTCCATAGGGCTTCCTGGCTGGGACCGCAGCTTTATGGGTGAGGACTGTGGAAACAAAACATAAGACATAAGTACCAATGGCAGCAAATATCCTGTTTTCATTTGCCATCAGAGGTGCACTTTGCTTCTTAGCATTGTGAGCATCTTATGCCAAATGATGTATTCCCCGTTGCTGCCTGCCCATTTACAGGTGAGGTGAACTTCCTGGCTGCAGCTCGCGTGGTGTCCAGCCGCTCAGGCATGCCCTCGAAGACATCGGGTCCCAGCCTTTCCAGGAGGTGCTCCTCCATGGGGGTGAGGACGATGGGACAAGGGGCTCCTCCTCTGGTCCACCTTTGATATTTATTTCTAGCTGCCACCTTGGCTTTCAGCTGCGCTTTGATGTCCCAGTACCGGGGCGTCACCTTCTCCCCGCTTCGTACGTATCTGCTGCGTGTGCTGATGCCCTGGGCTGTGTTGCGCCAGATCTGGCTCTTGGCTGCCTTTGAGGTCTTGGCCGCCCGATTGCCGAAGAGCATGGCATAATGGCGCAGGGACCCCTGCAATGACCATCTCGTCCTCTTGCACACTGAATTTGAGAGTCCTGAGACAAGGGCGTCCTGCTGCCTGGCTGCAAGAAGGGTGTGCCACTTCTGCTTCCAGAGAGGAGTCCTTCCTTTTCTCACTCTCTCTCTCCCACTCCCCTCTCCCCTCTTCCTTCCTTCCCCCCTCCTGCCCCTGCCCTGCCAACTTCCTTCCCCCTCTGCCCTCTCTCTCTATCCCTAGCCTTGTATCCTCCTCCCTCTGTCCTCACCTGCCTATCCCCTTTCCCCTCCTCATGCCTCTCCTCTCCTCTCTCCCCACGCCTCATACGCTCCATTCTCTCCACCACCTCCTCACTCCTCCACAGAAAATGACAAACACAAACTTTCACACATGCAGATAGACAAAAGGTAAAGGTACACAGAAGGAAAAACAGTAAAGAACCGGACAATGCTGCACTTAGTAATCGCAATACCAACTAACTCCTAATCCACTGACCACTACTCACCTCCTCTCCTCTAACCCACACCTCGACACACCCTCGAAGAGGCAGCTGCAGGAAGCCTGTATATATAATCTGGAAAAAAAATCACACACCACGCACTAATTAATGCGAGCCACATCAAATTACACGGCATTCGGTGATGCAATGGTGCAAGCGCTGACACAACGCCGCGTGCGGTATTTACCTATGTGCTGCGGCAGGCTGCAAATTTGCCTAACCATGCCCTTTTTTAAATTGCGGGCGCTATTTCCGTGCTATTTATTGCGATTTGATGAAACTAGGTCTAAGTTTGCCCTGTGAGGAAAGGCTAAACAGTTTAGGACTCTTCCGTCTGGAGAAGAGACTGGCTGAGAGGAGATATGATAGAGATCTATAAAATAATGAATGGAGTGGAATGGGTAAACACAAATCGGTTGTTTACTCTTTCAAAAAGTACAAAGACTAAGGGACATTCAATGAAGTTACTAGGTGATACATTTAAGACAAATAGGATAAAATGTTGTTTTACTCAATGCATAATTAAACTCTGGAATTCATTGTTGGAGATGTGATAAAAGTTGTTAGTGTAGCTGGGTTTAAAAAAGATTTAGACAAGTTCCTGGAAGAAAGGTCCATAAACCACTATTAAGGCAGACCTAGGGAAATCCGCAGCTTATTCCTGGGATAAGCAGCACGGAATCTATCAACCTTTTCGGAACCTGCCAAGTACTGGGCTTGATGGACATTTGGTCTGACCCAGTATGGCAAATCTTATGTTCTTATGCCTTTCAGATTTGGGCTGAAAACTAACTCTATGAGGGTATATCTCAATCCAGCTGGTACTTATCACCAGCCTGTAGAAGGTGAACCCATCTCTGTACTGCCTCTAGTGGTTTTGCTTATCTGGAACTTACTTCTAGTGAAATCTCCCATCAAAACCTTCCACTGTGTCATTGAACCTTAACTTGCTACTGACCTAGGGCTGGATGACGGGGGCTTACACCCATAAGCAATGGCAGAGAGGGAGTTATCCTATCCATCCTCCCAGCAGGGTTGGGGTGGAGGGTATGATCCCTCCTGTCCACATCCTCTTCTCAGGGCATCCTTCTCCCTCTTACTGTGTGTGTGTGTGTGTGCAAGTGACTGTGTCTCAGTATTTAGTACTGTCTGTGTGCACAAATGTCTGTGTCTCTCAGTATATACCGTGTGTGTGTGCAAGTGTCTCAGTAAGTATTGTGTGTGTGTACAAGTGTCTGAATCTTAGTACTGTATTTACTGTCTCTGTGTGTGTGTGCACATGGCTGTCAGTATTTACTGTGTATATGCACAAGTGTCTGTGTCTGTCAGGGTACACTCTGTGTGTGTTCAAGTGTCTGTCAGTATATACTGTGTGTGTGTGTCAGTGTACACTCTACATGTGTGCATGCAAGTAGTCATACTTTCTGTGTGTCTTTCTGCTACTCATGAGCAGGAGATAGGGTTACAAATCCATGTGTGTGAGTATATGTGTGAGAGGCAGGCTCACACAGTCTGCGATGTAGGAGGCAGGCTCACATGACCCTTTGCTTAGCTGTGTGGTGTAGGGATGGCAATGCCCCTGGTGTTGACTGCAGAGAGCTGGGTTTTGGCTGTTATCAGCATTACTCCACATTTCCTCGTCTTTCTCCATTACTTTCTATCCTTGCTCAGCTCACAGAGGTCACCTATCCTGGGCAAGCAGCAAACAAAACTGTCTGTGTCCCAAAGATTCCTATCACCCGTGTTTCTTCTTTCTGTTTCCCTTCCTTCTTATATAGTAAGAATTCATCCTGTTTTGTAGAGGGCCAAGTCAGACTTTTCTGGCACATAAATCTGTTTCTGTTTTCTGCTGTGCAGTGCCCCTTCCAGTGATAACAGTCCTTGTGAATAAAACATGGATTCCCATGTGTGAGGCCTGAATATTGTTACAGCCTGGTTCCTTCCTGTCCCCCTCCCCCTCTACACACACACACACACACACTTCGCTTGCCCCTCCCCTTCCCCACATTGTCACACACCCCAATCCGGGTAAAAATCCAGGGCTTGCTAGATCCTGTGAGTGAGCTCTCCGCCCATTTTCTTTTTTCTCTTCGCTTCCTTATGCAAAATTCCTGTTGTCCTGTCTTTGATGATTTTTTTGCAATTGTAACTGTGTAACTGCCAGAATTTGCCAGACATGGTTCCATTCGTATGAAACTTTAAAGGGCTGTAATGCAGTGGGTTTTCTTTTTTTTTTTTTTTTTTTTTAGGATTTCTTTGCTGAGAGCAGCACATTCCAGGGGTAGTTTGGAAGGCTTACATACTGCAGGAGACAAAGGAGTTTAGGATAATCCAGTGTACTGTTAGAGTCACATGAGGGGAAGCCAAGGCCTGGAACTTGGCTGCCTTCCACACTGCCGAGCACCCTTTCTTACCTCATTCTTCTTCACAGACTCCATACCACTGGCCTCTTGCTTTTTCTTCCCTCTCACTAGCTGAACATTTATATCTCCCTAAACGGGTCCTTTTCAGCCCAAATTCTGTCTGCTGCTCAGCTCCGCTCTGCTTGTCTTGTGACCTTGCCGGCTCTAGCTCACCTCATTCTGTAAAATTTGGTAATAAGACATAAAAGGGAGTCTGGGTGTTGGCTTAAATATTGGTCTTGTAAGAATCAAAACTGAAGCTGATCAGGCCTGAACTGGCCTAGCAGAGGAGGTGGTAGAGGCTCTCACTGTAACAGACTGTGGTCATGCTTAGGACAGATATGGAGGAAAGTGGTGTGAAAAAGGTTGCGAGGTCTGGTAAAAGACATGTGGGAGGGGTAGGTGGTGTTAGAGTGCATGTGGGACATTGTATAAGCACATCTACCCAAAATGGAAGAATCTCAGTGGGGCAGGCTCAATCAACCAATTTGGTCTTTATCTGCTATCATTTACTGTGTTACTTTGGCTGTAAATGCCATCTCTACACTGAGGATATCTAGAGTGACCTCTCCTTACCCCTGGTCTCTTGCTGCCCATCTAGTTCTAGGTTCCTGGTGGTCTTTCTGATCTCACTTCATTAATGAACACAAGACAATGCCCGGCTTCAGGCCATAATGAGCAGGCAAATGACTTCTGTTGCAAAGCGTTCTGAGAGCCTCCTGACAAGCCCCCATCCCCCCCCTAAAAAAAGGCAAAAATATGAAATGTCCCTCACGCCCAACTACATTCTTCACTACTGTATCACCTTCCTCCCATTTCAGTTCATTTATTAAAGCTTATAGTGTTAAACAATGGACCCTTGACCCGGCACAGAAGAACACCCACCTGAGGAACCGGGATGTCCTTCGTCACCGGAGGGTGGATATCCGGAGCAAGACCCCTCAGTACCTAGCAAGAGAAGGCAGACAGGTACAGGCCAGCGAGCCCAAGCCGGGTTCCACGCGAGGCAGGGGTCTGTGAAGATCAACTCCAATCCGGGTCCGGACAGATAGCAGGTGGCGCAAAGTAAAGTCCAATCCGGGTCGAGGCAGGCAGCGGGCAAACCGAGAAAAGTCCAATCCGGGTCGAGGCAGGCAGCAGGCAAACAGAGTCAAGTCCAATCCGGGTCGAGGCAGGCAGCGGGCAACAGAGCAAAGTCCAATCCGGGTCGAGGCAGGCAGGCAGACAAACAGAGCAAAATCCAATCCGGGTCGAGGCAAGCAGCAGGCAAACAGAGTCAAGTCCGGTCCGGGTCTTGGCAGGCAGGTAGCAAGGCAAGGCAGCGTCAGGCACGGTCCGGGTCTCAGCAGGCAGGTAGCAAGGCAAGGCAGCGTCAGGCACGGTCCGGGTCTCAGCAGGCAGGTAGCAAGGCAAGGCAGCGTCAGGCACGGTCCGGGTCGGTAGGCAGGTAGCAAGGCAAGGCAGAGTCAGGCACAGCAAAGTCACACCAGGGCACAGCAAAGCACGGGACCTATTGTGAAGGCGTCTGATGCCTGCACTGCACCGCTTAAATCTCCCTCCCTGCTGACGTCAATTTCCGGGGCCGGCCTCGTCCTCGCGATCCTGCTCCTTTAAGGGGCGGAGCTAGCCGCGTCGCACCCGATGCCGTCCCGCGACGGCAGGACGTCTGCACGCTGCGAGCCGTGCTCTGGGGGGCCGGAAGGATGGCGTGCCGACTCGCCGGTGGAAAAGAGGTAGGGAGGCCCGATCGCATGCGATCGCGATCGGGCCTCACAACAGTACCCCCCCTCTTACGCCCCCTCCTGGACGGGCCTGGTTTCTCCGGATGCTGCAGATGGAACTGGCGAAGGAGAGACTTATCCAAGATGTTAACCATCGGTTCCCATGAGTTCTCCTCCGGACCGAACCCATCCCAAGCGATCAAATACTCCCACCTCCGATGAAGGCGACGGATGTCCAGAACTTCCCGAACTTGGTAAATGGAGTCATCCGCAGAGGCCACAGGGGAAGGCGGGCACGGAGTAGCGTGAAAGGAGGACGAGATCAGAGGCTTGAGGAGCGACACGTGGAAGGAATTGTGGATCCGGAGAGTGGATGGGAGACGTAGCCGATAGGTGACAGGACCCAGACGTCTGCAGATAAAGAAGGGCCCTATGTAACGAGGAGCAAGTCGCATAGAGGGAACCCGGAGACGTAAATGACGGGTAGATAGCCAGACCCGATCCCCCGGGTTAAACTGAGGAGCAGGCCTGCGATGACGGTCCGCAGTACGTTTAGCGGTGGCAGCTGCGCGGTGAAGGCGAGCATTGGTAGTCATCCAAAGTTCATGGAGCTGCTGGGCGGACAACTGAGCAGCCGGGGAAGCCACGGACAGGGGAAGAGGCAGAGGAGGGCGAGGCTGCTTACCAAAAACAATCTGGAATGGGGACTGACCGGTGGCAGAGTGGACGTGGGAATTATGAGCAAACTCCGCCCACGGAAGGAGGAGAGCCCAGTCATCATGACGGTGATTCACAAAGAGGCGGAGAAACAACTTCAGACCCCGGTTGACCCGCTCCGCCTGTCCATTACCTTGCGGGTGAAAAGCAGTCGTGAAATCCAATGGGACCCCAAACTTTTTGCACAGCGCACTCCAATACTTGGCCGTGAATTGAGGACCCCTGTCCGAGGTAATATGGAGTGGGAGGCCATGTAGACGAAAAATGTGAGAGGAAAAAAGATCTGCCAGTTCAGGGGCAGAAGGCAGCTTGGCCAGGGGCACAAAATGGGCCATCTTGGAGAACCTATCGACCACCACCCAGACCACTCGGAACCCAGCGGAGAGAGGAAGGTCCACAATAAAGTCCGTAGAAATATGGGTCCACGGCTCCCGGGGGGGAGGAAGGGGTTGGAGGAGGCCCCAAGGTCGGCCAGGCAATGGCTTCTGCTGGGCGCATTTCGGGCAGGAAGCGACATAGGCTAGCACATCTTTCCTCATCTGCGGCCACCAGTAATAACGCTCAAGAAGGGCCCAAGTACCCGCTCGACCTGGATGTCCCGCGGACAGGGAATCATGCGCCCAAGCAAGCACTTTAGGACGCAGCCTGAGGGGTACAACCGTCTTGCCGGAGGGTATCGTCTCGGTGACTGCGAGCATCAACTTAGCAGGATCAATAATGTGAGTCAACGTCTCAGGTACATCTTCAACCTCAAAAGCCCGAGAGAGGGCGTCAGCCCGTCTATTTTTCGTTGCAGGCCGATACCGAAGAATAAAATCGAATCGAGAAAAAAACAGAGACCAGCGGGCCTGTCGGGGATTAAGGCGTTGCGCTCGGTTGATATATTCTAAATTTTTATGGTCCGTGTAGACCGTGATGGTATGTTGCGCCCCTTCCAACCACTGCCTCCACTCCTCAAATGCTAGTTTTATGGCCAAAAGTTCCTTATCCCCAATCCCATAGTTTTTTTCTGCAGGTGAGAATTTCCGGGAAAAGTAAGAACAAGGAAACAGTACTCCCCGGGCAGAATGTTGGCTGAGAACCGCACCAACTGCGATTTCCGAAGCGTCTACTTCTACCACAAACGGGCGGTTAGGGTCTGGATGATGAAGACAGGGTTCTTGTAGGAAGGCTTCTTTAATCTCCTGGAATGCTCGTATGGCCTCTTGGGACCATACTTTGGTGTCAGCCCCTTTCCTGGTAAGGGCGGTGATAGGCGCTATAATATGGGAATAATGTGGAATGAAATTCCGATAAAAATTGGAGAAACCAAGAAATCGTTGTATGGCTCGTAATCCTTTGGGTTGTGGCCAATCTTGAATACAGGCCACTTTTCCCGGATCCATCTGGAACCCGGTAGTGGATACGATGAATCCCAAAAAAGGTATTGACTGTCTTTCGAACAGGCATTTTTCCAATTTTACAAACAGTCCATTTTCTCTTAGTCGTTGGAGGACTTGACGAACATCCTTACGGTGGATCTCAAGATCTTTGGAGTAAATGAGGATATCATCCAGATAAACAATCACTTGCTTATATAGCATGTCCCGAAACACCTCGTTCATCAGGTTTTGAAAAACCGCAGGTGCATTGCACAGGCCAAAAGGCATTACCAGGTATTCATAGTGACCGCTACGAGTATTAAAAGCGGTTTTCCACTCATCTCCGGGTTTGATTCGTACCAGATTATAGGCACCTCGTAAATCCAGCTTTGAAAAGATCTTGGCGCCATGTAATTGGTCAAGCAGTTCAGGTATTAACGGCAAGGGGTAACGGTCCTTGCGAGTAATCGCGTTAAGTCCCCGGTAGTCAATGCAGGGTCTCAACCCTCCGTCTTTCTTTGGAACAAAGAAGAAACCAGCCCCGGCTGGGGATGTGGAAGGTCTAATAAATCCTCGTGCGAGGTTCTCCTTGATGTAATCGGCCATAGCCTGAGATTCAGGTCCAGACAGTGGATAAATCCTGCCTCTAGGTGGGATAGCGTTAGGAAGTAGGCTGATTGCACAATCGAATCTTCGATGGCAGGGTAAGATCTCCGCTTTCTCTTTAGAGAAGACGTCTGCGAAGTCGACGTATTGCTGTGGTAACTCCATCCTGGCAGTGGCTAACGATAACGCGGGTTGATGAGTCCAGTGAATACAAGTCTTTTGACATTCGGGTCCCCAAGCTGAAATTTGTAGGGTCTTCCAGTCAATGTGTGGAGAATGTCTTTGTAACCACGGTAGACCCAGTACCACTGGGTGGACAGTCTTTTCCAGAACAAAAAACGAAATCTCTTCCTTGTGAAGAATTCCGGTAATAAGAGATATGGGAGTAGTATTACATGTGACTTGTCCAGGTAGATTTTCACCTTGAATCGAAGAAATAAACAGTGGTGTTTTGCAGACCTGTGTAGGAATCTGAAGCTGACGAACGAGTTCGGCCAGAATAAAATTCCCCCCAGCTCCGGAGTCGATCAAGGCTTGGGTGGTGAAAGATCCATATCTTCCTTGTAGTGTCACAGGAACTATGAATTGAGGAGCTGGGTTGCCCCCTAGAGTCTGCTCCTCCGAGATCCCTAGGACCGGTAGTTTCCCGGACGCTCAGGACACTGCGCGAGAAGGTGTCCCTTGCTGCCACAGTATAGACATAGGCCCATCCTCCTTCGGCGTTGCTTTTCCTCCGGTGTAAGTCGGCTCCTACCAAGCTGCATGGGTTCTTCCTTCTGTTCCTTGGGAACCTCTGGAGTATCAGGAGTTAGGAGCGGTCGAGAGAAGTGAGGGGCCAATGGCGCAAAGCGACGAGGCGGTCTGGATTCCTTGGCCCGTTGTTGAATCCGTCTGTCAATGCGACCAGCCAAATCAATGAGTGCGTCGAGGTCCTCCGGAAGGTCTCGTCCAGCTAGTTCGTCTTTAATATGAGGGGACAACCCCTCCAGAAAGATGCCTCGAAGGCAATCCGAATGCCATCCTAATTCGGAGGCCAATGTGCGAAATTCGATGGCGAAGTCAGCTAGGGTATGAGAACCCTGGCGTAGATTAAGGAGTTCTGACGTAGCTGTAGCAAGTCTCCCAGGCTCATCAAATACCTTACGAAAGGTGGAAACGAATCTGGATAAATCGTTCAATATTGGATCACCTTTTTCCCAAAGGGGAGAAGCCCATGCCATGGCCTTCCCGTCAAGTAAGGAGATGATGAAAGAGGTTTTAGTCCGGTCGTTAGGAAATTGTTGTTCTTGTAATGAGAATCGAATGTAACATTGGTTGATGAATCCTCTACATCCCTTAGCTTCTCCAGAGAACCGAGGTGGTGCCGGTAAATGTGATACCGATACTGAGGCGCTAGGTGGAGGTGGTACCAGAGCTGCTGCTGCGGCCCCGCGTGAGGCATCTAATTGCCGTACAAGTCTATCCACGGTAGCATTTAAAGCCTCCAGACTTAGTTGTTGCTGCTGCTGCTGTTGTCGCTGCTGCATTAGCTGTTGGGCAAGCCCGGGAATAGCCTGAAGACCAGATAGATCCACCGGGTCCATGGCCTTCACAATCTGTTAAACAATGGACCCTTGACCCGGCACAGAAGAACACCCACCTGAGGAACCGGGATGTCCTTCGTCACCGGAGGGTGGATATCCGGAGCAAGACCCCTCAGTACCTAGCAAGAGAAGGCAGACAGGTACAGGCCAGCGAGCCCAAGCCGGGTTCCACGCGAGGCAGGGGTCTGTGAAGATCAACTCCAATCCGGGTCCGGACAGATAGCAGGTGGCGCAAAGTAAAGTCCAATCCGGGTCGAGGCAGGCAGCGGGCAAACCGAGAAAAGTCCAATCCGGGTCGAGGCAGGCAGCAGGCAAACAGAGTCAAGTCCAATCCGGGTCGAGGCAGGCAGCGGGCAACAGAGCAAAGTCCAATCCGGGTCGAGGCAGGCAGGCAGACAAACAGAGCAAAATCCAATCCGGGTCGAGGCAAGCAGCAGGCAAACAGAGTCAAGTCCGGTCCGGGTCTTGGCAGGCAGGTAGCAAGGCAAGGCAGCGTCAGGCACGGTCCGGGTCTCAGCAGGCAGGTAGCAAGGCAAGGCAGCGTCAGGCACGGTCCGGGTCTCAGCAGGCAGGTAGCAAGGCAAGGCAGCGTCAGGCACGGTCCGGGTCGGTAGGCAGGTAGCAAGGCAAGGCAGAGTCAGGCACAGCAAAGTCACACCAGGGCACAGCAAAGCACGGGACCTATTGTGAAGGCGTCTGATGCCTGCACTGCACCGCTTAAATCTCCCTCCCTGCTGACGTCAATTTCCGGGGCCGGCCTCGTCCTCGCGATCCTGCCCCTTTAAGGGGCGGAGCTAGCCGCGTCGCACCCGATGCCGTCCCGCGACGGCAGGACGTCTGCACGCTGCGAGCCGTGCTCTGGGGGGCCGGAAGGATGGCGTGCCGACTCGCCGGTGGAAAAGAGGTAGGGAGGCCCGATCGCATGCGATCGCGATCGGGCCTCACAACATATAGCCCGCCTGTAAATCACGTCATCCAGGTGGTGTACAGCCAAAAAACATACATAATAAAATATAAAATAGTACCTACAGAATAATAAAAGCACATCAGTTACAGAAATGCGCTGCTTATCCCTGGGAATAAGCAGCATTAAATCTATGACCCTTTGGGATCCTGCCAGATTCTTATGGCCTGGATTGGCCACTGTTGGAAACAGGATGCTGGGCTTGATGGACTCTTAGTCTGACACAGTATGGCATGTTCTTATGTCCTAACACAGGCAAAAGACAACATGAACTTATAAGTTAAGGTAAAGACATCAGAACATAAGTACACGTACTAAATTTAAAGAAATTAAACAAACAGGCATGGTATCTCAACACTGAGGAAAACGTTTGCACATAATGATGTTAATAAGAGTCCCAAGCATGATGCTAGAGAAAAGCAACTAAAGGAAAGCGATGGAGGAGTTGTCCTCAGAGCAGGGTGACCATATAACTTCACATTCAAAGGAACAGTCTGGTCCAGTCCTGATTTTACATGGAAACATATAAAAAGTGCCATGCTAGGTCAGACCAATGGCCCACTGAGCTCAGCATTCAGGTTACTTGAAAGTAACTGGCAGATTTTTTTTTTTTAATGGAAACATCCCTTCCCTTTTCCTCATTCCCAGAAATAAAAGCTGGTGTTCCCCATCCCTGCCTTCTTAGTGGCCCTGTCCTCCAAAAACTTGTCCAAAACTAAAATCCAGCCTATCAACAGATTCCACAGCTTAATTGTGCTTTGACTGAAAAAAATACTCTCTTCAGTTTGTTTTAAATCTGCTATCAGTTTCATGGAGGGTTCCCGAGTCCTAGTAGTAAGGAAGCCTGTGCTCCTTTATGAAGAAAGGCTCATCAGCTAGGAAAGGAGACGAGAGAGGAGATATGACAGAAGTTATAAAATTATGAGTGGGGTGGGACGGCTATTTACCCTTTCAGATTATATTAAAACAAGGAGATGCTCCATGAAACTAACAACCGGCAGATTTAAAACAGATTGTAGAAAGTACCTTTTCAGTGCACAACTAATCTGTGGAGTCTGTTGCCAGAAGAGTTAGCAAGGATTTGAATAGGAGTTGGTTATGGACCAGTTTCACTCTCTTCAAGCTACTCTGCCTCCTCGGACTTACCAGGGGTACCCGCTCTCTCTTTGTTTTTCAGGTCACAGTCAGGAACCGGCACTCGTTCTCGAGGACCATGTTCCCGGACTGGTTGCTGAATACTCTTTCTGCCTGGAAGTCATCGCTGCCTACTACACCAGTGAGTTATCTTCTCTCTTTCAGAGCTTTCCCTGGACCCAGGTACTCGCTCCTCGAGGGCCTAACCTATTCCAACACCTGGACTAATTATAGAGACTATTGTGTGAGTGTTACCATCAAGGCTCTGTTCTTGAACTCTGCATACCCTGCCTACTCACTATATTCAGTTTCTCTACAGCTCAGTTATCCAGGATCGCTGTTCCAGTATCTGAGGGACTACAGCCCAGCCGGGCACTTCCAGCTCACTACTGCCACCTCTGGTGGTTCAATATACTGTTTAATAAAAGAACTAGTGTGTGTCTGTTTCCATATTCTGAGCCTGACCGGTGGTCCCTCTCGGGATCTTCCCCCAGGGGCGAGGTCACCAAGGATCCACCCACAACTACCGCAAACACCAACACCGGCCATTGGAGGCCCCATCCTCCGGTGCCCCCGGTAGCCCAAAGCATTCCCCACTGGCAACTGTGCTGGGCGCCGTGCCTCCTTGTGATTCCTTCGAGGATGTGCCGGTGACACCTCTTCCCCCTCCATCAGTCCTTACTACCCAGGACTTTCAGGAGGAGTTGGACCGCAGGGTGAAATCGGCAGTGCTCAAAGCACTACAAAGCATTGAGCTGCCGGCGCCACCAGCCCCCATACCAGGGCCTGAGCCTCCGCCTTCAATGCTTGCATCTTTGCTGGAGCATCTGAACATCCTTCTTGGCAACCTACTGACGCAACCGGTGCTCGAGAGGTCTCCGATGCCTCCTCGGCCACCGATGGCCTCCACCGAAGCGATCCCGATTCCCGGGTCCGAGGAGGAGGATGAGGCCTCAGGGACCGGGCGCCCATGCTTGTGATTCCCCAGGCTCCCAGCATACCACGGCCGATGCCCCTCTCAATGCCCGGGGGTCTATCAATGCCATCGGTGCCCCCACGGCCTTCGGTGCCCTTGGGGTCCAGGCCTGCTGTACCTCCCGGTCCCTGCCCTTAGCGTCCGGACCCTAGCGAGGAGGAGGGTCCCTATGACCTGTGGGGCGATGACTCCTCAGACTTGTCCTCCGAATTCTTCAATGACCCCTCTTGGAGCTTCCCCTCCAGAGGGACGGTGTCGATCTCCGCCTGAAGACCTCTCATTTGCCAGCTTTGTAAGGGCCATGGCAGAGGCCATCTCCTTCCAGATCCTATCGGAGGAGGATACCTGCCACAAGATGCTGGAGGTCCTCCAGTTCATCGATGCTCCAAAGGAGATTGTGGCGGTGCCGATCCACGACATCTTTAAGGAGCTCCTCCTCCATATGTTGGAACACCCGGTGTTGGTTGCCCCAGTAAACAGGAAGGCTGATGCGACTTATCTGGTTCAACAGGCCATGGGCTTTGAATGGTGGCACTTACCCCACCAGTCTGCGGTGGTGGAGTCCACGCTTAAAAAGGCCAGGTGCTCCCGGACACACGCTTCTGACCCTCTGGGGCATGAACACATGGAGCTCGATGGCATAGGGAGAAAAATGTTCCAGGGAGCTATGCTGGTGGCCCATTTTGCAGTCTACCAGTTATACATGACCCAATATGACCGCAACCTATGGAAGCAGATCTAGGAGCTTGCAGAGGGCCTTCCCCAGCAACAGCAGGAGTCTCTTGCAGCCATTGCCACACTGGGGCTTGAGGTGGGTAGACATGAAACCGCAGCCCGTGTAGCCGCCAGAGGCATCAGCACCAGACGGCTGGTTTGGCTCCGGGCCTCCGGCCAGAGGTTTAGGACAAGCTTGCAGACCTCCCCTGTAGAGGCGAGAACCTGTTTGGGGATAAGGTGAAAGAGGACATGGCGCAGCTGAAAGATCAGCATGATACTCTTCAGCAACTCTCCACCAGCCCCTCTGAAGGCCCATCCGCCACCAGGAAGTCCTCCAGGCCAGGCTCTCGCAAGCTCTTCTACCGGCCGAGGAAGTACTTTCCTCCAGCTGCCCCTGCTCATCTGCCCTGGTCTAGCCCTAGAGGTCGTGGCCGGCAGCAGCAAGTTCTGAGGGCCCAACCAGCCCCCCAGTAGGCCCCGTCCGCCGGCTTTTGACTGGCGGCGAGGGGGCACGAGCCAGACGCCGGTTCCCCTGGCGGTGGATCCCCCAGTCGGTGGCAGGCTTCTTTGGTTCACCCACCGTTGGGAAGCGATCACTTCGGAATGTTGGGTCCTCTCCATTGTCTGCCAGGGCTACCACCTGAACTTCAGCAGGCTGCTAGAGACTGCTCCCCCATGTCCATCATGGGGTATGCCCGCCCATCAGGTCGTCCTTCAATCAGAACTTTCCGCCTTTTTAGCGGCGGACGCAATAAAACCGGTTCCCCGCAAGCAGTGGGGCCACGGCTTCCACTCAAGGTACTTCCTCATTAGGAAGAGGAATGGCAACTTGCGCCTATTCCTTGACCTCAGGGCGTTAAACCGATTTCTCGTAAGAGAAAAATTCAAAATGGTCTCTCTGGGCACGCTGGTCCCGCTCCTCTGAAGAGGAGACTGGCTCTGCTCCCTCGACTTAAAGGAGGCCCATGCCCATATTGTAATTGTCCCCAACCACAGGAAGTACCTCCGCTTTCTGGTGGGGACGGCACATTTTCAGTACAAAGTGCTGCCCTTTGGGCTGGCTTCAGCCCCATGCATCTTCACAAAATGCTTGGTGGTAGTGGCTGTCTACCTCAGGTGTCACTCAATCCACGTCTTTCTGTACCTGGACAATTGGCTGATCTGGAGCAACTCACACTCTGGGGCCCTGAATGCCCTGGCCTTGATGGTTCAGACCTTACAGACCTTGGGATTCGTTATCAACTTCCCCAAGTCACATCTCAATCCATCTCCATGGCTGGACTTCATCAGTGCCAGGTTGGATACGGCACAAGCAAAAGTTTTTTGCCCAAGGATTAAGCGGTCGCCCTCTCCTCACTGGCCACCCTCGTTCGCAACAGGAAGAGGATGCCTCGTTCCACGTGACCCCCTTAGCCCGCCTCTGCATGAGGGACCCGCAGTGGGCCTTGCGATTCCAGTGGCGGCAGGCATCACGGAATCTGGAGGCACCGGTAACAGTCACGGACCTTCATCGTCTCTCCCTGACCTGGTGGGAGGCCCTTTCCAATCTGGAAATCAGACTCCCATTTCAGCCCGCACCTTCCTAGTTGACCCTCACCACTGATGCCTTGCCTCAGGGGTAGGGGTCTCACACGGATGGCCTGCATACCCAGGGCCTTTGGACTGCGGCCGAGTCCCGCTGACAGATAAACTTCCTGGAGCTGCGGGTGATCCGGTACGCCTTGTGGGCCTTCCAGGACAGGCTGTCCTCCAAGGTCGTCCTCATCAGAACGGACAACAGGTGGCAATGTGGTACATCAACAAGCAGGGAGGCACAGGCTTCTTCCCCCTCTGCCAGGAGCGATACAAGTCTGGGATTGTGCCCTTTCCAGGGGATGTATCTACGGGCTACCTAACTGCCGGGTCACTTGAACACGCTGACAGACCGCCTCAGCCTGTCCTTTCAGCCACATGAGTGGTCCCTGAATCTGGTGGTGGCAGCCGACCTATTCCATCGCTGGGGCATGCTGGACATGAACCTGTTCGCCTCTCACCACAATTACAAGATGAGAACATAAGAACATGCCATACTGGGTCAGTAAAAAGGTTGAAAAGTTCAGTTACTCACCTTGGAAAGGTGTTGATGTAGTGTGATTTGGTTTGACTAGTCATCCAGAGTGACTCACTGCTCTCTTGATTAACAAATGTTGGTACCTTATCAAACCAAATCACACTACCTCAACACCTTTCCAAGGTGAGAAACTGAACTGAACTTTTCAATCTTTTTACTTAGATATACACTGCTCCTAGCTTATTTCTAGCTTCTGGCTACTTTTTTTTTTAATATACAAACACTCTAACTTCTGCTTACTAGCTGCCTTACAGACTTTTAAAAATAAACACACTAACTACTGCTTACTAGTTTTTGGGTTTTTGGGTACTTGCCAGGTTCTTATGGCCTGGATTGGCCACTGTTGGAAACAGGATGCTGGGCTTGATGGACCCTTGGTCTGACCCAGTATGGCATTTTCTTATGTTCTTACTAGTTGACTTACTGACTGACTGTTTCAA
The DNA here is from genome assembly GCF_901001135.1 of Rhinatrema bivittatum. Lineage (NCBI taxonomy): Eukaryota > Metazoa > Chordata > Amphibia > Gymnophiona > Rhinatrematidae > Rhinatrema > Rhinatrema bivittatum. The sequence goes on from NC_042619.1 coordinate 308,074,606, forward strand.
AATACAAAGTCTAACTTCTGTTTATTCGCTATCTTACTGACTATTAAAAGCAGAAACACACTAAATAATATTCCCAAATAGTTAAGTTTGCACCAATACTTTTAAAAAAGACAATGTTCCAAGCAAAAACTTATTGATTCCTTTCAGCCACCGGCAAGGTGATCCTCTCCTCTCAGGTGATCATGTTCTGCTCCCTGATTCCGGTGAAGGACCATCCGGCCTGCAATGCGTTCTCCCTTCACTGGGGACAAGGTCTCATGTACGTGTACCCCCCTACTTCGCTCCTCTCAAGGACTCTGACGAAGCTGCAAGAGGACGGAGGGACCATGATCCTGGTGGCACCCTCCTGGACAAGGCAGGCATGGTACCCTCTACTCCAGGACCTGTCCATGAGCGCACCGGTTCCTCTGGGAACGGCTCCCAACCTCTTATCGCAGAACCAGGGCACCCTGTGCCACCCGAACCTCCGGACTCTGGCCCTCAAGGCGTGGATGTTGAGTGCATAATCCTCCAGCCCCTACAGCTCTCGGATGGTGTCTTCAGGGTCTTGATTGAATCCCGGAAACCTTCCACCCGGAAATCTTACAGCTCAAAGTGGAAGTGTTTTTCCATCTGTTGCAGCAGCCACAGACTGGACCCTTTCTCCTGTCCGCTCCCCCACCTGCTGGATTTTCTTTGGCACCTGTCCGAGTCTAGCCTTCAAACCAGCTCGGTCCGAATACACCTCAGTGCCCTCAGCGCCTACCACCAGGGGGTTGCCGGGACGCTCATTTCAGTCCAGCCACTGGTCAGGCATTTCATCGGGGCCTGGTTCAACTGAAGCGTCCGCTTCACCTACCAGCAACCCCATGGGATCTCAACTTTGTCCTGGCGAGGCTCATGCGGCATCCATTCGAACCTCTCAAATCCTGTGACCTGAAATTCCTCACCTGGAAAGTTATGTTCCTGGTGGCGATCACTTCCGCTGGCAGGGTCAGTGAGATACAGGCCCTGGTTACATACGCTTCCTACACAAAATTCTTCCATGATCGTGTGGTGCTGCACATGCATCCAAAATTTCTGCCGAAGGTGGCAACTGCTTTCTGCATCAACCAATCATCCTTCCCACGTTCTTCCCACGGCCTCATTCTCACCCGAGAGAATGTGCTCTCCACACCCTGGACTGCAAACTGGCACTCGCTTTCTACTTGGACTGTACAGCAATTCTTAGTCTACCCAGCTCTTTGTGTCTTTTGACACCAATAGGCCGGGAACAGCAGTGGGGAAGCAGACCCTATCCAACTGGCTAGTGGATTGCATTGCCTTCTGCTAGAGCAGGCAGGCCTCCAGCTGGCTGGCAGGGTGAATGCTCACTCTGTGCGGGCGTGGATGCGTGGATAGCAGCAGGCTGAGCCTGCCCAGTCTGCCAGCCAAAGTTTCTAGAAACTTCCGTGCCAGGCTCCATCAGATGATGTCACCCACATGTGAGGACTAACATCCTGCTGTCCTAGGAGAACACCTGTTACAGGTAAGCATCTGCGCTAGCTGACTAACATTAGGACAGCCTTTTAATCTGGATAAGTTATCGAGCTAACTCTGATCCACTGGGATAAAGAATCAAGGGAATTGTTAATAATGCACAATAGTATTTAGATGACTAGTTATAAAAATAAGTTGTCATTTTCTTTAAAATGTGTAATACAGGTTTATGGTTGTGCATCTTTCGGCTGAAGAAACTTTGCTAGATTAAAATTTCTCCGGTCTTTATTTTTAATACTGGAAGATACACAAATATAAAACAGTTGTATGGTTGTGCATCTTTCAGCATTGAAATAAAGACTGGGAAAAGTTGGTAATACAGTTTTCTGGTTAGGTAAATGAAGAAAGATGTAAGACCATATTAGTAGGCTGTGTTTGTTTATTTTTAGTGTTCTCGCTCAAGCTCCCCTCACCCCAGATAAGAACTTATAATGTGGCCCCCAGCACAAAAACGTTTGCCCATCCTGGCCTAAGTGAACCCTAATCTTAAATCCAGCTCTGAGACAAGGATTGATGGCAACACATGCAAAATTGTTATGCCAATAAAGTTATCTGAATCTGATGACTGCATTAACTGTTAATGTGGGAATTGGAAGGAGGAGGGGAATGGAATTATTGTGATCAGAAGAGGCTTTTTTCTTTCCCCCCTTTCGGCAAGGATGTTGATCGTGTGCTGGGTGGAAACAACAGAGACGCTAATAAGCTTGCAATGCGCTTTCTGCATACAGAAATGTGCAATGTGTCAAAGGGGATATATTCATTATAATTCATCAAAATATCTAAAAGGCCAATATTCAAAGGTTTAAAAAATCACTGGAAGACATAGAAATGCTGAAAGCACTGGCTGGGATCGTGGTAGCAGCATACTGCGATCCTGGCTGAAGACCGAGATAGGCAAAGGCACCAGAACAATTCTTTAGGAGAGGTTTTTGGGGGTGGGGATGCTTGGCCCAGTAAAGTCTACGGTTACTGCTTGGTGGTAGTGGTGGTGCTGGTGGGTTGTCATCCGGGTGCTAGGCCCGCGAGAACTTATTTTTTGAAGTCAACTTCACCATTTAACCATCTGTATTCTTTTGAATATAAATGGTTAAGGCTAAAGTTATCCGGCCACAAGGCCAGATAACTAAACCTAAGCAGTGATAAAGGATAGCCGGCTAAAGGGAGCTGAATAACTTTAATTGGGGATATTCAGCAAGACATTTATTCCACTGAATATCCAGGATAACTTATCAGGCTAACTTTAACCAAATAAGATATTTGTTGGAGGCTTTTTTGGCCTCTAAACATATTAAGGACGTAAATAGGAACATTAATAAGATTTGAATCTCAGCTGTGAATGCAAAAGGTTAAATTTGCCTCAGAAGAGATGGGGTATTTGTAGAGAAAAACATTTCCATGAATCTTTTATAGTTTCCATTAAAAAAAGCCAGAGATAATTACAGGGATTGGGATTTATGTTAGCTAAGTATGTAAATATGTCTCTTGAAGAAAAAGATCAGGATAGAAATGTTGGATACTTATTCAGAGGATAAACATAAGCAACCTTACTGATGCCAGTACTTAAGAGACCTCATAATATTCAGGTGACTTTTATGTGGCTCTGTTTTTGAAGCTGGCAGCTTTCATGCTTTGAGGAATTTGATAATAGCAGTAGTGGTGCTGGGGTAGGGAGTTGTTTTTCACTTTGTCTGTCAATCTTGATAATTCCGCACATCGGGACTTTGGGCGCTGGCAGATGTTGAAAGATTTTTTTTATAAGAGATACTGATTTACTACAGGCTTGGATTTAGGCACAGCCAACATAGTCAGCTGCCTAGGGCACCAAACTTTGAAGGTGCTAAATATTCATGCCAAAAAGGGTCCTGCTTTTTCTTGATATGGGGCCATATGTCTTCAAAGGGACACCTCCAAGGCACTCTGCATATGGAGGCGTTTGCATCCTAAACAGAAAAGTGAAATTGTATTCTCATTCCTGTGACTTGTATACACAAAAGGGTAGATTTTTAAAGGCCCGCACGCACGTCCATGTGTGTGCGGTTCCTGATTTTAATATCCACGCGCACATTTGCGGGTAGGTGGCCTCTTCTGAGTGCAGGGGGGTGGATTTTTTAAATTATGTGTGGCGACGCAATTTGCATTTTTCCCAGTCCCCTCCCAGTCCACTGCTCCAGTAAAGGACTGGGAGGGGACTTCCGTAACCCTAATCCTATCCTTCCTCCCTCTTCCCCTCTCTTTCCCGCCTCCCTAAACCTACCTTAACTATCCCCAAATTTTTTTATTTTCATGCTTATCTGCTCCTCTGGAGCAGATGTAAACTCCGTGCAGCGGAGTTATACCATTGATTCTGTTGACATGGGTCTTTTAATGTTTTTCTAACAATAGGATTTATGTTATCAGTGACAGAATAAATAATGTTAAACCATGAGGTTGTGGCGCTCTCAGTATTTGATAAATCTATGTTTGATATTTCCGATTGTAATTTTTCTTGCAAGGTATCAAGATTAAAAGAAGGACGATACACTATCATCAACGAGTCATTGTTTGTTACTGTGAGACTAGTTTTACAAGTCGCATAAGAGTGAATCAGAAAATGGTCCGACCATGGCACCTTTGTTAGCTTTGTATCAAATGTTGACCAGATGTCAGTATTAATGAATATGAATAAAGTATGACCTGCTTTGTGTGTTGGGCCGATGATAATTTGTTTTAAACCTAGAGTCGAAAGAGAGTTGGTAACTGTTTCACATGTGAGTGTTTGTGGGAGAGTATCCATATGGATATTAAAATCGGCTAAAATTATCACAGGTTTATTTAAAACTATATTGGCCATAAAAAATACTATTAACGGGGAGCAGTTGTGATCCAACAATCCAGGCAGACAGTAAACTAAACAGATTTGCAGCTTCGTGAAATCGAATAATGCAATTTCATAAGGTGGACAGATTGTTGTGTTCCGCGCCCGCGGCCCCCTACCTCCTCCAACGACCAGGGCAGCATCGGGGCCAACTGCCCTGCCCCGAGCTCCGCACCCCCGCACAGCGGCGCTGGCCTTCGGGCTGGCCGCTGGCATCAGAGCCGTCCCTGCTCCTCCCGCATGGCCGCTGCTGCTCTCCTCCACGGCCCAGATCCAAGATGGCCGCCGCCATTCTTGGACGCGAGGCCACGCCCCTTCACCAGAGTTAAAGGGACCTTGCCCCTTTAATTGCCTGCAGCTGATTCTTACCTCCAGGACCAGAGGAAGTATATAAGGAGACTTCCTATGACCATTCCTCGACTTGGCAACATCCTCCAATGCTGTCTAGTCTGCTTGCTTCGGTGAGTTCCTTGAGCTTGGCTTCTGGTTTCTGCTTCGTCTTCGTGTTCCTGGTTCCTGACTTCGGATTGGCTTACGGTGATTCTCTGGTTCCTGACTTCGGATTGGCAAGCGGTGATTCTCCGGTGTATGACTTCGGAATGGTGAGCAACGACCCTCTGGCACTCGACCTAGGACTTCTTCAAGACTACCGTCTCCAAGGGCCCACCTAAGTCCCAGTGGCCAGGGTTCCTACGGGCTCCTTCCGGGGGAATCACGGGCTTCCAGGGTGAAGTTCCAGTCGGCCCTTGCACCGTCACCTGACCTCTCAAAGGTCCACCTAAGTCCCAGCGGTCTGGGTTCCTACAGGCTCCTCCTGGGGGAACCGCGGACTTCCAGGGGTGAAGACACTGCTCTTCTTCTCGACTCTTCCTCCGCTTCCACTGTCGCCACAGTCTCCAGTGCCAAGGGTCCACGGTCACATCTTCGGTTCCTGCCTCGCCACCCGATGGGAGAACCTTCGGGTCTTCCCCAAGGTATTCCATCCTCCCATCGGCCCAAGGGTCCACAAGCCCGAGCTTAACACAGATATTTGTTGGCAGAAGTTTCAAGTGCAAATGTTTTTTTGCGATCAGCATTAATCTTCCTCCTTTTTTCCTCAGACTGGGTATTGAAAAAGTTCTATAGCTCGAGTTGTCAATTTGGTTGATTAGGACAGTGTCCGTATTTTTGATCCATGTTTCGGTAATGGCAATGAAATCAGGTTTGCAGTCCTCAAGTAAATCAATGATTATTGGAATTTTTTTTTTACAATGGATTGAGCATTGAATAGTAAGAAAGTCAGCAAAATGCAGTTGCTTATAGATTAGAGATATTATAAGTGATGTTGATGAGGTGATGCTCACAGTTTTTTCTTGGTTTCAGCCTTGAAGGTGTACAAAGCATATGTGTATCTTGGGCTTTTTTGTAGATGCCATTACCATAACAGATTGGAATATGGTTATACGCCATGTTTGAACAGAACCTGAAAATAAAGAATTGGGAGTTAAAGGTTGCGCACTAAAGTTCGCACTAAGGGGCGCACAAAGAGGGGAGCCCCTTTGTCGTGCTCCTTCGGTGCACGAAGCCCGGCACGCGGTGCCTTCCCTCGGCAGAGGGCGTGTCCAGCAGCCGAGGGGGGAAGTGACGCGGCAGGAAGTCCGGGGCCGAGAGGCATCGGAGAGAAGGAGGGCAGGCTAAGCAGGTAGGCAGCAGGAACGCCTCTTGTGCATCTGAGACAGACGGCAAGAAGTGACAGCGTGGTCCGGCAGCGAGCTGTTAAATTTCAGCCCAGCGCTCGCGCTTATGGCCTCCTCGGGGCCCTTGATGGCGTCTTTTTTGACCGATGACTACAACATTGTGTGGTTTTTGCAATACAAGCGTTTCTCACACATTTATGAGGTCTTCTCATGAAAGCTGTGTTATCTTTACGGTCACTATATGCTTTCTGTAAGTAATTGTAATATTTCTAATTCTGGATAAGAATTTTTTGTCCAGTAGTATTTGTAGTTTTTTTTTAACCTTTTCATTTAGTTTTTGATGTGCAAAACAAAACCATTTGTAGATAGTAAGAGATACAGAGCTACAGTTATGCGCATACAACACAGAGACACTAAACCTCATATGTACACACACAGTACCGAGACACACATTTACAGATGTGCACACACAGTACAGAGGCGCACACAGTGTACAGAGAAACACATCTACAGACGTGCATACACCATACACAGACAAAGAGTTACAGACTTGTGCATATGGCAGAGAGACACAGAATCACAGGCAGGCTCACACAGTACATGGATTGAAACATAAAATATGATGGCAGATAAGGACATTAATTCCATCTAGTCTACTCAATTTACTTCCTATTACAGACCTCAGTTGAGTTTTGGCTTTCCCCCTCATTTCTTCACAACTGGGGATCCTCTGTGCTTATCCCAGGCTACCTTGAAGTCTGTAACTGTTTTGGTCTCCACCACCTCCATTGGATAGGGTATGTGAATGTTTAGACATGATTCCACAGAAACGCATGTACATTTAGGATTAATACGAAGACCTTATACTTTGTAGGGTCCCCAGGATGGTCTCAGCTCAGCACACATGCATGCATATACTACCCTCACTGTGGTTCTGTAAATTCTCCGTTAGATGAGCTGGTATATAAAAGGGTTTTGGGGGAGGTTGCTTTACTAAAGCAGGTGCAGGGTTTGCCATTACTGGATTCCTTTCCAATTCTGTCTTGTGTTCAGTGTAATGTGATCAGATTTCTGCCCCCACCCATACAACTCGTGCAACCTTGCACGTAAGCTGCTATTTTTGGACCCTCATGCTTCTCCAAAAATGCACAATGAGGGGAGGCGTGGCTTCCTGCATGTCCTTACACCATTGGTAAAGGGAGGGGGCAGAGTTGGGGTGTGGGATCCAGGCTTGCCTATACAGTACAAGGAAAATAATTTATCAGCATCAGAGAGGTAGTGTGGCTTCACTGCAGATATCAGAGTGCTGTTTCAGCATAGGAATCACAGCCTAATAGATATCACAGGCCTGAAACAACTCAAAAAAAGAAGAAGAAAATGTAAAGAGAGGGAGAGAGAGAGAGCGAGTGAGAGAGAGAGGATCTGAGATAAATAACTTGAACCACAAAATTATGTATACTCAAACATACAGCACATATCTTTGTGACTATCTATTCCTAGCATTGCAGGGATGCTATAAATTACTGCTTCGTGGATCTGCTGGTTCTGGAACCGATGAGACAGGAGACTATTCTACATCTTATTCTCATTGTGACACATGATCTGGTACAAGAGGCCACAGTGTTGGGGCCATTTGACAATATGTTAAATTTAATTATGCTATGATTTACACGCATAGAGCTTTTAAAATCCGGCCCTTAGTGCGCAGAATTTTAATTAGCGCTGTCAAATATTAATCAAAGGTACAATATGAATCTTTCATTTTGTTTTGTTTTTTTTAAATAAATTTGTTTATTTGAGTCACATGTAACCGTACAAAAATGGGCAAGAAAAAGCACGTGTTCAACACAATCAACACAATCATGAACATCGCTGAACAGGCCAATTTAGTTACATATGCTCATCTTAACATTTTCAGACCTCATTTATTTGCTCCCCCATACACACTACAACCATACCACCTTGCACTATTCACTCAGTCCAATGCCACAAGTAGGTACACACTTCAATCCAGTTCCAAAGAAAATTTACAATGTCTTATATTCTTTCAGCCACAGATGATAACTTTTCAATTTCACTGCATGTCGTGGATTAGTAATTTCTTTAGTTTTCCACATTTCATACAGAGCAGTATTCAACATTAATCCCAAGTATTAAATCCAGGAATATCAGGCCCTTTCCTGTTGCGCTGGAGGTGGACCCTTGGCCTGGTGCAGGATTGGTACGGCCCTCTGGTCAGACCAGAGAGCGCCTGCCACCAATAACAGTCCGGGGTTTCCACAGGTTGAGCCATTGGGTACCTGGACTGCCTGGACTTAGGTGGGCCTCTGGTGGTCTCCTGGAGAGGTATCAGAGAGGTGTGCCCACCATGAGCAAGGGTGCGCGGCTGATGCAAAGAGGATATACTAGACCCGAGCTGGAAGCTCTGGAGACCTCAGGGAAGCAACAGTTCAGGAAGGTTCTCCGGGTGAGAAAGGCAGCGCCTGTGGGTCTAGCCAAGTGGAAGCCACGGCTGGTTTCCAAGGAGGTTGGTCCAATGATTACAGTATGCCAGAAGAGAGTGTCCGAATGAAGCGCAAGGGTCAAAGCCAGAGTATCAGTCCAGGAGAGGTCAGCCAAAGCAGGGGTCAGTTCCAGGCGGCAGGCAAGAGAATGGTCAGGCAGGCAATGGTCAGTTCCAGGCAGCAGGCAAGAGAATGGTCAGGCAGGCAATGGTCAGTTCCGGGCGGCAGGCAAGAGAATGGTCAGGCAGGCAGAGGTCAGTACCAAAGGTCAGTCCGGAGAGGTACTACCTGAAGGATATGGGAACACATGGAGCCACTGGGAATGGAAGACACAGGAATACGGAGACGCTGGGACAGGAGATGCTGGAACAGAAGACACTGGAACAGGAGACACTGGAATACGAAGGCAAACTAGTACACCATCGGTGTTGACCCGATTGCCAAGGCGAGGTCCTGGGGATAGGGCTTCACCTTAAGTAGTAGACCTAAGTGACGTCATAGAGAGGCGCCCCCACGGGTTTTCCCACCTTGGGCCCTTTAAAGGGCTGCACGTCGGCCGCGTGCCCGCCTAGGGGTGTGGCCAAGGATGCCTACGGTGCGGAGCCCCGACGGGAGCTCCGCCGTGAGGCCTGTGAGGAAGATGGTGAGCGGGGAGCCCAAGGGTGTCGTGAACTGGCTGCGGTCGCAAGGGAGGGGTGCCCGGAGCTGGTTGATGGAAGCGCGAGGTGAGCAGGCCCAACATTTCCAGGCTAATAAATAGCTTTCTTAGCCAACAAAACAGATATAATTAGAAACTTCAACCCCTCACTTTGCAGTTCACTCCATTATTCAGTAAATGTCCATACAAAAGTTTCCCCATCCAGCTAACAGTGCAAGCCAAGATTTTTCTACGAATCTACACACTTTTTCCCAGAACTCTTACAGCTTGTTGCAACCAGTAAACATATGAAACAGTGAACCACTATTAATTCCACATTTTATGCAGGTGTCATTGTCCAAAAGCCTCTTTTTTTGCTCCCCGCACTCTAGTTACATAATTCCGGTGGATCACCTTGAGCTGTATTTCTTTTAAATTTACAGCTGATAGATGCTTATATATGAGAGAGAATGTTTTAGATATATCTGCATCTTCCAACTGAATACCCAGATCATTACTCCATTTGGAGCTAGTATAAGCAAGTGTGGTGCCTCTATATTTTTGTAGATGAAAGAGACCCATATGGCTATTTTATTATATTTGGGAATAGTATCAAAAAACGCATCCTCTTCCTCAGAATCTTTCATATCATTAACAATAGATTCTACCTCAAGTCTAGTAGTAGGTGAGAAGCTATCCCAGCAGTTCTCCAGATTAGGAGTAACAGCAATCAGTGACAGATTAAGTTTAGGTAATGATACAACTATCATTAGAACTGAGACAGAGTGCATGCAAATCTCTCTCATGCATATTCATTACTGATAAGCTGAAAACCCAACTGGTTTGTGGTTCTTGAGGACCGGAATTGCCCACCCCGGTATAAAGGGTAAAAATGCTAGGACTCCCTGGCGAGCCAGCAACCTCTGCAGCTTCACAGCAGATTGAAACTCCTAGGGCTGTGGGTTTGAGCCCTGTTGACCCTGACAAATTGGACACCCACAAAGATCTCCGAGGTCTCCGATCCAACCAGAGAGGTACAGGTCAGAGTAGACATGGGGCCAGATTTTGCCAGGCTGGAATCAGGACCTGGCTTGGAGTCTGGAACTGGAGTGAGATCAAGAACAGTTGCAGTCTCTGATGCAACTGGAATGAGGTTTGGAGTAGTTGCAGTCTCTGGGGCAATTGGATTGAGCAGTTAAAGTCTCTGGAGCAACTGGAGCAAGAACTGCAACTATATAGAGGGCTGATATTGAATTCACTAGTGCAGAAGCAGGCACTGGAGCTGAGCTGATAACTGGTGCTGGATTCACCAGTGCAAGGATAGGAGCTGAAGCTGTAAAGACAGCTGGTGCTGGATTCATGGATGGAGGAACTAGAGATGCAGCTATAGAGACAGCTGGAGCTGGGCTCATGGATGCAAGAATTAGAGATGATGCTATAGAGACTGATGGCACTGGATTCATGGATGCAGGAACTGGAGCTGAAGTTGTATGGACAGCAAGCACTGACTTTGCCGGTGCAGAGACAAGCAATGGAGTTGAAGAAGTAGCTGATGTAGATTGTGCCAGTACAAAAGCAGGCACTGAAGCTCTAGAGACAGCTGGTGCTGGCTTCACCAGTGCAAAGACAGGAACTAGATCTGTAGAATCAGCTGATGTTGACTTCACTGGTACAAGAACAGGACCTGGAGTTGAAAAGGCAGCTGACATGGACTTCACCGGTGCAATAGCAGCACGATGCAAAATTGCAGCTGGCTGGAAGAATATATCTTTACTCGCTTTGAGTTCATGACAACACATATTTGGAGGACATATTATTTGAGCAAGTTGCCAGCGATAAAAAATACTATTACAAACTTTAATGCTATTTGGAAACCTTTTGCACATTGATGTGATATTTGATACTTGTTAAACTTATGTAGCGGGTCTCCAATTTTGGTGGTTTATCCTCAACTAGGGTTGCTACGGGTCTGGGTTCATGTCTGGAGAAGGAGAAAGACTTATCTTCTGGGGGCCCTGGCACAGTCAACCACTGTCTCTGTAATCACTTCACACTCTGGGTCAAATATCTCCAGAAGGTGCCAGATGGTAAAGAATAATAGCAGAGAAACCAAAATCAATACTGCAAGCAGAAACCATGAGTAGCTTCAAAGTCCATCCATTCCCTTTCAAGAACAAACTAGGATGAAAAAAAAAGTTAAAAGAAAAACTCCAGAGTCTGAAATTGGTGTTCAAATAAAAGGTAGACTTTGCTGTAACTTAAAGAAGATCCAAGCCAAGATCACAAAAATAAGAATCAGCAGAAACCTAATAATCACCAAAAAGCAGACGGTTTCTCTATCCATTCTTCTTCTAATCACTTTCCTTCCTGCTCTTGCACCGTCATCCATTGACAAAAAATCCTCCCCAGTTAGAGTTGGGAAGCTAGCATCAAACTCCAGCATCCACTAAATTCCAAGTCTAGAAAAACTTCCCAAAAAGGGGTTCCTGACTCCTCTATAATCCAACTCTTCACCAGTTTATTCTCTTCTTTTGCCTTCAAAACCTCTTATGTTCTCTTCATCCTTGCATTTGTAAAACTTGGGCAAACAGATCTCTGTCCCCAGTCTTTAGGGAGACGGGGGGAGAACCTTCCCTTCAAACTGGTCTAATGAAAAAAAAACAACTCCAAAAAAATGAAAATACTTCTCCTCAGTTGAGACTCTGGATGAATGAATCTCCACTCCCTCGATCTCCAAAACCTCCTAGAACCTCCAAACCCCTTCTCACCCACTGTGCATGCTCCCAAGGACATAAACTCTTAGAATTGCCTCTCCCCCCAAAAAGGTGGGGATAAAGCAATGGGAGGAATTACAATCATCACTAACTCCTCCTACTAGTCTTAGATTAGGAAGAACATTCTGGGGAAAATATTAGTGACAGACAAAACCCTGTCACACTTAGATAATGTAGTAGGTGTTAATATTCCCTCTTTGAGATGTTGCAGAATGAGGTATGTCAGGAGGTGAGGAGATTGTTGAGGGAAGATGGGCTGGGGGGGGGGGGTTGGCAAATATTGGGAAAAAGTAGAATCTTAGATTGTTGTTGTGATTCAGTGTGATTTTCTTCTGAATGGTTTTTTTTCCATTATTATTAGTTTTTGGTTCAATAAAAAAATGGAAAAAAAAATCACTTAAAGCATGTATATTATTACATTTACATGCGCTTCTGTGCTGCCAACCAGAAAACCCTGTAAAAAACTCACATGGAACCCAATTAGTATTAGGCCTATTGTAATGTGTGTTGGGTATGGGTTTAGCCCTCAGAAAGCCATGAGTAAACAATTACAAAATAGTAAACCTCCCATACTAAAACAGCACTAACTGCCAGTACTAAAACAGAAACAACCCTACCTATGAAAAGGAAGCACATAATTTATAAATGTAAGGATAGTGATTCCTTTGCGCAGTGGTGAGGTTGGTATTGCCCAACTGGCAAATCAGCTAGGCCCCTACTGGCAAAAGGCAGATACGCTGATGTTAGGACTAGGGCTGATGTTAGGACCAGCCTCTTCCCCCTCAGGTTGAGCCCTTGGATTCTGAGGCCAGCAGGTCTTAGACAATGATGAACTAAGAGAAAGTTCAGAGATGGGCCAAGAATTAGGTCAGGCAGCAAGCAAGACAGAGTCAGAAGTCCAAGAAGAGGTCAGAACCAGAGGATCAGTACTAGAGACACAAGACAAGGCAAGACAAGACAAGACAAGACAAGGACGGCAAGGCTTGGATGAGGCAAAAGACACTATGCTAGGCAAAGGAACCCGTTGCTGAAGCACCAGGAAGCAGGAGTGCTGAACTTAAATAGGGTACCTTCAGTGACATCATCCAGGGATGCTGATGTGGTTTCCTACCACGGACCCTACAAACAATGACAGGCCATGCACATGAACATCTAAGGGGAAACCTGTGGTGGCATGACATGATGGCATCTTCGCCATATCAATGGCATCCTGGGGTGAGTGTAGCCAGTCAAGGTGGCCTGCCACAACCAGAAAAAAAACTCCCTCCCAGCCTCTTGTCTTCGGCTTCTGGGGAGAATGTCAATAAAGTACTTTTACCTTCTGTGGACCAGGGAGTTTCAACAAACTCCAGAGAGGGTTCCAAGAATTATTTGGTCTTGGAGAACATGAGAGAGCATCTGCCATCTGCAGGGGAGGATCCTTTGGAGAGCTTGGCTCACGGGTCCCTGGGTCATCATATTGAATGAGGACAGCCCCTGCTTTTTTGGTAGTGGTATCTATCTCCACGACGAAAGACTTCAAGAAATCTTGGTAGCAGCAGAGTTGCAAAGCGACAAAATTCTAGATTGCTGCTTATAGTGTAGGTCATTAAACAATGTTTACTGAAGTGGCAGACCCGATAGGTCAGGCAAGTTAGTCCAAGCCGCCGTGGCCGAAGGCAGGAACCGAGCCCCACAATGCTTTTGGCAGGAGGGGGCCCCAATGGGTAATCTGCAATGTAGGCCAGTTAGTAGAAGGCTGGTGGAGTTTGAGCCAGGGTAACCCGAGAATGGCAGGGTTGACAGTCTTAGGCAGCACATAGAACTCGATTTTCCCAATGTGAACCAATGTGTATGGTGATGGGCAAAGTGGTCATGGTCACATATCTGGGCAGAGGTTCACCATAAACTGAAGAAACGGTGTAGGGTATGGTCAAGACAATAGTGGACCAGCCTTACTGGTGCAGTAATGACTCCTGGATGAACTTGTCCCCCCTGCTCCAGAATCAAGAAATGTATAAGTCTGGACAGTGTACTTCCTGAAGGTGAGGCACACCTGTAGCACTGGCTGCAGAGAGGGGACCGGAAGACTCAGGACTGTCTTCCTGACTAAGCCCCCATTCAGAGGGTTTTCTGGCTTCTCGGGACAGTGGCTAGCAAAATGCCCCTGTGTGGCGCAGTAGAGGCAGAGGTTATTGTGTCTTCACCTCTGTTTCTCTTCCTCCGTGAGCCAAGACCTACCTAACTGTATGGGTTCTTTAGAGGCAAAAACCATAATAGGGTGTGAGGATACTGACATCCAGCACCCCCTGAAGCCTTGCCTAATGGACTGGTCGATGGGTTGTCTTCTTCGCCTGGGCTTGTTCCTGGAACCTCAGATCCACATGGATAGCCAGGACAATGAGTGATTTCAGAAAGGATGGAAGACCCCAACCTGCCAGTTCAACCTTTATTCTCCCAGCTAACCCTTGCCAGAAGATAGCCATTTGACTATCCTCACTCAGAGGCCAGGGTGCGAAATTCTACTGCATAATCACCCACAGTGCCAGTGCCTTGGCAAAGATGTAGTAACTCCATAGCTGTGGACAAGACATGACTAGGTTTACAAAAGATCAGGCAAAACTAAGAAACATACTTTTTCTTTAAGAAATCAGTCTGAAAGATATCAAGACATATGGGGACTTTACTGGGACTGGAGGGGGAGGTGGTAGATCATTTTAGTCTTGTAAACCATTTTAGTCTTGTAAACTGTTGTGATCTTCTTTGTAACAATGGTATATAAAACACCTAAATAAATATTTTTTCACTTATATAAGTCCTATCTATGGGGATGCTTTTGTATAAAGCCTGATGTCTTATTTGCTGATCTTTTTCTAATGTAATTTCCAGTGTTGTTTAAATTTTGAAAAGTTCTAAATAACGAGTTAAAAAAAAAAGAGATCAGGCAAAACTGTTGTACAAAGTTGTCAAGGCTTGCAAGGAGTGGAATTGTCTCATTCCCACAAGGGAGAGAGACCCAGGCAAGGGCAGAACTGTCCAATAAGGAGAGTATGTATGTCACCTTGACACAGTCTGATGGGAAACGAGGGGCCTGAAGTTCAAAATGCATCTTACATATGTTGAGGAATCCTCTACATCCACCGGGGTTGCCACCATACCTAGGAGGTGGTGAAAGATGCAAAGTGGATTCCGAGGTCCAAACAGGCATGTATGGAGATTCACTAGAGCTGGCTCTGGAGCTGATAGTTGGGCCTGCACAATATCTAAGAGGTGAGCCAACTCCCAAAGTAATCCAGTCACATGGTTAAACTGCTGCTGCGCATGGTGGGTTAAATCTTGAAGAAGACCAGCCAGGCTAGTCAACTGCTCCTATTATTGTACCTGGAGTGCTAATCCAGCAATGGCTTGTACTGGGGAAAAGTCCACTGAGCTCATGGCCTGGATGAAGGATGTGTCCGCCAAGCTCATGGTCTTAGCAACCTGTAATGATAGTGAGCCCTTTGCGCTGTGGCGAGGTTGATACTGCCTGGCTAGCAGACCAGCTAGGCCCCTGCCAGCAGCAGGCAGACATGCTGATGCTAGGACTAGGGCTAGGCTTCATCTGGACCAGCCTCTTCCCCTACGTGTTGAGTCCTTGGGCTCTAAAGCCGGCAGGACTTAGGCGAAGGTGAACTAAGAGAAAGATCAGAGATGGGCCAAGAGTCAGGGCAGGCAGCAAGCAAGATGGAGTCAGAAGTCCAAGCAAAGGTCAGAACCGGAGGATCAGGTCTAGACAGACAAGACACAGATGGACAAGACAGACAAGGCAAGATAAGGATAGGCGATAGGCGAGAAAGGAGACGGAAAGCCTGGACAAGGCAAAACTTGGACGAGGCAGGTCTGGAAGCAAGAGACACTGCGCTAGGCAAGAGAACCTGTTGCTGAGGTGCCAGAAAGCAGGAGTGCTGGTCTATAATAGGGTGCTTTCAGTGACATCATTCAGGGGCACCGATGTGATTTCCTGCAAATGATGGCATGCCTTGTGCATGTGCGCATCTAAGGGGAAACCTGCAGCAGCACAGCATGACAGCGCCTTCACCACACTGGCGGCATCCTGTGGTGAGCGTAGCCAGTTGCAGCAACCTGCTGCGACCAGCAAACATAACAATAAGCCTCTATCACATGCCCTCTCAGTCATCTCTTTCCCTAGCCAAACAGCCCTAATCTGTTTAGCCTTTCTTTATAAGGAGGCTGTTTCATGCCCTTTCCCATTTTTGTTGCCCTTCTTTGTTTCACTGTTTTTTTTTCTGACATGGGGGAAACTAGAACAAAACATAATACTCAAGGTGCAGTCATACCATGGATAAATATAAAGGCATTATGATATTCTCTGCTTTATTCTCCATTCCTTTTCAAACAATTCCTGTTTGCTTTTTTGAATGCTGCTGCGTACTCCCTTGTATTTACCCGTCAGTCCAGGAGTAATCAGGAAATGTTAGATGTAAATCTCCTTGTGTCTACCCTTCCCAGAATGCAAGAGTGTCTCTGGGGGAAGGGTGCAGCCCTAGACTCACTGAAATGTTAGTACGGAGGAAAACCCATGCAATCTGGTGCCAACTGTGTCTGGTGCGCCCAAGAAGATTCCGTGGAGCTCTGAGAGCGAGTTATAGGACTGAAGGGGTCTAAGCAGTGGGAGTCCCATCACCTCCCACCTCTGATCATGGTGGCAGCCAGGGATCAGATAAGAACGCCTCAGTAAAACTGTAAAATATAGTACCTGGGATGCATTAACTCTTAAATTGTGTAGAGCAGTGAGCTTCTCCAGAGGGGGAATGGATTGATTTACTCTGTGAGTGATGTCTCCAGGGCTGTCTCCTGCACTAGCCTAGCCTGTGTCATTGTCACTCTGCCAAAGTCTCTCTCTCTTGTTAGAAAATTACCAGTAAAGGGAAGATTTTTGTGGTTTAAAGTGGAGCAAAGGTATTTCTGGGCACTAGGCTCGGGGACTTTATGCACAGTAATGCACAGCGCTGTCACAGAGCCACCAAACTGTTCCAATTCACCTAGGGTGCCAAATACTCTTGCACTGGCTCTGAGTATGGTAAGTTTTGTGCTGTTACCCACTAAAGAAGTGCGTAGCCATCTTTACAAACTGTTTAACTTTTACTAAACACAAACTGGTAGACCGGCGCAACCTGAACCCGCACAGTCATTCTCACAACCGCTATTTTATTTATTTTTATTTGATTCTATTTACAGATATTTATATACCGTACCGTCCTCCCAAGTGTGTTCAGGGTGGATTACAAGTTAAAAGTATACATAGTTATGTGAAACATAGGGTTACAATCAAACAACATAATGTCCATCATGATAGTAACAAATTGTCATGGCAGGAGCGTTGTTTGGCATCAAAGACTGATTTAAATTAACACATTTTCAGTTCTTTTTTAAAAGTTGTTAAATCTTTAGCTGTCTGTAGCTGCCCGGGCATAGTATTCCACAGTTTGGGACCATCCACTGAAATTGCTACACTTATCAGGGTTACTGCTTTGTCTACTCCCTTTGAGCCATGAAGACACATGACAAAGCATATGAGCTGCAGGGAATCTTAAGTTCGTGTGACAAAATTCAGAGGGTAAGTTTGCTTTGGTTCATTTTTAAACTTTAAAGAACAGTTAGCTGTAAGCTTTTCTTCCTGACTCTCCCACAGGCATTTTTCCTTCTAGTCACGGCAGATGGTGTCATTTAAATTCTCTTTTCTTTATCTTATTGGTATTTTGTAAAACAGTAAGTTAATTTTTTTCCTTGAAATCCCAGTCCTGTATAAAGTGAGAATGTTAACATAGTATCATAGTAGATGACAGCAGATAACAATGGCAAATCATGGAAGGCTGCCATTCCGCAGTGTGATATAGGCCAGCTGCCAAATGCAGCAGTATAGGATACTGTTGTCATGACCCGCTGAACCTTCCCTGTGAGCAGCCTGACCGGAGGATCAGTAAACAACTGTGGTTCTCTCTGTTTCTATTGATCGGACATGTGCCCCAGAGCCCATGTTCGTAAACTTGATTTTTCCAAAATAAACATTGCGTAAAGTCAAAGTTCCATCAGACCATGGGTAAGCAGAAGAGGTAGAGAGGATGCGGGTAGTCTCAGAAGGCGCCCTGATTCTTACACACTCCCAAACAACTGTACTAAGTCATGGGATGCTGGGCTAGTCAACCTTAGGAGCTACCTAGTTGGGTCAGACCAATGTCCTTATATTTATGCAGAAAAGTGCATGTGCATATATTGGACATATGGCAACAGACACAAAAAGGGGTTGAATTAGCCCAAGTTTGAAACTGGAGAGCTGTAGTGCCAGTCATCAAAGCTTCAATCCTGGAGACTGTCCATTTGCACACCTTTCATATACATTCATAATTTAATCATCTATTTGTAAAAAAAAAAAAAAAAAAAAATCAAGTCTGTACAACAAAGAAGGAAGTGGTGAAGACTAAACTGTGAAGGATTTCAAAGGGGCATGGAATAAACACTATGGATCCCTAAAAGGCTAGAGGATGGGAATAAATAAAAAAGCTTGGGGGTAACCTGCATGGAGCGGCAGTTACTACCCTTAACAGAAACGTGGGGGTAACCTACACGGAGCGGCAGTTACTACCTTGGGAAGCTTGCTGGACAGACTAGTTGGATCATTTTGGTCTTTTTTCTGCCGTCATTACTATGTCAATATGTAAAGCATATTGATTTATCTCATGCTTGGATCAGAAATGGCTGTGCAGCATGCAGGCTGCAACCCTTAAGGAGATGCCTTGGGAAATTTAAATATCAATAGGAGAGGTTTGTTGGCGGGTGATATTGTCCAGGGAAAGGGGGAGGTGGGTGGCGAGAAGCACGTTAAAATAACTGGGATGCAGTCCTAAAGAAAGGAGCTAAAATCATAAAAAATATAGCAAGAATCACACATTGCCAGTGATCCTGATCCTCTTACTATATAAAGTTCAAAATTAAATTCTTTTCAGACTTTTAGGCTGTCCAATTTAATTAAAAGTACTCCTGAGACACTCACAGCCAAGTGATGATCTCAGCCACACAGGGGATCTGTATACATATGCAGGTTCTGCCTAACTGTAATTATACAGAAAAGGGCAAGTGAATATTTTGGACACATGGAAACAGACACAAAAAGTGGATGAATTAGCACAAGTTTGAAACTTGTGATCAGTAGCACCAATCGTCAAGAGTTGAAGCCTTGATGACCGTCTTGTGCTAATATGTTTTATGGGAAGTGGAGGAGAAAACAGGGGCAGGAGATAGAAAAGATGCCCAAAGAAGATATCTAAAGCACACATCAGGACCTAAGCAGTGAGGACACACATAATCTAAGAAATCATTTGTAGAGAGCTTTATTGAGTCTCTACTAAAGGAGTGTACCAGTTTATTAAGTGGGGAGAGAAGAGAAGTAGCTTTGGTTGGGTTCTAGCTCTCTCATGTGGGAGAAATACATGGTGGAGTCTTAACCTATAAATACACAAGCATGGATTTTGAGTTGCCCTTTCTTGAGGAAGCACGATACCACACCTGCTATTCTGTTTGCTTTTTCGGAAAAAGGACCTTTGCGTTTCTTGGAAAGAAACCTGGGTATGGAACAAGGGATCATTTGCCCTCTTAAAGAATCCAGCTTATAACCCTTTTGGTTGGAGGAAGAAGTTCATGTTTCCTCATTTTGTATAATTTTTGGAAACATTTTATTTTTATCATTCGTCTATGCTCCCTTTGGGACCCAGGGACTCGGAGATTGTCCTGTTAAGAGAGGGTAGGGGTTTCTCATCCAAAGAGACCAGATATCCTTTGAGAAGTTACTGAAGGAATGAGTCCTCATTCATTCCTTTGAGGAGAAGAAGTTGGATTTCAGAGAAGCACAGTGGCACCCATCCAGTGTTATTCGCCTTGATAGTGAAGAGAAGAGTGGAGAGACACCCTTCAGGTATTAAGGACAGTGAGAAGTAAGGAGAAATTCTATTCATCTGGGTAAAGAGATACCTTATGGGACTTTAAAGTGTATCTGAATTGGATTAGATAAACCTGAATCTTGAAATGTATTTATTTATTTAAAATATTTATTACCCGCGTCTCCGTAGTTTGGGGCAGGGTACATGATCAACATACATATTAAAATAAGCAAGAGACAATGAAAACAGCAATACATAATTTTGTACATATATTCATGAGGTAACAAACACATTTGGGAAGGAGCTTCTAAAGTACCTTTACAATTGGCAAGGATCAGGACAACATGTAAAAAGATGCATTAAGTGTTACAAAGTTTCAGATTTATTAAAGAGCCGAACAAGAAAATGGATTGGATTGCATGAGGAGTTGTAAATAGTCATCTCCACTATTTCAGCATCAAATGTCAGTAAAGTTAAGGTGAAAACCACAATCAGCTTCCGGCGTAATTATTACTGCTGTATTCAAGGACTGTCTCAACAATGTTCAGGGCCTTCGAAAGAAGTCTTTCCGCTCAGTATGGAATCTTGGAACTAAGAGAGAGCTTTAAGAACTGTATGGATAGTTTGGACATCTTAAGTCCGTTCAAATTAAAGGTAACCCTGGACTCCATGGGAAGGCCATTAACCCAGAGGTCACAGCTTTCATAGTGGAGAAGGAGACAGCAGAGAGAAGGGTTTCTACAAAACAGACACTGAGCGGTAGCAGCAGAAAGAAAAGGCTTCAGGATGTGGGGAACAAAGACCAAGGATACCTAAAGAAAGGCCCAATCCATGCTTTAGGCCACTGGGAGCAGTGACCACAATAGGAAATATGCCAGTGTATAAGGAGAGGTACAACTAGTAGAAACAAAGGAGGCGATAATATCTTTGTACGGGGCATTAATGAGACTTCATCTAGAATATTGTGTCCAGTTCTATAGGCTGTATCTCTGAAGGGATATAGACAGGCTAGAGGCAGTCCAGAGAAAGGCAACGAAAAGTGATATGCAATAAGACTTAAAGACCTAAATAGGTGTACGCTAGAGACATAGGGGGTATATGATAGAAACATTCAAATACTTTAATGGTATAAATAATATTCAAGAAGCAAAGTATTTTTGGAGAAAGAATGCTCTAGAGCAAGAAGGTAGACTCAGGAGCAACATCAGAAAACATTGCTTCACATAAAGCTTAATCGGAGAAAGTTCTTTTTCACTCAACGCACAATAAAGCTCCGGAATTTGTTGCCAGAGGAGGTGGTTAGTGCAGTTAGGGGCGGATTTTAAAAGCCCTGCTCGCGTAAATCCGCCTGGATTTACACGAGCAGGGCCCTGCGCGCCTATTTTCTATAGGCCGCCGGCGCGCGCAGAACCCCGGGACGCGCGTAGGTCCCGGGGTTTTTGGAAGGGGGCGTGTCGGGGGCGTGTCGGGGGCAGGGCCGAACGACGCTGCATTTTGGGGGCGGGTGAGGCGTTTTGGGGGCGGGACCAGGGCGTGGCGCCAGCCTGGGGCGTTCCGGGGGCGAGGTCGCACTCTCCGGAACCGCCCCCGGGTCGGGTCTCGGCGCGCCAGCAACCCGCTGGCGCACGTGGATTTACGTCTCCCTCTGGGAGGCGTAAATCCGTGGATAAAGGTAAGGGGGGGGGGTTTAGATAGGGCCGGGGGGGTGGGTTAGGTAGGGGAAGGGAGGGGAAGGGAGGGGAAGGTGAGGGGAGGGCGAAAGAAAGTTCCCTCCGAGGCCGCTCCGATTTCGGAGCGGCCTCGGAGGGAACGGAGACAGGCTGCGCGGCTCGGCGCACGCCGGCTGCCCAAAATCGGCAGCCTTGCACACGCCGATCCAGGATTTTAGAAGATACGCGCGGCTACGCACGTATCTTATAAAATCCAGCGTACTTTTGTTTGCACCTGCTGCGCAAACAAAAGTACGCGAACGCGCTTTTTAAAAAAATCTACCCCTTAGTGTAGCTGAGTTCAAAAAAGGTTTGGATAAGTTCTTGGAGGAGAAGTCCATTAACTGCTATTAATCAATTTTACTTAGGGAATAGCCACTGCTATTAATTGCATCAGTAGCATGGGATCTTCTTGGTGTTTGGGTAATTGCCAGGTTCTTGTGGCCTGATTTGGCCTCTGTTGGAAACAGGATGCTGGGCTTGATGGACCCTTAGTCTGACCCAGCATGGCAATTTCTTATGCTCTTAACTAGCAGTAGTGTCTCACTATAGCACTGCCGTGCCAGCTATATTCTTAATTTATTTATAAGGTGTGTGTGCTGTTTGTGATTGTTGGTGCTGGACTTGCACTTGCAGCTTTGACTGTGCCTGGCTGGCAGGCTAGCCAAGCAGGCAGACAACAGTAGTAGTACAGCACTGGTGATCATTCAGTGACTCACTCACCAGTGGTTACAGCAATTGTGTGTGTGTTCTCTGTGCCAGCCAACTTGAGCATTAGAGGTCCCAGTCTGTAACAGTGCACTGTGTATGTACTGTACTGTGTGTGCTCGGTCTGACTGCACTCACTGTGCAGCCAAATAAGCATTGATCTAAATCTTAGAGTCTCTGTGCAAAGTGTACATGGTGATCTGTAAAGGAAGTAAAATCATTCAATCAATCAATCATCATGCCATTCCCCTCTGGAAGAAAATGTGGTATTACTACTAGGAGTACTACAAGTATTGGTATTAGTGGCTGGAAAATGTTTGGTGGTAGGAGCACTGGTGGTAGAGGGCCTATACAAGGCATGGTGGGTAGTACTAGTACTACCAGAAAGAGCAGGCTTCCAGTCCTAGAAAAAAACTGCAAATTTTTGAGAAGAACAAGAATGATACTCCTTCTCCTTCTAATACCTGTGAGGATGTAGAAGCTCAAGGAAGGAGCAAAATCAGAACAATGTGAGGGAAAGGTCAAATCTGTGCAGTGCACTTCATTCTTAGATGAAAGAACAGTACTAAAGTCTTGCATGATGAATCTGAATATTCAGATATTGATGATGAAGAGGAAGAGGATGATGATGGTGACCATCAATCTGATGTGGATTTCCTAATGGGTGAATCTGCTAGCAAGGGGAAGGGAAAATCTGTGGAAAGATCTCAGTGTTTCTTGGCTAGTAAAATTTCTGAAGAGGAGGATGAGGAGAACACCACCAATGACAACATACTGTCAGATGGTGGTAATACTAGTCAGATTGCAAAAACCACTTCCAGCATCACCCCTACACCATTTGAACATCGGCAAGTGACTACTACTACAACTACTACTACTATTGCTACTACTAGTATGAAAATGACAAGTGTCCAGCCCAGAGTAAGGGACAGCAGAAAGAAGTCTAAGATTTGGAATCATTTTCATGCTGTGGTTGATCAGAGATTTGCTGAATGTATCCATTGTAAAAAGATGGTGAGCCGTGGAAGAATTATTGGACATCTTACTAACAGCAACATGAAATATCACCTTGAAAAAGAACATAGAGCACTTGTGTTCACAGAAGAAGCTGGTCCCACCGTGCTTGCCCAGGCTTCACGTAAAGCAACAGGGAAGCCACAGAAGGAAAGTAGTACAGAAGATTGTATGCATCTGCAGCAGCAGCAGTCTCCTCCTTCTCTTACCCGGCAGCAGTGACAAGCTACCATTGAGCAATTTCACAGAGTAGGAAGCAGGCAATATCCAAAGTGGCTACACAACATATTGCTGAAATGATTGTTTTGGATGATCAGCCACTGCAGATTATAAAGAGTGTTGGATTTAAGCAGCTGATCCATATTTCTGCCCCTTACTACAAACTTCCTTCAAGAAGTACATTTAGCCAGCGGGTGCTTCCTCCCCTGTACGCGCAATGTCGTGCTCAAATGCAGATTGTGATGGCAAGAGCAAAGGGGAGGAGCATCCATCTCACCACTGATGTTTGGACTAGTATGAATGCAATGCATGCATATTTTGTTTCGATTCTGCTCGCAGGCCTAGCCGCAAGCAGCCTCTCACCTCTCCTCCATCAGCCTGCTCTCCCGACTTCATCTCCCGCAATCCGTGGCAGTCAGAGCTGCTGCCATTCAGCCTGCGCAGTCTGGAGGCCACCGTCGTTCCTCCTGCGGTGGTCGAGGTCACCGCCATCCTGCTTCCACATGGCTGGGAGGCCGCCGACATCTTCCTTCCATGCGGCCCGGAGGCCGCGTTTGATTCGGCATCTATGCAGCATGGAGCTGCCCCCAGCCTCCTTTCCTGTGGCGGGAGGCTGCCTCCAATGCTGGGCCCTGCTTTGTGGCCTGGTGCCACCTCCAGCCTCCTTCTTCGCGGCATGGACGCCGCTCTCTGCCTCTTAAAGGGTCCACGGTGGGAGTAGCCCCGCGGCCCCTCTTGATGATGTCATCCAGGTGTTTCCTCTTCAGCCCCATAAGAGGGCCCTTTGCCAGTTCTTCAATGCCTTCGCAAGGAGCCAGTCTGCTCCTGGACTTCTCTTCATCTCCAGCTTCTTCAAGGCACTCCGTTCTTCATGGGAATTTCCTGTCTTCGTCTATGGTTCCTGGTCTCTCGTCGGATCCCGTGTCTTCGTCGTTAGATGTCCCTGATGTCTTCCTCTCTAGATGTTCCAGAAGATCCTGTCTTCAGATGTCCCTGTTGTCCTTGCTTCAGATAATTCTGATGTCTTTTCATCAGATGTTCCTCCTCTAGGCATCCACTTCTTCCGGCTCCTCTCTCTGGAAGCCTTGTCCTTGGATATTCGTGATCCCGGCTTCTCCCTAGCCTCCCCCCGGCGGACTGCACTGTCAGTGGACCTGCCAGGGTGCCGGCCATGCTGGGTCACTGAAGCCTCCACTCCGGCCGGAACCTGCTATGTGTGTCATCCAGATTCCACCTCATCCTGAGTTTTAACCTTGCTGTCATCTTTCCACTCAGAGTCCTCGTCCACCTGAGCCCTTGTATACCTAGTTCCCTCAGCCTGTCCTTGTGCGGATGTTCCATTTACCGGGGGCCAACCTCTGCCCATCCAGCGGACGCTGCTGTTAGTGGACCTGCCAAGGTGCCGGTCACACCGGGTCATTGAAGCCTTTTCCAGCTGGACCTATCTTGAGCCACCCTGGATCCTTTTTCATCCTTGCCACAGCCTTGCTCTGCCTTGTCTAGTGTCCTCGCCCGACCATGTCTCCTAGTACTTCATCTCAACCATGTCTTCAAGTGTCTTTGTCTTGTCTCAAGAACCATCGCCTGTCCTCGACCTCTGCTCGTCCTGTCGCATCTGTAGTTTCCAGGCGGCAGGTCTGAAAGGGCTATCGAGTGGCCTGAGGGCTACCCCAGAGACAAGCATTGCATTGTTGGGTCTCTTCTGGTGTGTTCAGGTTCAGCAGAGGTCAGTACTCCTGGTCACCATCCTGTCCCCTCCCACCCTGTTGTCAGTTAGCAGCTTTATGTAGCATTAGTTGAGTATGAACCCAAAGCTGTTTCAGTTGCGAAACCGTTAGCTGAGCTGCCGGTGACGGAACAGGCAGTGGTACTGGCAGGGGTGGCTGGGGCTGTCTACCAAAGATAATCTGAAAAGGGGATGCCCCCGTGGAGGTACCAGCATGCGAATTATGAGAAAATTCCGCCCAAGACAGAAGGGACGCCCAATTGTCTTGTCGGGAGTTAACGTAAAGTCGCAGAAACTGTTTCAACGTACGATTGGTACGTTCCGCCTGACCATTAGCCTGAGGGTGGAACACCGTGGTAAAGTCTAGAGAAATCCGGAACTTCTTGCAGAGGTTGAGCAGTATCAAGCAGTAAACTGAGGACCCCGGTCAGAGGTGATGTGTTGTGGCAGTCCGTGGATCTGAAAAATGTGGAGCATGAACAATTGAGCCAGTCGTGGAGCAGACGGGAGGGAGGGGAGGGGAATGAAGAGGGCCATTTTAGAAAAGCGATCTACCACTACCCATATCACAGTGTTGCCTTCAGATGGTGGAAGTTCCACTATAAAGTCTGTGGAAATATGAGTCCAAGGTTTAGTGGGAATGGGTAAAGGTTGTAGTAGACCCCAAGTTTTCCCTGTGGGAACTTTATGTTGTGCGCAGATTGGGCATGAGTCCACATAAGCTCGTATATCCTTGCGCATTTCGGGCCACCAATAATATTGTTGAAGAAGTTTTTGGGTTCGTACTCGACCAGGATGGCCAGCAAACTGGGAATCGTGGCCCCACGCTAGTACTTTATTACGGAGACTTTTGGTACCACTGTTTTCCCTGGTGGTACCATGAAGGTTGCAGAAAGGATAATGCGGGCTGGGTCAGTGATATGTTGTGCTGGTTCCTCAGTATCGTCCATAGAAAATGATCTGGATAAGGCGTCAGCCTTAATGTTCTTATTGGCTGGACGATAACGGAGTTCAAAATCAAAACGCGTGAAAAAGAGAGCCCAACAAGCCTGCCGGGGGTTCAGACGTTGAGCTTGTTGAAGATATGTCAAATTTTTATGGTCAGTGAAGATGGTTATATGGTGTTGCGCTCCCTCCAACCACTGCCGCCATTCCTCTAGCGCTAACTTAATGGCTAGAAGCTCTTTATCCCCGATGGAATAATTGCACTCTGCCGAGGAAAATTTCTTAGAGAAGAACGAGCAAGGATGCGAAGTTCCCGATGTATTGGTCTGACTAAGGACGGCCCCAACTCTTTCAGCTGATGCAACCACTTCAACAATAAATGGTCATTTAGGGTCGGGATGTCGAAGACATGGTGGTTGTAGGAAAGCGTTCTTAAGGGCCTGGAAAGCCTCTTCAGCCTCAATGGACCAAGCTTTGATGTTAGCTCTCTTACGCGTCAAAGCCGTGAGAGGAGCTGTTAATTTAGAAAAGTTCTGAATAAAACTTCGATAATAATTCGCAAATCCAAGGAAACGTTGAAGCGCGCGTAATCCATTAGGCTGGGGCCATTCTTTAATGCATTTCAGCTTGGCGGGATCCATTTGAAACCCTTGTTTTGAAATAATGTACCCCAGGAAAGGTAAAGATTCTCTTTCAAAAATGCATTTCTCAATCTTGGCATACAGTCTGTTTTCTCTTGGGCGTTGTAAGACTTGGATGACATGTTGCCGGTGAGACTGTAGACTGGAAGAAAAAATAAGAATATCGTCCAAATAGACCACTACACAAACGTAAAGTAGATCCCGAAATACTTCATTGATGAAGTGTTGAAAAACAGCAGGGGCATTGGTCAGTCCTAATGGCATAACAAGATATTCGTAATGACCATCTCTTGTGTTAAATGCTGTTTTCCATTTGTCACCTTCATGAATCCTGATTAAGTTATAGGCTCCTCTGAGATCCAATTTAGAAAATATCCGGGCTCCTTGTAAACGATCAAAGGGTTCAGCAATTAAGGGTAGTGGGTAGCGGTCCTTTATGGTGATGGCATTGAGTCCACGGAAGTCAATACACGGATGCAAGGTCCCATCTTTCTTCCCTACAAAGAAGAAACCAGCTCCGGCTGGAGACGTTGATCGTCGAATAAACCCCTTCTGTAGATTCTCTTGAATATATTTAGTCATGGCCTGGGTCTCTGAGACAGATAATGGGTAGACCCTACCTCGGGGAGGCGATGCCCCTGGAACTAAGTTAATGGCACAGTCAATGCGGGGGCAAGATATGAGCAGCTGTTTTGGAAAAAACGTCCGTGAATTGTCCATATTAGGCTGATAAGCCTTCAAGATGAGTAGTACAAATATAACTATCAGCTAGAGTAGTTCCTTTCAGACAGGTTTCTTGACAGTTGGGTCCCCATTGGAGAAGTTTTAATGATGTCCAATCAAACTGAGGGTTATGACGTTGCAACCAGGGGATTCCCAATACCACAGGATGGATGTCTCTTTGGATGACATAAAAAGAAATCTGTTCCTAGTGCTTGGGAGCAATGTGACAAAGTAAGGGAACAGTTTGATGAGCAATCCTCCCAGGCAGGGGATCTCCGTGGATGGAGGAAATGATTAATGGCCTGAGGCAAGGTCGAAGTGGAATGTGAAGCTGGTCCACTATATCTTGGAGAATGAAGCTCCCTCCTGCCCCAGAATCCACTAGAGCCAAAGTAGAGAATCGAAGGTCTCCAAGACCCAAGGAAACCTGAAGGGTGAGTGGGGGAGCCGGAGAGGTAATGCCTAGGGTTACTCCCCCGTAAGAACCTAGGCTTTGGAGTTTCCCGGACATACTGAGCAACGAGCTATGAGGTGACCCGTTCCCCCACAGTACATACAGAGACCTGCTCGGCGGCGTCTCTGCCGTTCCTCTGGAGAAAGGGGTCCACATCCCAGTTGCATTGGTTCTTCAACAGATCCTTCAGGAGTGGGGGTAGTACGAGAGCCGATGAGGAAGGTTAACCATAGTATACATCTGGAATTAGATCCTTCTCGAGCCCTCTCTTGCAGTCGGCGATCTATCCGAGTTACCAGGTCTATAATTGCGCCCAAAGATCTTGATAGTTCTCGGGCCACCATTTCGTCTTTTATTCGAGATGACAGACCTTCTAAATATATGGATCGTAGGCAGTTCTCTTTCCAGTGAAATTCCGAAGCCAGCGTTCTAAATTCGATGGTGTAATCCGCTAAGGGGCGGCTTCCCTGCCGAAGTTGCAGAAGTTTAGAACCAGCGACCACCTGTTTCCTGGGATCATCAAATACAGCTTGGAATAGCTCCAAGAATTTTGGAAGATCTTGTAGTACTGGGTCCGATCGTCGCCAAAAGGGAGAAGCCCATGCCAGGGCTTTCCCTTCTAATAGAGACAAAATATAGGTAGTCTTAGTGAGGTCATCCGGGAACAACGGAGCTTGAGGCTGAAAGTGCATACTGCATTGGTCAATAAATCCCTGACACAGGCGAGAATCACCGGCGTAGCGTGGAGGGATAGGTAGTGGAATAGCGGCTCGGGTGTTGCTCGGCATTATCGATGGCATTGGTGGAGAAACGGCCTGAGCAGCTGCCATAGAGTCCAGACGTGCGTTGAGTCATTCCAATGAAGATGCCATGGATTCCAGTATACGCTGCTGTTCCATGACCTTCTGAGCGAGACCTGGGATGGCTTGTCGAGCCGAGGCCTCTGCTGGGTCCATGGCCTTGGTATTCTGTTATGGAAGTGGACCCTTGTCTCGAGGTAGGCAACTACCGTCGATGGGCAAGGCCTCTGGACAAGAAGAAGTTGAATGAAGACTTCACCCTGGAAGCACGTAATCCCCCCGGGAGGAGCCCGTAGGGATCCGGCCGCTGGGACTTAGGAGACTCCTCTGAAGACTGAAGAAAGGTCTGGATGCAGGCGCCTCCTGCTGGTTGTGGGTTCCAGATGGCTGGCACCTCCAGCAGGTCGTAGCAGTTTGAGGATGGAGTCGTAGAAGAGTCCAAAGCCGGTCCAGGGGTTCGGTACACAGACGAGGTCGAAATCCAGTCCAGGGTTTAAGCAGGAGAATGGTCCAGAGCCATACCAGGGTCAAACCAGGAGAAGGGTCCAAAGCCGTACCAGGATCACGCCAGGAGAAGACACGTCCACCAGTCCAGAAGTCAAATAGCCAAGAATCAATCCACGGAACAGGGCAGCAGAGAGAGAGACGAAGAATCACAAACAGAGATCGCTGGAGCAGCTCAAGGCAGGAACCTCAATACCAAGGCAAGGACTGAATGCTCAGCCCTTGCCTTAAGTACAGGAAGCCAGGGGAGGAGCCTCAGGGGGAGCCATGACACTACCTGTCATGGCTCCTTTAAGAATCCCCATCAGCCGCGCGCGCTATCTTTAAAAATGTCGTGGGCCATCCAGTGCTCCTACCATGTGACAGGGGCCGGCCAATGGCGCTGATACCCTGTCACAAAGTAAGGGCAAAGGCCATCGGCGCCATTTTTATTAGTGGCAGCTGACGGCCCGAGAGCGGGAAATCGCTCCCGGGACCCCCACTGGACCACCAGGTACCTGTAAAACGTTTTGGGGGGGGTCGGGAGGCTGGGGGAAGCTAAGGGATTCGTTTTAAAGGGTCGGGGTGGGTTTTTTGTTTATCGGCTCGGGCGCAGCCAATAAACAAAACCGCGATCGGGCCGGACGAAAAAAAACCATAATGTGAATCGGAACCGGAATCAGAACCGATTCCGGTTCCGATTCACATCTCTAGAGAAAACTATGACCAGGTTGCCAGTTTCTGTGTTAAACTGTTTTTTTTTTTTCCAGTAAAGTAGCATAAAGTAAAATGAAGTTTTTTTATTTCATTTTACTTTAATTTACATTAGGGGAAATAAAAAGTTTAACAAACAAACTGGCAACCTGGTCACAGTTTCTCACCAATTTTTACCATTATTGTTTTAAACTTGGTTTACATTAAAGGAAGTACGTAGTACCATTTAGAAAAATTAAAACAAAAGCTTATACTTTTACTTACAGTGCTTAAATTGGAAGTGAATTTGCAACTTTAAATGGTCTGGCACGACTGGCAGTGCAGTTACTGCTAGTGCTCTTCTTGTTAGTGCGCACTAATGAATGAGTGCTGCTGGCTTTAAAAGAAGCAAAAATGGCACAGGGAGCACCATTCAGCATGCGTGAGTTAGTGCACACTAATTCAGGTTACTGCGCACTAACCCGGCTTAGTGCGCACTGCCTGAGTATTAGTGTGCACTAGCTCCCGTGGTCAATGCATGCTTAGTTGAATTGATGCACACTACCACTCTGTTACCGCTCTGTTACTGCACACTAACCACTTACAAACTCAATGCTCATGCCCAGGGTAGTGCGCACTAACCCAATGGGTGCGCACTAACACTAGCACAGTGTCCGCTAACCGGGACATGGTGTGCACTTCGTTACTTACAGTTACAGTTATGGTTCTACATTCCCATTGGGAATGTAGAAAAATGGTACTGAAAAGTTAAAAAGTGTCAATTGTTGAGCAGTTCATTAGCTCGAGGTATGGTTCTGCGTTCTCATTGGCTGTCTCCACCTTGGCTGTCTCCTTAGAATGAGACAACCAATGGGAATGTGGAATCATAACTGTTGCTAACTTAGTGCGCACTATGTCTCGGTTAACAAGCACTGTGTTAGTGTTTGTGCGCACTAAAGTCCCATTACGGCGCACTAAGCCCGGAATTACAAAAACTGCTTAGTGCGCCTTAATGGGACTTAATGTGCATTACCGTCTGGTTACTACGCACTACAGTGCCATTAGTGCGCACTAAGCCAAAACATCTAGTTACTGCGCATGAAAGTCCCGTTAGTGCACATTAACACGAAATTCGGGAAACACACAAAATAAACCCTGAACTGTGGGAAAAACAAAATTTCCCGCGGTCGACCTGAACCAAAGCACGAACTGATAAGATAAAATGAAGCACAAATATAATACTAAAACAAGGGGACACTCCATGTTTCTAACAACCAGCAGATTCAAAACAAATAGTTTAATTTAGTTGAGTTTATTTGCTTGATTAATCGCTATTTCTTACATTGGTAAAAGAAAGCGATGTACAAATAAAAATAATTAGAATACAAAACAAAGCATAATTAAATACAATCAATAATAATAGTTAAATAAAACATTATAAAAACAAAGTATACTAGTAGAAAAGATTGCAATTTAAAACAAAAGACCTAAAAATAACTATATAAATGGATAATAAAACAATAAAATTGCTCAAAACCTTTAATTAAATATATCATAAACACTTGTTAGTGAAATTTTGCTGCAAATTGTGCATAACCTGATATGTACTGAATCAATTTGATGAATAAACTTGTGAGAAAAGATGGCCTTTCCATGATTTTGTGAACTTTAAATAACCGTTTTGAAACCTCAGCCTTCACCTAAGGGCTAAAGGGAAAGAGTTCCAAGTACTGGGGGTGAGGTAGGAGAAACTCGATTCTAATCTTATTTCTGGAGGAGATGCAAAGGTCAAAAGATCATACTGAGAGGAGCAAAGCAGACAAGTTTAATAACATTGACTAAATATGATGGGATACCCTATCTAAAAGCTTTACAAGTTAAAAAAAATGCACGCCAATACTGGTAGCCATTGTAGCTCCTGAAGAAGAGATGTCACATGATTTTATATATATATATATATATATTTTTTTTTTTTTTTTTTAATTTAACCAAAAATGAGTTTAGCTGCTGTGCTTTGCACTACTTGCAGTCTTCTGATTTGGATTGTGGAAAGACCTTGGAAAAGAGAATTACAATAATCTATTCTGCTAAGAATAAGAAAATGAGTAAGAGTTTTCCGATCGTTCTGAACAAAAAACAGATCTTAATCTTTAGATGAGCCTGAGAAAAAAAGTATGATGCCTATAGTAAGTGTAAAATATGAGCTGAAACATTTAGAGAGGAGGCCAAAGTTGTGACCATGTCTTTCAATTGTACAGATTTGCCATCCGACTCAGGAGAAGGAAGAATTACGAAAAATGTTTCCCTACAAACAGTGAGGCTTCGGATTTGTCCATCTTGAGTTTAAACAGTTTTACCAATCAGGCAATTTCAGTGAGACAGCCGATAAACTGAACAAGGGTCCCTGTAGATGTTGAGCTAAAATTAGTTACAACCTCTATATCGTCAGCATAGAAATATGAATTGAAGTCCAAACTCTGAATGAGGGTAATTAAAGGGGCAAGATATAGATTGACTAAGATTAGAGATAAGACAGAGCCTTAGAGAACTCCACATTTAAGGCAACTTGGATAAGATAGAGAGTTATTCCAGGATACTTGGTATGTCCTGTCTTTCAGAAGACCTAAACCAATTAAATGCTTGATCACCGACTCCAATATTTGAATAGGAGTTGATGATTGACTGTGTCACATGCAGCACTCGTATCTAAAAATACCGGAAAGACTGCATGGCCTCTATCCAGATTTAAACTGATGTCCATCTTCAAGGCTGTTAATGCTCTCTCAGTGCTGAATCCCGTCCGATACCTGGATTCCTTGGGATGCAGCACAAGAGATATCTCCAAAAATGTGGTTAACTGTAATAAATCATAGAAAGTACTTTTTCACCCAGCGCTGTGGGATCTGTTGCCAGAGTAGTCAAGGCTACTAGCATAGAGGGGTTTAAAAGAGGTTTAGACAAGTTCTGGAAGAAAAGTCCAAAGCACATTATTAGCCAGGTAGAATAAAAAAGCTACTGCTATCCCTGGGAATGAGTAACAGGAATTAGATCGATTTTATGGGATCTGCTAGGAACTTGTGACCTGGATTGGCCACTGCTGCAAATAGGATGCCTCGATGGACCTTGGTGTGACCCAGCCTGGCAGTTCTTATGTTCTTAAAGCTGCAATCTGTACCTCAGGTCATAAGTAGCAGTGACCATAATGAGAAATGTCTGAGGAAAGGTTTCATGCACATCAAATCATGAGCAGTAGTGGCTGCAGGGATACAGGATTTCGGAAAACAACCTCCACACAGGAAGCCAAGGGCAGCAGAGAGAGTAGCAGGCCTTGAGGATGCCAGAAGAAATGAACTATGCATTAGAAGGGAAGTGTACACAAAAAGACGCAGGAATCAACTGCTGCTTATGCATAAGCGCCCGAATTTAAAAAGGCTGCGTGCGTAAAATCCAGGGGATACGCTTCCCTTCTAATGCGCAGTTCATTTCTTTTGGCATCGTCAAAGCCTGCTACTCTCTCTCCCAATAAGCGCAGAAGAGCCAGGCCATGCTAAAGGGGTGGGATCTGGGCAGGGAGGGCTGACTGGGACAGTGGCCATTAGGCCCTGTCACGAGGAAATGCGTGCCGGCAGCCAGCCAGCGCGTGGAAGGAGCAGTAAGTATTAAAACAAAAAATTTGAAATACCTAGGAAGGGGTTAAGGGTTGGGAAGGAGAGGGAAAAAGGTAGGAAGTGTAGTTAGGGGGATAGGGAAGTTCCTTAATTGGAGTGGACTAGGAAGGAACTGGGGAAGGCCTACTTGCGTCATCGCACGTTGGTTTTTAAAATCCCCCCTTGCACGTGCGAGTCCAACCCACCCACACACGTGTGCGCGGATATTAAAATCTGGTGCGCATGTGCGTGCGGGAACTGTATTTTATAACATGCGTGCAGTGACGTGTGCATA
The DNA here is from genome assembly GCF_901001135.1 of Rhinatrema bivittatum. NCBI lineage: Eukaryota > Metazoa > Chordata > Amphibia > Gymnophiona > Rhinatrematidae > Rhinatrema > Rhinatrema bivittatum. Next base: position 308,108,539 of record NC_042619.1, read on the forward strand.
TTATAAAATTGCCACGTCCATGTGCACACACCGGGAGCCGTGACCACAGGGATGTCCGCATGCTTGTTTTAAAATCAGCCCCAAAATAGGCCTTGGAACAGAGCTGTAGCCAGGCAGTTTGGCGCCTATGGCCAAGCGAAAAACTGCGCCCTCCCCCTTTACACAATCCATGACAGCACGAGTTGGGAGACTCTGGCCCATGGCCAGAGCAAGGGTATTAGAGGCCCTAGGAAATCTTTACAGCCTTGCACCCCCGACCCCATCACATCCTCCTCGCACACAATTAAAAATTATTTATTTATTTATTTATTTAACTTCTTTTACTATACCGACACTCAAGACCAGGTCTTATCGTACCGGTTTACATTAGAACAAGGGGAAAAATCAATTAACGTATAAGTGGAAAAGAGAAGTTACATTAAAACAGGGAGAGTAAAAAATTATGCATTTATAATAACAGATTTTACATGAAAAAGAACATTCAAAGCACAGTCTTCTGAGGTAAAAATATCACTTACAATATGTATATTATATTTACATGCACTGCTAAGGGGCCAACCAGAAAACCCTGCAAAAAGGCAAGAGACACTTGGAACCCATATGGCATTAGGCCTACTGCAATGCATCTTGGGCATGGGCATGACCCTCAGAGAGCCACTCAAACAGCAACAAACCCTACTTATGAAAGTTAGTACTAAAAATATTACCCCAGGCCTAAAATAGTAATAAACCTCCTATTAGGAAAACAGAACAAGCCAAGCTACTATAGATCCCTACATAGAAAGTACACACTAATGGAATAATTCACTTTAGTCACACATGCAAAACACAGATAGATCCTCAAATACAGAATAAAGAGACCATACAGTATAATTAGAAATGACCAGTCAAAAACTGAACTGGAAACCGCAACAAGCCAAATTCTGATGCACTGCAACAATGTAAAAAACAGAAACATTACCATGGCTCATAAAACAAAATTAGTAAAACCATACCAATTAAAAGAATAACTCAAAACAATTAATGAATCGAATAACATTCAATAATTAAAAACTCATATAAACATCATCCAAACATCAATAAAATATTTCAAAACAGACACATCAAATAACACCCAACAATTAAAATAAGGATTTTTAAAAGTTCTCCGTTATCCATAACTTGGAATGTTTGATTTCCAGATGCCTTGAAATTGACATGGATTAACAGGCAGAGAGTAACTGGGTTAGCTGTGCAAACACATACTCCCTCTCATACACACACATGCTTTCTCTCACTCCCCCACATACTTCATACACACATGTTCTCTCACTATCACAAGTACATATGCTCTCTCTCCCTCCCTCTCAGTCTCCCACTCATAAGCACACATGCTCTCTCTCACTCTCCCACACACAAGCACACATGCTCTCTCCCCCTCTCACTCTCCCACACATAAGCACACATGCTCTCTCTCACTCTCCCACACACAAGCATACATGCTATCTCTCCCTCTCCCACACATAAGCACACATGCTCTCTCTCACTCTCCCACACACAAGCATACATGCTCTCTCTCCCTCTCACTCTCCCACACATAAGCACACATGCTCTCTCTCACTCTCCCACACACAAGCATACATGCTCTCTCTCCCTTTCACTCTCCCACACATAAGCACACATGCTCTCTCTCGCTCTCCCACACACAAGCATACATGCTCTCTCTCCCTCTCCCTCTCCCACACATAAGCACACATTTTCTCTCTCAGTCTCACTCTCCTACACACAAGCACACATGCTCTCTCTCCCTCTCACTCTCCCGCACATAAGCACACATGCTCTCTCTCTCCCTCTCACTCTCCCACACCCAAGCACACATGCTTTCTCTCACTCTCCCACACACAAGCATATTTGCTCTCCCTCCCTCTCACTCTCCCACACATAAGCACACATGCTCTCTCTCACTCTCCCACACACAAGCACACGTGCTCTCTCTCACTCTTACTCTTTCAGACACAAGCACACATGCTCTCTCTCCCTCTCACTCTCCCACACATAAGCACACATGCTCTCTCTCACTCTCCCACACACAAGCATACATGCTCTCTCTCCCTCTCACTCTCCCACACATAAGCACACATGCTCTCTCTCACTCTCCCACACAAAAGCATACATGCTCTCTCTCCTTCTCCCTCTCCCACACATAAGCACACATGCTCTCTCTCAGTCTCACTCTCCTACACACAAGCACACATGCTCTCTCTCCCTCTCCCACACCCAAGCACACATGCTTTCTCTCATTTTCCCACACACAAGCATACATGCTCTCCCTCCCTCTCACTCTCCCACACATAAGCACACATGCTCTCTCTCACTCTCCCACACACAAGCACACGTGCTCTCTCTCACTCTTACTCTTTCAGACACAAGCACACATGCTCTCTCTCCCTCTTACTCTCCCACACATAAGCACACATGCTCTCTCTCTCCCTCTCACTCTCCCACACCCAAGCACACATGCTCTCTCTCCCTCTCCCTCTCCCACACCCAAGCACACATGCTCTCTCTCCCTTTCACTCTCCCACACATAAGCACACATGCTCTCTCTCTCTCCCACACACAAGCACACATGCTCTCTCTCCCTCTCCCTCTCCCGCACATATGCTCTCTCTTCCTCTCCCACACACAAACACAAATGCTCTCTCTCCCTCTCTCTCTCCCTTTCACTCTCCCACACATAAGCACATATGCTCTCTCTTCCTCTCCCACACATAAGCACACATGCTCTCTCTCCCTCTCACTCTCCCACACATATGCTCTCTCTCTCCCTCTCTCTCTCCCACACCCAAGCACACATGCTCTCTCTCCCTTTCACTCTCCCACACACAAGCACACATGCTCTCTCTCACTCTCCCACACACAAGCACACATGCTCTCTCTCCCTCTCACTCTCCCACACATAAGCACACATGCTCTCTCTCTCACTCTCCCACACCCAAGCACATGCTCTCTCTCCCACACCCAAGCACACATGCTCTCTCTCCCTTTCACTCTCCCACACATAAGCACACATGCTCTCTCTCCCTCTCCCTCTCCCGCACATATGCTCTCTCTTCCTCTCCCACACACAAACACAAATGCTCTCTCTCCCTCTCTCTCTCCCTTTCACTCTCCCACACATAAGCACACATGTTCTCTCTCCCTCTCACTCTCCCACAAACAAGCACAAATGCTTTCTCTCACTCACTTCCCTTGACTTAGAAGGCAGCAGCAGTCTCCTTCTTCAAGCCCCGTGGCCAAGGGGGTTGAAGAAGGAGACTTCTGGCCATGGGGCTGGACTATTTCTGGCAGGGTGTGCTCCTCCTCCTCCGAGGCAGCGGGGCCCCGTCAAAATCGATGGTGTCGTAAGCGCTGCCTTAGTAAGTGGAAAAGCAGCGTGGCCCTGCCAGAATCAGCAGTGTTACAAGTGAGGCCGTGCTGCCTTTCCACTTACTAAGGCTGCACCAACCAAGCTGTCGATTTTGACGGGACCGTGCTGCTTTTCCTCTGCTGAGGACCCGCCGGCTACACAGCTCTCCTTGCTGCCTTTTGGTAGTGGTGCCTATGGCCGTGGCCATATTGGCCATAGGCACACTACGGCTGTGCCTTGGGAAGTAGTTGTGGGTAAAAGAAGTGCAGGAGGTGCTGCTGCTCTGCTCCTTATCATTTTTAGCACCGTGCGTGTCAGGGCCTGTGTGACACTCACCAAACACTGGTGACAAACAGGCTGAGAACGGCCATTTTTGCTAACAAAGCCAGAACTTCAAGACTGTGCCAGAGCTCCAGTTTTCCTTCATCCCAAGCCCATCCTTCCTCCCGGCCACAAAAATACATAATTCCAAGGCCAAATAGTAACAGAATCCATGAGCGGCTGGGATAGGGATAGAGGAACTCTGGCTGCAAGGAAGTGAAGGGGAACGCCAGAGATCACCTGGGGTCTGGGGTATTGCTCCAGGAAGGAAATTGGACAGAGCAGATGATCCTTGCAATCCTCCTGTGCCAACAGGAAAGCTACCCGGCTGTTTGGTGGAACACCCCCAGATAAGTGTTCCGCTGATATACACGGATAAAGTTGTTTTCTGACCAAACTTATCTGGCTAACTTCAGTCAGATAGCACTGAAATATTAACACTCACCAGCTAAAATGTAACCGTGCTCCAGAACACCTCCATCACTGCCTTTTTTTTTATCCAACTGAATTTTGTGCAGGTAATGAGTTACCCAGACAAAATGTAAACGGAGAACGGGGTGAAATTTTCAAATCTCGATTTTTGTCCAGTTATCTCTTGAAGTTACCTGGACAAAGCCTTTGAATATTGACCTCTATACTGTATGACAGTTAGTCCTGGGGGAATCCTGCGCTACTGCGGAGCACAGAATTTGCGCAGAATTGCCAAATTCTGCGCAGAAAATAGCAGAGGAGAACCCGGCATGCCGCGAACGGAGCACGCGCAGACAAAGGCATGCATGTGCCGCAGGAAGCGCTCCGTTTGCGGCGAAGATGAAGGCCCCGGTGCGCCGTGAATGGAGTGTGCTCTGCTCGCGGTGAAGATAAAGGCTCCAGAGAGAGAGAATGGGTGTGAGAGAGGGGAGGGGAGGGTGAGAGAGAGCAGGAGAGTGTGAGAGAGAGTATGGGAGGTAAGAAAGCCGGGGGGGGGGGGGATGCTTGAGTGTGGGTTTCAGAGAGAGGGAGCCTATATGAGGAGATTGTGAAGGAGTGTGTATGTGTGTGAGAGATTGGGAGTTGGTGTGTATGAAAAAGGGATTGTGTGTATGTGAGGGTGCTAGCTTGTGAGAAGGGATTGTGAATGTGTGAGACAGAAGGGGTGCATGAGAGAGAGACATAGGTAGTCTGTGTGAGGATGTATGTGTGAGAGAGAAAGGCAGCTTGTGTGGGTGAGTATGCAAGAGAGAGGGCCCTGTATGAGGAGATGTGTGTGTATGAGTGTGAGGGACCCTGTATGAGGGTGTGTGTATGTGTACTAGAGAGAGGGAGCATGTGTGTGAGAGAGGGAGGGACAGAGGGAGCCTGTGTGAGGGGCAGTACTGAGAACGGGGTCAAACTCTGGGACTGGCAATAGAGTGGAAAGGGTTGAGCCTAGAGGTGGAGGGGAGAGATACTGGCAGGTGGAGGAGTTGGGGCCTGAGAGGGCAAAGTGGCCAGGGGAGTAGGGAGGACGAGTGGAAGGGACACTCCTACAGTGAATTTCTAGGGAAATTCTGCTCAAAATATTTAAAATTCTGCATCTTTAAGTAATAACTTTTTTCTGTATTAAAGTAAAATATAATTACTTAAAGACTGTCATGTAAATTGTGTTATTTTGACCAATATAAAGGTTGCAGAATTTTGGTTTTGTGCGCAGAATTCCCCCAGGAGTAGACAGTGCTATCTCTTCTTATCTTCACTTCTGTTCCCTCCTTTTTCCCTCATCCCTCCCTCCATCGCTTCTCTTCCGTGGTTTTGTTTGGAAGCAGAATAATGTTCCAAAAGTGCTGAGGTAAAGTGACCTAGTTCCAGGACAGAAAGAACAGGAGAGCAGCCAGGCTTGCTTTTTAGCAGCCTCCTGGAAATATCACTCAGCTTCTATCTCAAAGCATTCTGGGACTTTCTGAAAGTGAAAGAATAAAAGCATAGAAACAGATTGGCTCCCCTTATCCTTAAGGCCTGCAGCCAGGTGAGAAGCACGGATCCAGGAAGCACAGCGGCCTCTCCTCCTCCGCAGCAAGACACAGGCCTCTTGTTCTTGGCGTTTCGCTGAGTCACTCCTAAACCTCTCGTTGCTAGGGCAACTAAGAATACTATCTTTGTCTTTTATTCACATTTATTAATCGCCTAAATAAAACTAGGAAATGTACCAGTAAAACATACATAAAAATTGCTGATTATATATAAACGTAAATCTATCAACAAAAATGTGGACAAATGAGGACCGGATAGAAAATGCTTGCAACAGTGCCATGACTTAATAAAAGGCTTTGCTTCAACATCCATGTTTTTTAACAGCATCTTGAAAGTTTTCAGACTGTCTGCTAGTCATAGCGCCTCTGGAAAAGGGTTCCACATGACGGGGGTGGCAGCAGAGAAAGCACAGGCCCTCGTGCTGCACAGCCTGGCGTGGGCTGGGCGAAGGTACGGCAAGGAGGACTCTGCACCAGGGACGGAGTTGTCGGGTGGGGCAATACAGATGTAGCAATGCATTGCACCAGGAGGTGAGAGAGTCTGAAATCGGTTTTATAGTGTAGTAACGGCAACCTTGTACTTACTTCGGTAATAGGTAACCAATGTAACACTATCAGCACCGGTGTCATGTGAGCACGTGTTTTGCTGCCGGAAATGAGTCGAGCGACAGCACTGGACGATGACTGCAAGGGTTTTAGAGTCACTAGGTAGTGAGAAAGCTTGCCCCTTGCAGGGGTTCTTCTAATCCTTCCCATAACCAACCTGCACACTTAATAAAAAGCATATTCATCTTGCCAGGGATAGACAAAATACCCCCAGATCCTGTCAAAGAACAAACAGAGTTTCCTTTCAGATGTTGTTTATACTAACATACAGGCCGATTCAGTAAAGTCCGCGGGAGAGCGGTCGAACGCCCGCTCTCCTGGCGCGCGCGCTACAGTATTCAAATGAGGCCCGGCGGTAGAAATGGGCAAAAGGAGGCGCTAGGGACACTAGCACGTCCCTAGCGCCTCCTTTTTGACAGGAACGGCGGCTGTCAGCGGATTTGACAGCCGACGCTCAATTTTGCCGGCGTCGGTTCTCAAGCACGCTGACAGCCACGGGCTCGGAAACCAGATGCCGGCAAAATTGAGCGTCCTGTTTTCGACCAGACAGCCACTGGCCGACTTCAAAAATTTTTTTTTCATTTTTTTGAACTTTTTTTACTCTTCGGGATCTCCGACTTTATATCGCCATGATATGAAGTCGGAGGGTGCACAGAAAAGCAGTTTTTACTGCTTTTCTGTGCACTTTCCCGGTGCTGGAAGAAATTAACGCCTACCTTTGGATAGGCGCTAATTTCTGAAAGTAAAATGTGCGGCTTGGCTGCACATTTTACTTTCTGAATCGCACGCGAATACCTAATAGGGCCATCAACATGCATTTGCATGTTGAGGGTGCTATTAGGTTTGGCGGGTTGGACGTGCGTTTTCCTCCCCTTACTGAATAAGGGGTAAGGGAAAACGCGCGTCCAATGACAGGTTGCACTGTATCGGCCTGATAGTGTGTGGGGCCAGTTTGGTGACCATGGATGGTGCTTGGGAGGGGGCTGTGACTCCATCCCTTGCAGCAGCGTTATGCCCCATCTGTGTCAGTCCATTAAAGCTGCCAAAGTTAGAGGGCTGGGAGGCTTTGCAACCCCTGTGCTTTTAAAGGGCCCTAACTGGGTGAACACCACTGTCTTTATGCTAAACAGATACAGGTTTGAGGCTATCAAAGTCTTTCTGTTTGCTTTCCACAGGTAATTACCCCCCCCCCCCCTTTGGTTTCCTGAAAAGGTGGGGTGGCCTTGTTTACATAATTCTCTTCAGGGGATTAACTCTGCATTAACCAGGGAGGGAGAGGAAGAGACAGCAGGGAGAAAGTGAAAAGACAGGAGATGCTGAGTGTTGCCTGAAATTAGCCACTGCCATGAGGATCCACATAGGATGGGGTATGGTATAGGGATGGGGGCAGCCACAGTGCCCACCCATGTTACCTTTGGGTCCCCCTCCAAAAATAAATTCAGCTTTGGACCCTGTATGGCAGACGTTTATATACAGTATTTGTAGCAGAGGGTCAAATCAAGCTCCAACTTGGAACCATGGAAGAAAAGCATTATGCACAGGGAAGGTATTGGAAATCTACTATCTGGAAGGCAGCTTAGTGCGGACCCCAGAGACCCCATTTCAGCGTCATTATCTGACCTCGAGCCAGTCGCTTAACCACACTAACAGCATACACCCTCAGATCTGGACAAGCGTGTCTGATTCGTAAAGTTAGAACTTTCTGGCAAAAGTGCCACAGTGCTTTTTTGCACAGTTATGCAGTTGCAGGAAATGAAATCCACAGACAGAAGTCCACTGTTTCAGCACTGTGCCATCAGACTGACTTGCGGGCCTTTCATACTATTTTTGGCCATAATTTGACCTGATCCTTAAATCTGACTCCCTGTCAGTGACGTAGTTAGAGGGGGGGTGCCTGGGGGGATTAAAACCCTCGGGTGCCAGGCTATAGGGGGTGCCCGGGGGTAGCAGATCTATCCATCCCAGGTAGGAAAGGGGACCACAGCTGCCGGGAGAGCCCATCCCACCCGGCGACAGAAGAGGAGACCCTTGGCCTCCAGGGAACCCATCCTGCCCAGTGGCAGAAGAGGAGGAAGCCCACAGCTGACTTAGTGCCACCGATCTGGGGGCGATGACAACACGGTTTCTCCTTCCCACCCGTGCAGCCTGGAAGAGGAAGTAGTGGGTCTGCATGGGCGGGAAGAAGGAGAGGCCATGCAGTCGCAGCCAGAGACAGCGCGTCCTCCGCATGCCACTCCCTCACCTCCCACAGATGCAGGAAACAGTGCAGCATCAGCCACCCCGCGGCCTCAAGAAGGGGAGGCTGCCCGCTGGACTTTTGCTTCTGATGGGGAGGGGGGAGGAACTGAGCATGCCTGTGTGTATGTATGAGCATGGCTATGTGTGTGAGTGTGAGAGAGCATGTTTGTGGGTGTGTGTGTATGTATGTATGTATGTGAGAGCATGTGTATGTGAGCGCATGTCTGTGTATGTATGTGTGTGAGAGCATATCTGTCTCTGAGTGTTTGTGAGAGCATGTCTATATGTCTCTGTGTGTTTGTTAGAGCATGTCTGTGTGTGTGTGTGTGTGTGTGTGTGTGTGTGAGACAGAGAGAAAGAGCATATCTCCGTGTGTGTGAGAGCATGTTTGTGATTCAGCATGTGTGTATATATGAGAAAGAGGAGGACTGTGAGCAATGATCCCTCTCCTCTCCCCTGCTAATCAACAATGATCTCAGGGCGTCTGGAAATCAAAAGATCCGAGGTATGGACAGCAGGGATTTTATCTTTTTGTGTAAGTTTTAAGTATTAGGTGGTGTATCTGTCTGCTGTTTTTAAATTTTTTGTTGGTCTTTGGAAAATTTATATGAGTTTTATATTATTGGATGTTGTTCTTTTTGTCAGTTGTTTTGAAATATTATTTTTATTAGTATGGTTTTACTTCTATTTATGAGTTATATTTCCTGATTTTGTTGTTTGATGTTTTATGAGGAATTGTAATGTTTCTGTTTTTCCATTGTTGCACTGCATACATAGTCTAGCCTGTTATGGTTTACAGTTCAGTTTCTGTCTGCACTTTAGCAGTACTACTTTATTCTGTATTTGGTGAGGGTTTGTCTGTGTTCTGCATGTGTGATTGAGGTTAAGCATTCTGCTAATGTGCCATTTCTGTGTAGGGATCTACAGCAGTCTGCCTTGTTCTGTTTTCCTAATAGGAAGTATTTTGCTGTTTTAGGGCCTGGTGTAATATTTGCAGTGCTGCCTTTTCATAGGGTTGTAACTGTTTGAGTGCTGGCAGTTAGTGCTGCTTTGGAATGGGAGGTTTATTACATTGTAATTGTATTTTAGTTTGCGATTGGCTTTCTGAAGACCAAGCCCACAAACAATATGCATTACAGTAGTCCTAATACCATATGTTCCAGGTGTCTTTTTGGCTTTTATGCAGAGTTTTCTGGTTGACACCACAGCTGTGCATGTAAATATAATATATAGACTGATGTGATCTTTTTTCTTCAAAAGACTGTTCTTTGTGTTTTTTCAAGTAAAATCTTGTGTTATAAATGCATAATTTGAAATTGTATGTGGAGAGGGCCGTGGTAAGGGGAAGGCTGAGTACAAAGCTGTAAGATTCACTTAGAGTGCCTAATACCCCTTATACTGACCCTGATCAGAAAAAGAATGCAAATTAAATGTTTAAAAAATAGAATGAGGAGGGGCCAGCCCAGAAATAGTTTTGCACAGGGCTGCAGAAAAGTTGGCACTGGCCCTGAATGGTGGCGCCGTGATGACGCGCTGGTAGGGCTCCCATCCCTCCCCAGTGAAGAGACCCTGTGTGGTAGTGCCATGTGGTATTGCGCTGGCAGATGGGGGAGACGGACGACAAAGGGGGGGGGGCCTGCAAGGAGACAACACATGCATTGCTCCCCCCCCCCCCCCGGGTACCAGAGACTCTCGCTAGGCCTCTGCCCCCTGCGACTCTTACTGCCAGAACTGGGAAGCAGTGGCCAAGGCTTGGAAAGGAAAATGGTTCTTAAAATGAGGCTTTGTGTGATCGGTGGTGGTTGCATCATTCAATGACATGGGAGCGTGCCAGTGAGAAGTGCAACCCTGGCATTGCTCTACCCTGAGCCGAGCCCTTGCCAGTGATTTGTTTGTTGTTTTTGTGGTTGGGTCCTAGGTCCTGCTGCTGCTGCTGTACACAGTGGAATTTTCCATGTTAGGTACGGCAGGAATGATCAGGATGAGTGGGACGGAGGTTTGGAACTTTAGTAGCAATGTTTACTCCTGCAGGGGTCGGGGAGAAGGGCAGGGAGAGAGTGGTCACAGCCCCTGTTTGACATCCGCATGATGACATGCCACATAAAGATTTCATAACCATTTGGCATCAGTGTGATGAAGTTTCAGAAGTCAGATGAGTTTTTCCGGCTCTGGGATGATTTCTCTCTAGATCGTACTTTATTCAGCTATAATTCATAGTAATGAAACTCTCTCTTTTGGTATTATTAATAATAATCATAACCACTCTTTATTACCCTTCCTTTCTTGTTTAGATGTTGTCATACAGTATTTTTCTGCTAAAACATGTTTTAAGATTCTGAAATGCTCCATTTCTAGAGTATGTTGGGATCTTATCAGGGTGAAAAGTACTTTCTGAATCCAAATTTATACTGAGCCACAGTTTCATATAGTGTCTGGCCTAGTGGTTATAGGAGGAGGGAAGCCAGCTCCCTGTGATCTTGGGAAAGTCAATGAGAGAGGGGGGGGGGGGGCACGCGAGAGAGAGAGAGAGAGAGAGAGAGAGAGAGAGAGAGAGAGAGAGAGAGAGAGAGAGAGACTTGCTCTAAGGCCCTCACAGTAGTTAGGTATTTATACCTCTATATGAGGCCCACCTAGTCACTCGAGGTGAGGTTTAGGTATTAGTGTAGGGGTTAGGGGCCACTTTGACATTCAAAGTGAGATGTACGAACAGAACAGTGCTCTCTTGTGAAGATTTGATGACCTTCAGAGTGAGGAAACTCACCCAAAGATGAGATTTGTGCAATGTTCTCTCAACCTAGCTTGATGTTACCCAGGTAGAGAGTCCATCATATATATGAGGGCCCTGATAGCTAGGCTGGCTCTTCAGTAGCTTAAAATACTACAAAGCCAGCCCCAAACTCCTCCCATTTTCCTAATTTGCATCGCAGCATGCGATAAGCGAAAAGTTAAAACCCCATATAGCACTTTGATAAATGACCCCCTTAAATTGTGAGCTCCTAGTGACAGGGAAATACCTACAGCACCTGAATATCATCTGCTTTGAAGCTCCTGAAAGGTGGAATATATAAATAAAGTATGGCTATTCCATGCAGGTTGCACTTGTTATATGCAGAGTCAGGCTCTCCTCTGAGCTGTGTGACTGTCCTGTGCGGTATCTGGTTGTTCCATGCGGCATCCAGCTGTCTCATGCAATCTATTCTATTCTATTGTCCCTTGCAGTGGTCCACTATCCCATGCAATGTGTTATCCCATACAGTTTGTGACTGCCCTGTGCTGTCATTAGGGTTGCCAACTGGCTCCAGATTTTCAGAACAGGTTGATCCAGTCCTGGTTTTACCCCATTGCATGCAAGGACTTGTTCTGATTTCCCTATTGCAGTCCCTAAGAAAAGCAAGAATGTAGGTACCTGCTTGCAGGGGAGTAAAACCAGGACTGGATCAACCTGTCCTGAAAATCTGGAGCCAGTTGGTAACCCTACCTGTCATTCACAGTGGGCCACTGTCCCATGCAGTGTGGAACTGGAGGAACTTTTGCTGTTAATATTAGACTGCTTTTTGGTGGGTCATAGCAGGATCCTAAAACTTTGTTACAGGAGTTGAAAAACCAGGATTGATCAAGGACTGAGAGCACAGTAGAGAACATAAGAACATAAGAACATGCCATACTGGGTCAGACCAAGGGTCCATCAAGCCCAGCATCCTGTTTCCAACAGTGGCCAATCCAGGCCATAAGAACCTGGCAAGTACCCAAAAACTAAGTCTATTCCATGTTACCGTTGCTAATAATAGCGGTGGTTATTATATAAGTCAACTTGATTAATAGCAGGTAATGGACTTCTCCTCCAAGAACTTATCCAATCCTTTTTTAAACACAGCTATATTAACTGCACTAACCACATCCTCTGGCAACAAATTCCAGAGTTTAATTGTGCGTTGAGTGAAAAAGAACTTTCTCCGATTAGTTTTAAATGTGCCACATGCTAACTTCATGGAGTGCCCCCTAGTCTTTCTACTATCCGAAAGAGTAAATAACCGATTCACATCTTCCTCTCATGATTTTAAACACCTCTATCATATCCCCCCTCAGTCGTCTCTTCTCCAAGCTGAAAAGTCCTAACCTCTTTAGTCTTTCCTCGTAGGGAAGTTGTTCCATTCCCCTTATCATTTTGGTAGCCCTTCTCTGTACCTTCTCCATCGCAATTATATCTTTTTTGAGATGCGGCGACCAGAATTGTACACAGTATTCAAGGTGCGGTCTCACCATAGAGCGATACAGAGGCATTATGACATTTTCTGTTTTATTCACCATTCCCTTTCTAATAATTCCCAACATTCTGTTTGCTTTTTTGACTGCTGCAGCACACTGAGCCGACGATTTCAATGTGTTATCCACTATGATGCCTTGATCTCTTTCTTGGGTAGTCCTGTAACACTGGCTCTATCCAACAATTTTGGCTAATTAAGTGATAAATAAATACCAGCGACACAGAGAGATACACACACAATAAGAGCATAAGAAGTGCTGTGCTAGATCAAACCAATGGTCCATCAAGCCCAGCAACGTTTCTGATAGTGGCCAGACTGCATGTTAATAGGAAATTCAAATCCAGAAATAAGAGTGGAGACATCCAAGTCTGGCTGGTAACTGCTAATGGTCCTATCCTTCTGAAATTTTCCAAACCTTTTTAAAGCTCAACTATACTACTAGCTATAACCAAAAGCCAGCTTAAATCATCGATGCAGTTACCCTCTGGAGTAAAGAAGTTTCTTCCAGCTTCAGGGAAAAATTCCACCAGAAAGTTTTTCAACTTTACATGGACCACATGTTCTGTCTGGTGCTCAGGTTTTGGTGCTGCAGTGTATTCTAACCCTGCCTCTGGCTTGAGATGAATTCTGAACATTAGCTATGGCGGCGTAGCATTACGGATGGGAGGGTGCTTCTCGCGCTCTCTCTCTCAGCAACCCCTAGCTACCAAATTCAGGAAAGGCCTCCAGCAAAGGATCCCTGGAACTTGGGATCGAAGTGTGGTTCTTGATCAGCTCATAAAGCAGATCTAAAATTCCTTTCTTGTAAAGTTTTATTTTTTAACAGTCGTTACTGCTGCCCGAAGATCAAGTGAATTGCAAGTCCTGGCCTCATCCCCACCTTTTCTTCATCTTTTCACGACAGTTTTGAAAACCTTTCCTATATTTCTCTCAGAAATGGTTTCCAAATGTCATTTAAACCAATCATTCTTTTTGATTTGATAAGGGCGAGCAGGCTAGTAAAACACTGGATTATAGAAGGGCAGTACTTTTCTATTTGGAAAGAAGAAAAGACCCACAGGATGACCTCCTGGTTATTAATTTCTTTTAAATTAGTTCAGCAGAGTTTTTCCCTTACAAGGAGGACTCTTTTAACTTGGCTCTCAGATTTTATCTCCAACTGCTGCAATCAGTCAGGCAACATCTTCAAAATAAAGGTGAAAGCCCATCAGGTAAGGTCATAGCGGCTTTCTCAGCACATCTCCATTCTGCTTCCATAGAAGATATGTGCACATCTTCCCTGCATACTTTCACTTATGAGACGAGGGGAACTGGGCATCTAAATGGAAGATGAAATTTAATGTGGACAAGTGGAAAGTGACGCACAGAGAGAAGAAAGTCCAAACGACGCGCGTACCATGTCAGGTTCCATGGTAGGAGTCACTACCCAGGAAAAGAACCTTGGAGCCATTGTGGGCAACACATTGAAATCCTCAGCTCAGTGTGACGGCGGTCAAAAGGCAAAGAGAATGGTAGGAATGATTCAGAAAGGGATGAAGAATACAACGGAAACTATCTGTAGGGATCCATAGTGCAACTGCACCTTAGTGTTGTGTGCAGTTCTGATCACCCCATCTCAAAAAAAGATACCGCAGAATTAGAAAAGGTACAGAGAAGGGTGAAGAGTAATAAAGAGGATGAAACAGCTCTTTTACCAAGACATGTTAACTACGTTAGGGCTCTTCAGCTTGGAGAAGAGGCGTCTGAGAAGGGATATTATAGAAGTTTAAAAATCATGAGTGGGGAGGAATGGATAAATAAGGGGAGGTTATTTACCTTTCAAACTGTACATAGATTAAGGGACAATCTATTAAATTAACAGGTAGCAGATTTAAAACAAATCAGAGAAAGTATGTTTTCACTCAATGCACAATCACTCAACATAGAAACAGAAATGACGGCAGAAGAAGACCAAACGGCCCATCCAGTCTGCCCAGCAAGCTTTCACACTTTTTTTTTTCTCTCACATACTTATCTGTTTCTCTTGGCTCTTAGTAACCTTTTTTTTATTCTATTTCCCTACCACCCCTGCCATTAATGTAGAGAGCAGTGTTGGAACTGCATCTAAGTGAAATAGCTTAATTTAGTTAGGGGTATTAACCACTGCAATAAGCAAGCTACACCCATGCTTATCTGTTTATTCAGACTATGTAATTCAGTCCTTGTTGATTGTTGCCTGAATATAGATCCACCTTTCTTCATTCCCCCCTGCCGTTGAAGCAGAGAGCCATGCTGGCTATGCATTGAAAGTGAAGTATCAGTCTTGCTCCCCTGCCGTTGAAGCAGAGGGCTATGCTGGATATGCGTGAAGTGTCAAACTTCCTCTCCTGCCGTTGAAGCAGAGAGCTATGCTGGATATGTGTGAAGTGTCAAACTTCCTCCCCTGCCGTTGAAGCAGAGAGCTATGCTGGATATGTGTGAAGTGTCAAACTTCCTCTCCTGCCGTTGAAGCAGAGAGCTATGCTGGATATGTGTGAAGTGTCAAACTTCCTCTCCTGCCGTTGAAGCAGAGAGCTATGCTGGATATGTGTGAAGTGTCAAACTTCCTCCCCTGCCGTTGAAGCAGAGAGCTATGCTGGATATGTGTGAAGTGTCAAACTTCCTCCCCTGCCATTGAAGCAGAGAGCTATGCTGGATATGTGTGAAGTGTCAAACTTCCTCCCCTGCCATTGAAGCAGAGAGCTATGCTGGATATGTGTGAAGTGTCAAACTTCCTCCCCTGCCGTTGAAGCAGAGAGTTATGCTAGATTTGCGTTGAAAGTGAAGTATCAGGTATTTTTTTGGTTTGGGGTAGTAACCGCCGTAACAAGCAAGCTACTCCCCTGCTTTTATGTGGTTGCAAATCCTTTTTTCCACATTTCCTCTTGCCGTTGAAGCATAGAGCAATGTTGGATTCGCATTAATGAATAAGGATATTCATCTCCAGGTAGTAGCCATCATTCCCTCAAGCCATCCCCATGCCTCTTCTCTTCATTCACATCCTCAGTCTAGACTTTATGGATCCACAGTGTTTATCCCACGCCCCTTTGAAGTCCTTCACAGTTCTGGTCTTCACCACTTCCTCCGGAAGGGCGTTCCAGGCATCCACCACCCTCTCCGTGAAGAAATACTTCCTGACATTGGTTCTGAGTCTTCCTCCCTGGAGTTTTAAATCGTGACTACAACCTCCAGCAACAAACTGTGGAGTTTGTTGCTGGAGGTTGTAGTTAAAGCATTTAGGATAGCTGGGTTTTAAAGGGTTTAGACGAGTTCCTAGAGGAAAAGTTCATAAACTATTATTAGCCAGAGAGATTTGGGAAAGCCACTGCTTTCAGTTGATTTTCAAAGGGAATCTCAACATGGGGGTTTTCCTTTTGAAAATCCCTTCCTCAATGGGGACTGCAGGTACATAAGTACCCAGAGAGTTTGCAGGAGCAAACTCCATGCCAGGAAGGTAAATATATAAACACCCCGGGGGCACTCTGCCAGGATGACCCCGGGGGAAAATGGGCACATACGTATAACTGAGTGAAGGTCCACTTAGAAGATTTAGCCATTCTTCCCACAGTTTTTAGCAGCATCGTTCCAGACTAAAGCTTGGAAAATGTACCCCCTAAAGTCAGAAAGCGATAGTAGAGAACAGGAGATGGACTGGTTGGGCTGTTCACATCTGCAGCTGGATCCTAGACCCCAGGCTTCTGCACCACACACTCCCGTTTGCTACAAAACATTGTTGTAATGAGTTTGACACCACTTAAATCCCTTCTTCAGGTGTCATGCTCTTATGGCGCCTACATTTACTTTGGATTAGTCTTATTTTGGGCATATAAAATATACTATAGACTGACGTGAGTCCCTCTAACAGGATACAAATAAAGGAGGTGGAAGGCAGGCTAGAGCCGGTGGGCTGGATCTGGGGTTGGAAGTACGCTCTGGCTTTCTGTCTTATGTGATATTCACGTTTCTCTTTATGTTTCTATCCACGTCATGGTGCTCAGTCCTGAATGCTGCTTCTGGCGTGCTGGTTCTTGACAGACCCCCAATGCTGGTTCTGGTATGCTGAGTCTCATAGGACCCCAATGTTGCCTCTACGGTGCTATTTTTAGAAAACATTAGGGATTTCTGTAGGCTTTGGATCCCATTAGCCATGGTCTAGGATTCTAGTCAGCTGCTGGCCCCAGTTCCTAGTGGTCTATGTGACGATACTCATTTTGACAAGAAATATAGAATATGACAGTAAATCTTGTCTGGTCTGCCCAGGTTCATTCCTGGTGTAATGCTAGAGACCTTAGTTGATCTCTAGCTTTCCGAACTGTTAGGGACTCTGATTTTTTGTGTCTCACATCTTTATCTCCCTAGAAGCAGTGGCGTAATAAGGGGGGTGTGGGGGTGTGGTCCACCCCGGGTGATAGCCAGGAGGGGCGGTGCCAGCTGGGAGGTCAGTGGCTGCACGCGGAGCCACCTCACTTGCGGTAGAAGAAGAGGGAGGCTTCCGGACCACGAACTCTGGGAGCATTGGGCAGCCGCCTAGAGCGCCACCGGTCTGGTACCAGCAAGTGCATAGCCTTTTCTTCTCCCCCCCCCCCCCCCCCCGTGGCCCGGAAGAGGAAATGGTGGGTCCGCATGGGCAGGAAGAAGGAAAGGTCAATCGGTCGTGGCCCGAAGCAGGAGCAAGAGTAACAGTGCTGCCCAAGGAAGCAGAGCCGCACCAGCCCCGGTGCTGCCTCAAGAAAAATGAAGGGTCCCCGCATGTCGCGGGGGCTGAAAGAGGAAGCTGCTACTGTGCTTCTGATGGGGAGCGGGGTAGGAAGTGAGAGAGAGTGTGTTTGTGTCTATGTGTGTGTGAGAGCATGTCTGTGTGTGTGTGTGAGAGAGAGAGGGAGCTATGTGGTATGTATGTATGAGAGAGAAATGGAGGGAGCCTGTGTGCAGGGGTGTGTGAAAGTATGTGCAAGAGAGAGAGAGAGAGCAAGCCTGTGTGAGGGAGAGGGGAACCAGAGATCACTGGGGGGGGAATGGAGAAGTGAATCTGGGAGGGGGGGGTGCCAAATACTTTAGGTACACCACTGCCTAGAAGCCAGCGAATAGTCATTCTTGCCCAGTAAACATCCCATGGACATAGCATTTGATCCTCAGCACAAATCGCTGAACCTGGCCCCAGGGGAATCGCCGAATGCTCACAAGCATTGACGTACTACCAATTTCTTGCCACCAGACCTGCCTGACAGCCCGATACAGTAAAGTCCGTGGGAGAGCGGACGAACGCCCGCTCTCCCGGCGCACGCACCGGCCCTTGGCCGGTGTGAGCGATTCAGTATTCAAATGAGCTGACGCGGTGCAAACGAGGAAAAGGAGGCGCTAGGGACACTAGCGCGTCCCTAGCGCCTCCTTTTGGCCTGGAGCGGCGGCTGTCAGCGGGTTTGACAGCCGACGCTCAATTTTGCCGGCGTCGGTTCTCGAGCCCGCTGACAGCCACGGGCTCGGAAACCGGACGCCGGCAAAATTGAGCGTCCGGTTTTCGGCCCGACAGCCGCGGGCCGAATTCAAATTTTATTTTATTTTTTTTTTACTTTTTTTTACTTTTGGGGACCTCCAACTTAATATCGCTATGATATTAAGTCGGAGGGTGCACAGAAAAGCAGTTTTTACTGCTTTTCTGTGCACTTCCCTGGCGCCGGAAGAAATTAGCGCCGACCTTTGGGCGGCGCTAATTTCTTAGAGTAAAATGTGCGGCTTGGCTGCACATTTTACTTACTGGATCGCTCGGGCATACCTAATAGGGCCATCAACATGCATTTGCATGTTGAGGGCGCTATTAGGTGCCGCGGGTGGGACGCGTGTTTTCCTCCCCTTACTGAATAAGGGGTAAGGGAAAACACGCGTCCAGAGCAGGGTGACAGTGCGCTCCGACGGAGCACACTTTACTGTATCGACCTGTGAGTGAGTGACATACTCTTTGTTTTCATAAAATAATCGAACAAGGAGCTCCCCAGAACTCCTTCCAACCCATCTCACACACCCCAGAGTCCTCCTGCCTTATCGCCCTTGCTCTGACTTTCCCTGATGTCCTCCCACTCCCTCCTCCTTGCTGTCCATTTCCTGTTTCGTGACAGTTTCCTTTCTCTGTGACTGTCTCCTGCTTTATGCCTTCTTTTGGGCTCGTCCAGGTCTTTTTCTTTCTCTCCTTTCTGGTTCCTGCAGCTCAGCTCTCTCTCTCCGTTCTAAACTGTTTAGAGATTAGAATAACCCCAGGAAGAAAAAAAAAATCAAACCTTTGCAGGTACAACACATTTCCTTTGATTGTATAATACACTTATGTGGCTGTAATTCTTTGATCCACTTTCTCTAAACTGCAGCCGGGCAATAACAGCCCTCCCTTACCCACAGAAATTGGCTGGATTAGGGGTGGGTAGCAGAGGCCATGCTCAGCCGGTCGCAGTATTCAGCCCAGGTTGCATTCCACTGCAGCTGGAGGCTGATGCAAGGCTGATGAAAGCTCGCCTGATGCAACCTCAGCGGATGCAAAGCCTAGGAATGCGCAGGCAAAGCTGACACAGAAGCCATCATTCATCCCTGTCATGCCCCCATTGTCCCAGTTATTTGTGTTGGCTTTCTTTTTATTCAAGGGCGAAGCACTGCTTTGAAATCCTCCTTTTTTTCACAGAACAGCAGCAGTGCAAGCTTCCCTCACACACACTTCCCCACCAGACAGCCCAGAACAGGTACAATACAAACAGCACTAATCCAAGCTCCCCCCCCTCCGCACACACACACTCTGCCCCACCAAAGTCCCTTATTTATTTATACCATCTTACATTCCGCTATTTCCAAATCATTTAATGCAGATTACACAATAAAACATAAGTTAATCATAATAAACACAGCGGAAAATTGTAATAATTAAAATATCACATACAGCCCAATAAAAATGTAGAGGACCATATTCAGTTGCTGTGTACCCTGCTAGTTATACATAACCGCCTAACTAGCAGTGTGTCTTAAAGTTAGCTGGTTATGTCTAACCAGAGTTAGCCACAGAAGGTAATTGGCTAATTCCAGATATCAGAGTTAACTGGTTAACTTATGCAGCTAACTCTGCTCTTCCCGGAAACGCCTCCCGCCCGCCCCCAACATGTGGCATATGTCTTTGAATATCAGTTATCCGCCTAAATGGCTTTAGAATATCGACCTCATAAAATATAAATGCACATATAGCCCACCACTAGATCTTAAAATAGAGCTATCCTGTACCATAGAAACATAGAAATGACAGCAGAAGAAGACCAAACGGCCCATCCAGTCTGAGTGAGATGGTGATTTATTATTATCAAATGGAAAAGTACTAGGGACTTCCTCTCCTTAAAGCAGTGTCAGTGCAATATTCTGCAGGCAGTAACTCCCAGACCAGAGTAGTAACCTTACCTGTCACTCAGCCACCTCCCAGGCAGTAGCCACAGATCAGGGCTTTCGCCCAAGGGTCCTCTTCAGCCCCCAACAGGGTGGAGTCCACCCAGGACCTGTTTTTTTTCTCTTCTACGCTTTGGCTGCCAATAGTGCTGGGTCATTGTCTGCTCTTCAACCCACAGTGGATGGGGTCTACACAGAGCTTGGGGGTTTTTTGGTTTTTTTTGCTCTTCAGACCCTGGGAGAGTCTGCTGGGAGCCCCTTCTGCTCCGACTCCTATAATTGGCATCGGTCTGTGATAGCATCCTTGATCTGCCTGGTGCACGATATTGGGCAGGCAGATCGAGGAAAGCGTTGGCAGGCTGGAGATGAGGGAGCTGAGGACATTGGTGGGTCATAAAAAAAATGTGACAAGGAGCCGATTGCAGCCCACGGGCCAAGGTCTGCCCATCTCTGGCTAACACTACACCTCTTACTGAAGGGAACAGAAATTTTCAAAATCTATTTTTTAAAAAATGGGAACAAATTGAAAGAAAGTGGATTTTTTGTTGAAAAGGATCACCTGACCTTTAAAATTTGAAAGCCTGTTCTCCAATCTGAAGACAGACTGTAGATGAGCTTTCACAGTTTCTATTCGTTCATCTTCTGCAGAGTAAGTTTTGGGTATTTGTAAATTTATAATCTAGGACCAAACCATGTAAATAAAATACAACTATAATTAATTCTATTTTCGTGACAAAAAAGTGTGAAACCCCAAATAGCTGGAAAGGGTCCAGGTCACTGCAGCCACTGCCAGGGTGCACTTCTCACTGGCACGCTCCCATGTCACTGAATGATGCAAGCACCATGGAGGCACCCGATCACACAAAAGCCTCATTTTAAGACCAATTTTCCTTTCCAGGCATTGGGCCATTGTTCCCAAGCTCTGGTAGTAAACGTTAAAGGGAGATCAGATGAAATTAGGGTCAAAAAGAGTACGAAAAGCCCACAAGTCAGTCTGCCGGTGCAGTGCTGAAACAATCCCTCTCTGGCCGGTGGAGTTCATTTCCTGCAAGCCTAGGAAGGGTAGAAAAACCCCACAGGAAAAATGGCCCTAAAAAGCACAGTGGGACTTTCCCCCAAAAATGGTAAATTTAAGACGGAGTAAAGATCCCACCACACTTCTTCCAGCGTTTTTTCCTGTGGATTTTTTCCTCCCTTCCAGAAGTAAGAGAGTGAGATTCCTGGGGACATGATAGCCTGATCCACAGGTTTTATGTTCTACTTTTTTCCATTTGCCCTGTTGTAGCCTGGGACTTAAACTTGGCCCCCACTGCCTGTACATATCTGCAAGCTGTTGCCACCTCATCCCAGGACTGGTTGATCCGTGCCTGGTTTTCTTGCATTGCATGCATGGAGACCCACTTTTCTTAGAACTACAGCTCCCTGCATTGAGTGGGGGTAAGATCAGGACTGGATTAGCTTCATAGGATGGCAACCCACTGCAGTCTTGCTGTCCTTTAGCCTTTCTTCCTTGTGATGCAGGCTGAAGATGAGAACCCATTGAAACTTGTTAATAATAACTGTATTATCTTTTCATCATCACTAACCTTGATGCTGTTAAATCTGGGAGGAAAGGGGGATGTATGTAAAAAAAAATCCTAGCCAGGATAAGTCTCCAGGGGACAGGCCCAAATATCTCTTTTGCAATATAAGTAAAATACTGGGATAGTAGAAAGGAATATTTAAGACATGAAAAACCGAGGAATAAAAGGTTACTAAAAATGAATATATGACAATATCTTTTAATTGGACTAACTTAATACATTTCTTGACTAGTTTTTGAGAGCTAATACTCTCGTCTTCAGATCAGAATTCAATTGAGCAAAAGATGACAATTCCCAGAAGTATAGAGTAGTGTGGCTGCCAAAAGTGAATCAGAAAACAAGAGGAGTAAGGGAATGTGCATTTCTTCCCTGTAATTGTGGCAAACAACCCCTAGAGGACATGCTGAAAGAGAAGGAAGAAGGGAGACTGATGTAAGACCAGGGCTTCTTGGCGTAAAGAGTCCCATGGAGACCAGACCTGGAAGTCTAGACCCAGGTAATTCATAAGCTAAGCCTGCAGAAAAGACTGGCTGGTAGGGAGAGGGCCAGAGGGCCGCCCAAGCTCTGATTCCTCCCCCTGGCTTCTGTCCCAGGAGAAGAGCTGACTCTGCCACCCGAATCGCCTCTCAGTGAAACTGATGGCTTCCTAGTTTCCTCCTTGTTGCTCCCCAGGAAGGTTGAAGACATTTTGGCCAGGAAGTCATCAGCTAAGAAGTCGTATGGATTTAAGGGGGAAAGGGTTTTGTCTTGGTGACAGGCCAGCTCTTTGGATCCGTTTACATGTGGCTTCAGTACTTTTTCTCCCTTTTTTCATTGGGACTCTGTATATAAATCAGTGAAAGTGCACCTTGGTGCCATTACAACTTACCATTCACAGGTAGAGGGTAAGCCTATCTCCATTCGTCCTTTAGTATCCAAATTCATGAAGGGCTTGTGGCATACGAAGCCTCCAATACCACAGAATCTCAGTGTTGACCTATTTTGCACAACTGATGAAGCAAGCCTCCTTTTTCAACCACTGGAGTCAGCTTCCCTGATGTTTCTCATGAGGAAGGTGTTGTTAAAGTCAGCTATCACTTCAGCTAGATGAATTAGTAAATTGCAAGCATTAGTGTCTCATTCTTCTTATTTAGTTCTTCCGCAACAGAGTGATACTTTGCACTCACCCTGTTTCTGTCTAAAGGGGTTTCTGCATTTCACATTAATCAGGCTATTGTTCTACCCACCTTCTTTCCAAGGCTGCATGCACACAAATGGAAAGACGACTCTTCATTTATTGGACTGGAAGAGAGCCTTGGCATATTACTTGAGAAGAACATTTGACCGCATCATCAAACTTCTCAACTGTTTGTGTCATTCACTCCTAATAGACTGGCAGTGGCAGTTGCCAAACATACTTTGTCTAACTAGTTGGTGGACTGTATTGCACATTGCTATGTGCTGGCTGGTCTTCAGATACAGATTCTGCCAAGCTCATCAAGTGACAGCCATGGCTACTTTAGTGGCTCAGCGGCATTTCCATTGAAGACATTTACAAACCTACAACTTGGTCATCTGTGCACACCTTTTTGTCCCACTACTGTGTGGACAATCTTTCAAGAAGCAACAGTAGTTTTGGTCAATCAATTTTACTCATCTTGTTCACCCAGTACCACCCTCCATAGTGGAGCTGGGTTACTTTATTCAGTCAGTGGGAACCTCCATGTGTCATGGCTAATACAGCTCTGCTTGTTGATTGCTTACTGTAAATAGGGTTCTCCATAGAAAGCAAAACTAATTAGCCATGCTTAATACCCACCTCCCTCCCTTGAGAGCTGACTGCCTCCATAAAGCTAAGCTGAGCAATAGACTGAGGAGCTCATGAGGCAGCACATGCATGGGAACTCCAATGTATGCTCAATAAAACTTTTACTGAGCTGGAGAGAGATAGGTCTGTTCGATTCAGTCAGATGCTGTCATCCATGTGTCATGGCTATGGAGGCCCCCACATTTACGGTAAGCAAGCTTGCTTTCCTTTGTCATGTGTACACTGGCCTTTTTCCGTGATGAAAATAGCCTCCAGATACTCCAGGCTCTGGATGGGAGTCAACTTGCTGTTGGCAAAAACTGATCACTTAGCCTCAGGCCTGCTGCTACCAGGTGTGCAAACCGTGCAAATGCACGGGGCAGGGTACCTGGGAGGGCAGCGGCTGCGATAGATGGGGGCCCAGGATAGGGAGCAGCGAGGGGCCTAGGTAGCTGCCGGTGGATCCCCCCTAAGAAGAATGCAAAGGCTTGTTGTGCAGCCACCGGTGCATCCCGCCTCACCGGCGGAGGAAAAATGCAGAGGCAGTCAGTGGCAGCAACAGTTGTTGTTTTCCCCAATAACCAATACCCGATGCATCTGATGAAGCAGACTATCCTCGAAAGCTCATGCTTTAATAAATCGGTTAGTCTATAAGGTGCCACTCAGCTCCTGTCATTTCAACACACCATAGAAACTGTCAGTCTCACGCTCTGTCCCAATCCCCCTTCTGCTGCCGAAAAAAAGCCCTGCTCCCTCCGGCAATCGAAACTATGAAAATTAACACACTCCCCCGAACCTATTTTATCCCAACCAGAGGTCTAAACTTTCTAAACTGGGCAGGAATGATCCCCAGGTGCTCCTTCCCCACCTATGCCGGCTAATAATTTTTATAAAAAGGGCCACATAACTTCATAACTTTCAAAAAAAATTGAAAATCCTTGCTTTAAGATTCTAATCTGATTTTTTTTTCTTTTCTTACTGTCCTGGCTTCTATCTGCCAAAATAAACATCAATATTTACCTGGAAAAATGAAGTCATTTTTAACATTAATTTTCTTCCGTCTTTGTTCTTGTTATAACGAACACCGATAAAGTCTCAGGAAAAATATAATAAACACACAAAAATGAAGGTCCCTAATCATTTTTAAAGCTGTCTTGTCATTGGTTACTGCTTGTGATCACCAGCTGGGTGTGGATGGGCAGATTAGATAGGCCATAATGTTTTTTTCTCTGCCATCATGTTTATATTTCTCTGTTTCCATTTCTTGCCTAGTTTCCTGCAGAGAAAACAGTCTCTCATGTTTAGTGAAGTACTCATTACACAGAAAAATCATAGTAACATGGTAGATGATGGCAGATAAGGACAAATTGGCCCACCCAAGCTGTCCAGTGGTCTCCCTCCTGTCACCTACAGTAATACTCTTGGACTAGCCTGGATTTGTTTTGTGTCCTACAGGGGCTGTGAGAGCTGAGTCTGCTGCACCCCCCTGAGATTGTGGGAGAGGGCAATGACCACCAGTAGTCTCCACCCAAATCCGCCTTCTTTCACCCTGGTCTGACGGCTGTCTCTGTACACCAGGACCCGATTCTGGCACAGCAGTTCTGCTCTCGTCTTAAATCTTTGTTTATTCAAGCACAGTTTACATGGTTACAGTTTCAAGTCAAGACGTCCCTCCCTCCCCCCCACACATTAATTTCTCTTGAGTTCCTGGCTGTAGATTTCTGGATTGGAATTTGGACTCTGGCCTCAAGGCTTGAGCTGCTCTGGACTGAACGAGTTTGCAAAACAGAAAGGAGATTTCTATGACATCAGTGATGTGCTGGTGCTGGAGGGATGCCTAATAGCCCCTTTGTTAAATTGTTTTACGAGAACAAAGAGGTTCTGAGCGAGGGGAGCAGAGCTAGTGAGAGCACCTCTTCATCACAAAGCTGGAGTAATCCTCTTGTCCTAAGGCAATGTCTAGGTGCAGCTCAGCCTGTGTCTGCCTCCGCTTACCCCTGTGGGCAAGGCTGGGAAAGAGAGAGCCTTCTCTTGGGTGGGGATTGTACTATGCTCTGCGACGGATGTCTGGCAGGTGAGGGAGGATATATCAGGGCTGCACCGGACACCGCAGGCAGGTTTGCTCCTTGGATGTATTCTGGCTGTCAATCAGCACCAGAGGGTGATCCTGGTAGTGCAGAACGATGCTGGACACGCTGTCGAAAAGCTGCAGAGAGACAGAGATAGGAGAGAGAGAGAGATGAGACACAAGCATAAGACAAAGGGAGAGAAATAGATGGCTTAATTAAAGAAACTAAGGTATGGTAAAATGGCTGCACAAGACTGAGCTGCAGCAGTCCGGCAGATGGAGCATTGTACTCGCACTGTGACTCATAACAGAGGGTGTCACTGTGCTGATGGATAGAGGAGCACTGTAGCACTGTAACAGAGTTTATCACACCATATAACAAAGAGTATCACTATACTGACAGATGGTATTATATTAAATCAGCTATTCAGTGAATATTTTCCCAGTAAATCCATGGCTCCAGCCGAGCGCACTGTATAACCCGCACTCGGACATGGGTTAAACAGGCGCTAATCCACCCCCTAATGCAATAAGGGGGTTAGCATCTATTTAACATGCATCCGACGTGGAGTGAATGCGATAGCGCTCATCACATGCAAATGCATGTGAATGAGGCTATTACACATTCACTCCGCATTAAAAAAAATGTGTGTGTCTCAAACACACATTTAGCCCTCAGATATTAATGCCTGCCTGGAGCAGGCATTAATAGCTGAGTGCATGTCAAAGAAGAACAGAAAAGCAGAAAAAACTGCTTTTCTGTACTTCTTTTCTTTTTCTTTACTTAAGAAAAAAAAATACCTCGGCAGACCGCCGAGTTATGAAGATCAATGCCGGTAAACTCGGCATCGGTTTTCGTAACCGGCAGCCGCGACGGGGGTCGCGTTAGCAAGGAGGCGCTAAGGTCGCGCAAGTGACCCTAGCACCTCCTTGCTAGTGCGACCCCCTACTTTGCTTATAGCATGGCGCGCAAGCATTAAGAAAGCAGGCACTGACTTTTCAGCGTCCGCTTTCTGTGCTGTTTTTTTGCATCGGCCTGAGAGTGTGTAACAAGCATGGACATTGTTTACAAATGCCATCTTAGAAGCACAGTCCAGATGTATTCCACACATTAAGAAAGATGGAAGAAGGCCAAATGATTGCTGGCATGTTCAAAAAGGGAGGTGAAAGAGGCTATTTTAGCCAAAAGATCTTCATTCAAAAATTGGAAGAAGGATTCATCAGAGGAAAATAGGATAAAGCATAAGCACTGTCAAATTAAGTGTAAATCATTGATAAGACAGGCTAACAAAGAATTTGAAAAGAAGTTGGCTGTAGAGGCAAAAACTCATAATAAAAACTTTTAAAAATATATCCGAAGCAGAAAGCCTGCGAGGGAGTCAGTTGAATCGTTAGATGATTGAGGGGAGGGGTTAAAGGAGTACTTAGGGAAGATAAGGCCATTGCGGAAAGATTAAATAAATTCTTTGCTTCAGTGTTTACTTAAGAGGATGTTGGGGAGATACCCATTCCAGAGACGGTTTTCAAGGGTGATGATTCAGATGAACTGAACCAAATTATGGTGAACCTGGAAAATGTAGTAGGCCAGATTGACAAACTGAAGAGTAGTAAAGCACTGGACCAGATGATATATACCCCAGGATTCTGAAAGAACTCAAAACTGAAATTTCAGACCTATTAGTAAAAATTTATATCCTATCATTAAAATCATCCATTGTACACGAAAATTGGAGGGTGACCAAGTAACCCCGATATTTAGAAAGGGCTCCAGGGGAGATCCGGGAAACTATAGACTAGCGAGCTTGACTTCAGTGTCGGGGAAAAATCATGGAAACTGTTATAAAGAATAAAATCACAGAACGTTTAGATAGATCTTGGTATAATGGAACACAGCCAGCATGGATTTACCCAAGGGAAGTCTTGCCTCACAAGTCTCCTACATGTTTTTAAAAAGGTGAATAAACATGTGGACAAAGGTAAACCAATAGATGTAGTGTATATAAATTTTCAGAAGGCATTCGACAAAGTCCCTCATGAGAGGCTTCTAAGAAAACTAAAAAGTCATGGGATAGGAGATGATGTCCTTTTGTGGATTGCAAGCTGGTTAAAAGACAGGAAACAGAGAGTAGGATTAAATGGTCTGTTTTCACAGTGGAAAAAATTAAATAGTGGAGTACCTCACGGATCTGTACTAGGACCGGTGCTTTTTAATATATAAATGATCTGGAAAGGGGCACAACAAGTGCTTACATTTGTGGATGACATATAATTAAGCAGAGTAGTAAATCTCAAGCGGATTGTGATAAATTGCAGGAGGACCTGTGAGATTGGAAGATTGGGCGTCCATATGGTAGATGAATTTAATGTGCACAAGTGCAAGCTAATGCATATAGGGAAAAATAATCCTTGCTGTGGTTATACGATGTTACCACATTAGGTGTTACCACCCAGGAAAGAGATCTAGGTGTCATAGTGGATAATACTTTGAAATCGTCGGCTCAGTGTGCTGTGGCAGTCAAAGAAACAAACAGAATGTTAGAAATTATTAGAAAGGGAATGATGAATAAAATGGTGGATGTCATAATGCCTCTGTTTCGCTCCATGGTGTGCAATTCTGGTTGCCGCATCTCAAAAAAGATATAGTTGCACTAGAGAAAGTACAGAAAAGGCTGACCAAAATGATAAAGGGGATAGAACTCCCCTATGAGGAAAGGCTAAAGAGGTTAGGGCTGTTCAGCTTGGAGAAGAGATGGCTGAGAGGGGATATGATAGAGATCTACAAAATCATGAAAGGACTTGAACAAGTAAATGTGAGTCGGTTATTCACTCTTTCGGATAATATAAGGACCAGGGGGCATTCCATGAAGTTAGCAAGTAGCTCATTTAAAATAAATTGGAGAAAATTAAGCTCTGGAATTCATTGCCAGAGGATGTGGTTACGGCAGTTAGTATAGCTATAAATCAATAAGGATTAGGGGTAGATTTTCAAACCCCGGAGTGTGTAAAAGCCCGGAGTTTACGCGTGTAGCTGGGCCTTATGCACATCGGGCCAATTTTCAAATGGTCTGGGATGTGTTTAAGTCCCGGGGCTTGAAAAAGGGGCGGTCCAGGGGGGTGGAGTGGGGTGGGGCTAGAGTCGCCCAGCACAGCAAGTTGCTCCTGCTACGAGGCAGGAGCAAAAGGTAAAACAAAATTTTGACTACTTAGGATAGGGCTAGGGGAAGGGAGATTATGCTAGGGGGTTGGGAAGGCCCCGATGCGTTGTCATGCGTAATTGCTAAAGTAGCCCCCCCTTGTGCCCGCCAACCTGGCATTTAATAACATGCTTTAGATTGAATTCCCATTTTCATTGCAATTGGAAAAGAGCTATCCTACATTTAGGGAAAAACTGAAAGCCCTTTATTTTTCATTGGCTTTCAATTCAGGGTAAGCCATCATTTGGGTAATGACATTCCTAGCTAGTTTGCTCTTAAACCTTGATTTTATATTGCTATACTCTTTTTTTCATTTATCTTCTGAAGTGTTTTAGCTTTTCATATTGATGTTTTTGTTTATATTTATTTTATTGTTAAGCTTTTTTGTTTTTATTTTATTATTGAAGTTCCAAAAAGCAGAATATTAATCAAATTATTATTTTTGATTACTTGTTATATGTCTGTTAATTGTACTCCGCTGAGGATACTTCTTGTAAGATTAGTGGATTAAAAGCACTTTTACATAAATAAATAGAGGCACACAATAACTGCACTGTGCTTTCCAACAGTCTAACTGCACTGATAAAGGGATGGAGGAGAACTGCATTGATAGCAATGGCATAGCCACAGGTGGGCCTGGATGGGCCATGGCCCACCCACTTTGGGCTCAGGCCCGTCCCATCCCCATGACGGTGAAGAGGAGGGCCGGAGCTTCAGTGCTGTCGCAGTTTTCCATTCCCGTGGCGGTGAAGAAGAGGGCCGGAGCTGCAATGCTGTAGCAGGATCCCATCCCGCAGTGGTGGAAGTAGGAGTTTGTCTGTGCCAAATGGAAAGGCCCTGTGAATGTGGGAGTGAGAATGGGAGCTTGAATGTGTGTGGGTGAGAATGGGAGCTTGAATGTGTGCATGTGGGTAAGAATGGGAGCGTGTGTGTGTGTGTGGATTACAATGGGAGTTTGAATGCATGTATGTGTGTGTTTGTGTGAGAATGGGAACCTGGGTGTGTGTGTGGATTAGAATGGGAGCCTGGGTTTGTGTGTGTGGGGAGTGAGTATGGAAGCCTGGAGGTGTGTGTGGGGGGAGGGTTTGAGAATGGGAGCCTGGGCGTGGTGTGCATGGGAGCCGGTGTGGGTAAAAATGGGAGGTTGAGTGTGTATCTGTGTATAAGAATTGGAGCCTGAGTGTGCATCATGGCAGAGCATGTTAGGTTGAGAGCTTGTGTGTGTGTGTGAAAAGAATGTGAGCTTGTGTGTGTGGAGGGGAGGAAGAGCATATGAAAGTGAGAACTTGTGTATGTGCGGGAGTAAGTGACAGAAAGCATGACCTTTTTGTGTGTGTGTGAGGGAGGAAGAGAAGAAAACTATAGGAGGAAAGAGACCCTGAAAAGGAATTAGGAAATGACAGACAAGGTAAAAGTGGGAAAAAAAAGACCAGGACAAACTGATTAAAAAATACAAAGATCAGACAACAAAGATAAAAATAAATATTTTGAGATTTTAACAATTTGAATATGGCCAACTTTGGGAATGTGCATTTCTTATATTTTTGTATTTGTTCTTTCTTCAGAATTCTACTGTTCAGAGTCTAGTTTTTCAGGCTTTCTATTTTGGTTTTATCTGCTTGTTTTTGTTTCTAATGTGTGGTCTCTCATTTCTATATTAGGTAAAGACCGGTCTCTGTTTTGCCTGTGTGACTGAAGAGCAGTATTTCTGCTCACATGTAGTTTCTCTGTAGTAGTAGTCCAGCTTGTTCAGTTTTTCCAGTAGGTGATGTATTAATGTTCTAGGGCCTGGTGTAGTATTTGCATTGCTGCTTTTTCATAAGGTTGCTGTTATTTGAATCCTGAGAGTCAATGCTGTGAATGTATGGCAAGGTTCTAGATGTCTCTTTCTTTGCAGGAGTTTGTGTTACTTCACAAAATAGCAGTGGAGGGATATTTGTTGCTGAGATAACACCAGAATTTGAATTTTTTTTCATGTTGGTTGTAATGTGAATTGGCCTAGCTCTGATCTGCACCTGTTCTGATAATTAGTGCTATTTTATTGCAGTTATGATGATTTCCGGTTTTCTGCAAAGAGAATACATGAAAAAAATCAAAGAATATATTAATTCTTGTTTTATTACATGATTGAATAGATGTTTGTTTTCTTTGCTTTTTACATGATATGCTTGTGCATTTATAAACTGCAATAAATATAAAATAAATTTAATACAGATTAATAAGGAATTGTTAATGCTGGTAAGTGCTTGAAGTAATTGAGGTAAAATGTTTTAAAGTTTCATGCATGATGCATAATGGAGAAATTTCTTACCTGATAATTTCATTTTCCTTAGTGTAGACAGATGGACTCAGGACCAATGGGTATAGTGTGCTCCTGATAGCAGTTGGAGACGGATCAGATATCAATCTGACGTCAGCCCTAGTACATATACCCCTGCAGGATGCCATGCTCTTCAGTATTCTCTTCGAAAAGCAATTGTGGATATATGTGTGACTGAATAACTTGATTAGCTTGAACTGGTTGATGTGGTAATAGCTGGAGACCGCCAGTGCACTCAACCGAGAAACGCCGACACCCAGTAGGTATGGGTGTCCTAATTAGAGGGAAGCTTGGCTTACCCGTGTTTGTCTTGCTCTCGGGGATTGTTCCCCGAGGTTTCCGTGATTGTCTGCAGCCGTGGGCGGGATGCTGAGTCCATCTGTCTACACTAAGGAAAACAAAATTATCAGGTAAGTAATTTCTCCATTTCCTAGCATGTAGCAGATGGACTCAGGATCAATGGGATGTACAAAAGCTATTCCCGAACCAGGTGGGAGGCTGCCCGTGGCCCACTTAGTACTGCCCTTGCGAATGCTGTGTCCTCCCGAGCCTGAACATCCAGGTGATAGAACCTAGAAAAGGTATGGATGGAGGACCATGTCGCCGCCCGACAGATCTCAGCGGGTGACAGCATCTTGGTTTCCGCCCAGGACACTGCCTGGGCTCTAGTGGAATGGACCTTGACTTGTAGAGGTGGAGGCTTGCCTGCCTCTATGTAGGCCACCTTATAACTTCTTTGATCCAGCGGGCTATGGTTGCCCGTGAGGCCGCTTCCCCTTGTTTCTTCCCGCTGTGAAGGTCGAAGAGGTGGTCAGTCTTTCGTATGGATCCCGACCTTTCCAGATATTGGAGTAGGAGTCTGCCGACGTTAAGATGGTGAAGGCGGCGAGATTCTTCCGAGTCCTTATGCTTGCCTGGTGATGACAGCGAGATGGTTTTGGGAGGAAGGAGGGGACCGTGAGTAGCTGTATGGATCCCGATGTGAACCAGAGGAAGAGTTCTCGACAAGACAGTGCTTGGAGCTCGGAGATGCGACGGGCCGAGCAGACTGCCAGTAGTCGGAGGGACAGACTGCGGGTGGGTCTGAAGGAGGCTCCTGCTAGGAAGTCTAGGACTAGATTGAGATTCCATAAGGGTACCGGCCACTTCAGGGGTGGTCGGATCTGTCTGACTCCTTTCAGGAAACAGGAGACGTCTGGATGAGAGGCTAGGCTGCCGTCCCCCACCTTGGCTCTGTAGCAGGTCAACGCGGCCACCTGCACCTGTAAGCCGTTCTGCAGGAATACCAGAATTGTGGGAATTTCGACTGTCCACGGGAGGATGTTGCGGTCTTCACACCAGGCTTTGAATATTCTCCATATTCGTATGTAGGTTAGAGATGTGGAAAACTTGCGTGCTCGAAGCAGAGTGTCAATCACCGCCCCCGAGTATCCGCTCTTCTTCAGGTGTGTCCTCTCAATGGCCAGACTGTAAGAGAGAATAGAGTTGGGTCTTCGTGGAGGATCGGGCCTTGTTGGAGCAGATCCCTGTGAGGAGGTAGAGGGAGAGGGCTCCCTGTGAGTAGTCTTCGCATGTCTGCGTACCACGACCTTCTTGGCCAGTCCGGGGTCACTAGATGTACTGGTTTCCTGTGGTGTTCTATCTTGCGGATGATTCCGCCCAATAGAGGCCACGGTGGGAAGGCATATAGCAGAATTTCCTGTGGCCAGGTCTGGACGAGAGCATCGATTCCTTGGGATTGTGGTTCCCGTCTGCGACTGAAGAAGTTGGGAACTTGGGCATTTGACCGGCTTGCCAGGAGGTCCATGGCTGATGTTCCCCAGTGGTTTACTATCAACTGGAAGACTGTGTTCGACAGCCTCCATTCCCCTGGGTCTAGACTTTCTCTGCTGAGGTAATCCGCAGTGACATTGTCTTTTCCCGCGATGTGGGCAGCTGAGATCTCTTGTAGGTTTGATTCCGCCCACGCCATTAGGAGGTCTATTTCCAGGGAGACATGTTGGCTTCTGGTTCCTCCCTGGCGGTTGATGTAGGCCACTGCTGTGGCGTTGTCCGACATGACTCTGACCGATTCGCCCTGGAGTCTGTGACTGAACCGTAGGCAGGCTAGCCTGACTGCCCGTGCTTCCAGTCGGTTGATGTTCCATCCCTACTCTTCCTTGTCCCATTGCCCCTGGGCAGTCAGTTCCAGGCAGTGGGCTCCCCACCCTCGCAGACTCGCATCCGTGGTGAGCAGGATCCAGGTCGGCGGGGATAGCTTTACTCCCTTGCTCAGATGATCTTCTTGAAACCACCATTGTAGCTGGGTTTGAACTTCCTCCGGAAGCTGGAGGCGAACGGAGTAATTCTGGGACATCGGATTCCATCGTGACAGTAGAGAATGCTGTAGGGGTGGCATGTGAGCTCTTGCCCATGGGACCACTTCCAGTGTGGATGACATGAGCCAGAGGACTTGGAGGTAGTCCCACACCTTGGGGCGAAGACTGTTTAACAGGTTTGGCAACTGGTTTATCAGCTTTGTTCTCCTTGGAGTCAGAATCACCTTGTCTTGTCTGGTGTTGAACCAGAATCCCAGGTATTCCAGAGATTGGGAGGGCTGCAGACAGTTCTTATTTGTGTTGACCACTCACCCGTGGTTCTCCAGTAGAGTTTTGACTCTGGTGGTCACCTGATGACTTTCCTCTGGGGAGTGTGCCCTGATCAGCCAATCGTCCAGATATGGGTGTACGAGGATTCCTTCTTTCCTCAGTTTCGCCACCACTACAACCATGATTTTGGTGAATGTTTGGGGTGTTGTGGCTAGCCCGAAGGGTAGTGCCCAGAACTGATAGTGGTGGTCCAGGATCACGAAGCGTAGAAAACACTGATGCTCGTGGTGGACTGGGATGTGCAGGTAGGCTTTTGATAGATCCAGGGATGTGAGGAATTCTCCCAGCTGTATCGCTCTTCTGACTGAGCGTAGGGTTTCCATGCGGAAGCGAGGGACCTTCGGGTGACGGTTGATGGACTTGAGGTCCAGGATGGGTCGGAACGTACCCTCTTTCCTGGGAACGATAAAATAGATGGAATAGTGCCCAGTATTTTGTTGTTGCGTGGGCACCGGCGTTATGGCCTTTAAGACAAACAATTTGGTCAGCGTGGTTTCTACTGCCCTCCTCTTGGAGAGGTCGTGGCAGGGAGATTTCACGAATTTGTCCGGAGGGATGTTGTGGAAGTCCCTCTCGAATGATGGTTAGTACCCACTTGTCCGAAGTTATCTCGACCCATCTTTGGTAGAATAGGGCAAGCCTGCCCCTATGGCTTCTTTCTGAGGATGGGCCGGCTGATTTTCATTGCGGGGTGCGGCTGGGGCCTGGGCCGCAGCCGGATCCCCTTTTGTTGTGCTTGTTCCGAAAGGACTTGTCCCTGCCTGTGGGGCGAGATGTTTGATATGTACTTTTGTACGGCTTGAAGCACTGTGATCCCCTGCCCTTAGATACTTGGGGCAAGGGGCACTGGCTTCTCTTGTTCTTGTCCTCCGGTAGCCGCGGTAGTGGGGATTCGCCCCATTTGTCGGCTAACTTTTCCAGTTCGCTTCTGAACAGGAGGGTTCCCTTAAAGGGCATTCTAGTGAGTCTCGTCTTGGATGTCGCGTTGGCTGACTAGCTTCGGAGCCAGAGTTGTCTTCTGGCTGCCACGATGGACGAAATGCCTCTCGCTGCGGTGCATACCAGGTCGGAGGTCGCATCCGTGAGGAATGATACTGCTGGTTCCGGTGCTTCGAAGGGCATGGTGACGTTACTGGTCTTAGATAAACAGGCGCGTGTCACCACGGCACAGCAGGCAGCGATCTGTAGCGACATAGCTGAAACGACGAATG
This sequence comes from Rhinatrema bivittatum, assembly GCF_901001135.1. Classification (NCBI taxonomy): domain Eukaryota; kingdom Metazoa; phylum Chordata; class Amphibia; order Gymnophiona; family Rhinatrematidae; genus Rhinatrema; species Rhinatrema bivittatum. The sequence continues at coordinate 308,143,580 of NC_042619.1, forward strand.
ACTGTTTGAGGATGGATTCCAGACGTCTGTCCTGGGTATCCTTGAGTGCCGCTCCTCCCTCGACTGGGATGGTAGTGTGCTTAGCGACTGCGCAGACCATGGCATCCACTTTGGGGAAATCCAGAAGATCTTTGGCGGCAGGGTCCAGGGGGTACATGGCTGCCAGAGTGTGCACCCCTTTGAACGTGGCCTCCGGAGACTCCCATTCCAGGTCAATCAGCTGTTGGACGGCCTGCAGCAAAGGAAAATGGCAGGAGGCCTGACGGAGTCCCCCGAGGAGGGCGTTCATCTTCGGTTCCCCTGTGGCACTTGTGTTTGGGATAGCAAGCTCTTTTAAGCTGTGCGCCACGAGATCTGAAAACTCATCTTTGGCGAAGAACCGCCTCATGGTTCGGTAGGGTTCTGTTCCTGGAGGGATTTCTCCTTCCTCCAGGGAGTCTTGATCCTCGTCCGAGGTGTCCGAGTCCCCAGTGCTGGGGCCTTTGCGTGGGCAAGGCACTTCTCTGGGTTTAGAGGGTCCCGGGATGTTAGGGTCCTCTGGGGGAGGCTGTGGCTGTGTCATCGGGGGCGCTGGTTGCATGTGGACAAAGGTATGTAGGCCTTGGAAGAATTCTACCCAGGAGAAAGATGCTGGGTCTAAATTGAGAGGCGCTGCGTCCCCGGGAAGCCCTGTTTGAAGGAGGCTCCCGCTGGGAGTAGCAAGGTCCAGTGTACTGTCTGTGGATCCGGATCCCAGTACCAGCTGGGGAGGACCTTGGGCTGGAACACCCAGGGCCTCCTCGCACTGTATACACAAGGCCATGGCCTCTTCGTGCTGCGCAGCTCTAATGTGGCATGCTGGGCAGAGGCCCTGGATCTTAATCTTCTTGTCCAGTGGTGCCATGGTTTGTGTGTGCCGAAAAACTCCGGTTTGTGCGTTCAAGCGTATGCCGGGAGGCTGAGTTATGCGCTCTGGGTGCGCCGAAGTTGTGCGTGTAGGTCAGATGCGAGCTCAAAAAGATGCATGCGCTGCTGTGCGCACAGGGTTTACTTATGCGCCCGGCACAGTTGAGCGTGTGGTTGTGCGCCTGGTGCCCTTGTGCGCGTCTCTGTGCACACGGCACTTATGCGCGCGCCGGTGTACACACAAGTGATTTTGGGCTAGATTTTAAAAGCCCTGCGTGCGTAAATCCTCCTGGATTTACGCGCACCAGCGCGCCTATTTTGCATAGGTCGCTGGCGCACGCAAAGCCCCGGGACCCACGTAAGTCCCGGGGCTTTGTAAAAGGGGCGGGAGGGGGCTTGTCCGGGGGCGTGTCCTGGGTCAGGGGGCAGTCCGGAGTGGGTCCGGGGACGTGGCGACAGTTCGGGGGCAGGCTGGGAGGGCGGTCCCGAGTCCCCCGGCACTGCGGCCTGTGCCAGGGGATGCAGGCGCAAGTTACGCCTGCTTCAAGCAGGCGTAACTTGCCCAACAAAGGTAGGGGGGGGATTTAGGTAGGGCCGGGGGGGGTGAGTTAGGTAGGGGAAGGGAGGGGAAGGTGGGGGGACGCGAAAGGAAAGTTCTCTCCGAGGCCGCTCCGATTTCGGAGCGGCCTCGGAGGGAACAGAGGCAGGCTGCACGGCTCGGCACGCGCAGGCTGCTGATTTTGCGCAGCCTTGCGCGCGCCAACCCCGGATTTTATAAGATACGTGTGGCTACGGCGTACTTTTTATAGATCTACCTCTTTGTGCGCATGGCTCGCCTCTGTGTGCACAGAACGAATTGGCGAACAGGGCGACGATCAAATGTAAATAGCAACGGCGACCACGCGAGCAATATGGTGACCACCTCGGAGGGTTTCCATGTGGGAGGGCCCTCGTATTGCATCAGGGTCTAGCCCGGATAGGGCTGATCAACACGGTAGCACTGACGCTGGCTGGCGATCTGTGCGGCTATTCGAGCCTCAGAGACCGGAGACTTTTAAGAAGTTTTCTCCCTTACCTTGCTCGGCGTTTCCCGGTTTCGTTCTGGGCTGTCTCCGGCTGCGGGGGGAGAGGGAAAAGTACGTTCACCGCCGCGCTCTAATTTGCACCCGCTGCCTCTCAGCCGCACCAGATGCCGGGGGCTAAATCTACGCCAGGGGCCGGCTGCTGGACCGAGGCCTACCTCTGAGGGATCACGGAAATCACCTCAGGAATCTCGACTAGGGGAGGGACCCGTAGGTATCACCGCAGGAGAGCGGGGTTCATCTGTAGAGGTAAGTTCTCTTCTTGTTTTGGATTTCTTTGGTTAGAATACTCTAATACTGTGCAAGCGTGTATAGAGTCCCAAACTGCTATGGAGACGGAAAATACTGAAGAGCATGGCATCCTGCAGGGGTATATGTACTAGGGCTGACATCAGATTTAAATCTGATCCATCTCCAACTGCTATCAGGAGCACACTATACCAATTGGTCCTGAGTCCATTTGCTACATGCTAGGAAATGGCTGTTGCAAACTACTTAGAAAGCTACTGTAGGGTGCAGTATATGGTATTATTTATCAATGAGAATACAATTTATGAATTATTAGGAAGGGAATGGTGAATAAAACGGAAAATATCATAATGTCTCTGTATCACTCCATGATGACAGTGCATCTTGAATATTGTGTACAATTCTGGTCGCCGCATCTCAAAAAAGATATAGTTGCAATGGAGAAGGTACAGAGAAGGGCGACCAAAATGATAAAAAGGATGGAACAGCTTCCCTATGAGGAAAGGCTAATGAGGTTAGGGCTGTTCAGTTTGGAGAAGAGATGGCTGAGGTGGGATATGATAGAGGTCTTTAAATTCATGGGAGATCTAGTACGGTGAATCAGTTATTTACTCTTTCGAATAATAGAAGGATTAGGAATCACTCCATGAAATTGGCAAGTAGCACATTTAAAACAAACTGACTCTCTACTGACTCTCTACCCGCCAAACTACTGCTCACCATTCCCGAAATTATCTCCAAACCTCTAGCGGAGATTATCAACTGTTCGCTAAATCAAGGATCCGTACCGGACTCACTGAAACTTTCCACCCTCAAACCTCTTCTCAAGAAACCCAACCTTAACCCAACAGACCCGGCAAATTTTCGCCCCATTGCTAACTTACCATTTGTGGCCAAAACCATGGAGAAAGTAGTGAACAGACAACTTTCGGAATACCTAGAAGAAAATAAGATTCTAGCCCCAGCACAATTTGGCTTCCGTAAATTCCCCAACACGGAATCCCTTCTGATATCATTGACAGACAGAATCTACACAGGCCTTGATAAAAAGACCCCCTACTTGTTGGCACTACTTGATATATCAGCGGCCTTTGACACGGTGAAGCACTCCATACTGATCAACCGTCTATCAGATATCGGTATATCAGGAACGGCTCTGGACTGGTTCAAGTCATTCCTCAACAATAGAATATTCAAGGTTAGAATAAATAATAAAGATTCGCACCCAGTCAAAGCCACTCTTAGAGTCCCTCAAGGTTCCTCTTTATCCCCTACTCTATTTAACATCTATCTCCTACCCCCTCTGTCAACTTCTCACTAACCTAAAGGTTACGCATTTTATTTACACCGATGACGTCCAGATTCTGCTACCAGTCTCAGAATCAATAACAAAAACATTGAATTTTTGGAACAACTGCCTACAATCTATAAACAGACTTCTCACCAGTCTTAATCTAGTTCTCAACACTTCAAAAACTGAACTTTTGCTCATCACTCAGGATGAAAACTCCCCCTCAACTCAAATGACCTTAACCACACATGTAAGAGATCTTGGAGTAACCATAGACAACCGGCTGAACTTAAAAAAATTCGTCAATAACACAACAAAAGAATGTTTTCACAAACTACATATATTAAAAAACTTGAAACCTCTTCTCCATCTCCATGACTTCCGCACAGTGCTCCAAGCTATCCTATTTTCCAAAATTGATTACTGCAATTCCATGCTAATCGGTCTTCCAGCTGTCATCACAAAGCCACTACAAATGCTACAGAACTCAGCAGCCAGGATCCTAACCAAGACCGGTAGAGGGGAACACATTACTCCTATACTTAAGAGCCTACACTGGCTCCCCATTAAGTCTAGAATTCTATACAAAGTGTTTATTTATTTATTTATTTATTTATTTATTTTTAATTTTTATATACCGAGGTTCTTATAGAGACTATAAATCACTCCGGTTTACATATAACGATAAACTGCCCAACAGAGATAAGGGGGCTTTACATAGAACAGTGGTACATATGGAACATTATAACTGGATGACAATTTAACATAATGATAATCAATAATATAGAATAGTTTTACTTGTAATTAATAAAATTATGTAATATAAACTGTATAATTTAAATATTTAACTTGGATATAGTGACATATTAACCATGCCAAATATAAATAATAAGATAAAATGAATTTTGAACTTAGAAATTGTAGTCCAGTTGCAGAGGAAAATATAAATAAGATTAATTTTTAGAACTCAAAGATTGTTGTCCAGTTGCAGAGACCTGAAGGTAGGACTAGGTATGGTGACCATAATTAGGGGATACTTCTTATTTGGAAGAGGATACTTCTTATTTGCAGAGGATTTGAAGAGGATTTGCAGAGGATTTGCAGAGGATTTGAAGAGGATACTTCTTATTTGCAGAGACCTGAAGGTAGGACTTGGTATGGTGACCATAATTAGGGGATACTTCTTATTTGGAAGACTTTCCGTCTTGGTAGGATTGTGAGTCTGGGAAGGCTTGTTGGAAAAGAAGAGTCTTTAGCCTTTTTTTGAACTCTTGATGATTGGGTTCAAGTCTTAGATTTGGGGGGAGCATGTTCCACTGGTGGGGGCCTGCTAAGGATAGCGCTCTTTTGCTCAGAGATGATTTTACTTGTTGGGCATGCAGTGATCCTTTGTAAGCGCTTCTGATAGGTCTGGAAGATGTGTGCGGTTGGAGTTGAAAGCTTAACGTGATGGGAGCTATTTTGTTTGTCGCTTTGTGGATGATTGTGAGTACCTTATAGAGTATCCTTTGTTTAATGGGAAGCCAATGTGTTAACCATAATACACAAAACCATCCACTCACAAACCACACTCGAATTAAATTGCCCTCTCCGATTTCACTCAGCATCCAGACCAATTAGAACATCGTACCAAGGTACCCTTTATGTACCCCCGACCAAGGCTTCAATGAAGAAACGCGCTTTCTCAATAGCTGGTCCTACTCACTGGAATAATCAACCATCGGACCTTCGTCTAGAACCATGCTTATGGACTTTCAAGAAAAAGCTGAAGACCTGGCTATTCACAGAGGCCTTCACCTAAAGTTCCCATGCTAAAATAAAGTCCTATGCTACCTTAATTGTACCATACTTATTTATTGTTCTCCATGCATAATACTTCAATGTACCACATACTCAATGTATACCCTGTTTGTTGCGTGCTCACAGTTTATTGATTATTATTTTATTATTATTAATATTATTATTATCATTATTATTACTATTATTATATAATTTATAATTGTATTATTTGTTTAATGTTAATTGTTCCATGTACACCATGCCCATGGTATTTCTAATTCTGGTTATCTGTAAACCGAAGCGATATGTACTTGTACATGATCTTCGGTATATAAAAGCTTTCAATAAATAAATAAATAAATAAATAAATAAATAAACTGGAGAAAATTATTTTTCACTCGATGCACAATTAAGCTCTGGAATTTATTGCAAGAGGATGTGGTTAGTGCAGCTGGGTTTAAAAAAGGTTGGATAAGTTCTTGGAGGAGAAGTCCATTAACTGTTAATAAAAAGGTTGACAAAAAGACGAATTTTTATTCCCCCGCACGCGTAAAATTCCGGGGAGTTACGCACGTGGCCAGGCCTTGTGTGCGCTGTGCGCATTTTAGAAGGGGCCTGGCCACACGCGTAACCCCTGTTACCTGCACAAGAACCGGGCCTCGGCAAAGGGGCAGTCTGGGGGGGTGGAGAGAGGTGGTCCAGGGGGCAGAGCAGGGCTGGAGGCGGCTGGTACAGCGGCCATTTGCTGCTGTGCCAGCGTAAGTTCTGAAACAAACAAAAAAAAGGTAAGAACTCTTAAGGGGCCGGGGAGGAGAGGGGAAGAGGGAGGGAGGGTAGGTAGGGAACTGGGGAAGACTGTGAAGCGTCGCCACGCGAAAATTGCAATATTCCACCCCCTCATGTGCGCATTGCCCTGGATTTTATAATACGCACGCATGTTATAAAATCACACATCCATGTGTGTGCGCCAATGTTTAAAAATCTACCTCTTAGAAAATATCCATTGTTATTACTGGCATAGGTAGCATGGGATCTACTTAGTGTTTGGGTACTTGCCAGGTACTTGTAGCCTGGATTGGCCACTGTTGGAAACAGGATGCTGGGCTTGATGGACCCTTGGTCTGACCCAGTATGGCAATTTCTTATGTTCTTATGTTCAAACAAATGGGTCTCAGATCTACATGTCTCCAGGCCACCCATATTAACCTTGTGCTCTCCCAAAAAAATCAGTTCTGGCTATGCCACTGATGGACAGAAGGAAGAAACTTACTACTGAGGCTTACAAGAGGTTTTGAGAGAAGCAATGCTTCTCCATTTGAAAGTGAGATTCTGATCTCTGAGTGCCAGCAATGCCTAAGGCCTCTGCTAGTTTTCCACAGCAACTCACCTCCTCACGGGCTTTTCCCTCTTTCCCCAGAGTGTATAAACGCCTGCTCTGCACGTAACGGATGGGAATATTGTAGATGTGTCCTTTGTACAGTACCACTAGGGTATACGGCTGGTTGCAATCCTGGCCAGAGCTTTGTCGTACCATATAGGAGCCATCCTGTCAGAAGAGAAATCACTGCAAGAATTAGGCTCTTTACCCTTAGAGACAAACTTTAAAACAATCTTGCATAAACAATCTTGCATAAACAATTTCAGAAGGCGTTTGACAAAGTTCCTCATGAGAGGCTTCTAGGAAAAGTAAAAAGTCATGGGATAGGTGGTGATGTCCTTTCGTGGATTGCAAACTGGCTAAAAGACAGGAAACAGAGAGTAGGATTAAATGGACAATTTTCTCAGTGGAAGGGAGTGGGCAGTGGAGTGCCTCAGGGATCTGTATTGGGACCCTTACTTTTCAATATATTTATAAATGATCTGGAAAGAAATATGACGAGTGAGATAATCAAATTTGCAGATGACACAAAATTGTTCAGAGTAGTTAAATCACAAGCAGATTGTGATAAATTGCAGGAAGACCTTGTGAGACTGGAAAATTGGGCATCCAAATGGCAGATGAAATTTAATGTGGTTAAGTGCAAGGTGATGCATTTGGGGAAAAATAACCCATGCTATAATTACACAATGTTGGGTTCCATATTAGGTGCTATAACCCAAAAAAGAGATCTAGGCGTCATAGTGGATAACACATTGAAATCGTCGGTTCAGTGTGCTGCGGCAGTCAAAAAAGCAAACAGAATGCTGGGAATTATTAGAAAGGGAATGGTGAATAAAACGGAAAATATCATAATGCCTCTGTATCGCTCCATGGTGAGACCGCACCTTGAATACTGTGTACAATTCTGGTCGCCGCATCTCAAAAAAGATATAATTGCGATGGAGAAAGTACAGAGAAGGGCTACCAAAATGATAAGGGGAATGGAACAGCTCCCCTATGAGGAAAGACTAAAGAGGTTAGGACTTTTCAGCTTGGAGAAGAGACGGCTGAGGGGAGATATGATAGAGATGTTTAAAATCATGAGAGGTCTAGAACGAGTAGATGTGAATCGGTTATTTACTCTTTCGGATAATAGAAAGACTAGGGGGCACTCAATGAAGTTAGCGTGTGGCACATTTAAAGCTAATTGGAGAAAGTTCTTTTTCACTCGAGGCACAATTAAACTCTGGAATTTGTTGCCAGAGGATGTGGTTAGTACAGTTAGTATAGCTGTGTTTAAAAAAGGATTGGATAAGATCTTGGAGGAAAAGTCCATTACCTGCTATTAAGTTCACTTAGAGAATAGCCACTGCCATTAGCAACAGTAACATGGAATAGACTTAGTGTTTGGGTAATTGCCAGGTTCTTATGGCCTGGATTGGCCACTGTTGGAAACAGGATACTGGGCTTGATGGACCCTTGGTCTGACCCAGTATGGCATGTTCTTATGTTCTTACTCTGCCTCTACACAGTCCTGCATAGAGTAACAATTATACAAATACCCATTGCAGGCAATTCTAAAAAATGTCTAATAAGGTTGACAGGAAGTAGTAAATTAACAATACCTACAGTATTTGAATGTAATCCACTTTGAAGTGGCTGAAAAGCGGAATATAAAATACATACATTAAAACAAATAAATTAATTAACACATCTGTGCTCTTTTGGTAAATCAGCACCTTATTATTAGTTCATATAAAATATCACACCATAATAACCTTGGCCAGGAAAATGTAGGCAGAACTATTGTGGGAGAAGGGAACAATACGGATGACATTCAGATCCTCATCCCGATAATGGAATCCCTCCACAAAACGTGGTCTTACTGGAACAGCTGCCTTTCGGCAATCAAAAACATGCTAACAAGCCTCAACCTCGTGCTAAATACTAGCAAAACTGAAATCCTCATAATAGCTCCAGACAAGTGCTCTCTATTCAACCCAACTAGTTCCACCCAACTCTCCTTCACATCAATCGACCACACGCCACAAGTAAGAGATCTTGGTGTACTTCTGGACAACCAACTCAACTTCACCAAGTTCATAAACAATACTACCAAAGACTGCTTCTTCAAATTGCAAGTCTTAAAAAAATTAAAACCTCTTCTACACTTCCAAGACTTCCGCTTGGTACTACAATCTATCATCCTCCCTAAACTGGACTATTGCAACTCACTCCTCCTGGGCCTGCCAGCCAACACCATCAAACCACTTCAGATGGTCCAGAACGCGACGGCCAGAATTCTCACTAACACCAAAAAATGGGATCACATCACCCCTATCCTCCAAAATCTTCACTGGCTGCCTATAAAATTTAGGATACAATTTAAATCCCTCATGATGATTCACAAGGCTCTTCACAACATCTCCCCCCTCAACCTATCCTTCCAACTACAGCAACACATCTCCAATAGACCAATCAGAAGTGCATACCAGAACATGCTTCACACCCAGCCAACAAAAACCTCATTGAGGAAACGAGCTCTGTTCACTGCAGGTCCCCATCTTTGGAACCTGCTCCCACCGGACCTCCGCCAAGAACCATGCCTTCCGACATTCAAAAAGAAGCTAAAGACTTGGCTATTCACTCACGCTTTCCCTGAGAGCTAAAATCTGGTGAAGCGACAGACGATATACCTACCTCTGTACATATGTTCCTGATTTATGGTTCCCAGTTACATTTAATTGAGTTTATGAAAGTTCTCTTTAATAGTTTTCCTGTATACTTGTGTTAATGTATTCTGCCTTGAGGCGACTGTTTTAATGTATTTCCGCCCTGGAGGCGACTGTTCAGTTCCTTGTAAACCGGTGCGATATGTATTCTTTACAGGAACATCGGTATATAAAAATAAAAAATAAATAAATAAATAAATATATATGTATATATATATTTTTTTTTTTTTAAAGCTATCTATGCAATCCAATGTGTTGCATGCAAATTGTTAAAAATTAATAATATTTAAATTGTTTTTCCTTTTATTAGCTGATTGCAATAAGAAAACAGTTGAAGAAAAAATAAATAGAATAATTACCCGTTCTACGCACAGGAGTAAGTATGTTTGTGTGGGAATCTCCTTTCACCTCTCTTTAGCTGCTCATCAAGTTTTTTTGTTCTAGTTAGTTGTATTACTTTGAATTCTTTTTCCAAAGTATTTTTTGAATTTCATTTTTGAAGTCTCCAAAAAGTTTTTTTGTTTTTTTTTATTAGTGTTACTTTTTCTTTGCAAAATTAAATTCAGCTTTGCCTTAGCCTTCTTTATGATGGCAGACAGAAAACCGGCTTTAAAAAATGCCCTACTGCTCCTACAAGTTGTTTTTTATCTGACCAACATGCCTGCTGTGTTTGCTGTTTAGGCCCATTGCATGTTGAACCTAACTGCGCTGCCTGTGCTCTGAATGTCTCCCAGGGCCAGAAGCTACACACTGAAAGAAATTCTTACACTCTCCTCAAGCCCCTGAGTCAACTAAGAGAAAACCATCACCAGCTGAGAGGCCATCATCCAAAAATGTAGAGGCTCTCATGCTAAGTGCCACTACACCGACAGGTTTCAGCACAGGTGCCATTCCCCCTCCAGTAAAGGAGGAAGAAAAGTTGCATCCTTTGGTGCCGAAGCAGATTCCACTGGCACCAACAACAGACTGGCACACAGGAAAGTGGCGCACAGAATGTGGCGCACAGGAAAGTGTCTTTAGCACAGAATTTTCACCAGCGCCATCCACAAGTAAATGCTCTGGGCAAACATTCTATGCCAATTCTAGTTCCAGAATCGGAGAGTTCTACTGCGATTCCCCCTGCCAAACAGGAGCATCATCCCTTCATGAGAAAAATGTTGCTTGACTTTGTCAAAAACTAAAAGAAACAGATCATTTTCTATCAGGTGTTAACAGGACAATGAGGGCCCTTTTAGGTATCCTGTTTCACTCATAATTCAATACTTCTTAAGCCTATCTGATGCAGACAGGGCAGGTGTAAGAGTATTAGATGTCCTAAGCAACTGTCAGCTTTCCCCCCCCCCCCCACTCCCCAAAAAAGAAAAAAAAAAAACAAAACTTACTGGTGGCAGTTCCTACATTCTTTGGCTTCTAGCAGGAGCACGTCCTGCTTGTTGCAAAAATGAAGGCCCCAGCGTGCCGCAAGTGGGATGTGCTCCGCTTGTGGTGAAGATGAAGGCCACGGCGAGAGTGAGTGTGTGTAGAGAAGTGTGTGTGAGAGAGAGTGGGGGGGGGGGAGGATGAGAGGGGGTGTGAGAGAATGGGGAGGGTGAGAGAGCATTGGGGGTTGCTTGAGTGTGGGTGCCAGAGAGAGGGAGCCTATGTGAGGAGATTGTGAAGGAGTGTGTATGTGTGTGAGAGATTGGGAGCTGGTGTGTATGAAAAAGGGATTGTGTATATGTGAGGGTGCTTGTTTGTGAAACAGCGAGCCTGAGTGAAGGGATTGTGATTGAGTGAGAGAGAGCCTGTGTGAAGGGGTGCGTTAGAAAAAGACAGAGGTAGCCTGTGTGAGGGTGTATGCGTGAGAGAGAAAGGGAGCCTGTGTGGGTGTATATGCAAGAGAGAGGGACCCTCTATGAGGGATGTGTGTGTGCGAGAGAGAGAGGGACCCTGTATGAGGAGATGTGTGTGCATGAGAGCGTGAGGGAGCCTGTATGAGGGTGTGTGTGTGTGCGTATGAGAGAGTGAGGGAGCCTGCATGAGGAGGTGTGTATGTGCACTAGAGAGAAGGAATCTGTATGAGGGGGTGTATGTGTGTGTGTGTGTGCACACACACGAGAGAGTGAGGGAGCCTGCATGAGGGGGTGTGTATGTGCACTAGAGAGAGGGAGCCTGTGTGTGTGAGAGAGAAAGAGGGACAGAGGGAGCCTGTATGAGGGGCAGTACTGAGAACGGGGTCAAACTCTGGGAGATAGAGTGGAGGGGGAGATACTGACAAGTGGAAGAGTTGGGGCCTGAGAGGGCAAAGTAGCCAGGAGAATAGGGAGAGTGGAAGGGACACTCTTACCATGAATTTATAGGGAAATTCTGCATTTTTAAGTAATAACTTTTTTCTGTATTAATTTAAAATGTAATTACTTAAGGACTGTCATGTATATTGTGTTATTGTGACCAATATAAAGTTTTTGTGAGCAGAATTTTAAGCTTTGTGTGCAGAGTTATCACAAGAATAATAGAAGTGCCAGCCCTAGATTCAGGATTGAAAATTTACTCAATCAAGGTACATCTGAGTGCTACAGGAACGTACCACAAGAATTCAGGAAGAATTCCTATCTCCCAGAAGCCTACAGTAGCCAGATTCATGAAAGGCCCAACTCATCTTAAAACTCTGGGATCTAAACATAGTTTTGGCTCAGCTCGTGAAACCACCATGTGAATCTCTAGTAACAGCAGAACTAAAATTCCTTTCTTGGAAGGTTTGGTTTTTGAGAGACGTAACCTCTGCACAGAGAGTAAGCGAGTTGCAAACACTAGTTTCATGCTCTCTGTATACCCAATTTTTTCACAACAGAGTAGTTTTGAAAACTCATCCTATATTTGTACCAAAGGTGGTTTCTCTATTTCACTTAAACCAATTCATAATATTGCCGACATTTTTTCTAAGACCAGACACCCATAAGGGCACACAGGCTTGTGCGTATGTTGGACTATAGAAGAGCTTTATTATTCTGTTTCAAAAGAACAAAGTTGTACAAAAAATCTTCTCAGCCCTTCATCTCCTTCCGCCCAGGCAAACAAGGTTCGTCAGTTACAAAAAGAAATCTTTCCACCTGAATTTCTGATTGCATCTCTCATTGCATTGCAATTTCAAAATAAAGTGAAAGCCCGGCAGGTCAGAGCGACCCAGCTTCCTTAGCTCATCTTCACTCTAGTTCTAGAGAAGATATTTGCAAGGCTGGCACATGGTCTTCTGTTCACACTTTCAGTGCTCATTACTGCCTAGAAAGTGCTTTAGCTCAATGCAGCAGATTTGGTCAAACACTTCTGCTCCAAGCAACAAAACAAAACAAAAAAAAGGTAGGAGCGGACTGGCAGGGAACTGGGAGAGGCCCGATCTCGCCACTGCGTGTAGTTTTTGAAAATTAGGCCCCCCTGTGCGCGCCGCCTGAACATGTGCACGTGGATTATAAAATCCGGCACACATGTGCACGCGGCCCACGGATTTTATGACATGCGCACTCTGCTGCACGCATGTTATAAATTCGGCGCATCCATGTGTGTGCACCGGGAAGCACGTGCACATGGATGTGTGCGCACTTCTTTTAAAATCTACCCCTATATGAGCAGATGAAATGTCAAAGCAAATACATTTCTTTCTCAAAGGGTGTCAGCAAGCCGGGTGAAGGTGGAAGACCCAATGGAGCAGAAAGCAACAAAACGTCAGCTGGCATTTGGGATCTCCTGCATTGGGGGGATTTATCTTAAGCAATATGCCTTGTCAAAAAAATCACTCCAGCCAAGTCTTCCAATCTCCAGCAAGTAGATCCAGCCATACTTTCTACTCATTGGACATCGGACGATCCGGATGGAGCTATTTTTTGACAAGATACATTGCGTAAGATAAGTCCCCTGATGCAGGAGATCCGAAACGCCAGCTGACGTCGGGATTTTGCTTCTCTTATATTATGCAGATTTCTCTCTAAGCTTTGCCTACAGGCTTTTTTACTTGCAATTTGAAAACAATGCTTAAAAAATAGATTTTTTTTTATTACGTTTGACAATCTGGCCTTTTTTGCGGTCAGGGTGGATGATTGAGAGGTCCAGGGAACCCCCCTGTTTTAAGGGGGTCTTATACCTTCACCCGGCTTGCTGACACCTTTGAGATAGAAATGTATTTGCTTTGACATGTTGCCTGTTCATATTGTGTTCTGGCTGTTCCTATTTTGCTCTATACTTTTTGTTCCAAGGACAGTATTTGCGAGTATTATATTTAGACTACTGCTATACCAAAACAACAAATACTTTCATGTCACCACTTGTGTGGATGATTACTGTCCTGTGTCTTCATGAAGAAAGCTAAGTTGCTTTCCTGTAACAGGGGTTCTCCATATTCAGGACAAATCACCTACACAATCCCACCCGCCTCCTGCCCTTAGAGCTGAAAGGCTGCTTGCTACAAATACTGAGAAGACTCATATGCAGTCCTTATCTGTCAATGGGCACACGAGGCCTGTGTTTGGGACTGCAGTGCAGCAGGCTGGCTGAAGATTTAGTGCCTTCCAGCTGTGTTGAATCCTACTTAGCAGAGAAGAATTGTCTCCCAGGAAACATGCACGGAACAGGAGAGGAGGGGCTGAGCCTGGAGCAGAATCAGCAGAGGGGATCATTTTGGAGAGCTAAGGAGGGACTGCATGGGGGAATGAGAGGGGAGCAGCTGAAGGGCACGCTTCTGTAGGAAAGGGAGGCGGTGTTTTTGTGTGTGCAAGAGAAAGTATGGGTGCTGGGTGTGTGTGCGTGCATGCCAGATTGGCCAGGAGATTAGAGCAGGGATTCAAGGGAGAGCAGGACGCCTGCTTTCTCCTCCTTACTTCATCCCCTTTCACTACAATTCACATCCTCTCTCCTTTAGATATTATCCCCAACCTGACTCCTTCTACTCCCACTCCCCGTCCTCAATCCCAGAACTTCCCTCCCTCTCCACCCTCTTCTCCCATCCAAGATTCCTGATCTTCCCCCCCCCTAAATCTCCCATTTCCTGTCCTCTCTTCTACTCCCTGTTCCTGATCCTCCTCCCTTTCTCTCCCCATCACCAGTGCTCCCACCCTCTCCCTTCTCTCCTCATCCCTGAGATCTTCTCCCTGTACTGATACTTCGGATTTCTTTTCCTCGTAAGGTCTGTAATATAATATAAAAGATGGAAATGTTTCTCAATGTACTTCAGAATTTTTTGCCATAGAATCCACCCCTGGACTGCAGCAGGAAACTCTAGGGCTGTGTCGTAGACCTGATTCCTGTTTCACCTTACTGGGGGAGGGGCTTGACAGCGCCATCGGTGCCTAGGGGTGGCAAAATCCTAAATCCTTCACTTCTCGGTGTTTCTGAGCGCTGAGAGAGCTTTCCATCCCAGCACCATTGAATGATGTCATTCCGGTTGTGTGGTTGATTTATCCCGCTATCTAAGAGAACCTCCGTTACAGGTAAGCAACCTGCTTTGAGCATTTTGATGTTAAGTCAGAACCAAATATGACTAAAGAAGTTATTATGGCAATGTCATGGCTCCTGACCAAAGGTGTTGGTGCTGATGCTGTAGCTGAGGCTCCCGTCCTGCATACACATATCTGTGGTACAACCTTTCATACACACAGACTGCATCGGTCTCAAACCACACTTTGCCAGCATACTACGCAATAAACTTCCCCGGCTAACTTTGTCAGGATATTCAGCGGTGCGATGGCGCCACTGAATATAGCTAATTATCTTAAAGATAGCCGGATAATGTTATCCAGTTAACTTTAGGACTACACTATAATGTGACCAGAGTTAACCGGATAAGTTATCAGGCAAACTCTGAATCAGAAGTAGCCGGATAACTTATCTTTGCCCAGGAATGTCCCTATATTATCCAGATAACTGCCCAAAATATACAAAAGTCTGAATTTAGCTGGATAACTCACTTGTGATATTTGGTTTCAAATTGAATTCTGATCTTCCCGGAATTAAGGGTCCACGTGGAACAACACAGCAATCTCAATTCTTTACTCAATTTTGATCTTGAAACTCATCCAACAAATCAAAATTTTCAAGTTGCATATCTATGGTGTCATGTGTATTGGCCATTCACTCACAGAAGAGGGTGGATGTGGTTTAGTGAAACAGGAACTTTTACTGTTAACACTAGTGCTTACAAGCACATGTTTCATTTCTCCCAGCAACCCCTAGCCGCACAGCATGCACTTAAAATTTAACTTTTATGAGTCATAAACATTCCAAAGAACTGCGATTATGGAATCGAGATAAAAATAAGAGTTGTTGACTGAAAAGACAGAAAGAATGCCGAATGACAGCTAGAGATTAGCGAGAATGAATACTATGATAGTGTTAAAAAAAAAAAAAAGATTTGAAGGGGTGACCTTCATTAAAAGTACTAATGTTTCTTCCCTCTCTTTTTCAGAGAAGGTGGGGGCCCCCCTAAGATCATCCATGAATTAATGTAGATTGATGCCTTCCATTGCGGTGCACCCTGTGTCACTGCTGACCGACATCTTGCTCTGATGCATGCCCTGTGTCCCCAATGACTGACATCTTCCCCTGCAGTGCCCTCTGCAATCTTGTATCTCTGCTAACCACTTCCTTCCTTCCTTCTGCATCTCTGCCAACCGATGCCTTCCCCGGCAGTGCACCCTCCATCTTCATCAATGGATACTTTTCCCTGGGAGGGCACTCTGTGCGCCTGCAAACTGCTGCATTCTCCTCTGGTTGCCCTTTGTTCCCCACCAACCAATGCCTGGCCTGCGGTGTGCTTTGCACCCTGCCGACTGACACATTTTACTGTGGTGCACCTTGTGCCCCAACCTTCCCCTGCTGTGCCTCTCCCTGCATTAACAGGTCAATCAATTCTCTTCTTAGTTGACTGCAGGAGAACTTAAACGGACCTGGCCTCATCTTTTGTGGGAAAACTATTTCTTCTCTCTATAATAATTGGTGACTTGGAATAAATTTGAGAGCAACAGATCTTTATTGTAGTTTTTAGATGTGAACAATAACGTTGCCTCTGACTCCATCTGCTGAAAGGGGGACATAACCCATGGTCTGGACTGATCCTGGTACGTACAGGGAATCCATATGTATATCTATACCTATATCTATATAATCTATATAGCGAAAAGTGCCAGGCATTGCTCAGGGTATCTGGTCTATAACAGCCTGTGTGTATGTGTGTGCCTGCCTGTGTGTGTGTGTGAGCACCTATGTGTCTGTGTGTGTGGGTGGCAGCTTGTGTGTATGTGCCTGTGTGTGTGTTGGGAGATACAGTCTTTGCATACTAGTGCAATTTCCAGTGTTCAGGGTGCCACCTGGTGGTCATATAACAGACAGGACAGTGTGACTGACCGACACAAGCCTTTTCTATATATAGAAGATATACACTTTAATTGTATGTGTACAGAGCTTAAAGCAGCAGTTAAAATGCTGTTAACCCCAGTAAGCACCTGAATTCCCAGTGTTTCACAGATCGTCTTTTGTGCAGTTACCTTCTTGTTCCTGAGTAGGGCACTCTCAGCCATGTTGCGGGTGCAATGACCTCCGTACCAGATTTTATTCATCACAGTGGGGTCCTGGAAAAGAATAAGAAAATTATTCCTTACCTGCTAATTTTTGTTCCTATAGTACCATGGATCAGTCCAGTCCCTGGGTTATGTCAAGCAGATGGAGTCAGAGCAAAAACTGAGAGGGCGGTCCCTGATAACTGGTGCGCCCTCTGTAAACCTTCAGTATTAAGAATATCCAAGCAATAAGGAAAAACACACCTTGGATGGATCAATACAAATTGAATATCATGGATCAATACAAAATTGAATATCAACTGTAAACAAGGCTAAGCAAAAAACTTGCAACCTGAACTCTTAATCAGTCCCAAACCGATCCTGAAATAATTACACAGTCGAGCTGAAAGATTGTCCCAAAGAATCCCCAACAATCCGTAGAGTGGGCGTCTGGACTGATCCATGGTACTACAGGAACGAAAATTAGCAGGTAAGGAATAATTTTCTTTTCCCTGTACGTACCAGGATCAGTCCAGACCGTGGGATGTACCAAAGCTTCCCTAAGTAGGGTGGGCCACTGATAGCCCAGCTCGAATGACCTGAGCCCCAAAGGAGCCCACAATCGGTGGTTGAAGATTCAAGCGATAGTGACGCGCGAATGTGTGTAATGACTTCCAGGTAGCCGCTCTGCAAATCTCCTGCAGAGAGACCGCTCAGCTTTCTGCCCAGGAGGCTGCTTGAGCTTGGAGAGAATGAGCCTTTATAACGTCTGGTGGTGGACGCCCAGCGCCAACGTACGCCGTAGAAATTGCTTTCTTTAGCCAGTGGGCAATGGTGGTTTTAAAAACCTGGTTTCCCCTTCTGGGAACCACTCCAGAACGAAGGAGGACGCACTTGACATCGAGGCGTCTAAGCTCTCTGGAATCCTCGTCCTGGAAGGACGGCAGTTCCACCAACTGATTCAAATGAAAGAACGAGACCAACACAAGGATACCCCTGAATCCGTGAAGCGTAGATAAGGCTCTCTACATGACAAGGCTTGAAGCTCCGAAATTCTGCGAGCGGAACAGATAGACACCATGAATATTGTCCTGAGAGTGAGGTCCTTGAGGGTGGCTCTCTTCAGAGGTTCAAATGGTGGACCGCCTAGAATTTGAAGGACCAAATTCAAGCTCCATGAAGGACCTAATTTGCATATCGGTGGCTTCACATGCTTTACTCCCTTTAAGGACCGTACTATGTCAGGGTGCGATGAAAGAGTAGTTCCATCCTGATGATGGAGGGCACCAAGGGCTGCCACCTGTACTCTGAGGGAATTGTAGGCTAATCCCATCTCCAGACCTCACTGCAAGAAAGATAAGATCTGGGGTATTGTCGCATGAAGTGGAGAAAGTTGTGTGGACTGGCACCAAGACTCAAAAACTGTCCAGACCCGGACATAGGACATGGAGGTGGAAAGCTTCCTAGCCTTGAGAAGAGTGGAGATAACAGCCTCTGGGTAGCCCTCCTCTTCTCAGCCAGCGCCGCTCAAAAGCCAGGCCGCTAGACAGAAGCGATCTCCCTGGTCGAAAAATACTGGGCCCTGTCGGAGAAGGTTTGGTAGATGCCTCAGTCGAAGCGGGTCATCCACCGCAAGGGTTGACCAAGTCTGCAAACCACGTCCGAAGCCATTCCGGAGCTACCAGGATCATGGGCCCCTGGTGAATCTATTCTTCAGAGCACCTTTCCCACTAGGGGCCAAGGCAGAAAAACATAGAGCAGGAGGTCTCGTGGCCACGGGAGGACTAAGGCATTGACGCCCTTGTTCTTCTTCTGTGACTGAAGAAGCGCGGAGCGCTCCTTTGAGTGGCCATCAGATCGAGATGGGGAGTCCCCCATCGCGTGAAGAGGAGTGACACTGCTTCCTGGGACAGTTCTCTCTCCCCGGGATCTAAGTGTTGGCGATGTAAGAAGTCCGCTTGAACGTTCTCTACGCCTGCAATGTGGGACACCACCAGATGGGACAAATGGAGTTTTGCCCACGGCATTAGCTTGTTCATCTCCTGAGTGATATGGAGACTCCTTGTCTCTTCCTGACGGTTGATGTACGCTCTGTCGTTGCGTTGGCGGAGAGGATTCCGACTGCTCGGCCTTGGACTAGAGGCAGAAAGCGCTTCAGTGCCAGACGAAACCGCTCTTGTCTCCAGTTGATGGGCCACGCTGATTGAACTGGCGTCCACGCTGATTGAACCGGCATCGATTGGCATCCTCACACAGCCCCCACAGCCGGCGAGGCTGGCATCTGTCGTAATGATCACCCACTGCGGAACCTCTACCACTCTTAGCAAGTGATCCAGGTTGAGCCACCAGGTCAGGCTGTCCTTGGCTAGAGATGATAGCGGCAGAAGTGTCTGAAATTCCCGAAACACCGACTGCCAACAGGAGAGTAATGCTTTTTGCAAGGGACGCATGTGGGAAACGCCCAAGGCACTATATCTATAGTGGAGGCCATGGAGCCCAGTACCTGGAGATAGTCCCAAGCAGTGGGAAGTTGGAGGTTCCGAAAGCACTGAACCTGAGAGAGGAGAGATTGGGCCTGATCCAACAAAGAGACTGTGCCCACATTGGTGCCAAAATGAGCTCCCAAAAAGTCGAGTGACTGCGCCGGAGT
The DNA here is from genome assembly GCF_901001135.1 of Rhinatrema bivittatum. Lineage (NCBI taxonomy): Eukaryota > Metazoa > Chordata > Amphibia > Gymnophiona > Rhinatrematidae > Rhinatrema > Rhinatrema bivittatum. The sequence goes on from NC_042619.1 coordinate 308,163,128, forward strand.
GAGGCTGCTCTTGGCAAAACTGACGATGCAGCCTAGCAACTGGAGGAGAAGTAATACTCTTTCCACTGAGTGCGGGCACAAATCTGTGGACTTCACCTGGATGAGCCAGTCGTCCAAATAGGGATGGACCAGAATCCCTTCCCTCCGCAGGGACACCGCCACCACCACCATAATTTTGGTGAAGGTGCGAGGAGCGGTCACCAGGCCAAATGGCAGGGCCTGGAACTGGAAATGCTGTCCTAACATCTTGAAGCAGAGGAAGCACTGATGCTCCTACAGGATGGGGATATGAAGATAAGCCTCTGTCAAGTCCAAGGACGTGAGTAACTGTCCCTGGTGTACCGCGGCAATCACTGAGCACAGGGTTTCCATCCTGAAGTGTTGTATCTTGAGAGTCCTGTTGACCATCTTGCGGACTACGAAGTAGACGGAATAATGGCCGAACCCTTGTTCCGGTACCGGCACCGGGAAAATGGCACCCAAATCCAGGAGCTGATCCAGTGTTTATCGCACTGTGCACTGTTTGATGAGACTGCACGGAGAGAAGACGAAACTGTCTCTGAGAGGTCGAGCAAATTTTTAAAGCGTAACCGTGCCATAGAATATCCAAGACCCACCGGTCTGAGGTGATTTTGATCCACTCCTCCATCCTCTCCGTATTTCTTCACGGAGAGGGTGGTGGATGCCTGGAACGCCCTTCCAGAGAAAGTGGTGAAGACCAAAACTGTGAAGGATTTCAAAGGGGTGTGGGATAAATACTGTGGATCCATAAAGTCTAGAGGATGTGAATGAAGAGAAGAGGCATGGGGGTGGCTTGAGGGAATGATGGCTACTACCTGGAGATGAATATCCTTATTCATTAATGCGACTCCAACATTGAGCTATGCTTCAACAACAAGAGGAAATGTGGAAAAAAAAAAGAATTTGCAACCACATAAAAGCAGGGGAGTAGCTGGCTTGTTACGGCGGTTACTACCCCAAACCAAAAAATACCTGATATTTCACTTTCAATGCAAATCCAGCATAACTCTCTGCTTCAACGGCAGGGGAGGAAGTTTAACACTTCACACATATCCAGCATAGCTCTCTGCTTCAACGGCAGGGGAGGAGGAAATTTGACAATTCAAGCATATTCAGCATAGCTCTCTGCTTCAACGGCAGGGGAGGAGGAAATTTGACAATTCACGCATATTCAGCATAGCCCTCTGCTTCAACGGCAGGGGAGGAAGTTTAACACTTCACACATATCCAGCATAGCTCTCTGCTTCAACGGCAGGGGAGGAAATTTGACAATTCGCGCATATTCAGCATAGCCCTCTGCTTCAACGGCAGGGGAGGAAATTTTGACAATTCACCCATATCCAGCATAGCCCTCTGCTTCAACGGCAGGGGTGCAAGTCTGATATTTCGCTTCAATGCAAAGCCAGCATAGCTCTCTGCTTCAACGACAGGGGAGAATGAAGAAAGGTTGATCTATATTCAGGCAACAATCAACAAGGACTGAATTACACAGTCTGAATAAACAGATAAGCATGGGTGTAGCTTGCTTATTGCGGTGGTTAATACCCCTAACTAAATTAAGCTATTTCACTTAGATGCAGTTCCAACACTGCTCTCTACATGAATGGTGTGGGTGGAAGGGAAATAGAATAAAAAAAGGTTACTAAGAGCCAAGAGAAACAGATAAGTATGTGAGAGAAAAAAAAAAGGTGCAAAAGCTTGCTGGGTAGACTGGATGGGCCGTTTGGTCTTCTTCTGCCGTCATTTCTATGTTTCTATGTAAGAGGGAAAGATGTCCTCCTATCCTGGGAACTGAAGAATGGACCGGCAACGTTTCATTGTGTAGATGTAGCAGAAGCTCCGTGCGTACAGGAGTTCCGAGCCGGTCTCCGGCCTCGAAAGGAATGAGACCTGGACTGCGACCTTGAAGAGGGAGACCTGTGAGGCACCGGTCTAGTCTGACAATAACACCGTTGGCCTCTGAACTGGGTCCGCGTAGTGACGATCTTCCAATTTATGCACCTTATTCTCTCAAAGCGATTTAATGATCTGGTCCAACTTGTCTGGGGCGGACCATCAATGTCCCCGTCTGCATCCCCAAGGAGAAGGTCCTGCGACCCAGGTTCCGGCAGATTAGGAGCTAAAGACCCAGAGGAATTAACAGCTGACTGTCCCCTAGAGGGATCCAACACCCCTGATGGCCTGGGGACCTTTGCTGGTAAAGGTTCCTCCGCCTGCCATTCAGCTTCCGCTTCGAGAAGGTCCCCCCTCCGGGGGAGGGGCCGCATCAGGAGGAGAGGCAGGCTCTAGGTCAGCCAGTTGCACAGGGCTTAAATTAGGTGTAATAAAAGTACAAAATCAGTAGTAAAATGAGAATTCCCTTCCCCCATCTGGCAAAGAAACAGGTGCAGCAGGCTGGCTCTCCACATGTGGATACAAAATGGCAATCGAGGCATCGGGAGGGAGGGGGGGGTGAGGGGTTGCCACGGGAACGGCAAAGTCCTTCTGTGCCTGGCTGCTGCGAGCGGGAGAGAGAGAGAACTGCTTTCCGCTCCTTCTGCCATAAGCTGCTGGTCCTTGTACAGGGTACTGATTAATAAAAAGTAAAAACCTTTCCTCTTTTTCCTTTTTCTTTTCCCCTCCAGACAGCAAAAAGTGACAGACGGATTTTACTTCTTTGATGAGACCCCTGAGTAATGAGGCTTCTCAGGGATGTTAAAGTGACAGAAGGATTTTACTTCTCTGATGAGACCCCTGAGTAATGAGGCTTCTCAGGGATGTTAAAGTGACAGAGGGATTTTACTTCTCTGATGAGACCCCTGAGTAATGAGGCTTCTCAGGGATGTTAAAGTGACAGAGGGATTTTACTTCTCTGATGAGACCCCTGAGGTATGAGGCTTCTCAGGGATGTTAAAGTGACAGAGGAATTTTACTTCTCTGACAATGAGAGACCTGAGGTATGAGACTTCACGGGTCTCCACGGGGAAGGGACTGGACCACCCCTCCCCCTGCACCCAGCTCCTTACAGGAACAAGAAATTCAGCATTGCTACCTGTTAGAAACGACCCACTCTCTCGTTCAGAGGAATGGCGCGTCACTGCAACTGTTAGGCTGCCCCGAGGAAGAAACGGCATCTCAGGGCAGCAGGGGGTCGTGGGGGAGAGGTTGGACCACCAACATTCACCCATAAGGCAGCTGACATACTGGCTGTAAGAAATAAGTAAACACTTACCCCAAAAACAACAGAAGCTAGAAGGAATGTACAAGACAGACCTGTCACTGAAAACAAAGTTCTGCCTGCAAGTCTCCAGAGAAGATGAACACAGGCTTTTTTTTTTTTTTGACTTTATAACTATGATCCATCCAAGGTAATAATTAGAGGAAAACAAAGAATAAAGAAATTCTGTAAACTATCCTCTAAATGAACTGGGGAACCGAAGGTGCAACTGCCATCTGCTGGAGTCAGAGAAATACTGGAGGTTTACAGAGGGCGCACCAGTTATCAGGGACCGCCCTCTCAGTTTTTGCTCTGACTCCATCTGCTGGAATGGGGACATAACCCACGGTCTGGACTGATCCTGGTACGTACAGGGAAAGTGTAAAATAGAGTATGAGTACAGGCTGGCCCATGACATCTCAAACATCAGTTCATAGTTCTGATATACCCTGATCACATGACAAAATTCCCATATAACAGAATATCCCACCACACTCCTCAAGCCCATGAGTAGCCCGGATGCCATACTGCACCTTCACAAGATTAAGATGGGTGCCATATCACATCCATGTGTATCTGGGTGTCATACCACACCTATGAGTAACTACAAGTAGTTTCTGTGACAATGGAGGATGTAATAGAGCAAATTGACAAACCAAAGAGTGACAAATTATAAGAACTGGATGGCATCTACCCCAGTGTCCTAAAAGAACATGAAATTGCAAACCTGTTACTAATAATCTGTAACCTGTCATTCAAAACAGCCACAATATTTGACAACTATAGACCAGTGAGCCTGACATCAGTGCCAGTCAAATGATAAAGCAAATGTTGCTTACCTGTATCAGGTGTTCTCACAGGACAGCAGGATGTTAGTCCTCACATATGGGTGACATCACAGGATGGAGCCCAATCACGGAACACTTCTGTCAAAGTTTCCAGAACTTTGACTGGCCCCTACTGGGCATGCCCAGCATGGCACTAACCCTGCAGCCAGCAGGGGTCCCCCTTCAGTCTTATTTGAAAGCTACAGGCAGTGCTGAAAAATAAAACAAAACGTTACGAACCCAACACCGTGGGGTGGCGGGCGGCTTTCGTGAGGACTAACATCCTGCTGACCTGTGAGAACACCTGTTACAGGTAAGCAACATTTGCTTTCTCACAGAACAAGCAGGATGGTAGTCCTCACATATGGGTGAGTACCGAGCTGAGGATGTCCGAACATGTACCAAATGTACCCAACGGCGTGCAACAGGCACAACAAATGGGCGGAATTTGGTAGAGGGCATCCTGAACCCCACCAGGCAGGTGGAAGGGTGTAGGTACATCACGTTGGAAATAAGTTACGCAGGACAGACTGGCCGAAGATGGAATCTTGTCTTCCAGCTTTGTCCAAGCAATAGTGGGTTGCGAAGGTATGGAGAGAACTCCAGGTTGCAGCCCTGCAAATGTCAGGAAGCGGCACCGATCATAAGTGTGTGCTACTGAAGTCGCCATGGCCTTTACAGAGTGTGCTTTAACACGGTCTTGAAAAGGAATCCCTGCTTGCTGATAGCAAAAAGATATGCAGTCTGCCAACCAGGAGGAGTCTGCTTACCCACAGGTTGCACTAATTTGTTGGGGTGGAAAGAGACGAATAACTGAGTGCTCTTCCTGTGGGCAACTGTACGGTCTAGATAAAAAGCTAGAGCCCGTTTACAGTCAAGGGTATGCAGAGCCTGTTCCCCTGGATTGGAATGGGGCCTGGGAAAGAAGGTAGGTAGTATGATAGATTGATTAATGTGAAACTCCGAAACTACCTTAGATAAAAACTTAGGGTGAGTGCGGAGTACTGCCCGGTCCTGCAGGAGTTTAGTGTAAGGCGGATAGGTAACTAGGGCCTGTAACTCACTAACCCTGTGAGCTGAAGTGATAGCCAAAAGGAAAATCACTTTCCATGTGAGATATTTTAGGTCACAGGAGTGAAGAGGCTCAAATGGTGGTTTCATGAGCCGACCGAGAACCAGGTTAAGGTCCCAAGAAGGGGCCAGAGGACGTAGAGGTGGCTTGATATGGAGCAAGCCCTTCAAAAAGCGTGTTACCAGGGGTTGTACTGATATAGGGACATCCACGACACCTTTATGGAAGGCGGCTACCGCACTGACATGCATTCTGATGGAAGATGTCTTTAGTCCTGACTCTGACAGATGCCAGAGATAGTCCAAAAACTTTGGGATTGGACAGGAAAAGGGATCAAGGGACTGAGAAGTGCACCATGAGGTGAACCTTTTCCATTTATAGGAGTAAGATTTTCTCGTGGAAGGCTTCCATGAAGCAATCAAGACATGGGAAACTGGATCTGAAAGGTTAAGTGGTTGAAGGATTAACCTTTCAACATCCATGCCGTCAGGGACAAGGCCTGAAGATTGGGATGGCGTAGGCACCTGTTGTTTTGCGTGATCAGAAGCAGGTCCTTTCCCAAGGGAATGTGCCTGCGGATGGAGAGATCCTGGAGCACGGGAAACCACACTTGGCATGGCCAGTGAGGTGCTATCAGGATCATGGTTCCCTTGTCCTGACGTAGCTTCACGAGAGTCTTCGAGAGAAGAGGAAGTGGAGGGAATGCATAAAGCAGACCGGCTGCCCATGAGAGGGAGAATGCATATCTGGGCTGAGAGTGTTCACTGCGAATGAGGGAGCAGTAATTGTCCACTTTGTGGTTCTGAGGGGACGCAAAGAGCTCTGTCTGAGGATATCCCCATTGTCGGAAGATGGAGTTCGCTACCGAGAGGTTGAGAGACCACTCGTGCAGTTGGAAGACGCGACTCAGCTTGTCTGCCAGTACATTGTCCATTCCTGGCATGTAGGTGGCCCTGAGGTACATCAAGTGGGAGAGAGCTTCCGCCCAAATCTGTGCAGCTTCCTGACACAGAAGGAAGGAGCCTGTGCCTCCCTGCTTGTTGATGTACCACATAGCCACCTGGTTGTCCATCTGAATCAGGATGATTTGATTTGATAGGCGATCTTGAAAAGCCGTGAGAGCATATCGCATTGCTCGAAGCTCCAGGAAATTTATTTGGTGTTTGGCTTCCTCTGGAGACCAAGACCCTTGTGTCTGGAGATCGGCCACGTGGGCTCCCCAACCGAGGTTGGAAGCATCGGTGGTGAGAATGACTTGAGGATTTGGAACTTGAAAGGGCAATCCCTGGAGGAGATTGTTCTGATTTTTCCACCAGGCGAGAGACAGACGGAGTGAGTCGATGATGTGGACAATGGTTGACAGAGGCTGAATAGCTTGAATCCATTGTGACCTGAGAGTCCAGAGCATGAGCCTCATGGCCAAGCAGGCCATTGGTGTGACATGGACTGAGGACGCCATGTGTCCCAGAAGGACGAGGAATTGGTGAGCTGTCGCAGCATGCTGAGACTGCAACTGGTGAGCGAGAGACACGAGAGTTAACGCTCGTTGTTGAGGCAGAAAAGCTTTTGCCTGCAAGATGTCCCAAGTCTGCTCCAATGAACGACAAGGTTTGAGATGGGACTAAATAAGATTTTTCATAATTGACGAGGAATCCGAGTGAAATTAGAGTAGAGTTAAATCGAGGGACGACCGAGCAGCTTGTTGAGTTGGAGCCCTGATTAACCAGTCGTTCTGGTTAATCAGGGCTCTGGTTTCCTCAGAACACCTTGAGTTCTGAGGAAAGCTGCGACAACTACGAGACATTTGGTATAGACTCATGATGCAGACGCTAGGCCAAATGGAAGCACTTTGTATTGATAGTGCTTGGGGCCTACTAAAAACCTGAGGTACTTGCGATAAGCTGGAGTTATCGCAATGTCGGTGTATGCGTCCTGGAGGTCCAGAGAGCAGAGCCAGTCTCCTCTTTGTAGAAGAGGAAGAAGTGATCCTAAGGTTACCATCTTGAACTTTTCCCGCTGGAGGTACTTGTTGAGAACACGTAGGTCCAGAATTGGATGAACACCCCCCGATTTTTTGGGGATTAGAAAGTACCGGGAATAGAACCCTAGGCCTTGCTGCGAGTGCGGAACGGGTTCTATTGCTCTTGACTGGAGAAGAAGGGAAACCTCTTGATCCAGTAGAATGGAGTGGTCGGACGTTCTCCACGTCTGCAGAGGTGGGGAGTCCGGTGGCAGGGCAAGAAAGTTTAGATGGTAACCCTGAGCAATGATTGCCAATACCCATTGGTTGGATGTGATTGAATGCCACATGTTGTAAAAGTGGCACAATCGACCTCCCACTGGTATATGTGACAAAGGAATCTGGCTGCTGCTCTCCAAGCGGAAGTAAAAAATCTGAAGCAGGTCCTGGCTGGGGAGCTGCTTGTGGTTTTTGTTTTCAGGCTTGGCGAGGCTGAGGTTTTTGATAAGGTCTCGTAGCACAGGACCTTGCTGGTGGCGGGTAGGCCTTCCTTGGATGGTAGAATGACTTCTTAAGAGTCCTTCCTGAAAGACTGCTTTAAGGAGAAGTCAGAAGGCATCGAAGAGAGCTGTTTGAGGGTCTCATGATGGTCTTTTAATTCAGCCACCATTCATTGGATCTGTTCTCCAAACAGATTATCTCTGATACAAGGTACTTGCACTTCTTGCACTTCTGGGCGAAGGTCAGAAGACTTGCACTTCTGGGCGAAGGCCAGAAGACTTGAGCCAGGCCCACCGTCTTGCCGAGATAGCTGCTGCAGACACTCTGGTAGAGGTGTCAAAAATGTCATAAGATGTTCGAATCTCATGCTTGCCTGCCTCAAATCCTTTGCTTACAAGAGTTTGTAGCTGGTCTTGGAATTGTTGAGGTAAGAACATAAGAACATAAGAAAATGCCATACTGGGTCAGACCAAGGGTCCATCAAGCCCAGCATCCTGTTTCCAACAGTGGCCAATCCAGGCCATAAGAACCTGGCAAGTACCCAAAAACTAAGTCTATTCCATGTAACCATGTAACCATGTATTCCATGTAACCAGGTAGGAATCGGAGAAGTCCTGTATCTGCTTAAAGATGACCCTGTTATATTGGGTCATATAAAGCTGATAGGCAGCAATTCGGGAGATGAGCATGGCTCCTTGGAATACTCATCGACCAATGTTGTCTAGGAGTTTTTGTTCCTTAGCAGGAGGGGTAGACGAGTGAGGTTTTGACCTTTTTGCCCTCTTTTGTGCAGACTCTACCACAACTGAGTGGTGATCAAGCTTGGGGCTGACTGAACTAAATAAGTAGTGTCAGCCTTTCTGTGTACTGGAGCAATTGATCCAGGATTTTCCCAGTTCTTCAGGAGATCAAAAAGGACCTGATGAATGGGAATAGAAGTGATCACCTTGGGGGCATCCAGGAACTGGAGTAACTCCATCATCTGGTGCCTATCATCCTGTTCCGTCTGTAGTTGAAAAGGAACAAACTCAGATATTTCCTTCACAAAATTTATAAATGAGAGGTCCTCTGGAGGAGAACGCTTTCTACTCTCAGTAGGCGAAGATGGTGAAGGTAAGTCATCGGTGTCTGTTGAAGTATCATCACCCCAAGTGTCATAAGGATCAGCAGACTTCCCTTTAGGAAGTGAAGGGGTTTGGATACCCGAGGGTCCCGGTCGAGGCTCCGAAAAAATCGGAGGAATTGCCGGAGGCACCGATGATGACATCGAAGGCACCGGTGCAGGCATCGAGGGCATCGATGGATGATTCGGTAGCGCCGATGAATGTATCGGCACCGATGGATGAATCGATGGCGAGGGACGTATCGGCATCGATGGCTGAGGTAATACACCCGATGGAGGGATGCGGAATGGTGTTTCTCCTCCCGATGATGCTGTCATCGGGGAGGGCATCAGAGTCATCGGAGACCCAGGATCCATCGGTGGAAAGGCGGCCATCAGCGCCTCCATTCTGGATAGCAGCAGTGCCAGCGCTGCCGGAATCGGATCGATGGCAGGTTCCACAATCGGTGCCGGTGTCTGTGCCGGAGGAACCTGAAGACGTTGCATCGCCTTGTCGATGGCCTCCTGAACCAGCTGATCCAGTTCTTCTCGGAGACCTGGAGCAAGCAGCCCTGGCTCCGGAACAGAAGAGGGAGGCAGAGGCATAGCCAGAGGGACCACCTTTACAGGCGGAATCGCGGCTCCCAAACCCCGATCGGGTGAGGGTTGCCTCGGTGACCCGGTCGCAGGAATGGTCAGTGCCTTTGCTGGACGGGGCTTCTTCGATGGCGGCTCGGACGATGGTGAGGTCGATGATTTCACTCCCTCGATGGTCCGAGTCTTACGATGTCGATGGCGATGTTTTTCCCTGCGATCCCCTCGATCCTGAGGGGGAGTAGAGGGTGTTGATGGCCGTGAAGTCGTCGATGGCGGTTGGTCACCGGTCAGTGGTCGATGCTGGTGCGAAGTCAACTGTGCCGGTTCCGACGACATCGATGCAATGGACGGAGTCGGGGTTTGAGCACGGAAGAGGAATTCCATCTTCTCCATACTGGCTTTGTGACCTTTTGGTGTCATGAGGGCACATTTGGTGCAAGTCAGGACATCATGCTCACGGCCTAAACACATTACACAGGCTCCATGGGGGTCTGTGATAGACATGGTGCGAGAATAGTCCAGGCACCGACGGAACCCCGATGCCATGGCCATTGAAAAAAATTGAGCCGCGGTACGGTCGACGGCCAGTAGGCCGCGAGGGCCAAACTCGACCGTAATCAACGGAAAATGGGTAAAAACTTACCAGAGTACCGTGGTCAGAGAAAAGTTAGAGGAGGGACCCCTGTGGGGCAATTTAACTTTTAAGAATTCTGTGAGAAAAATTCCTGTTAGGAATCTCTTCAGAGCTCCTTTACAGCGAGGCTACTGCTGTGCGGAAAAAAGAAGCCTGAAGGGGGACCCCTGCTGGCTGCAGGGTTAGTGCCATGCTGGGCATGCCCAGTAGGGGCCAGTCAAAGTTCTGGAAACTTTGACAGAAGTTTTCCGTGATTGGGCTCCATCCTGATGATGTCACCCATATGTGAGGACTACCATCCTGCTTGTCCTGTGAGAAAAGCTATTCTTAAAAACAAAATCATTGGCCATATATCTAGATATGGCTTAATGGGGAATAGTCAACATGGTTTTAGCAAAGGGAAATTTTGCCTGACCAGTCTTAGATTTTTTTGAGGTTTTAAATAAACATGTAGATAAAGGTGAGCTGGTTGATAAAATATATTTAGATTTTCAGAAAGAAATTGACAAAGTCCTCCATGAGAAATGCCTCAGGTAATTTAGAAGTAATAGAACAGAAACCAGTGTCCTATTGTAGACTGGTGACTGATTTAAAGACAGGAAACAGAGGGCAGGGCTAAATGATCAGTCCAAACAGAGCATAAGGACATGCCATACTGGGTCAGACCAAGGGACCATCAAGCCCAGCATCCTGTTTCCAACAGTGGCCAAACCAGTCCATAAGAACCTGGCAAGTTCCCAAAAACTAAGTCTATCCCCTGCTACTGATGCTAGTAATATCAGTGGCTATTTTCTAAGTCAACTTGATTAATAGCAGGTAATGGACTTCTCCTCCAAGAACTTATCCAATCCTTTTTTAAACCCAGCTACACTAACCACATCCACTGGCAACAAATTCCAGAGTTTAATTCTGCGTTGAGTGAAAAAGAACTTTCTCCGATTAGTTTTAAATGTGCAACATGCTAACTTCATGGAGTGCCCCCTAGTCCTTCTATTATCCGAAAGAGTAAATAACCGATTCACATTTACCCGTTCTAGACCTCTCATGATTTTAAACACCTCTAACATATCTCCCCTCAGCCGTCTCTTCTCCAAGCTGAAAAGTCCTGACCTCTGTTAGATCATATATGATCTGGAACAGGGAACAATAAGGAGGTGATCAAATTTGTAGATGACACAAAATTATTTAGAGTTGTTAAAACAGCAGCGGATTGCGAAGAACTGGAGGACCTTGTGAGACTAGGAAGCTGTGCACCTGAATGGCGGATGAAATTTAATGTGCAACCGTGCAAAATGATGCACATGGGGAAAAATAATCCCAACCACAGGTTCACAATGCTGGGTTCTGTATTGGGAGTCACCACCCAGGAAAAGGGCTTTGGAATCCTTGTGGATAATACATTGAAATCCTCAGCTCAATATGTGACAGCAGTCAAAAGAGCAAACAGAACATTAGAAATGATCCAAAAAGGAGTGGAAAATAACACGGAAAACATCATATTTCCTCTGTATTGATCCATGGCGCGACCATACCTTGAGTATTGTGTCAGTTCTGGTTGTTCCATCTCAAAAAAGACATAGTGGACTTAGAAAGGTCCAGAGGGCAACAAAAATGATCAAGGGGATAGAACGGCTCCCCTATGATGAGAGGCTACACAGGTTAGGGCTCGTCTGCTTAGAAAAGAGATGGTTGAGAGGGGACATGATAGAAGTTTATAGAATCATAATTGGAAGGGGTAAATAAAGGACGTTATTTACCCTTTCATGTAATACTAATACAAGGGGACACTCCATGAAACTAGCAATCAGCAGATTCACAACAGATCGTAGGAAGTACTTTTTCACTCTGCACACAGTCAAGCTGTGGAATCTGTTGCAAGAGGATGTGATCAAGGTGACTGGCATAGCAGGGTTTAAAAGAGGTTTTGTCAAGTTCCTGAAGGAAAAGTTCATAACCCATTATTAGCCAGGTAGACTAAAGAAAGCTATTGTTATCCTTGGCAGAGAATATTAGGAAACAGATCTACTTTTTGGGATTTGCTAGATTCTTGTGACCCAGACTAGCCACTGACAAAGACAAGACGCTGAGCTAATTGGATTTGGATTGACCCAGCATGGCATTTCTTATGTTCCTCTGCGGCAGAAGTGAGTGTCTGTAATTAGTTAAACATGCGTGGCTAGGCTTAGTATCCTTAACACTCCTGCCAGCTCAGCTAGGGAAGCAAATCCTGATCCAGAGATCTCACGGCAGGATGCCAGTGAGAGCAGAATTGACAACTAGAATCCAGTAGCTACTTACCTCTGCAGAGTCATTTATATGGCACTGACCACTGAGGAATTCTCGATTCTGCAGACTCTCTCTACTCCAACGCATTTTCTTTCCTGCCCCACCTACCTCTTTACTGCTCCACCCTCCTACCCAGCATTCTCGCCCTTCTCCCCAGCTCTTTTAACCTCAATGCCCCACCCATCATCTCCCCAGCTCTTTCACATTGTCTCCTCATTCTGCTTCTCCTCTTCTTCCTGGGCCCCCCCCCTTCCTCCCCATTGCCTTTCTCCTCTCCATCACCTGCTATATCCTGCTAAAAATTCCTTCTGTAGCAGCAGCTCTCACCTCTGCTGATGATACGTTTTCAGGAGCTATGACTGGGGGCCTTGTACCTGAAAGAATGAAGCAGAGCAGAATTCAAACTTCAGATGCAGAATGTTGGTGTTGGGGCCATTGCACTGCACTGATCTGATGAAGAAAAGCATAATTCTCTACTACTACTGCTCATCACTTAGTGCTACTGTACAAATATATATGAGTCAGTCTCTGCACTTGGGAAATTCATTTATTGAGAAAATGGTTAAAACCAAAAAGGTTATGATCAGGAGAATGAGAGGTTAAGATTTAAAAGCAACTTCAATAAGGTTGGGTTTTAGACTGGATCTGAATAAGACCAGAGAGGGCTAATGATGCACCAATTCAGAAAATCTATTTCAGGCGTATGGGGCAGCAAGACGGAAAGCTCGGATCTGAGAACTGGCAGTAAAGGAGGAGGAGAAGGGCAGAAGGAGATAGATGAGCAGGGATCCTGAGGAGGAGTGTAAGGAGAAATAGGAGAGGTAATGAGCTGCTGCAGAGTGAAGGCTTGGTAAGAGAAGTTTGAGCTGTAGTGTAAGTGGATAGAGAACCAATGTAGTGACTTGCGAAGAGGGGTTATATGGATGTAGTGACACTGGAGGGAGATAAGATGTGTAGCTGAATTTTGCATAGATTGTAATGGAGACAGGACCTGTGAGGATCAGGTTGCAATAGTGTAAGTGGGAGGTGATGAGACAGTAGATAACAGTTTCAGTAGTGTGCTCAGAAAAGCAGATTTGTGTGAGAGAGAGAGAGCGTCTCTGGGATGGCACACACATTAGTCAATTATTTATAGCACTGTAGGAGGGTCAACTAGTAACTCGAGGTGAGGTTTTGGTTGATACCTAGGTGCTATCAACCTAGAGTGAGAGTACATGGTAGAAATCTCATCTTTGTGTACCTTTCCTCATTCCATATCACATCAAATGTTCACTGATGTGTACTGTGCTGTTCATACGTTTCACTGTGAATGCAAAACTGGCCCCAAAACCCTAGACCACCACCAAAACCTCACCTCGCGTTACTAGTTGACCCTCCTACAGTGGTATAAATAGTTGCCTAATATGAGAACCTTATAAACAGTCTCTCTTCCTCCCCCCCATTCATAAACTCCTCCCCTTTGACAAAAATGTGCATATGCATCTTGCGATAAATAATGCATGTATTATGGTGGGTGTTTTAGGGCCCTAACACCTGCACACATTTTGATGAACCCTGTAAGTTTGTTCCTGAGGCAATGGAGGGTAAAGTGACTTGTCCAAGGTCATAAGGCGTGGCAGTGGGATTTGATGCCTGTTCTCCCTGGTTTAAAGCCCACTGACCTAACCACTAGGCTACTCCTCCTCTCCAATAAAAGGTGTTGAAGTTATACAAGGACCAGTAGGGCAGAGAGTGTGCGGCACCTCTTTAGATCTAGCATCTAATGGCTGATGCAGTCTTGGTTTTGCCCCAATGCATCTAAGGACGTGTAGTTCTTACTTTCTTTAGAAAAACAGATAAATATATAGTGAATGCATGATAATGGACACAAAACTGAGGCTGAATTAGCACAAATTTGAAACTTGTGAGCTACAGCAGCAATTGTCAAGATTTGGGTGGGAGCCTTGATAACTGGCAATGCTGCTCACAAGTTTCAAACTTGTGTTAATTCAGCCCCTGTTTGTGTCTACTTTTCTTAAATGGGCTGGAACTACGTGTCCCCAGATGTAATGGGGTGAAATCTGGACTGGCTCAACCTGTCCCTGGTGAAATGGAGTCCTCTAGTATCTTGCCTGTAGGGCCTAATGCTGCTTCAAGACATCTCCAGGTACACTCTACCTGAATGACACATACACTTACTATCCAGGGGTGCATCTGAGATCTGAAAGGAAAGAGACACAGGAAACAATTACTAACCAAAATCAGGAAAAGAATCCAGGGGGAGAGGATAAAGCTGAGCCTTCCCCTTCCTCTGCATACACACACTGTACCCCAGTTCTGGCCCTGATGCAATAAGGTGCACTGGCTGTGCACACAAACTTTGTGCTCAATGAAGCAAAGAATTTTGCGTGCAAAGTGCACACAAATCCACACAAGAAATGTGTGCACAAGTTAGTGCTCCTTCATTTCAATCTCATCTTAATGAAGTCATTACTCTCATGCAGAGCTGCATAGGCTTAACAACTCCTGGTCAGAGCTGGAGTAAAGTTTCTCAGGCTAATATTAGTCTAGGGCTGAACTCAGAGTTCATGTTGGGTGGTCCTGTGCTCAGGATTTATTCATATAACACACAATTTGTGCATAAATCAAGTGTTTTGTGGGTGGACCATAACGCCTTTGCACCTGAGAGCTGCAGCTGCCACGACCATGACCATCATCTTGGTTAATACTTGTGATGCTGTCGCCAGACTGAAAGATAATGCACAGAACTGAAAATATTCCCACAGGACACAAAACTGCAGGTACTTCTGAACATGTTCCCAAATGGGACTGTGTAGACAGGCCTCTGATAAATCTAGGGAACACAAATATTTCCCCTCCCAAAGAGCAGAGGCGACCGAGCACAGATTTTCCATCAGCAAACTACGGTTTACCCCTTTGAGTTCCAGAATAGGATGAAAGGACCCACACTTCTTGGGCACTATGAAATAAATGGAGTATCGGCCCTGCCCCAGTCTGCATGGAGGCACTGGCAACACCGCCCACAGAAGCTGTAACTTTAGTAATGTCTGGAGGACCGCTCACTGCTTGGCCGGAGCAGAGCAAGGAGATGCCATAAAAGCATCTCGAATGGGCTGTTGAAGATCCAGCGCATACCCGGAGTGGATGTTCTCCATCACCCACTGGATGGACATTTTGTGGGTCCACTCCCTGTAGAACTCCTGCAGCCCCCTACAGGAGGCAGGAGCGAGTGGACTTGCTAATCCTCATGAGGAGGGCCTGCTGGCCCCCGAGGTGGGACCGAAATCAGTCCTTTGCTTTCTGGAACCTTTGCTTTCTGGAACCTGACTTCCTGGAGCTGAAAAAGTAGATTAGGCGGTACCAAAAAACTGCCGCTCTGTCCTGTAATGCATGAAGACCTGAAATTGCTCCTGACCTGCCCTGTAAAAGGACAAGCCTTTATCCTTTGGGAGTCGTTGAAGCTTAGGAGCCCCTATATTCTTCACCAACTGATCCAGATCTTCACCAAACAGCCTGCCCTTAAAGGGTAGTTTTTCTAGGTGGGTTTTGGACCAAGAATCTATCCTTGCTACATCTTCGTTCTCCGGGAGCTGCTGAATCCATCGAAGGAGCGTACATATTACCAGCATGGAGCAAATGGAGATCTTAACCGCCATTGCCAAAAAGACGAACAAACTCTTCAAGGGAGGCTCCATCTTTCGATCTTGGGGACCTTTCAATGACGCACCACCCTCCGCAGGGATACTGTGTGCCTCATGACCAATGTGGCCACTGCATCCACCATCAGAATCTAGAAAAACTTCTGTATCATATCCGGCAAGAGAGGACACAATCTCTGCAGAAGACTAACTCCCTTTAGTGCAGATGCCTCAGTTTTGTCAGCCTCCCTCTGTTGGTATGGGGAAACAATCCACTTGTTAAGGGCACAACTGGTGTAGCAAGACAAGATGGAAGCAGCATTTATCCAGACAAGTTCCCATTTATCCGATTAAGTAGCGACACTTCTCCAGACAAGTTCCAACTAAGTAGCAAAAAAGGCGCTACTTATCCTGACAAGTCTTAAAATGCTACTTATCCAGCTAAGTCAGATGGCTGGATAAGTAGCGCTTTTTAGACTTATCTGGCTATCTTACTTAGCTGGAAAAGTGCTGATTTTTATGTGCGCAACTATTTGAAAATTTACTTCAAAATGTTTCCTGTGCAGAAAATGTGTTTTATATGTATAAATCATATTTTATGCATGCTAAGCATGTCTATGCACATTTTCAGGTTTGCATGAGTTTTTTTTTTTAAACTATCAGTGCATTAGCGAACTGCATGGGGAGTTAACTGAATTTTTACTACAAGTAAAAAATATGTGAGCTAAAATTGAGCTCCCAAGTTTTACGCCGATTTTATTGCATCAGAAGCTCTGTTTGCACCTTAGTCCTGTTCTGCAGCACTCCTTGCTTTCCAGAACCGAGACTCCACAACCAGAGCTCTGTTAGTGCATCTCAGATCTGCCTTGCAGCACATCTTATTATTCCAGGAAATCGCCTCTCCCCCCACCTCCCCCCCCCATACAGACAGCTCTGTCAATGCACCCCAATACTGTCCTGAAGAACCTGCAAGGATTATTTCAATCAGCATTAATTTTTCATGTGAAATCTCCACACCCCCATCCTTAAACAAAAAGACACACCGCATCAAAGCACAACTCACGTGTTTTTCACCAAGGATGGCAGGTTTTGGCCTGTAAAAAAAAAAAAAAAAAGGAAAGAAAGCTTTTATTCATGAGTTGAAACTTACCCCTACCTCAGTATTTATTTATTTATTTATTTAATTTCAAAATTATTTATATCCCACCAGTCCAACATTCATGGCAGGGTTTAATAAAAACACACATAAATCAAAAAGTAAGCATTACAAAGTAAAACCATAAACAGTGAAGAAACAGAAATTACTATTTACATAAGAACATGCCATACTGGGTCAGACCAAGGGTCCATCAAGCCCAGCATCCTGTTTCCAACAGTGGCCAATCCAGGCCATAAGAACCTGGCAAGTACCCAAAAACTAAGTCTATCCCATGCTACTGTTGCTAGTAAAGGCAGTAGCTAAGTCAACTTAATTAATAGCAGGTAATGGACTTCTCCTCCAAGAACTTATCCAATCCTTTTTTAAACACAGCTACACTAACTGCACTAACCACATCCTCTGGCAACAAATTCCAGAGTTTAATTGTGCGTTGAGTAAAAAAGAACTTTCTCTGATTAGTTTTAAATGTGCCACATGCTAACTTCATGGAGTGCCCCCTAGTCTTTCTATTATCCGAAAGACTAAATAACCAAATCACATTTATTTGTTCTAGACCTCTCATGATTTTAAACACCTCTATAATATCCCCCTTATCTGTCTCTTCTCCTTGATAATTTCATTTTCTTTAATATGGATAGGTGGATCCAGAACCAGTGGGTATGCACCTCTACCAGCAGATGGAGACAGAGCAAAGCTGATGTCACGGTATATATATCCCTGCACTGACATCAGCCTGCCAGCATTCTCTGCAAAAGCCAACTGTGGACAGACTAACAAAACTTGATTATTAACAGACCATCATTGCAGCATGCAGACAACAGAAACCACTGAGCTTAGACAAGGAATGTAATAACACTAGTCTAGGGGACTGGATTGTCACTTACCAATACTCCCTGGAACACACAGCCACGCAGGAGGACAATAGCACAAACATCCAGCAGTCGAGGGCAGGAAGGTGGATCCACCTATCTGTATTAAAGAAAATTAAATTATCAGATAAGTAGTAATTTCTCCTTTCTTAGCATTCGGATAGGTGGATCCAGAACTAATGGGATGTACCAAAAACTACTCCGAAACAGGGCAGGAGGCTGCCCATGAAGGCTGCGTCTTCCTGGACCCACACATCTAGGCAGTAATGCCTAGAAAAGATATGTAAGGAGGATCACGTTGCAGCTTGGCAAATCAACAAAAGACAGCAATCTAACCTCTACCAATGACACTGCCTGAGCCCTAATGGAATGAGCTCTAATCTGACTAGGCAACAGCTGCTCCGCATCCACATAGGCGGTCGTGTCTACCTCCTTAATCCATCCAGCAGGCTATTGTAGCCCACAACGCCGGCTTACCCTTTTACTCCCATCATGGGGATATCATAGAGGTCTTTAAGATCATGAGAGGTCTTGAACGAGTAGATGTGACTCGGTTATTTACACTTTCGAATAATAGAAGGACTAGGGGGCATTCCATGAAGTTAGCAAGTAGCACATTTAAGACTAATCGGAGAAAATTCTTTTTCACTCAACGCACAATAAATCTCTGGAATTTGTTGCCAGAGGATGTGGTTAGTGCAGTTAGTGTAGCTGGGTTCAAAAAAGGTTTGGATAAGTTCTTGGAAGAGAAGTCCATTAACTGCTATTAATCAAGTTTACTTAGGGAATAGTCACTGCTATTAATTGCATCAGTAGCATGGGATCTCCTAGGTATTTGGGTAATTGCCAGGTTCTTGTGGCCTGGTTTGGCCTCTGTTGGAAACAGGATGCTGGGCTTGATGGACCCTTGGTCTGACCCAGCATGGCAATTTCTTATGTTCTTATGTTCTTATGGAGTATAAACAGCCAGTTTGTCTTCCTGAGAAGCTCAGAAACCTTTAAATACCTCAAGATATGCCTCTTAACATCTAAGGACCGTAACAGGCGATATTCTTCTACATCTCTCTCCCTGTCCAGAGTTGGCAGGGAAATCGATTGATTCAAATGACAAGCTGAGATCACCTTGGCAAAAAAGACGGAACAGTACGCAACTATATTGCCTGCAGAGTCACTGTTGCAGTCTAGGCAGCTGCAGTCCAGGTGTGAACCCTTGAGCCGGCCTACCCTGAAGGCAGAGTAGGTCGGGAGGCGGAGCCACAGGCAAAGGTCTTCACCCGTGTACCAGGAACCCCCCAGGAGGAGCCCGTAGGGTCCTGGAACCTTGGGACTTAGGAGCACAGTAA
This sequence comes from Rhinatrema bivittatum, assembly GCF_901001135.1. Lineage (NCBI taxonomy): Eukaryota > Metazoa > Chordata > Amphibia > Gymnophiona > Rhinatrematidae > Rhinatrema > Rhinatrema bivittatum. Next base: position 308,182,333 of record NC_042619.1, read on the forward strand.
CAGTCTTTATAGAAGAAGGCCTGGGCAAGGGTAACCACAGAGTCCAGTAAACAGGGAGAAGGAAGGCCCGGCGAGAGCGGGGCGGTCAGATAGAGTCTCTAGCTTGCTGAATGGAGGCAGACTGCGAGCAGGCCTGGAGTCTGTAGTATGCCGCGGAGTGGAGCAAATAGATCCCAGGAACAGAGTCTGTAGCGGATAGTGGGCTGTGACCCGCTGAAGGCAGGACTGGAGTCTGTAGCGTGCAATAGAGCTGGAACAGGTGGTGAGTAGGAACGGAGACGAACCCCAGTCAGGCTGGCAGCCAGTAGCAGCGGTCTCAGGAACAGGCAGGGGTCGGAGGCTGGCGGCAAGCAGGAGTGGAGTCGGGCACAAGCTGAGGTCAAGGCAGGTGGCAGGCAGAAGCGGAGTCGGGCACAAGCTGAGGTCAAGGCAGGCGGCAAGCAGAAGCGGAGTCAGGAACAAGCTGAGGTCAATGGCAGGCGGCAGGCAGAAGCGGAGTCGGGCACAAGCTGAGGTCAAGGCAGGCGGCAGGCAGAAGCGGAGTCAGGAACAAGAACTACTAACTACTAACTACTAACTACTAAGAACTACTAACAGTAGCGACCCTTGTTCCAAGGCAATGAGAAGGCAGGCGAACGCCGGTTAAATCAGGCTTGGGGCGTGGCGTCGTTAACCCAGGCGGGGCCAGACTTCCGGTGACCGTGCGTCCATAATGTGCGTCCTTGCGCGCGCGTGCGCGCGTGGCAGCAGCAAGATGATCTGGCAATGGCGGCCGCCCTGAAGGCCTAGCGGAGCCGCGGGAGCGGCGTTCCCCCCATTGAAGGTGAGCACCAAGCACGGCAGACAGAGGGGAAGCGGTGGAGACCGCAACAGTCACTTACAGAAACTGTTCCCGGCAAGACAATGCCCGCAGTTTGGAGACTCTAGTCGCCGAACAATTGCCACAAGAAACACCATTTTCAACATAAGTAACCTTAAGGAAAAGGATGGGCAGCAGTCGGAAAGTGGGACCTGCCAGAAAATCCAAAAACCAGATTAAGACTCCACAAGATTACTGGCAACCGCTGAGGACGAAGGTGCTTTACCTCTTTTAGAAAAGGAACCACACTGGATGAGCCAATAAGGATCCATCATTCACCTGACCTCGGAAACAGGCAAGAGCCACCACCTGTACCCTTCAATTAAGAGCCAACCCTTTTCTCAATCCATGCGGCAAAAAAAATTCCAAAATGACTGGGATCTCAACCTAAAAAGGGGGAATCCTTTGATCCTCACACCAAGGCTCACTCACCAAACCTGCACATAGGATAAGGAAGTGGAGAACTTGCTCGCTCATAGCAAGGTGGCAATCACTGCAGTTGAATAAGCATGCTTCAGCATTCAAGCTCTCTCAAAGGTCAATACCGTAAGACAAAATCAAGTTGGATATTCGTGAAGAACAGGCCCCTGCCATAGCAAATCCCGGTGAACTGATAATCAGATAGGAGGGTCCACCAGGATCCTTCGCAAATCTGCACACCACAGCCCTTTGGGCCCCAGAAGCACCATCCCTATGTCTCTCGATCCTCTGAATCATTCTGCCCAACATGGGCCACGGGGGAAAGACATATAGGAACTTGTCCACTGGCCACTCCTGCAAAAGGGCATTGATGCTCAAGGACTTTTGATCTCCTTCAACTGAAGAAGTGAGGAACATTGTGAGATATCACCAACAGGTCTAGAAAAAGAAGACTGCAGTGGTCCACTATGAGCTGGAACACCTCATTTGACAATTCCCATTCTCCTGGGTCCTGATTCTGCTGAGAAATTCGGCTCTAACATTGGCTTTTCCTACAATTTGGGAGGCTGAAATTGCCTGAAAACACACTTCTGCCCATTCCATGAGTTGGGCTATTTCCTGTGAAACTTGCTGGCTCTTAATTCCTCCCTAGCGATTGATATAAGCCACTGTCATTGCATTGTCTGACATTATCCGGACTGCTCGACCCAGCAATTAGTCGACAAATCTTAAGCAAGCCAACTGGACATCCCAGGCTTCCAGCCAATTGAAGCTCCAGAGAAACTCTTCTAGACTCCAGTGTCCTTGTGCCTCCTGACAGTGGGCTTCCCAACCCAAGAGGCTCACATCCGTCATGAGTACTAGCCATCTGGTGATTGTAGGGAAACCCCCTTCTTTAGATGGTCTGCTTGCAACCAGCACTGCAGCTGTATGCTGATTTCCATTGGCAAGTGAAGCCATATTGAATAGTCTGTAGACTCCAACAAGCCAGCAGAGTGTGCTGAAGAGGGCGCATATATGCCCTTGCCCACGTAACCACCTCTAGGGTGGCTGTCATCAAACTGAGCACCTGGATATAAGACCACACTGTCGGGCGTATTGTTTCTGCAATAGTCGCACCTGCGCCATCAGCTTCTGAATGTGGCCCTCCGGCAGGAACACTTTGCCTTGCTTCATGTTGAACGGAACACCGAGATTTTTTTTTTTAATTTATTTAGATTTTTATATTCCGCTTTTCACACTTTTTTAAGCTCTTCAAAATGGATTACATTCAGGTACTGTAGGTATTTCCCTATCCCCAGAGGGATACTCCAGAATCTGGGATGGCTGTAGAATGCTCTTGGCCAAATTCACCACCCATCTTAGCTCCTGTAGAAGGAGATTATCTTGCGTGAGACCCAAAGGCTTTTTTGCAGACTCCTGGCCCAAATCAGCCAATCGTCTAAGTATGGGTGAACCAGAATGCCATCCTTACTCAATACTGCCGCAACCACCCTTATAACTTTGAGAAAGGTTCTAGGTGCGGTGGTCAATCCAAAAGGCAGCACTCAAAACTGATAATGTTGCCCCAAAACAGAAAACGCAGAAACTGTTGATGCTCCAGATGGGTGGGAATATGAAGGTTCGCCTCTGACAAACTCCGGGAAGTCAGAAACTCCCCTGACTGTACTGCTAGTAAGGTTTCCATGCACAAACGAGTCACCCACAAATGACTCTTGACTCCCTTGAGATCTAGGATGAGGCGAAAAGAGCACTCATTCTTGGCACAATGAATAAATGGAATACCGGCCCATATTTTCTTATGATATGGGTACTGGAACTACAGCCTTGCAGGCTGAAAAGCCTTAGCAGCGTACACTCCACTGCTCTCTTCTGCAGAGAGTTGCAGGGAGATACCATGAAACTGCTTCGAGGGACACTGAGAAACTCCAGAGCGTAACCATCTCTCAACACCTGCAGAACTCACTGCTCTATGCATCGAGAGGCTCGGGGGGGGGGGGGGGGGGCACCACTATCCGAGCCTGCACTCCTTCCAGACTGCCTGGGACGAAAAAACTGAGACATGCCAAAGCCGCTCCTCTATAAGGTCGAACATGTCTGAAATCCCTAGCATGACCTGATGTGTCGAAGATTTGCTTCTTATCCTCTCGTAACAGAGGAACCTGGGACTCACCCCACTTATTGGCCATTTTTTCTTTTTTTGCTCACTTAAAACAAGAGTGGTCCTTTAAAAGGCAATTTTGTAAGATTGTATCAGCCAATTCCTGAGCCAAAGCTTCCAATGTGTGGACTAGATCGCAGCCTGCATCTGCCCAAAAAGGCGTCAGCCAGTTCCATCACTGCTCTGGAATTCACACCAAATTCATCGACTTCCTGAAACAAGAGTGAGCCACTAGGGAGACCTCCAAACAGACGGGCCCTGATGAAGCAGCCCCCGCGAATCCCCGAAGACGAGGGGAAGCCGCCACCGACAACTGAATGAGGTCTGCGAACCATGGACGGCGTGGCCACTCCGGTGCCACCATGACCACGTTGGACGGGTGCAATTTTATGCGCCGCAGAATCTTGCCGATCATTGGCCATGGGGGAAACACCTACAGCAGCACATCCGTCGGCCAAGGAAGCACCAACGCATCGACGCCCTCTGCTCCCGTCTCTCGACGCCGACTTTAAAAAACGCGGAGCCTTCGCGTTGTGCCACAGGGCCATCAGATCCATGTGGGGAACTCCCCACGTCCTGCAGATGAGGAGAAACGCTTCGTCCACCAATTCCCACTCTCCGGGATCTAGACGATGCCTGCTGAGAAAATCCGCCTGTACGTTGTCGACCCTGGTGGCGTTGTCCGACAGTACCCGGACCGCCTGTCCCCGCACCAATGGTAGGAAGGCTTGGAGAGCCAGACGGACCGCTCTGGTCTCGAGGCGGTTGATGGACCACTGAGCCTGTGATTCTGACCAAAAGCCTTGTACCGACTTCCCTAGGCAAACTGCTCCCCAGCCGGGGAGACCGGCATCCGTGGTCACCACCGTCCATTCTGGACCGAGAAGGGAGACGCCACAGGACAGATGACTTGGATCCAGCCACCAAAGAAGACTGGACCGTGCAGGTGAGCGAACACCCAGGGTACCAACGCGAGCGTTGAAGCCATAGACCCCAACACCGTCAGGTAATCGCAGACTCGCGGACGGTGAAGAGACAACAGACGCCTCCCCTGAGATTGCAGCTTGCCTATCCGAACTTGAGAGAGGACTACTTTGCCCAGATCCGTGTCGAATAAGGCCCCCAGATATGCCAAGGACTGAGTGGGGTCCAAATGACCCTTGTGGCAATCGACCACCCAGCCCAGGGGCTGCAAGAGCTGGAGGACCCTGTCCACCGCCTGTCGACACTGACTCTCGGACTTCGCCCGAATCAGCCAATCGTCTAGGTAAGGATGAACCAGGAGACCTTCTCGTCGCAGCTGCGCCGCCACTACCACCATCACTTTTGTGAATGTTCGAATGTTCGAGGCACCGTTGCAAGGCCAAATGGGAGCGCCCGAAACTGGTAGAACCACAGAAACTGCTGGCACGATGGCTGAATGCCCACGTGAAGGTACGCCTCCGTGAGATCCAGGGAAGCCAGAAATTCGCCCGGACGCACCGAAGCGATAACTGACCGAATCGTTTCCATTTTGAAGTGGGGAACTTGAAGACATCTGTGTACTCCTGTCAGGTCCAGAATTGGCCTTGAAGAGCCGTCCTTCTTGGGAACCACGAAGTAAATGGAGTAACGGCCCGTGCCGATCGACAGGGACGGGGGACATAGCCCCCAAGCCTTCCAGCCGACGGATGGTGTCCAACACCGCCGCCCTCTTCCCGGAGGCCTTGCAAGGCGAGACCAGGAAGTTGTCCGCTGGGATGCGAGCAAAATCTAACTCGTAGCCGCGTCTTATCACGTTGAGGACCCACTGATCCGACGTCACCTTGGTCCATTACCGGCCGGACTTCATTGGGAGGGCTTGGACCCCGCACCCACCAGGGCTCCAGCTTGCCTCCCGTAACGTTTCCCACGAAAGGACTGCTGCCACTGAGTGTTCCGGGAAGGAGATGCCTATACGAAGGTCCGTCGGATCTGTGAGGGCGCGATTTCCTGGGCCTCCGAAACCGGGACCTGGCCGGAAAAGAGGACCGCGCTCTGGTCCTATCCTCGGGCAGCTTGAATGCCCTGTTCTCTCCCAGAGAAATCATCAAATCATCCAACTCCTTACCGAACAACAACTTCCCCTTGAAAGGTAACAAACCCAGATGGGCCTTGGAAGAGTCATCCGCCGCCCAGTTGCGCAGCCACAGGAAACGGTGCGCCGAAACTGCTGCCACCATGGACCTAGCCGAGGTGCGCAGAAGGTCGTGGAGGGCGTCAGCTCCATAAGCTATTGCCGCCTCCCAACTATCAGCCTGAGACGTCTCTTCTGCAGAGAGGCCCGCATTCGCCTGAAGGACCTGGGCCCAGCGTAAATAGCTCGCACGGCGAAGTTAGTGCAGATTGCGGCCCGCACCCCTAGGGCGGATAATATATCCTCTTGAGCTGCACCTCTAGCTTCCTGTATTGTATATCCCGAAGGGCCGCCGCCCCCGTGACCGGGATAGTGGACCTTTTCGTCACCGCGGAGACCGCTGAATCCACATTTGGAAGTAGAAGAAGCTCCAGCGCCTCCTCCGGGAGCGGGTAGAGCTTATCCATGGCTTTGCTGACTTTCAACCCTAACTACGGGGTATCCCACTCCCGGAAAAATATATATATCCGAAGAAAAAATGAAAAGGAAAAACCACCGCCGGTCCCGTGAGACCTAGCAGAACTGGATCCATATTGGCCTCCTGGCGGACCACCACGGGTGGAGCCTCTATCCCCAGCTCCTGGAGGATGGCCGGGATGAGTGGCGATAGCTGCTCTCTGCGGAACAGGCGGACTACCTTGGGGACATCCCCGTCCGCCGCCTGTGTGCCTTTTCCCGCGACAGGCTGGGCAGCGTCATCCGCCCCCGTCGCCTCGGCCCCCCTCGGGGGCTCTTCGGGATCAGCAGTATCCACCGTGGAGGAATCTTCGGAATCTGACTCCTGAGGTACGCCCCAGGGCCGCTGTTTCCCTCGCGAGGGCTCCCGGGCGCGCACCGCGGTCTTTTTTTTTTTTTTTTTTTGCCTTGTGCTTACTTGGTGGGGCCTGGTGGGGGCCCTCCTCAGAGCCCCCCCCTCGGGAGCGCGTGCTACGCTTGTATATAAGTACCTTGCGCAGCAAAACCGCGAAAATCCTCCGAAAACGAACCTGAGTCAGACGAATCGGCCCCGGAATCCCCCCGGGGCCGAAGCCCCTCCGCGACGACCCCTCCCGCCGCGCCCCGCTGTGGGGATAACACGGGAGGTAGAGCGGAATCGCCAGCCGCGGACCGCGTGAATTCCCTGCCGGTGGCCAAAATGGCCGCCAGTCCCGCGTGAGCGGGAACATGTCCTGAGGCCTATCTAATTGGCCTACCCCTCGCGGCGGCGAACGCGCGCTCCGGGCCCGAGCCCCTCGCGATGCCCCGGACGTTCCTTCACCGCCCGGGACGCAGGCCGAGCAGAGGCCCTCCCGGGACCAACGCGCGAGCGCCGATCCGCAGGCCTTTGAGGGAGAACCGCGAATGCGCGCTCCAGGCCCGAGCCCCTCGCGATGCCCCGGACGTTCCTTCACCGCCCGGGACGCAGGCCGAGCAGAGGCCCTCTCGGGACCAACGCGCGCGCGCCGATCCGCAGGCCTTAGAGGGAGAACCGCGCGGCATGCCGGCGACTGCGAGAAGACAAAAACTGAGGCGCGCGTCAAATTAATAAAAAACGAATTCGGCGACCTTCCCCCCTGCCAGCGGCGCCCCCCCGCGTGAAAAACGAAGGATCAGCGACGCCTAAGCAACGGAAAGCCGGCCGCAACAAAATAAAAACAGAAACAAATTTTTTTTTTTTTTTTTTTTTTTAAAACGCTGACGCTGGCCGCTGTCCCGGGTCCTGGAGCCCTAGTCCTGCAGGGGTGAGTGAACCGGGCTCCCCGGTGTCACCCCTGACGCTGCCACTAGACCAGCCGGGTCCTCGACCCTGGCAGCGGCCTCAACCGGGGGAGGGTAGTCCCCTCAGGACCTCTCAACCCCCCTGGGAGGCAGGGCACCCGGGACGAAGGATTAAAAGAAAAACAAAACCCCAATTTAGCATAAAACAACTAGGCCTAACAAAAACTAGCCCAAAATTCAAAACCTGACTAACCACCAGAATCAGGTCAGACAGGACTGTGACCAGACCTGCACCATCTACTGGAGACAGAGTAAGACTGAGGGGCTGTGACTGGCACAGGGGCATATATGGCTCCGCCCACAAGTTTTAGTCTGTCTCCATCTACTGGTGCGGAGTCACAACCCAGGTGTCCTGGACTGATCCTGGTACGTACAGGGAAAAGAAGTTACTGCCAATTTATTGCCATGACTTCAAGGCTTACTCAGAGATGTCCATGGGAATAGTCATCAGCTTGGTGACAGCACACACAAGCGCATCCACTTTTGGAAGCACAATTGCTCCCTTGCAGCCAAATCCAGGGATTACAGTCCTTCCAAGGCTCATTCCCCTTAAAATAGCTTCAGGGGCACCCCATTCAAGATCAATCAATTCTTGAATATCCTCCATAATAGGGAAGAAATATGAGGCTTTACGCCAAAGAATCAAAATGGGATCTTTCTAGGCTCAGACATGGAATCAACCACCCGGTATGCCCAGTACCTTCAATGTCTGAGAAATCAGAGCTGGTAACTCATCTCCATGAAAGAAATGTAACATTGTTCTATACGGCCCCAGCCTCGGAGAACATTTTTTTGAGGGAGCAAAGATTGGCTTCATCATCTCTGCCATCCGGGTCCCTATCAGTGTGACCTGCAGCATGTCTAGACGTACTCTGATGCTTACCCGCAGCACCAAACACGTGGGAAACTGCAGCCTGCGGATCCTGATCTGTTAAGATTGGCTGGGGCTGACGACTACTCCTGAAGAAAGGACTGCAGCCTTTGAACAATTCCACCCCAGAAAAGGCAGAGGGGCCCATGCCAAAACCAGGAGGCATCTGTCCTGCACCCTCTGCACTACCTTCCCCCGCTGAAGAACCAGTTAGGGGAGTCCTGATACAGGCTCTGGCAGCTCTTTTTTTTTTTAAATTATTATTCCTGCATCATGCTGGGAAGGACTGGGTTTAGCAAAATCAGACAGAAACAATTCTCCCTGAGTCTCCTACCATGCATCGAAAAATCTAAGCCTGAGAGCGGGGCCTAGTTCAGAAGGCTGTTCAACCCGCCAAGCTGCCTGAGTCCCCCAAGCTCCCTTGGAGGTGGGAACGGAGGTCAGATCAGCGCTCCAAGCACGGAGACTGGATGGGAGAGGAATCCCTAAAATCAACTCCCACTCTTTTTATTTAATGTTTAAATACTCTTTACCTGAGCTCAGCCCATCCCAGCTGAGTACAGAGTCAGTCTCCAGTTGCAAGGGGAGAGGGCCTGTACCTTCACCACCGCACTTGGCTTCCTGCACCGCTTACCTTTCAGCTGTTTGGTTTTTTTTTTTTACAGCTAAGTCTATGCTGGCAAAAACCATCTACCGGACCAAGGCACTCATCAGAGGGAAGAATTTAAAGGAATGACCTCAGGAAACTCAACTGAGGGAGGGACCATAAGGTATCACCACAGGAGAGTGGGACAGTAAAACTTCTTTCTTCTTTTCTCCTTCTATAAAAACTCTTAAGGCAATCCCCAGTAGGGAGGTGCACATCCACCATCTGCTGGAGACAGAGAATACTGGCGGGCTGATGTCAATGCAGGGGTATATATACCGTGACATCAGCTTTGCTCTGTCTCCATCTGCTGGTAGAAGTGCATAACCCACCTATCCGAATGCTAAGAAACATGAAGACAGGATACCACATACCTAAAAACGATGACAGCTTAATTCTAAACAGATCATGGACCAATAAAAAGTCTGAGACACTGAAATTAATTCCATCAGAATTTCCATATCACTGCTGAAATCATTGACATATAGACCACTTAACCCCTGCATTGAAAGGCTTGCTTGAAAAGCCATGTGCTAAAAGGGCATGGGGAGGAGGGGGCGGAGGTGATGACCTCAAGGAGACCTTTATTTGCTGACCTTAACGAGTGCATTGGATTATATATATGTAGGGCAGAAGAAATCCAGGATGCCGAGGTATTGTTTAACAGTTTGAAAATCAACATGGCAACTTTGAATTTAATTCTCCAATGAACAGGAAGGCCAACGGAGTGAGTACAGAACAGGAGTAATATGATCATGTCTCTGGGCAGCACGCACAATCCAGGCTGAGGAATTTTGGAGAGCTTGTAGAAACCAATTTTTATAAGATTCTTTGTACATGTGCTCTCGTGGACGGATCTGAATCTAAAATAACACCAAGATTCCGTACCTGGGTCCTAACGGGTAGTTCATGCCCCTCAAATTTAATAAATGTAGATTGGGCAGTGAAAGGAGGAAATCTACTCACTTTTTCTTATATTTAGTGTTAGTCTATTATGATCTAGCTAGCTTTTGATAGATGATAAACAAATGAACATGAAGCCCAAGACGTTTGCACAGGAATGAAAAACTAAACGTCATCTGCGAAAACCTTGTCGTTAATTCCCAGGCCAGCAAGTAATTTGCATAGAAGTGCTAGATATATATATTGAGCAGTGTAGCCCAAAGGGTGGAGCCCCGAGAGGCCCCAGTTTTAACAGAGTGCCATGAGGATGTCGAACGGACTAATCCATACTTGTTGGCTGTGGTCTGTCACCCTACCACCTATCCCCAATCTCTTGAAGCCGGATTAACAATCCAAAAGTCTTCCTCTCCACCTACCCTGTCTCTCTCACACACACAAGCCCTTCTACACATGCAACCACTTCTTCACCTCTGGATGTGGATAGCTCTCAGGGAGGAGAACCTGACCTGAACACTGTCCCACAAAGTGGCAGCATTCATACCTAATACAAATCAGTAAGAGGCAATCTTCAAACTGTCCGCCGAAATGCAAAGCCTGCAGATACTTTTTACCAGTTTTCAAAAGGGAAAAAAAAACCTTTCCCTTTACATTCCCTTGAAAGTTGTCTAAGAAAAAAGTACCCTCACAACTTCGCACCTCCGTTTTTGGATGGGTACTTTTTAATGGGTAAAATTTAGGCGCAGACTTTTGAAAATTTAAGCCCCTCTCTAATCCCTTACTCCATCAGAGATCAGCTGTGCTTATTGAATGCTTTCTTCAATTCTGAATTCAAGAAAGCATGGGACAAGCAGAGGAGATCTCCAAGAGAATAGTAGGGATTGTAGAGCTGAGTGCTTTGTACAGAAGGCTGTAGGGTCTTTTTCTGTGATCAAGTTTCTCCTTTTCTAATTTTATCTGTACATAGGATGGGCAATTTTCAAAGACCCCATTTTTGCAGGTAAAGCACAGGTTTTACCTAAATAAGTGGCTTTGAAAATTGCCCTCCTAGTGCACAGCAAATGCAGCACCGCAATCTCCTCACTTTCACTGCTCTTCCCCACAAGAGGGTGCCACTTACTTGGGTAGCTTAGGGGCACGTGGCATTAGCTGTGGGCCTGGCACCAAGGTCAGGCTGGTTGCTGCCTTCTTCAGTACTGGTACTGGAATGAAGCAAAAAACAGTTATGAGATAAGAGTTTGGAAGCAAGAAACAGGCCCGGCCTTTGCTTGCATTATAACAGGGACATAGGGAACTGAGGAGGAGGGGTAAGTAGAGAGCCCAGGCAGAGCACTAAATGGCCATTGGGGAGTAGTATAAAGAAGAGAGTGAGAATATGGAGAGGATAAGGAGGTGGGAGGCGGAAGGCGGGGGTTGAGCGTAGGGATTAGGTGGGGAGGAGGTGATTATGGACACATAATCAAGTGCCAGAATATATAAATATCATGAGGTAAAGAAAATAAAAATTTCAAATATTGATCATACTAGCAGAGAATCGCAAAATAATATATCTTTATTGCAGCAGTACTTCTGTTATTTTTTCACCAAAGACTTTAACCGAATCAAAGTTTCCGTGGGAGAAGCCAAATTAGGAAGAGAGGGAGGATCAGGATTGGGGGATGGGGGAAGGACGAGCCCTTCTTCGGTTCCATTTCTTTTCTGCCTTGCATCCCCACCATCTCTCCCTCTTTTTTTTTTACCTCCAGTCCTCTTTCTCTCCCTTCCAACCCCCATCCCTAGTACCCCCAAAAATACATGCCCACCCCATGTGTCTCTCTGACACAAATACAGATCTCCTTATCTGATCTTCTGTCTCACATTCCCCAAGTATATCTCCTCTAATTCTCTGTCTCCAACCTTCTATGCCCACAGCCAGTCCCTAACATACCCCTAGCTGATCCATTCTCTCACATTCCCCAAGCCATTGCCAATCCCCCCCTCTCACCCTCCGCTACCTCCTTGAACTGCTCACCACCTCCAAGGCATAACCAGTCACAGCTCCACACTATACCCAAAGCACAATGTGACTAACATCATGGCCTCCACTGCTCACTGCTGGACACTCAATGTGGCCTGCCTCTGCTGCAGCCACTGGTGTAGATTGCCTCCCTAGCAATGTGGCAATACCTCTGCATCATTCAGCCTCCTCACTGCACATTACTTGTGCTCCTGCTTCCAATGCAGCCCACTCTGATTTCACCAACCCAGAGCCGCATATTAGTCTAACTAGGTTTATGCCCTGTGCCCCAACTCTAATGTACCTGTATTTCATCAAGTGAGACAAAAATCTCCTATTGTAAAAGAAGATACTGACACTTTGTGGCCACTGCTTATACTTCAGCATCTCATATTTCTGAACAGTCAAAGTATTATAACAGAGTGGCTGACACACATGGAAATTCCCTGATTGCCTCTATGAATTGCCCTTCACCCCAGCACAGCCTACCCTTCCACTCAGAGCCCTAGTGAAACCTACTCGGCCCCCATCAGAAGCTGCCCTCCCTTCTCTCTCTCTGCAGCCCCAGAAGCAGAACAGTCTGCCCCCTCCCCCCCATCAGCCCCAGTCCAGCCTACCCCTACCCCAACACCAGTTCCAGTATAGCCACACAAGGAAATTTCCAAGATGCTCCTACTTATTGCCCTCCTGCCTCCAGCTCCCGCACAGCCTGCCCTTCCCCTCCAGCCCCATCCCTATCATAGCCTGCCCTCGCCTCCTAGCAGCCTCAGCATAACCTGCACTCCCCTCCCCCCGCAGGCCAAGCCCCCCCCCCCCGCCTGCTCCAGCAGAGCCTGCCCTCCCCCACCAGCCCGAGCCCAGACTCCTTCTGAAGGCTAGGAGCTCTTAGCATCGAGTCCTCACATACAACCTCTCATGCATGTGGTACTCAGTGTAAAAGACTGGCTAACCCTTGACTGCTATCTACATTTTAATTTTATTCAGTTGTTAATGATTTAAAATTTCTAAGGGAGTAGGGATGTTCAAACTAATCTAAAGAACTCTTAATCTATTGGTTTATTTTATATTTGTCCTTCAGTGATACTCCAGAGCCTACAATTAATCTATTTATAACGACCCTGTTACACAACTTATTGACCCTTGTTTTGAACTCATTTCCTGTTAGTGTGTTGAAAATTTATAGGAAGTAGTGGTTTTGGCATATGCCTTCTGATCCTCTGCTGCTGGAAAGAGGGGATGTGGAAACTGGGCTGTGACAGCCAGGACCAGTGCTAGCTTTTCTGCTGCCCAGTGCAAAAAATTACTGTGTTGCCCCCTCCCGATTCATTCAGTCTCTGTCCAGGGCCCATCAAATAAAGCCCAACTCCCTCCAGCAATCTACATTTTTAAAACTTTACATGCCCCTCCCCCCCAAACCCATGGATAGGAAAGGATATGAGGTCTCCTAGGCAAACCTTACAGCCTTGCACACACGCCACCCCTGCAACGCACACACATATTCCCATACCTTCTACACACACACACACACACACACAATTTATACATTTATAACAAATTTTACATGAAAAAGAACATTCAAAAGTACAGTTTTCTGAGGCAATAGTAACACTTATAACATGCATATTATATTTACATGCATTCCTGTGATGCCAACCAGAAAACTCTGCAAAAAGGTTCAATTAGGTCTTACCAGCTAATTGTAAGACCTGACAAACCAGTAACCTGTGGGATTCTCCCTCCCACCAGCAGATGGGGGTAGAGTGCGAAAGCTTCCTCTCTGATGTCATTACCATAAAGACTGGCCCAGCAGAGGGGGAAGTCAGCAGTCTTTTGCCAAAGCATGACTTGTTGCTTGTATTCTTATATCCCCTCCCCCCCTTTTTTGTTTTAATTTAAGGAGACTTATCAGCTCATTCCCCGGCCTGCTCCTTTGTCTGTCTTCTCCTTCCCAGGGTGGCATTTCTCCTGGTATTATAGGATGCTGGTTCTCTACTTTCTGCAGTAAGGGATCCAGGACACATCACAAAATGAAAGAAAATGGTAAGTGGAGAACAGCTTGCCTTTGCATTCAGCTGTGCTCCCTTGTTTATTATGTTTTAACTTACTTATCAAACTCTGTTCCTTTATTCACACGCCTGTTTATTCTTTTCTTACGGGTGGGATTTAGACTGGTCTGTAAGGCTTCGAGGAAAGCCAATCTGCAGGTAAGACCTAACTGAACCTTCCTCTTCTTCCTGCCAGACCAGTGAGCTGCGGGATGTACCTAAGCTGTATTTGCCCCAGGAGGGATCCCTAGTGCTGCTTCCAAGACCCCAATACCATAACTCGTTTCCTCCCTTTCTTGAAGGTGTAATCTATAGCGTTTTGTAAACGTGTGAACAGATGGCCGCCCTGCAAATGTCCTTAGCGTAACTGCTCTGTATTCTGCCCAAGACGCTGCTTGTGCTCTCGTGGAATGAGCCCGTAGCCTCTCTGGCACTGGTTTGTTCTTCATTATATAGGCTGTTGCTATTGTCTCCTTAATCCATCTCGCGATTGAGGCTTTGGATGCTGCCTGCCCTTTTCTGGGTCCTGTGAACAAGATAAATTGTCTGAAGTCCTAAAGTCAATGGTCACTTCCAGGTACTTTAAGAGGCTCCTGTGAACATTTAGGAACCTCAAATCTCTGTTTCCCTACGCATTCCGCCTTCCTAAATCCAGGAAGAGAGATGGGTTAATTGTGATGAAATTCCGAAACCATCTTGGATAAAAAGGTAGGTGGCGGTATGATTGTCACTTTTTCCTTTGAAAAGGATACGTACGGACCCCTGCAGGACAGGGCTTGCAAATCAGAGATCCTTCTGGCTGAACACAGGGTAGTGTTAGGTCTTTCAAGGAAACCTCCCTGATGGGCTCAAAAGGCGCTCTGACTAGCGTCTTCAGTACCAAGCTCAGGTCCCATGGCGGTACTATGACCTTCTGAGGAGGTCTCACCTGTTTCACTCCCCTGAGAAAGCGTACCACGTCTCTGTTAGCAGCCACCGAGATTCTTCTATGTGGCCTTCTGAAACATGCAATCGCTGCCACTTGCACCCTCAATGTGTTAACTGCTAGCCCTTGGTCCAGCCCTTCCTGTAGAAACTGCAGGATTGAAGCGATCTCTACTTTCATCGGGGCCAACCCTCTACTTTTACACCAGGCTTCGAAAACTGTCCAAATGCAACTATATGAAAAGGAGGTGGACTTCTTTCTGGCTTTTAGTAGATTACTTAGGCTGAGTACCTTCTTCTGTTAAACCGTTTCCTTTCAATAGCCAGGCCATAAGAGAGAATGTTTCTGAATTTGCTATTACTATTGGCCCCTGCTTGAGAAGTGCCTCCTTCAGTCTTATCAGATCTGCATACCAGGGACGTCTTGGCGAGTCTGAGTGTTGAGAAATCTTCCTGACCACCTTGCCTATCATCAGCCAGGGTGGGAAAATGTATGGCATCTGATTTGTCGGTCAGGGTTGGGACAGTGCGTCCACTCCCCTGCAACCCTAAAAATATAAGAATATAAGATATGCCATACTGGGTCAGACCAAGGATCCATCAAGCCCAATATCCTGTTTCCAACAGTGGCCAATCTAAGTCACAAGTACCTGGCAAGTACCTAAACATTAGATAAATCACAAGCTACTATTGCTTATTAATTACCCTAATAGCAGTTTATGGATTTTTCCTCTAGGAACTTATCCAAACCTTTTTTAAACCCAGCTACACTAACTACTGTAACCACATCCTTTGGCAATGAATTCCAGAGCTTAACTATGCGCTGAGTGAAAAATAATTTTCTTCAATTTGTTTTAAATGAGCTACTTGCTAACTTCATGGAGTGCTCCCTGGTCCTTCTATTATCTGAGAGAGTAAATAACCAATTTACATTAACTTTGTTCAAGTCTTTTCATGATTTTGTAGACCTCTATCGTATCCCCCCTCAGTCATCTCTTCTCCAAACTGAACAGTTCCAACCTCTTTAGCCTTACCTCATAGGGCAGCTGTTCCATGCCCCTTATCATTTTGGTTGCCCTTCTCTGCACTTTCTCCAGTTTTATTTGCCATTTCCTTCCCAATAATTCCTAACATTCTGTTTGGTTTTTTGATCACCACAGCACACTGAGCCGACAATTTCAATGTATTATCCAATATGATGCCTAGATCTCTTTCCTTGGGTGGTAGCTCCTAATATGGAGCCTAACATCGTGTAACTACAGCAAGGGTTATTTTTCCCTATATGCATCACTTTGCACTTGTCCTCGTAAATTTCATCTGCCATTTGGAAGCCCAATCTTCCAGTCTTGCAAGGTCCTCCTGCAATTCATCACAATCTGCTTGAGATTTAACTACTCTGCATAATTTTGTATCATCTGCAAATTTCATTACCTCACTCATTGTACCCCTTTTCCAGATCATTTATAAATATATTAAAAAGCACCGGTCCAAGTACAGATCCCTGAGGCACTCCACTGTTCAACTTTTTCCAGTGTGAAAACTGACCATTTAATCCTACTCTCTGTTTCCTGCCTTTTAACCAACTTGCAATCCACAAAAGGACAAAGCCTCCTATCCCATGACATTTTAGTTTCTTAGAAGCCTCTCATGTGAGACTTTGTCGAACGTCTTCTGAAAATCCAAATACATCACATCTACTGGTTCACCTTTGTCCACATGTTTATTCATCTCTTCAAAAAAAATGCAGGAGATTTGTGAGGAAGACTTCCCTTGGGTAAATCCATGTTGGCTGTGTGCCATCAAACTATGTCTATCTAAATGTTTTGTGATTTTATTCTTTATAAGAGTTTCCACAATCTTTCTCCGCACTGAAGTCAGGCTCACCGGTCTATAGTTTCCCGAATCACCCCGGATCCCTTTTTAAATATAGGGGTTACATTGGCCATCTTCCAATCTTCAGGTACATCGGATGATTTTAATGATAGAGTGAAGAAGTAGCCTAGTGGTTACAGCAGCGGGAGACCAGGGTTCAAGTTCCACTGTCGTTCCTTGTGACCTTGGGCAAGTCACGGTTTACCCTCCATTGCCTCAGGTACAAACTTTAGTCCTGGGGGAATTCTGCGCAGAATAGCCAGAGAGAGGGGAGGGGAGGGTGAGAGAGAGAGAGCATGGGAGGGGAGAGATACCAAAGAGAGGGAGCCTATGTTGCAGTACTGCCCGCGAGGACCGCGGGCAGGCTCCTCACCCTACGCAGCCAGTCGGGCCGCTGACGTCTCCTCCTTCATGGCGAGTCTGCCGCCGTCGCCGGGCTCCTCCCTGGCTGCCTCTGGTCCTGCGCGGCAGGGTCGGGCCGCCGGGAGCTCTTCAGTGCGGCTGGAACCTCCGCTGCCGCTCCGGCTCTCCCCAGACGTGCTGCAACTCTCCCGGGGTCTTCATCTGGCAGGGAGGCCGTCCCTGCCGGTGCCTGCTTCAGCCCGGGTCCTTGACCGGCAGGGAGGCCGTCCCTGCTGGTGCCTGCAGCTCTCTGCTCTGTCTGTAGCCAGCCCTTCTTCTGCTTCCTGCTTCTGTCTTCACGGCTGGGAGCCGCTCCTGCAGCCTGCCACCTCTCCAGCTTCAGGGCAGGGCTGCTCCGCTACCTACCTTGCTCCTTGGGCCTCCCACGTGGCTGAGGACACCACCAGCTTCCAGCTCTCTCTTCTCCAGCTCTCATAAGGCGCGGGCGCATGTCTCTTGCCTGTTCTTCAAGGGCCAACCAGGTGTGGCCCTCTGCTGACCCCTCCCTGGGTGTTGTCCTCTTCAGCCCTACAAAAGGGCTCAGCGTCCATTCCAGCTTGGCCTTCGCAAGGAGTTGGTCACTCCTGGGATCCTACTGTCCTTCGCTCCAGGAGTCATCCTTGTTCCAGCACTTCAAGGTCCTGTGTTTCCTGTTCTTCGTTGGAGCTCCTCGTCTTGTCCTATTGTCTACGTTCCAGTCCTGATGTTCACCTGCTGTTCCAGATGTCCGTGTTCCAGCCCTAAGGTCTCCTGATCCAGTATCTGTGTTCCAGTCCAGATGTTTGTTCCTGATGTCCGTGACCCAGCTCTGATGTTGCTTCTCCTGATCCTGAAGTCCCTGATCCTGTCTTGCTCTCCTGAATGCTTGGTACCCCGCGGCAAGCCATGTCGTGGTCCGCGACCAGCCCCATGGGCGGGCTGAGTAGGGCGCTTCATGATGCAAGCCAAGTACCCTGTTCCTGAGTCTTCTGAAAGCCAAGTACCTTGTTCCTGAGTCTTCTGCAAGCTTGGAACCCCACAGCAAGCCATGTCGTGGTCCGCGACCAGCCCCACGGGTGGGCTGAGTAGGGTGCTTCATGATGCAAGCCTTGTACCTTGTTCCTGAGTCTTCTGAAAGCCAAGTACCTTGTTCCGAGTCTTCTGAAAGCTTGGTACCTCGCGACAAGCCATGTCGTGGTCTGCGACCAGCCCCACAAGTAGGCTGAGTAGGGCGCTTCATGATGCAAGCCTTGTACCTTGTTCCTGAGTCTTCTGAAAGCTAATTACCTTGTTCCTGAGTCTTCCGAAAGCCAAGTACCTCGTTCCTTCCTGCGCTGGTCCCGCTCCCACGGATGTAGAACAGGGTGGTCCGTGACCAGACCAGTAGTACTGGCTGAGTAGGGCACCCTGAGGGATCACGCCACTGTCCATATACCCTGAAGTCTCGTCTGTGCATCCAAGTACCTCGTTCCTGAATCTACGTCTGTGCATCCCACAACCTTGTTCCTGAGTCTACATCTGTGCCTGAGTCTACGTTTGTGCATCCTAGTACCTCGTTCCTGAGTCTCGTCTGAATCTCCATGTTCCGGTGTTCGCTGCCCTGGCCTCCATCCGGCCTGCTGCTTCTTGCCGTACCCTGCGGCAGGTCCGAAAGGGCTTGGAACGGTCGGAGGACTGTTCATAAGATCATCATTGCATTGTTGGTCTCCCGAAGCGTGCAGGTCCGGAGGAGGGTCAGTATCTCCAGTCTTCAGTCCAGCCTCGCTCCTGTCCAGCTCATGCTTGGGCATGCCTCGCCTACTGCGGCACCTCTTCGGAGTTCCTCTGGGGTCGAGCCGTGGCCCAAGAACACACATCTCTTGGTAAGTGGGTCCGCTCTCCTAGCGCTCTACAACAGCCTATATGAAAAGACTGTGAAGGAGTGTATGTGAGTGAGAGATTGGGAGCTGGTGTGTATGAAAAAGGGATCGTGTGTATGTGAGGGTGCTAGCCTGTGTGAAGGGATTGTGTATGTGTGAGATAGAGCCTGTGTGAAGGGGTGCATGAGAGAGAGACATAGGTAGCCTGTGTGAGGATGTATGTGTGAGAGATAAAGGGAGCTTGTGTGGGTGTGTATGCAAGAGAGAGGGCCCTCTATGAGGGGATGTGAGGGAGCCTGTATGAGGGGGTGTGTATGTGAATTAGAGAGAGGGAGCCTGTGTGTGTGTGAGAGAGGGAAGGACAGAGGGAGCCTGTGTGAGGGGGCAGTACTGAGAATGGGGTCAAACTCTGGGACTGGCAATAGAGTGGAAGGCGTTGCGCCTAGAGGAGGAGGGGAGAGATACTGGCAGGTGGAAGAGTTGGGGCCTGAGAGGGCAAAGTGGCCAGGGGAGTAGGGAGAGCGAGTGGAAGGGACACTCTTACAGTGAATTTCTAGGGAAATTCTGCTCAAAATATTTAAAATTCTGCATCTCTAATTAATAACATTTTTCTGTATTAATTTAAATTGTAATTACTTAAAGACTGTCATGTAAATTGTGTTATTTTGACCAATATAAAGTTTGCAGAATTTTGCAGAATTTAAAATTTTTTTGGTGCAGAATTCCCCCAGGAGTAAAACTTAGATTGGGGATAGGGAAATACCTACAGTACCTGAATGTAATCCGCTTTAGTGCGAAAAGCAGAATATAAAAATCTAAATAAATAAGGCTACAAATTAATTGAAATAGGTCTGGAATTTCATTTTTTTAGTTCTTTCAGAACCCTAGGTGTATACCATTCGGTCCAGATGATTTACTACTCTTCAGTTTGTCAATCAGTCCTACCACATTGTCCAGGTTTACTGTGGTTTGGTTCAGTTGATCTGAATAATCACCCATGAAAACCTTCTCCGGAACGGCTGAAGAACCAACTGGCCTTGGTATTCTTTTTGTTGCCATTAAATCCCACTGTGGAGTGCCCCATGCATCCATTATGAGTGCAAACGACTCCTCTGACAGCTCCCATTCTCCTGAGTCGCACCTTTCAGCTGCACGAGTGGTCCCTCAACCCCTCAGTAGCGGACTCAATATTCCAACGTTGGGGTTACCCTCACATAGACCTCTTTGCGTCACCTCAAAACCGCAAAGTAGAGAACCTTTGCTCTCTCACTCGCAGCCAACACTCACTACCAAGAGATGCGTTCTCTCTCTCATGGGCAACCGGTCTCCTATATGCATTCCCTCCACTTCCACTTCTCTCAAAGACTCTCGTGAAGTTACGTCAGGACAAGGGAAGCATGATCCTGATAGCCCCTCACTGGCCACGCCAAGTATGATTTCCAATTCTTCAGGACCTCTCCATGCGCAGGCACATTCCCCTGGGGAAGGACCCGCTTCTGATCACTCAAAACAACGGGTGCCTATGCCACCCCAATCTTCAGGCCTTGTCCCTGACTGCCTGGATGTTGAAAGATTAATTCTTCAGCCACTCAACCTTTCAGAACCAGTTTCCCGTATCCTGATTGCTTCACGAAAGCCTTCCACGAGAAAATCTTATTATTACAAATGGAACAGGTTTAAGTCATGGTGTTCCTCACTGTCCCTTGATCCTTTCACTTGTTCCACCACGAAGTTTCTAGACTATCTCTGGCACTTGTCAGAATCAGGTCTAAAAACGTCTTCCATCAGGATGCATGTCAGTTCGGTAGCTGCCTTCCATAAAGGTGTTGGGGATGTTCCCATTTCAGTACAACCCCTTGTAACACGTTTTCTGAAGGGCTTGCTCCACCTCAAACTTCCACTGCGCCCTCTGGCCCCTTCTTGGGACCTCAACCTGGTTTTGGGTCGGCTCATGAAACCACCATTCGAGCCTCTCCAATCTTGTGATCTTCGCTATCTCACATGGAAAGTGATTTTTCTTTTGGCAATCACATCCGCTCGCAGAGTTAGTGAGTTACAGGCCTTAGTCACCTATCCACCTTATACTAAACTTCTGCATGATAGGGTAGTACTCCGCACTCACCCTAAGTTTTTGCCTAAGGTAGTATTGGAGTTTCACGTTAATCAATCCATTATACTACCCTACCTTCTTTCCCAGGCCCCATTCCAATCCAGGAGAACAGGCTCTGCATACCCTTGACTGTAAACGGGCTCTAGCATTCTATCTAGACTGTACAGCTATCCACAGAAAATCCACCCAACTGTTTTTTTCTTTTCATCCCATCAGATTGGGTCAACCTGTGGGTAAGCACACTCTCTCCTCCTGGTTAGCGGACTGCATATCCTTTTGCTATCAGCAAGCAGGCATTCCACTTCAAGACCGTGTTAAAGCACACTCTGTCAGGGCCATGGCAGCTTCAGTAGCGCACCTACGCTCGGTGCCACTTCCTGATATTCGTAGGGCTGCTACCTTTACAGCCCATTATTGTTTAGACAAGGCTGGAAGACAAGATTCCATCTTCGGCCAGTCTATCTTGTGAAACCTATTTCCAACATGACTGTACCAACACCCTTCTGCTTGCCCGTTAGGGTTCAGGATGCCCTCTACCAAATTCCACCCCAGTCCTTGTGCCTATTGCACATCTTGGGTACATTTGGTGCATTTCTCGGACATCCTCAGCTCAGTACTCACCCATATGTGAGGACTACCATCCTGCTTGTCCTGTGAGAAAGCAGAAGTTGCTTACCTGTAACAGGTGTTCTCACAGGACAGCAGGATGTTAGTCCTCACGAAACCCAGCTGCCACCCCATGGTGTTCGGTTCATTACGTTTTCTTATTTTATTTTTTGGCACTTACTATAGCTTTTAAACAAGACTGAAGGGGGGACCCCTGCTGGCTGCAGGTTTAGTGCCATGCTGGGCATGCCCAGTAGGTGCCAGTCAAAGTTCTAGAAACTTTGACAAAAGTGTTCCGTGATTGGGCTCCATCCTGTGATGTCACCTATATGTGAGGACTAACATCCTGCTGTCCTGTGAGAACACCTGTTACAGGTAAGCAACTTCTGCTATATCACTGTCTCTATCTATGCTGTTTGAATAAAAATGTGATTTCTAATATATAAAATATTGCGAAAATGATTGTGATTCAACTATTTGTTATATTCATTAATAATTAACGTGGGTTCTTTTTGTCTTTGTGTATTGATTATATTGTGTGCCTCCTGTATTTCAGTGCCTTAGCTATATTTAACACATTACCTGCGCCAAATTTAGCTAAATGAAGAGGTAATGATGGGGTGCACTGGGGGCAGGGTTAGTGCTATCCAGATACATTTATCTGGATTTGTCTGGTCATGTCCAAGGGCTGCCCTAAAATCATCCAGATAACTTTAGCCAGGTATCTCTCACTTTAGCAGGTATATTTTTGTAATTCCCTAACCATTTATGCGCTGCTGAATTTCTGAGTAAAATTACTTATGTAATTTTATCTGGATAACTTTCCTGCTCCCAGCTTACTAAAGATGGATGGCAAAGTGTTTGTGGACTGCGGGTAATTCACATTCAGGCTGAAATATTGCTTTATCTCTTGCTCTGGCCCCCGCATACTAACCTTGATTCACTGGCTCACTTGTCAGATAAACGTCATCCTGGGCTCCATCCTGCACACAGAACAGGAGCATGTAAGCGAGACTACGGGTAGGGGGGCTCCAGAACTAATATGCCACAGAAATGCAAGCAATGCTAAAGCCTCCAACGTTTTCACATCCCAAATCAGGTGCAGTGAAAGTGGTTGCCTTTGCGTCAGATTAGAGGTTCAAATCCCACTGCCACTCCTTATGGGCAAGACACTTCACTGTCCATTGCCTCAGGTACAATTAGAATGTGAGCCCTCTGGGGATAGGTACCTTGATGTACCTATCCCCAGGTACAGTACCTTGATGTAATACATTGTGAACTGACTGAAAGGTGAAATAGAATTCAAATAAATACATGAAAAATAATTAAATAAAAATAGGGAGAAACCTGTACACAATAAATCTCCAGTGATTGATCAGGAAGGAAGTGTAAATGACTGTGGGATGGTATTGCTCTTCCATTATACAGAGACACCAGGTAGGGCAGGGCAGGGCAGGGAGATAGGCAGTACTATAATAGGTTACCTGTAAAGAAAAGGTTTGTATCCTGCCAATATGCTCTCTCTGGATGTCCTTCCAGAATGGAATCAGCTCAGCTACCACTAATATAGGTCTTGTAAATGAGGCAAGGCCATTGCATATTCGGGCCTTTGCTGAGAGAAAGCAAGGTTGCTTACCTGTAACAGGTGTTCTCCATAGACAGCAGGACAAGTCAGCCACACAAGCTAAGACCTAGACGTCTTTCTGAGAAGGTGTGGATACTCCTGCACTGCCATCACTGCGTAAGTCTCCTCAGTCATTTCACAAACTAAGCTTTGACTCTGCAGGGAGGAGGGTGGGATTGTGTGGCTGACTTGTCCTGCTGCCTGTGGAAAACACCTGTTAGAGGTAATCAACTTCTCTTTCTCCATGGATAAGCAGGGCTGAATTCAGTAACAGAAGTGGGGACTCCCAAGATGAGCCCTGCTTCTTCTTGCCTAACTCTCGTTTGACTGCAGCCCAGTAGTAAAGAGGAAGGTGAAAGAATTGAAGCAATTAGTTAAATATACTTTTAAGTACTGCTTGATCAAGGGACTTATGTAATAAGTTGAACATTGAAGTTGTACATTGAAATTCAACACACAGTTTTTTTAATGGGTAAGCTAAATTTTTAAACCACAGATGCAGTAAACTAATGATATGCTAATGCACCAAGAGTAAAAAATTGGGAAAAATGGAAAATGTGTGCAAAGAAAAGCCTTAGCACACAGCAAAATATGATTTATGTAAATAAATGAGAAATTAATTCTTACCTGATAATTTCCTTTTCTCTAGAATAGTCAGATGAATCTAGAACCAGTGGGTTATGCACCTCTACCAGCAGATGGAGACAGAGCAAAGCTGACATCAAAGTATATATATTCCTGCAATGACATTAGCCTGCCAGTATTGTTGGATTCGTGGACCCTTGAGCCGGCTGGGACAGATGATGACGCACTGTGGGAAGGCCCACAGTGGATGTCGAAGCCAGGAGGCGGCACAGGGCAGGAGGCTGGAGGGATCTTCACCACTGGAAGCCCGAGGTCCCCCCAGGAGGAGCCCGTGAGGATCTGGGCTGCTTGGACTTATGTGCGGTCTCCTGCGTGCTGGTGTCTGAAGAGGAGTTCCAGCGTATTGAAGAGAAGAGAAGCTGAAGCCAGGAGACCAACCGGAAATTCACCACTGGAAGCCCGCGGTCCCCCCTGGGAGGAGCCCGTGAGGACCCGAACTGCTTGGACTTAGGCGAGGCCTCCTGGATGTAGCGGAAGCAGGACACCGAGAGCAAGTAGAAGTCACGGACTAGGAACTGAAGCTGAAGACAGAAGCCAGCGGAAGAGCCGGAGTCAGAAGCCAGCGGACGAGCCGGAGTCAAAAGCCAAAGTCAGGAACCAGGAACAGTAACTAGCAAACTCTGGAACAGAGAGAACCTCATTGCAAGGCAAGGAGTAGACTTAGATGCAGGGTTTAAATACCCTGAGAGCATCTGACGTCACCCCAGGCTGTGCTGTTCCTTCCCGAGCTGGCCTCTTTAAATGTGGAGCCCCTGTGCGCGCACATCTAGGGGGCAGGACCAGCCACGGAGCATTGGCAGCGTCTCCCTCGAGGAGGGAGCGCCACCGGCAGAAGCCAGGGAGGCCTGTACAGGTTGCAAGGACGCCGCAGCGGCTCGGACCGTCCCTGAGGTAGGAGGAGGGCCCGGGACACGGCCCGGGACCACAACAAGTATGCTTTTCAAAAGCCAACTGTGGACAAACTAGCAAAAAATTATTAATAACAGATAACCATTTCAATACTCAGCCAACAGGAAAAACTGAGCTCAGACAAAGAATACATCAAGGGACTAGAGCAGTGGTTCTCAACCCTGTCCTGGGGACCCCACTAGCCAGTCGGGTTTTCATGATATCCACAATGAATATGCATGAGAGAAAATTTGCATACACTGCCTCCATAGCATGCAAATTTTCTCTCATGCATATTCATTGTGGATATCATGAAAACCCGACTGGCTAGTGGGGTCCCCAGGACAGGGTTGAGAACCACTGGACTAGACTAATACTTATCAGTAATCCCCGGAACACTTAGCCACGCAGGAGGACCGTAGCACATTCATTTGGTAGCTAAGGACGGGAAGCTGGATTCATTTGACTATTCTAAAGAAAAGGAAATTTATCAGGTTAAGTAGTAATTTTTTATTTCTTAGCATCTAGTCAGATGAATCCAGAACAAGTGGGATGTACCCAAGCTACCCACGAATAGGGTGGGAAGCTGCCCGGTCCAGTCAAAACCACCTGTGCAAATGCTGCATCCTCTCGGGCCTGCACACCCAGATGATAATACCTGGAAAAGGTGTGTAAGGAGGATCACATTGCAGCTTGGCAAATGTGGACAGGAGACAATAATCTAACTTCCGCCCATGACACTGCTTGAGCCTTAGTGGAATGAGCCTTAACCTGACTAGGCAACGGCTGTTCAGCATTCACTTATGTGGCCATGACCACCTCCTTAATCTAGAGAGCTACTGAAGCCCATAAAGCTGGCTCACCCTGTTTACTACCACTGTGAAGGCTTAGAAACCTCCAGATATCTCACGATATGTCTCTTGACATCCAAGGGTCGTAACAGGTGATATTCCTCCACATCTCTTTCCCTTCCAGAGAAGGCAAGGAAATGGACTGATTCAAGTGAAAATCTGAGACCACTTTTAGAAAAAAGGAAGAACCAGTACACAGCTGAATCACCCCTGAAGTAACTTGGAGGAATGGCTCCTGGCAAGACAAGGCATGCAACTCGGAAATTCGACACACAGAACAAAATCACCACAAGAAACACCGTTTCCAAGGTCAGTAACTGCAAGGAAAGGTTACGCATCGGTTTAAACGTAGAACCCACTAAGAAATCAAAACAGATTAAGACTCCACAAGGGCACCAGTAATTGTAAGGGAGGATAAAGGTGTTTCACTCCTTTCAAGAAACGGGCCACATCTGGATGAGTTGACAAGGGACCACCATTCACCTGAACCCTAGAAACAGGCAAAAGCCGCTACTTGTACCTTTAAGGAATTAAGGGCCAACCCTTTATTCAATCCATCCTGCAAAAATTCCAAAATGAGTGTGATCTTAACTGAATGAGGAAGAACACCTTGATCTTCACACCAAGCCTTAAACACTCGCCAAACCTGCACATAGGCTAAGGAAGGGGAGAACTCTCTCGCTTGTAGCAAGGTGGCAATCACCGCAGTAGAATATCCACGCTTCAGCAAGCAAGCCCTCTCAAAGGCCATACCATAAGACAAAATAGAGTCAAATTTTCGTGAAGAACAGGTCCCTGCTGCAACAGATTCTTGTATTTTTATTTAGATTTATATTCTGCTTTTCACACTTTTTCAGCGCTTCAAAGTGGATCACATTCAGGTACTGTAGGTATTTGTGTAGCTATATATGTATGCTGGAAACAGGAGGTGGGAATCTACCAGGAGCCTTCACAGTCCGCATACCAAGGTCTCCTGAGCCACTCTGGTGCCACCAGAAGCACCATCCCTCTGTGACCCTCAACCCTCCAAACTATTCTGCCCAACATGGGAGACAGAGGAAAGGCATACAGCAGCTTGTTCTCCAGCCATTCCTGCACAAGAGCATCAATATCCAAGGATTTCGGATATCTCCTGAGACTGAAGAATAGAGGAATCTTCACATTACAAGAAGTCACCAGCAGGTCTAGAAACAGAAGGCCCCAGTGATCCACTATCAACTGAAATGCCTCATCTGACTATACCCATTCTCCTGGGTCCAGATTCTCTCTGCTGAAAAAGTTGGCTCTCATATGGTTTTTTCCTGTAGTGTGCGAAGCCAAGAACTCCTGAAGATGCACTTCCACCCATTCCTTAAGTTGGTCTATCTTCTGCGACACTTGCTGGCTCTTGGTTCCTCCCTGCCGATTGATGTAAGCACTGTCATTGCATTGTTCAACATTATCTGGACTGTTCAACCCTGCAGCCTGCCGCTGAACTGCAAGTAAGCCAACCAGACCACCGGGGTTCCAGCCGATTAATGTTCCAGAGAGACTCTTCAGGACTCCAGCACCCTTGCGTGGTGAGGTCCCCAATCCTGGAGGCTCACATTGGTCGTGAGTACTAACTAGTCCGGTGATTTTAGAGAAACTCCCTTACTTAGATGATCCGCTTGTAACCACCACTGTGGTTGAGAGCAGACCTCTCTCGGCAGGTGGAGCCAAATTGAATAGTCCTGAGACTATATACTCCAACGAGACAATAGGGAGCACTGAAGAGGATGCACATGTACCTTCACCCATGGCACCACTTCCAGGGTTGCTGCCATTAAACAGAGTACCTGCAAATAGGGCCATACTGTCAGGTGTATAGTGTTCATCAACAGACACACCTGCGCCATCAACTTCTGAATACAAGCTTCAGCAGGAAAACCCTGTCCTGCTTCATGCCGAACCTAACACCGAGATACTCTAGCGACTGAGAAGGTTGAAGACTGTTCTTGGCCAGGTTCACCACCCAGCCGAACTTCAGCACAGGGAGATCACTTTGCAGGTTACCAGGTGGCTCTCTTCCAGAAATTTAGTCCGAATCAGCCAGTCATCCAAATATGGGTGTACCAGGATCCCATCCTTTCTCAACTCTCCCACCACCACCACCATAACCTTGGAAGAAGTTCTGGAAGTGGTGGCTAGATCAAAAGGCAGTGCCTAAAACTGATAATGGCGTCCCAAAACCGCGAATCACAGAAAACGTTGGTGCTCTAGTAGGATGGGAATATGCAGGCATGCCTCAGACAGGTTCAAGGAGGACAGAAATTCTCCCCATTGCACATCCATTATCACTGAATGCAATGTTTCCATGCAAAAATGAGTCACCTGCAAATGATGGCTGACCTCTTTGAGGTACAGGATAGGACGAAAGGAGCCCTCCTTCTTGGGCACAATGAAATAAATGGAATATTGACCCATATTTTCTTGAGACATGGGCACTGAAATCATAGCCCTCAGACTGAGGAGGCTTGTCAGTGTACACTCCACTGCCTGCTTCTTCTGCAGGGAGTGGCAGGAAGACACCGTGCACACGTCCCAAGGAACACTGTGAAACTCCAGCACATATTTCTCTTGTATCATCTCCAAGACCCATTTGTTGGGGAGGTACCCGTAATGGAGAAGGTTTTCATGGGTAATGATTCAGATGGACTGAATCAAATCACGGTGAACCTAGAAGATGTGGTAGGCCTGATTGACAAACTGAAGAGTAGTAAATCACCTGGACCGGATGGCAACCACCCCAGAGTTCTGAAGGAACTAAAAAATGAAATTTCAGACCTATTAGTAAAAATTTGTAACTTATCATTAAAATCATCCATTGTACCTGAAGACTGGAGGATAGCAAATGTAACCCCAATATTTAAAAAGGGCTCCAGGGGCGATCTGGGAAACTACAGACCGGTTAGCCTGACTTCAGTGCCAGGAAAAATAGTGGAAAGTGTTCTAAACATCAAAATCACAGAACATATAGAAAGACATGGTTTAATGGAACAAAGTAAGCATGGTTTTACCCAGGGCAAGTCTCACAAATCTGCTTCACTTTTTTGAAGGAGATAATAAACATGTGGATAAAGGTGAACCGGTAGATATAGTATACTTGGATTTTCAGACGGCGTTTGACAAAGTTCCTCATGAGAGGCTTCTAGGAAAAGTAAAAAGTCATGGGATAGGTGGCGATGTCCTTTCGTGGATTGCAAACTGGCTAAAAGACAGGAAACAGAGAGTAGGATTAAATGGGCAATTTTCTCAGTGGAAGGGAGTGGACAGTGGAGTGCCTCAGGGATCTGTATTGGGACCCTTACTTTTCAATATATTTATAAATGATCTGGAAAGAAATACGATGAGTGAGATAATCAAATTTGCAGATGACACAAAATTGTTCAGAGTAGTTAAATCACAAGCAGATTGTGATAAATTGCAGGAAGACCTTGTGAGACTGGAAAATTGGGCATCCAAATGGCAGATGAAATTTAATGTGGATAAGTGCAAGGTGATGCATATAGGGAAAAATAACCCATGCTATAATTACACAATGTTGGGTTCCATATTAGGTGCTACAACCCAAGAAAGAGATCTAGGTGTCATAGTGGATAACACATTGAAATTGTCGGTACAGTGTGCTGCGGCAGTCAAAAAAGCAAACAGAATGTTGGGAATTATTAGAAAGGGAATGGTGAATAAAACGGAAAATGTCATAATGCCTCTGTATCGCTCCATGGTGAGACCGCACCTTGAATACTGTGTACAATTCTGGTCGCCGCATCTCAAAAAAGATATAATTGCGATGGAGAAGGTACAGAGAAGGGCTACCAAAATGATAAGGGGAATGGAACATCTCTCCTATGAGGAAAGACTAAAGAGGTTAGGACTTTTCAGCTTGGAGAAGAGAAGACTGAGGGGGGATATGATAGAGGTGTTTAAAATCATGAGAGGTCTAGAACGGGTAGATATGAATCGGTTATTTACTCTTTCGGATAATAGAAAGACTAGGGGGCACTCCATGAAGTTAGCATGGGGCACATTTAAAACTAATCGGAGAAAGTTCTTTTTTACTCGACGCACAATTAGACTCTGGAATTTGTTGCCGGAGGATGTGGTTAGTGCAGTTAATATAGCTGTGTTTAAAAAAGGATTGGATAAGTTCTTGGAGGAGAAGTCCATTACCTGCTATTGAGTTCACTTGGAGAATGGCCACTGCCATTAGCAATGGTTACATGGAATAGACTTAGTTTTTGGGTACTTGCCAGGTTCTTGTGGCCTGGATTGGCCACTGTTGGAAACGGGATGCTGGGCTTGATGGACCCTTGGTCTGACCCAGTATGGCGTTTTCTTATGTTCTTATGTAACATGGAATAGACTTAGCTTTTGGGTACTTGCCAGGTTCTTATGGCCTGGATTGGCCACTGTTGGAAACAGGATGCTGGGCTTGATGGATCCTTGGTCTGACCCAGTTTGGCATTTTCTTATGTTCTTATGTCCAATGTGATTTCGACCCAGCTCTTCTGTTCCTGGGGGTGGGTTGGCAAACTTTCATTGGGAGACTCGGGAGGTTCCACAACCCAAGCCCTGTCTGGGTTGTCTGGGACAAAAGGAATGAGATCTACTGAAAGGACGAGTCCTCTGAAAGGCTCAAAATTGTTTGGATCCCCTAGCACGACCTCTCATGCCAAAGAAGCATGGCATCTCCTTCTTATCCTCCAACAACTGAGGAATCAGGGATTAGCCCCACTTATTGGCGATGTTCTCCAACTCACTTGCAAACAGAAACGAGCCTTTAAAGGGCAATTTTGTAAGGTTAGCCTTGGAGGTTGCATCGGGCGACCAATTTCTCAGCCATAACTGATGCCTGGCTGCTATTACCGAAGCCGCCCCTGTGGCTGAGGTGAGAACCAAATTGCAGCCCACATCTGCTAAAAAGGTGGCTGCTGGCTCCATAACTGCCCTCCAGATTCATCGACCTCCTGAGAGAGAAGTAAACAAGAGCGAGCCACCAGGGAACAAGAAGCAGCTATATGCAAGGTCATTGCCACTGCTTCAAATGCTTGCTTAAAGATGGCTTCAGTCCTTCTATTGTGCAGATCCTTTAAGGCTGCTCCTCCCTCCAAGGGGGATAGTTGTGCACTTTGGCTCAGAAATGGAATCTGCCCCAGGTACTCCCAGCATCTTTAATGACTGGGAAATCAGAGCTGGTAGCTTATCTCTGTGAAAGAACCACAACATAGTCCTATATGGTTCCAGTCCCAGAGGAATTTCTTCATCTTCCAAAGTCAGAATCGGCCTCATCATCATTGCCAACCGGATCCATATCAGGAAGACCTGCTGCCGATCTAGGTGTACTTGCCCAAATCGCACGCACAGGTAAGCATGCACCTAACATGGATACCCAAGCAGGTGTCCGACTAAGCATCCAAAAACTGGACACACAACATGGATGCACAGCCAAATGCACTTGCACAAACAAATGGTCCTGAAGAGGGCAGCCTAACATGCAGGAAAAGGCGCGCAAAAAACACTGCCGTGGCCTAACACATAGCGCACAGAGAAAAAACTAAGAGCATGGCCTAGCCCAAAAGAGCTGCTCAATCCACCAGGCTGCTCACGCCCCTTAACCTCCCACTGGGGTGGGAACGAATGTCGGAACAGTGCGCCGAGCATGGAGACTGGAGGAAGGAGGAAGCCCTACAAAAAACCCTCCTTTGTCTTTCTTTTTTTTTTTTAAGCCTTACCTGAGCTCAGCCCTTCCCAGCTGAGTACAGAGACAGCCTCCAGCTGAGAGAGGAGAGGGTATATACCATCAAGGCCGCGCTCGGCTTCCTGCACATGCTGCCTTTCAGCTGTTTTAACAGCTAAGTCCATGCCGGCTGATAAAACCACCTACCAGACCAAGGCACTCATCTGAGGGACCACGGAAATCACCTCAGGAATTCTCAATTGAGGGAGGGACCATTTGGTATCACCGTGGGAGAGCGGGGCAAATTAAATTTCTTTATTTCTCCTTCTAAAAACTTGAAGCAATCCCCAGTAGAGAGATGCACATCCACCATCTGCTGGAGACTGAGAATACTGGCAGGTTGATGTCACTGCAGGAGTATATATACACTGTGCTGTCAGCTTTGTTCTGCCTCCATCTGCTGGTAGAGATGCATAACCCACTGGTTCTGGATTCATCTGGCTAGATATTAAGAAATATTTTATGGGAAGAAAACATGGTTATGTGCACAAATCATGTTTTCTTTGCATAAAAAATGATTTATGTGCACTAAAAAATGCTTTCTGTGTGTGTGCTCCTAACTCATATTGTGCTCTTAACTTGAGTGCCAGGACCTGTTCTCAGGATTTATGTGTACAAAAAATGATCAACTGATGCTAGAGAATCACGGCTTTAATGCTGCAGGGACAATGAGATTTTCCTCGTAGGTAATGGTCCCTTTGAACTCCTTTTCTTATTCTCTACTGATAGAGAGGATAAATTGAACTTCAGTTTGAGATCCCTGTATGCAAGTGATTGAGGGAGCATTCAAGCGCATCCTTCGTATTCAGCTACTTCGTGAGATGGTCCCAAGCAGACGAGGCAAAGCTTGTGGAAGCTGAGATATATTTTATGCCTGCATTTGGAGTAGAGTGAAGGGTCTTCTCCCCAACATGACAGAAGTAAAATTAAGGGACAGAAAAATGAATCTACTTTTTTTGGGGGGAGACACACACATTAAAAAAACATTCCGACCTAGGGAAAAATTTTTAAAAAATGGACTGGAAACAGAAGTTGATAAAATGCCAAAGTGGCTAAGTAGAGGTAGAGAGCTAAAAAAAGAAAATTAGGTTCTTACCTTTTGCTAATTTTCGTTCCTGTAGTACCGAGGATCAGTCCAGACTCCTGGGTTTTGCCCCCCCTCTAGCAGATGGAGACAGAAGTTTATAAACAAAAACTCCGCCTACATATAGGCTGGTGCCACCTACAGTCTGGCAGTATTACTGAATGTCAAAGTAGCAGGAGAACCCGCAACAAATAACCCAAAGAACACTGAAGATTACCTCCAAACTAAGCCAAACTGAAGCTTAACTCCACCCAACTGGGTACCGAACTCGAGGTAACCAACAAACAAACAGATTCCAGAAACAGCACACAGATCACACATCCTCTCCCGGCAGACAATCGCAATACTGGGCGGGACTCTGGACTGATCCTCGGTACTACAGGAACGAAAATTAGCAAAAGGTAAGAACCTAATTTTCTTTTCCCTGTACGTACCAGGATCAGTCCAGACTCCTGGGATGTACCAGAGCTTCCCTTACTGAGGGTGGGAGCCGGAGAGGCCTGCTCTAAGCACCCCTTCTCCAAACCCCGACGGCCCTGGCGCCTTCACATCCAAACGATAGTGCCGGGCAAAAGTATGGACTGACTTCCAAGTGGCCGCCCTACAGATCTCCTCTGTAGGAATATGTTGGCATTCCGCCCAGGATGCAGCCTGGGCGCGAGTTGAGTGGGCTTTCAGTCCCACCGGCAACGGTCTCCCCGCTAACAAATATGCTGAGCGAATGGTTTCCTTCAACCAACGAGCAATTGTAGTCTTGGAAGCCGCTTTACCTCGCCGGGGACCCCCATGGAGGACGAACAGATGATCGGAGACCCTGAACACATTAGTGATCTCCAAATAGTGCAACAAGACGCGCCGAACATCCAGCTTCCGCAGGTCCCTAGCTAAGGGATCCGAAGACTGTCCCTGACCAAACGATGGCAACTCCACCGTCTGATTGACGTGAAAGGACGAAACCACCTTTGGTAGAAAAGACGGCACAGTACGCAAGGAGACTCCCGAATCCGAAATCCTCAGAAAAGGCTCTCGACACGACAGAGCCTGCAGCTCAGAAATCCGCCGCGCCGATGCCATAGCCACCAAAAATACCACCTTGAGCGTCAAGTCCTTAAGAGTGACGTGTCGCAGAGGCTCAAACGGTGCCTTACACAGCGCTTTCAGAACCACATTCAAATTCCAAGACGGACACGGAGGACGAAACGGAGGGCGTAACTGTTTTGCCCCCCGAAGGAAACGCACCACATCCGGATGCTGCGCTACCGAAACTCCGTGCACCCGCCCCCGAAAAGATCCTAGCGCTGCCACTTGCACCCGCAAAGTACTACAGGACAGGCCCTTAGCCAACCCCTCCTGGAGAAACAGCAGAATATCTGGAATATTCGCCCGGGTAGGTGCTGTGCCGCGATGCACACACCAAGTCTCAAACAGTCGCCACACGCGCACGTACGCCAGAGACGTAGATTTCTTTCGGGAATGCAACAGCGTGGACACCACGGAAGCCGCGTACCCTTTAGAGCTCAACCGCTGCCTCTCAAAAGCCATGCCGCTAGACAAAAGCGATGCACCAGGTCGAAACAAACGGGCCCCTGATGTAGGAGATCCGGCAGAAACGGAAACCGAAGTGGCCCTTCGACCGCTAGATTCACCAGATCCACGAACCAGGGCCTTCTTGGCCATTCTGGAGCCACCACGATCACCTCCGCCGGATGCTGCTCTATGCGACGCAGCACCCGTCCGATAAGCGGCCACGGAGGAAACACGTAAAGTAACACATCCCTCGGCCACTGAACTACCAGTGCATCCACTCCTTCCGCCAACGTCTCCCGTCGACGAGAGAAAAATCGAGGAGCCTTTGCATTGCGGAACGTGGCCATCAGGTCCACCGCTGGTGTGCCCCACCGATCGCAAATGAGCCTGAAGGCGTCCTCCGCGAGCTCCCACTCCCCGGGATCTAACCAATGCCGACTGAGAAAATCCGCCTGGACATTTTCCACCCCGGCTATGTGGGAAGCCGCGATACTGCTCAAATGGGCCTCCGCCCATATCATCAACGACCGAGCTTCTGCCGCTACCGGCTGACTCCTGGTTCCCCCCTGACGATTGATATAAGCCACCGTGGTCGCGTTGTCCGACAGAATCCTGACGGAACGCCCGCGGAGAAGCGGGAGGAACTTCACCAGAGCTAATCGCACCGCTCGAGTTTCCAACCGATTGATGGACCACGACGCCTCCCGAGCCGACCATGTTCCCTGAACCGCTCGACCGAGACAGACTGCTCCCCAACCGAGCAGACTGGCATCCGTGGTAACCACCGTCCACGACGGAGTTTCCAACGAAACCCCGCGACTCAAGTTTTCCTGGCAGAGCCACCATGGCAAGCTGTCTTTGGCTTCCTGGGTCAACGGCAGGCTGAGGAAAAATTCCTCCGAGACCGGGCTCCAGCGGGAGAGCAACGCGGACTGCAAGGGACGCATATGCGCAAACGCCCATGGAACTAACTCTAGCGTGGAGTTCATAGAGCCCAAGACCTGCAGATAGTCCCAGACCACTGGGACCGGTTTGCGCAACAACCTGCGAATTTGCCCCTGTAGTTTGAGGATACGCTCTTGCGTTAGGGCCACCGTGCCTTGACACGTGTTGAACACCGCCCCCAAATACTCCAAGGATTGCGACGGCACCAGATGACTCTTGGCCAGGTTGACCACCCAGCCCAGTGAGCGTAACAGGTGCAGCACCCGTTGAATCGCCAGCTGACAAAGAGTCCTCGACTTGGCACGAATCAGCCAATCGTCCAAGTATGGATGCACCAACAGCCCCTCCTGGCGGAGTCTCGCCGCCACCACCACCATAATCTTGGTGAACGTGCGCGGAGCCGTTGCGAGGCCAAACGGCAACGCTTGAAACTGGTAATGTTGCCCCAGTACCGCAAAATGGAGAAACCGTTGGTGCTCCCGTCGAATCCCAATGTGCAGGTACGCCTCTGTGAGGTCCAGAGAGGCCATAAACTCTCCTTTTCTGACCGACGCGATCACGGACCGCAAAGTTTCCATTCGAAAACGCGGAACCCTTAGACACTTGTTGACACTCTTCAAGTCGAGAATGGGACGAAACGTCCCCTCCTTCTTGGGTACCACGAAATAAATGGAATACCGGCCCTGTCGGAGTTCGCCGGTTGGAACCGGAACGACGGCCCCGAGGTCGCGCAACCGCGCCAGAGTCTCCCGCACCGCCCGGCGCTTTTCTGAAAACCCGCAAGGGGACACCAGAAAAGCCGGAGCCGGACGGCGTGAAAAATCTAACGCGTAGCCGTGTTTTATCACCTCTAGGACCCACTGATCCGACGTAATCTTGGCCCATTTCTCGTAAAACCGGCTTAACCTTCCTCCAACCGGGGGAACCGAGGAACGGACCGGCCTCACTTCATTGTGCTGGCTTCCCGCCCTGCACAGCTGGACCGGCCCCCGGACGGCCGAATCGACGCCCACGAAAGGACTGCGAGTACGATTGTTGGCGGGCCGCCCCGTGACGGAACGAAGAGTTCGATCCGCGCGCCGCCCGAGTTCTACGGCCCCCACGAAACCGCGGCCGAGCGGCTGGAGCACCCCGGAAACGGTATCTATCCTCCGGTAAACGGTGCACTTTATTCTCCCCCAAGGATTCCAGGAGATCCTCCAACTCCTTACCAAAGAGCAACTTCCCCTTAAAGGGGAGGGAGCCTAACCTAGCCTTGGAGGTACCATCCGCTGCCCAATGGCGAAGCCACAACAGTCGCCGCGCCGCTACCGCCGAGACCATGGTCCGTGCCGAAGTGCGCAGGAGATCATAAAAGGCGTCCGCACTATAAGCGATGACCGCCTCCAATCGACTCGCCTGTCTGGCCTCATCCGTCGACAGAGACTCATTCGCCAACAGCTGCTGTGCCCAGCGTAACCCGGCTCGCAACGAAAAATTACTACAGACCGCGGCCCGGATTCCTAACGCCGAGACCTCAAAAATACGCTTCAGTTGAACCTCCAACTTCCTATCCTGTATATCTTTGAGAGCCGTACCTCCCGTTACCAGGATGGTGGTCTTTTTGGTAACCGCTGCCACCGCCGAATCAAGTTTTGGCAGACGCAAAAGTTCCAACACGTCCTCCGGCAGTGGATATAACTTATCCATAGCCTTAGCTACCTTGAGTCCCAAATCCGGAGTATCCCACTCCTTAAACATCAAATCCGATGCCGAGAAATGCAGTGGAAAAGCCGACGAGGGACCCCTGAGGCCCAAGACAACCGGATCCGTCTGACCCAGACGAGATTCTACCTGGGGAAGTGGGATTCCCAGTTCCCCCAGGATTTCAGGGATGAGGGGCCCTAGCTCATCCCTATGGAACAACCGAACTACCTTCGGATCGTCCCCATCCGTAGCGTGCAGTGTCCCTGCATCCTTAGGCTCCGGCTCTTCCTCCCCCTCAACCCCCCTCGGGGGCTGGGATGGGCAGTCCAGATCCTCCTCCGGATCCGCCAGCGCCTCCGACTCCGACGAGGAGAGCGAAGGCCCCTCCGCCCCCCTGGAACGAAGAGGCCTTGGCTTGGGCCTGGGCCCAGACAGCCCCCCTCCCCCCGTGTCGGATTTTGGGGCCTTGGCCGCTGGCGCTCCGCTCCCAGAAGCGGGGATCCCCGGAACTCTCTTCTGAGCCAGGCGGCATGCTTTAAAAGCTTTATGCATGAGCAACACGAACCGCGAGTTAAATGAGGAGTCCGATGACCCCTCCTCCTCTCCCCCCTCCTCGGGGGAATCATCCCCAGGAGACCTGGACCCTAACGGCCCTTCCTCACTTCCAGACACCCTCTGGGGGGACAAACGTGGCGGGTCACGCACCTGTGCGGTGGTCTGCCGGCCCGCGCTAATTTGTGCCGCCCGCGCCGACAAAATGGCTGCCGTTCCCGCCGAAACCGGTTAAAATGGCCGCCGACCCCGACGAACTAGCCGCAGACCGCTCCGTAAACACTGACACCTCGCGGTCTTGCCTACTCCGCCGAGGTGCTGAGGCCATCGCCGACCCCCCTTCTCCGCCGCCCACGCACACAGAACAGAGGCTGTCGCGCGACAGCCGTCCCGCCGCGGACCCGCAGGCCCTGCACGATGCCTGCCGAGGCATCCTTCACACTGCCGCGGCGAACGGAGGCAGAGAGAGAGAGAAAAAAAAATCAAAGTTTCTCCCCGGATCGGCGGGCCCCAGTCACCGCGAGCAAGCACAGCCTAGCAAGCACAAGCACACACACCACACACAGCACACAAAATAAATGAAAACAAATTTTTTTTTTTTTTTTTTTTTAAACTGCTTACCTCGGATCCGGAGCCGGCTGGGGGGAGTGAGCCGGGACCCCCGGTATCACCCCCAGCTCTGTGGAGCCGGTACGTGGGGCTCTCCCACTCCTCGGCTGCCTCTACCAGGGGGAACAGTCCCCTCAGGACCCTAA
This sequence comes from Rhinatrema bivittatum, assembly GCF_901001135.1. NCBI lineage: Eukaryota > Metazoa > Chordata > Amphibia > Gymnophiona > Rhinatrematidae > Rhinatrema > Rhinatrema bivittatum. The sequence continues at coordinate 308,220,211 of NC_042619.1, forward strand.
CTTCCCCTGGGAGGCGGGGATTGGGACCAGCAGGCAAGCCTCTGCGGTCCCTTCCCACTAGAAAAAAACCAACAAACTTTCCTACCTTTTTTTTTTTTTTTTTTTTACAAAAACCACCTAACCAACGTAGGCCTAACACAGACTGTAGGTTTTGCACCCTCTCCACCTGCTAGGAGACAGAAGAATACTGCCAGACTGTAGGTGGCACCAGCCTATATGTAGGCGGAGTTTTTGTTTATAAACTTCTGTCTCCATCTGCTAGAGGGGGGGCAAAACCCAGGAGTCTGGACTGATCCTGGTACGTACAGGGAACCTTCCTTTTGTTTCTGTGGAAGAAAGTTAACAGAGGAGACTTGTGTGGCAGAAACTACGTGGGAATATCCATGCATGGTCAGAAGGACTTCTAGGTCTTTCTGAGCTCTGAGCCTGCAGGTTCCACATTGGCACCATTTAGTGATGTCACTCAAAGTATGGCTGAATTCAGTTCTGCTTGTCCATGGAAACCAGATAAGGCTCAATCAGACGATGCAATACCGTGCACTGGCTGCAGCGCATAGCTCAACCTGCGATTGAATGAGCATTTTGGATGCGTGACCATAACCCCTGATGCAAAACAGGGGTTAGTGCATCCAAAACGCACATCCAATCGCGCGCATAGGTAATAGCGCTCATCACATGCAAATGCATGTTGATGAGGCTTATTATCCATTCCCCCGATGCAAAAAAAAAATTGTGCGCCCAATGCGCACATTTTTACTCGCCAAAATTAATGCCTGTCCCGAGCAGGCATTAATTTTGGGGGAGTCCAAAAAGTGTACAGAAAGCAGAAAACACTGCTTTTCTGTACTTCCTCCAACTTAATATTGTAGCGATATTAAGTCAGAGGAACTAAAAAATTAGAATGTCCTGGAAAAAAAAATTAAAAAAAAAAAAGGATGCTGGCGGTCTGGTTAGGAAAAGAGACGTTCATAAAATTGAGCATCTGTTTTCCTAACCCGCTGACAGCCACCTCTCCTGGGCGTCCGCTGCCGAGGAGGTGCTAGGGGCGCGCAATTTCCCCATGTGCCTCCTTTTTACCACGGACCAGATTTAAATATTAAATCGAGTGCCCAGGAGAATGTGGATCGGCGTGCTTTAAGGGAGCAGGTGCTCAATTATAAGTGCCCGTTTAACATGTGCCAATATTGCATCGGCCTAAATATCTTTCTCTGCTGTACCACAGACTCTCATTTCTAAGCTCTCTGCAGTCAGCAGACACCTAACAGACGCTTACAGCTTTGTGAAGGGACCAGTCAAACGGCTAATACATTTTCACACATAGGTTCAAAGCCCAATCATAGTTGCATGTCAATACCTACAAAAAATAAAATGTTTAGGGGGTATGGTCTTTCACTAGATGAGCTAAGCTGATTTTTAATATAGTAGGAGTAACTGTTCAGGCAGGACCACCCAGATTCATTACACAGCCCAGGTTTACATTGCTGACTTCATGGGGACTGGGCAATGGTGGTGTGACATTCATCCCCCCTCGTCTCTGTCCTCCCCCCTCCAGCATTCACCTCCCCTGTCAATATTCATCCCTTCTTTCCACCCCCTCCACTACCCACAAAAAGATTTACAGCCTGCCTGCTTCCTGAATGCCTCCCTCCTCCTTGTTAATCTTCCCTCCCAGAAACATTTACAGCCTGCTTGCCCGGTAGTTAAATGGCTCGCTGCTGCTCCTCCTTCTGCTCTCTCAGCAGACAAAATGGAGTCCCACAGCGCAAAAAAAAAAAAGAGTTGATTGGCTGCATTTTCTGCAGCTCTCGCCTGCCTTGAGGCAACAGTCAGCAGTGCTGGAGTAAGTAGGAGGTGGAGGAGCAGAAAGCAGACCAGCTGTTTGTGCTCTGCACTGCGGCTCTTTAGCATTTGGCTTCTCTCCATTAATTACAGCTTGGCCGGTAGACTGAAAAGGAGACTTGGGGGGCAAGTCAGACAGCCCAGGTGTCTTCTGAGAATCCAGGAGACTTGGGCTTTCTGATTAAAGTCCTTTGAGGGCCGCGACCTGGACTAATTTTCAGGATAGCTTTAATATGCAAATTAGCGCAACTTCTCAGACCAAACATGTGCAAATATGGATATTCACTGTGGATATTCCAAAAACCAGGCCTGATATATTCCAGGTAAGTGAAATACATATCCCAGTATACTGTGCCCATGCTGAAGATAGTTTATATTACCTGGTCAGCGATTGGCCTCAGGTACAAATCTGCAAAACCAGGAAAACAAATGTCAAGACACAGACGTGCTCTGTGCATTATCTAGGAATTTTTGCAACTAGATTCACACAATATGGACAGATTTTTATAGCACAGCACTGCCGGTTATTATTGTTACCTATCTTCCCTTTCTCCTCTCCGCTAGATGTGCTGATATTTATAACACACCTCTGTCTGGTATTACTGTTCCATGTCTCCCTCACCCCCAGGGTGTGCTGATTTTTATAGCGAACCGCTGTCTGATATTACTCATAGCTGCCCCAAGCCATATTTAAGTTTGTATATCTGGGATTGCATCTTCTCCATGCCCCACCCTCCTCTTCCTCCTTCAGTCATGGGCCTGAGTGTTGCACAGCTAGCCTGCATACAAGGCAGGTAAACAGGATTTCCCAAACCTGTCGAATGTTTAGGATACCCAGAATGAAAAAGCAGGAGATAAATTTACATATGCTGAACCTCCAATGTATGCAGATTTATCTTATACATATTCCCAGTGGATATCCTGAAAAGCCAGTTGGCTGTGGGATCACCAGGATAGGGCTGGCCCCATTGTTAGGCCCTTTCCGCTGGATATTAAACTGTCAGTCCATTTGTCAGACGGGCAGTCTTGATCATACCATCTTCCTTCTCAGGGGTGGGCTTCAGCAGGCGCTCTGTTGGGAGGTACAAGGCGGAAATCGGCAGGGATAGTCTACGGTCGGTAGGGGGCAGGGGCAACCTCCTTCCTGGTCTCTGAAATTCAGAAGCTGTGAGAGCAAAAAGCCTTTAGATTCATCTACAACATCAGATAGCAACATGACTAAGGTAGCTGCAGGGCTGGGTGATGGACTGGGTTACTAACCCCTGCTTTCTTTCTGTATAGGTTCAAATCCAGCCTTGGATATGAATTTCTTTTTTTGCTTGTATGTTACGTATTGACAACCTATAAAACCAAAGATTCAAAGAAAGGAATGGGATGGAGCTGTTCAGCAACTGGAAGGCTGAAAGTGCACCAGCTGGTCATTGTCATGGGGATACAAGGAAGATTCTATGAGCCAGTCATGTTAGTTCCTTCAAATACTAAAATCTGATATCCCCCCCCCCCCCCCTTCAATGCTAGGTAACTTGCACTTCTGGCAGCCAGCAGAGTTGTGACAAGTGCAGGGTTTTGTGGAATTCATGATGGATGCAATGGATGCCCTGGTCTACTCGTGCTGTTAGGAAAGGTTAGCCGAACATAGCTCAGTCCAACTGAGTGGAGACCCTGCTCAACAAAGCTCAGCCTGACTCAGTCCTACTCAGCTCAACCCAACCTAACGCAACACAACCAAATTCAAATCATCCCAGTGCAGCCTAACCCAGCTCATCCCTCCTTGCAACCCTATAAGTCAATGGATCCTAGTCTCGGCCTCAACAATTTGTCCTTGTGTTCTGAGACAGAAAAATGTTTTTCATTAAGTGGTTAATTATTGTTATGGTCTGCCTTGAACAAAGGTTCCCTCTGTAAAAGCGGAATATAATTTCCTGTTTAAATTAAAATTTAATGAACTAACAAGAATATGTCTAACTTTTTATCTCCCTCATTACTCATCCCATGTTTCAATCTTTAATGGTTTTTGTTTTGGTTTTTTTTTTTAACTTGCCGCAGTATATTAAAAGTTTCTCCTTGAAGAGCAGTCATCCTCTTCCCCACAGTTTGGTGATTGCCTCCCATAAAACGGGAATGCCCACCCCGGATATTCTGGGTGCTGGACTCAGCAGCACAGTGAAAGCACCCCATTCCTGGACAAGGAAGTTCCAACCCAAGCCAGGCGGTGTGGGAGCCGACCTCAATGGAGCTCCGTTACCGCTGCTGGGACTATCCATGATGTCAGCGAGTCCTGTCTCCATCATGAACTGGGGGGGGGGGAGGGGGGTGTAGGCTGACATGACCTACACAATTTCAGCCAGGACACAGATTGCTTGCCTAAGCAAGATGACCAGGTAGTTGCACAACACCAGGGACAGGGTTTACTTCACTGCATCTCTGGTCTGTTAACTGCAATTTCTCTAAGGAAACAGGAGTCATAAGTTCATAGTCATAACTGAGTAAAACCAATGCCATATGTAGCAATAAGCAGGCAATATCTGTCTTTTTTGAGTGTGCTGGAGTTTCCACCTTCTGTATGGTTAAATCAATAGAAAGTCCTTCTACCATCACCTCTGGCAACTGCCCCCTTTACTGGATGAAAACTGAAAGTATGGAAGCAGAAATAGTTACATTGCTTGCCGTGGCCAATGTGACTTCCTCTGCCAGTCTCATAGGTTGCTGTGTTCAGGGAAAGGCTTAGCTTAGCAGGAACCTACAAAACAAAAACACAAGACCTTATCACGTATCTACAGTGGGCTTCCTACATCCCCACTACATGGTCCCTTGCAAAGTGATCCTTTCTAATGTCTCCACCATATGGTCATTTATCAGGTCTCTCCCACCATGGCTCCATGCCATACACCTGTTCCGTGACCTCTTACTGTATCCCTGCTACACATGACTAGGGACCTAACAGATCTGGCCCTTCCACCCTGAGATTTTCTAACTCCCTCTAGGCATTAGAGTGGTAAAGCGAGTAATATGTTTCTAAAATAAACTCAACAATCATGATCCGCCCGTTTACCACCACCAAGAACAGGCCTGCATAAACGCATATTGGGTATGAGACTTTTAAATATTACACTTACTCACATACCTGAGAATTTCTCATTTCCAGTCACTGAGATTGTCATGGGGTAGCATTGGGGGGGGAGGGTGAGCATGCTCACAGATTTACTTTCTCACACACACACACATACAGGCTCATTCGCACACACACACACACACACACACACTCACTCCTTCCCCATACACACACACTCTCATACACACATGCACACTCATTCTCTCTCCTAACCAGGTTCCTCCTTAACCACAGCAGCTTCCTTTTTCCCCAGGCCCACTGAACTAATGTTCCTCTTCCTCCTTCTGCAGCATCAGTCCCGACACAGATCGTTTCATTTTCCCTGTTCTGCCTAATGTGTTTACCATGTGGGAGGAGATAAAATGCAAAACAAATCTGGCTGGCAGCAGCCGACCCTCCCCCAGCCAGAGCAAGAGATGAATGGGGAGGCACCCAGCACAGACTCTGGGCACAGGCATAGGCTGTAGCTCACCTCCGGGGGGGGGGGGGGAGGGGGGGTGTCCCGGGCAGTGCCCCTACCCCAGCGCGGAGCGATCACTGTGCTGGGTAGCAGGAACTTCTCAGGCTGAAATGTCATCGTTCCTCCTCCCACCCGGGGCCTTTTGCTGCCCTGTGCAAAAAATTACTGTGCTTCCCCCCCCTCCCCAATTCAGTCAGTGCCTGTCCTGGACCTATCAAAGCCCGGCTCTGCCCTGCAATCTATGGGGGTCATTTTTCAAAATGCGGTAAGGCGTTTTCGCATGCGATAGGCCTTTAACGCATGTGAAAACGTGTTTATCGTATGGTGCGATGCAAATTCCAAAAATGGGCTGGGTTAGGCTCCCTGCGAAGAGTATTGCACAGCCATAATGCAGATTTTTAGTTACACCTTTTTCAAATGCATTAGGTGGTAGTGGCTGTGACCATGTGGAAAGGGTTTATCTCCATTTGCGATGTGTCCCGTACGGCTTATTTCAGAGGATTTGAAGGAAGGAAGGAGAGGGAGAGAGAGAGAGAGAGAGAGAGAGAGAGAGAGAGAGAGAGAGCACCTGGCCATGATAGCATGTCCCGTAGATAGGTATTTGTATTCCTAGGATAGGCCCACCTAGTAACTCGAGGTGGGGATTAGGTAAATGTGTAGGGGGTTAGGGGCTGCTTTGACATGCTACGTGACATCTACGAACAGAACAGTGGTCTCTTGTGAAGATTTGCTGGCCTTCGGAGTGAGGAAACTCACCCAAAGATGAGATTTGGGCAAGGGTCTCTCAACCTAGCTTGATGGACTCTCTGCCAGCAAATCTTCACAAGAGACCACTGTTCTGTTCGTACGTCTCATGTAGAATGTGAAAGCGGCCCCTAACCCCCTACACTCTTACCTAATCCCCACCTCGAGTTACTAGGTGGGCCTATCCTAGGGATACAAATACCTATCTACGGGACATGCTATTATGGCCAGGCGCTCTCGCTCTCACTCACTCACTCACTCACTCACTCTCTCTCTCTCTCTCTCTCTCTCTCTCTCTCCTGGGATCATTGAAAAACAGGTCCCCAAGTGGTTGAATGCAGGAAATACATCAGGTTTGGCACTTATCACAGAATATGAAATGGTATTGCAATGTGCACTAACTTAGCTCTTTGCACTGGTAATTATCGCAAAATGCAATAAATACTATATTAGCATAAAACACACCCCTTTTGCTATCGCATGCGGCACTTACCACATTTTGTTAAATCTAGGCCTATATTTGTAAAAACTGACACACCCGCTCCCACCCCAGAACCCATGGATAAGGAAGTGTAGTAGGTACTCTAGGCAAATCTTACAGCCTTAAACACATGCCACCCTCCCCTCCCCCCATACACACACACTCCCCCATACCCTTTACACACACACAATTAAATTATGCATTTATAACAAATTTTACATGAAAAAATAACAAATTTTACATGAAAAAAACATTCAAGAGTACAGCTTTCTAAGGCAAAAATATCACTTACAACAAGCACATTATATTTACATGCACTCCTGTGGTGCCAGCCAGAAAACTGCATGTTGGGTGTGAGCTTGGCCCTCAGAAAGCCATGAACAAACAGAATTACCATTACAATATAGTAAACTCCCATACCAAAACAAATCTAACAGCCTTATCTATGAAAAGGCAACACTGCACTTATTACACCAGGCCCTAGAACACCAGTAAAGCTGTTATTAGGAAACCAGGCTGCTAGAGATCCCTACACAGAAATTACATGTCAGCAAAATATCTCACCTCTGTCACATATGCAGATCACAGACAGACCCTTACCAAATACAGAATAAAGAGATCAGAAAGTATGAATGGAAACGTGCTGAGGAAAACTGAACTGGAACCCACAACAAGCCAGCCTCTACATGCAGAGCAACAATGGAAAAATAGGAATACCATTCTTCATAAAAACATTAAATAATAAAATCAAGAAATATAAAACATCAATCATAATAGTAAAATCATATTCATAAAAAGAATATTTCAAACTAATGAATAGAATATCGAAAATTTCCCAAACACCAAAATTTTTTTTAAAAATCTGATGAATAAAAAATCCAATTAAAAAATGTTCTATTCCGCCCCCCAAAAAAATAAATATTTCAAAAGAGCAGAATCATCAAATTACGCCCAATAATTAAAACTAATAAGGATTTAAAAATCTGCTCTTCATACCTGGGATCTGACTTCTAGTCACCCTGAGCTTGTCGTGGTTTGGGGGAGGTAGGGCCACACAAATTTTATCTTCTCTCTCACACAGATGCACAATAACATATTCATTCTCTCATACACTCTGTCTCTCTGCCTCTCCCTCTCCCTCACCCTCACAGATACACTACATGTGTATGTGTGTGTGCGTGCCTGTGAGCCTATATGTGATACACAGGTTCTCACAGGCACACAAAGATACACAAACACAGAAGCTCTCACACAGACACACACAAACACACACATAGGATCTCACAGAGACTCACACACATACACTCACAAACAGGCTCTCAGACACACACAGACTCTTACTCATTCACACACATATATACAAGCACACACACACATATGGTCTCCTGTTATCATCGGGCCGTGGTGGGATGAGCTCCACCATGGTCCCACAGGCCTCCTATGCTTTCTTCAGGATGTGGGGGGATGAGCTCCACCATGGTCCCGCAGGCCTCCTGTGCTTTCTTCAGGATGTGGGGGGATGAGCTCCACCATGGTCCCGCAGGCCTCCTGTGCTTTCTTCAGGATGTGGGGGGATGAGCTCCACCATGGTCCCGCAGGCCTCCTGTGCTTTTTTCGGGATGTGGTGGGATGAGCTCCACCGTGGCCCCATGGGCCTTCTGCTGTCTCCAGGCCATGGAGGTCGGACATCTCCGGGTATGAGCATGCGTGTGCGCATGCCCGCGCACAGCTTCTGCTCCCTTCCCCCAAGCAGAATAATCCCTCTGCTAACAGGCATATTGTGAAGCAATGCAAAACCCTGCATTCAGACCCTGTCGAGCAGGGATCCCCAAACTTTTCAAAGGAAGGGCCATATAGAAAAATTAAAATCACCAGGGCAGCCTCTATCAATTGTGTAGTCTGAGCACCTCTTCTCCCCACCTGCTGCTGGTTAAAAAAACCAAAACAAAAAAAAACTTTTCCTTTGCAGGCCAAATCTGGCCATGTGAAAGAAAGTTTTGTCAGGCTGGCCAAATAAGCTTTGCAGGCTGGATTTGGCCCCCGGGTTATAGTTTAGGAACCCATTCTGTAGAGCAAATTTGTTGTATCAGAACATCACTCACGGCAACAATCTTACCCATGAAAAAAGCAGCACTGCAAACATTACCTAGAACATCAACGCATCAACCTACTGAGAAAACAAGCCATACTGCTACATATTCCGATACAGAAACAACAGGCTCGCAGAATCTCTCTTCTCAGTCACACAGAACACCTGATGGCAAATTAGAAACTGGAAACATGCAGACAAAAACTGAAATAATAACCCTGAGAAGTCACACTCTGCATGCTGTGAAACATTAGAGAGAGAGACACGTTTCTTCCTAGCCTAGGCAAAATACAAAAATATAAGAGGCACACATTCCCAAGCTGCCATCTTCTAATTATTAAACTGAAAATACATTTTTTCTCTACGTGTGTGTCTTGGAATTTGATTTTTCTAATTGCATTGGTCCCAGTCTTTTGCCTGTCTTCCTCTTGTCTGTCTTCTCTTAACTTCCCAGGTCTCCAAATCTCTGCTATCCACCCAATCCCTTCTCAATTTCCAAATCCCTATTCTCCCCACCCAGTCTCCAAGTTCCTGCTGTCCCTCTAATCCCTGCTCAATCTCCCAATCCTCATTACTCCCCACCCAGTTTCTCTCTCTGAGTTTCTACTCTCCCCCTAATCCTTAAAGCCCTTCAAGCTCCAGGAGGGGCGCCTGATAGCAGACTTGGGACACAGGCCCCATATACCCAGAGCTAACGACGCCCCTGCTGCCGTGTCCTTACCCCATGACGCCCCAGGATTCTCCTGTGGAAATGTGCCTCATCATTAGGGTCATTGTAAAGTGGTTTCTTTCTTCCTGTGATCCAATGGCCCCCCCCTATCTAAAAGCTCCCAGCTCTCTGAGTTTGAGCCACACGTCCTCTCCCCTAACTTTTTTGCTGCCCTGTGCGAACAATGACTGTGCTGCTCCCCCCCCCCTGTTCATTCATTGACTGTCCCGGGCTCACCCAAAAAAATCCCAGCTCCTTCCAGTGATACAAACTTTAAAACCTGACATCACCACCCCCTCCCCCGGCGAACCTTATAGCCTTATTCAACGCCCCCCCGACTTCTCCCCTTGGCCCACTCCACACACAGAGTTAAGAATTATGCATTTATAACAACATGTTACTTGAAAAATATCAAAGTACAGTATTCTGAGGTAAAAATATCACTTACATTATATTTACATGCACTGCTGTAAAGCCAACCAGAAATCCCTGCAAAAAAAAGACACTTGGACCCCATATGGTATTAGGCCTATTGTGATGTGTGCTGGGCGAGGGCTTGACCCTCTGAAAGCCCAAATACACTAATACACTTTCTATTAAGAGAAATGGGCGGCCTCCCCAGCACAGATGTGCGGGCACCGCAAGTAACCGGGCACCCGATGCACCCGTGCTGACGGCCGCCCCCCCGCGCCGCAGCCCACGACGTACCTGAGTGGGAAGAGGCCCGATCCCCTCGGGGTGCCGGCATCAATGGCACTGGCCTTGTGCTGTGGCGCACAAGTGATTCGCTTCCCTCTCGGTTTGCCCGACGTCAGGGGCAGCCACATCAAAGTGCGCCACGACACAGGGCCACTAGATTGGCCAGAGGGGAGCGCCTTTCACTGACATTGGGGGAGGTGGCCGGCCGATTACTTAAATCCCGCTGGCACCCTCGTCAGCCTCTTTTCCTCCTGCCCCCGAGCGGAGCCGTTTCCCCACCCGTTTCCCCCCTCACTTGCATAGTTAGAGAATTCTGTTAGATAGGGGGTAACATTTGTATGTTATATCTGTCGCAGCAGCAACCAAGTCCAGGAGTGCCTTTGTAAATGCTGAAGTATTAGAAGGAAGCTCGGAGGTGCCGATATGTTTGTGAGAGGCCTTGGGGCCCTCACCCTTGCCACGAATGACCCGGTGGACGGGATACGGTAGCGGGCTTGCTTTGTGGCAGTCCGAGCCAGGATTCCATCCAGTTCTTGGAGGTCACGACGCCTGTTCCAGGGCCTTGCTTGGCGTGAGACCACATGGTTCTGCTTGGGTGGACGCAAGAGTATCGGCACCTGCCCAGCCGCGATTTCATATGCATTATTGAACGGGCTCGGCACTTATTTAGACTCCCATGTTAGGGATTCTAATAAACAGCTGCGGCCTTTGCACCCAAGCTCTGTGTGGTGTTTTCTTTGTGTGTAACAAGGGGAGCCCAGCGGAGTTGGCTGGGGTGGGGGGCAGATAAGAGCACATGGGTGTCCTGACTGCCCGGTTATACTTCACCTCAGTCATACATGCAGAAAATAAACAGACCCTCACCAAATACAGAATAGAGCAACCATAAAGTAGAAATATAAAAGTGACAAAACCTGAACTGGAAACCACAAGAAGCCTCACTCTCTATGTAGTGCAACAATAAAAAACTAGAACCATCACTATTTCTCAAACATCAAACAATAAAATCAAGAAATAAAATAAATACATAATCATTATAGTAAAAACATACTAATAGTATTCCAAAAACAGAATACAAATAAAAGATCGAATAATTAAAAACCTACATACAATTTTTTTTAATGTCCCAAATACCAATAAAATATTTCAGAACAGAAGACACATTAAATAACACCTGAAAAATAAAACTAAAAGGATTTTAAAAATTCATGCTCTCCATACCTGGGAACTTTTGATTTCCAGTCACCTTGAGATTGTCAGGGGTTAGTGGGAGTGGGATGCATAAACTTTCTCCTCTCTTTTTTTATATGTACACACATTCTCTCTCTCTTACTCACTCACATCCACTCAAATGCCAGGCAGACTCCCATTCTCACATGTGTGCACACACCACACATCCATCCTAGGCAGCCTCCCATTCACACACACACATGCAGACCAGGCAGTCATGGTCCACAGGTCATTCCTCCTCTGCTGCTGCTGCTGCCTCCAGCCTTTACTGTCTTCATTGGGGAGAGCAGCCATTCTGCAGCTTGCAAGATAAGAATACAGGAAGTGCTAGCACAGTAAACTACCTTGGGGCCAGCACCCAAGAAGGAGCTGCATGTCGGGTGCCTACCACTGCCAACAGGATGGAGCCCACCAGTGGCTGCCTGGGCCTTCTGTTTTTTCCACTGCCTGTGGAATGGGGTCCACCGGCAGCCCCACAGGCTTCCTGCTTCTTTTGCTGCCGGTGGGATGGAGTCCACTGACGGCTGCATGGGCCTCCTGCTTCTTCCACTGCCAGTAGGATGGGGTCAACCGGCGGTGGCATGGGCCTCTACTTGCTCCTGACGCCACTCCCCTGGGTGTGCCAGCCTATGGCGCCAGGCCTGCCTCTCCCTTTATACCATGCTGTGTGATCCCTTACTCAACACATCGTTCCCCTCTCCCATTCTCTCTGATCTCATTTTTTTCCCCTAATTTTTTTACTCTTTTTTTCTTCCTGTTGTATTCCTTCTTTCAAAGGGTATGGTGGCATGGGTCAGAGACAGGCTCTGAGGCCTTGTGACCTCAAAGAGATTCAGCTCTGAGACCCAGAACTTCTGTCACACAAGCCCCCATGAACAATCTGGTCTGTTAGCAGATATCGCTGAGGACCTAGAACCCACTGCTGGTGAGTCAGTAACCTAAAACCAAGGCCAGGAGCAGCAAAGATCGAGGCCTTTTAGGAACCCAGGTCAGGGCTCTGGGATATGGTTCATGTGATGTACAATCATGAGGTAGAATAGTAGGATTGGGCATTATATAGTAAAAAGATACATCCCCCCCCCGCACCCCCACCCCTTACCTTTGCAGGAACATGATATTGGGATACAGGACTCCCCCTTAAACTGCAACGATCTACAAGGAAATCCAAAACACAGACAAAGGGATTTGGGGATTAGGATCCTTGAGGTAAAAATGAGTCTCACTGCTGTGTGTCTTTCAGCTTCTCCCATCTCCTCCTTCCCTCTTATGTCCTATCTCTAGGTCAGATGAATTAAGCATTCTCTGTTGCATTTATAGAAAAACAAACTTAGGCAAATCGGAACTCTCAAGCAGCTAGGTATGAAGTGAGAAACAGACTACATATCTGAGTCCTCCCTACATAGCCTCTGCTTCCTGCCCCTTCCTCCCTCATACCTGGGTACAGGGGTGGGGTCAATTTTCAAAAAATGTTTAAAAGGAAACTTTTGCATTTAAGAACATAAATTGGCCTGTTTGAAAATTTACTAGAACTGAGTGCCTAAACTTAAGCTTCTAGTTTCACTAGGATCCTTAATTTAGGTGCCTAAAAGTGGGTAGCTACATGGGTGGAGTGAGAGCAGGGAAAAAAATATTAGGATTTTATCACTGATTTTCAGCAGTAAATACCTAACTTAGGGGCCTAAGTCTAGGCAAATGCATAGAAGGCCTAAATTTATCCAAAAATAGCTTCTTCCTGCCGCACCGGCTCCTGCTCACATCCTAAATTTCGGGCAGGGCCTGTACAAGGGTATTAGGTGCCCTAGGTGAACCTTCTGCCTTGTGCCCGCCCCCCCCCCCGGCCCCAATCTCATTCACTCAGACAGGCCCCCTTCTCTTGTAAACACTTAGCTACCTTGTTTCATTCACACAGGCTCCCTCCCTCTCTCCCACCAACACCATTGCTCTCTCATACACACACAATCCCTCTCAGTCATACAGACACAAACAGACTCTGCTTCTCTTGGCCGTGAGCAGGATGGGCACTGCCTCAAGGCCCGCCGAGTGTCTGCATTTCTCAGCCGCGAGCAAATGCAGACAACCCCCTAGTTCACCTATTGGACGCGCTGGCCCTGATTTTGGGACTCTGCATTTAATATAGGTCTCTCAGTGATTCACTTAGGTGCCTAAGTTTTCGGCTGAAAATTGTTTCTAAGTTTAAATTAAGGTTTGCAAGTCAACTGCTTAGATTTAGGATAGGAACATTGGTTTCTTACCTGATAATTTTTGTTTCTGTAGTACCACGGATCAGTTCAGACTCCTGGGTTCCCCCCCCCCCCCTAGCAGATGGAGACAGAAGTTTTCAAAACAAAACTCTGCCTTATATAGGATGGTGCCACCTACAGTCCGGCAGTATTACTCAAAAAACCACCATAACTACGTACAATAACCCTTCAACAAGAAAAAGAAATAACCGGTTCACTTAACCCTCCTAGGAACTGAACCTGTAGAACCACTTGAGGATGGTCAATCCAATTTCTGCAGATCTGAAAACAAATCAATCAATAACTGAGCGGACTCTCCCTTACTTCCATGCGTTCCCTGGGTGGGACTCTGGACTGATCCGTGGTACTACAAGAACGAAAATTATCAGGTAAGAAACTAATTTTCCTTTCCCTGTATGTACCCGGATCAGTCCAGACTCCTGGGATGTACCAGAGCTTTCTTACCTGAGATGGGATCTGGAGAGGCCCGCTCTAAGCACTGCTTCTCCAAAACCTCCTTCACCCGGTGCCTGAACATCTGTAGTGTCTGGCAAAGGTATGCAAAGACTTCCAAGTCGCCGTCCTGTGGTGAGACCATTTGACACTCCGCCCAAGAAGCCACCTGCGAACGGGTAGAATGAGCCTGAAGACCAAACAGTACAGGCTTACCACGCAGCAAATATGCCCAGCCTATAGCCTCTTTCAACCAGCGCAAAATCATAGCTTTAGATGCCATATTTCCTTGTTTCGGACCAGCCCACAGCACAAAAAGATGATCCGTCACATGAAACGCGTTAGTAACTTCCAGATAATGCAACAATGCCCGATGAACATCCAGCTTCCGTAAGTCTTTAGACATAGGGTCTGACCAGTCCAAAACGGGAAATGACGGAAGCTCCACTGACTGATTCACGTGAAAAGCAGACACCACCTTCGGAAGAAAGGAAGGAACCATCCGCAAGGACACAACAGAATCCGAAATTCTCAGAAACCGCTCCCTACAGGATAGAGCTTGGACCTCCAATACCCTGCAAGCAGATGTGATAGTGATAAGGAAAATCTCCTTTAACGTGAGATCATTTATTGTAGCCATTTTCAGAGGCTCAAAGGGTGCCGTACACAGAGCCGAGAGAACCAAGTTCAGATTCCAAGAAGGACAAGGGTGCCTGATCGGGGGACGTAAATGCTTTACCCCCTTTAGGCAACGAGCCACATAGGGGTGAACAGCCAATGCCACGCCTTGAATAGAACCATGCAAACAACAAAGAGCTGCCACCTGAACCCTCAGGGAACTACTCGATAAGCCCTTGGCGAGTCCGGATTGTAAGAAATCTAAAATATACAACACCAAAGACCCCAAGATTCAAAGATTCTCCACACGCGCACATACGCGAGGTTGGTGGATGTCTTGCGCGACCGGAGAAGTGTTGCCACCACAGTGTTCGAATACCCTTTGCTCCTCAGGTGGCACCTCTCAAAAGCCATGCCACTAGACAAAAGCGATCGACCTCTTCCAAACACATGGGCCCTTGATGGAGAAGGTCCGGGAGCAGTGGCAACCGCAGGGGACCCGCCACTGCCAGATTGACCAGGTCCGCAAACCAAGGCCGTCTCGGCCACTCTGGAGCTATGAGGATGACTTCTGCTGGGTGTATCTCCACTCTCCTGAGCACTTTGCCTATCAGCGGCCAAGGAGGGAAGACGTACAGCAGCACATCGGTCAGCCAGGACAGCCCCAGGGCATCTACCCCTTCTGCTCCTGTTTCTCTGCGGCATCCGAAGAAGCGCGGAGCCTTGGCGTTCTGAAACGTTGCCATGAGATCTAGGCAGGGTATGCCCCACGTGTCGCATATGAGCTGGAAAGGTTCGTCTGTGAGCTCCCATTTCCTGGGATCTCGGGTGTGCCGACTGAGAAAGTCCGCCTGAACGTTGTCAACTCCTGCTATGGGAGACGCTGCAATACTTACTAAATGCTTCTCCACCCAGCTGATCAGCTGCCGGGCTTCCGTGGCCACTGGCTGGCTCTTGGTTCCCCCTTGGCGATTGATATAAGCCACCATGGTCGCATTGTCAGAAAGAATTCTGAGTGACTTCCCCTGGAGGAGAGGGCGGAACGCTTGCAACGCTAACCACACTGCCCTGGTTTCCCAATGATTGATCGACCACCGAGATTCTTCCTGGGACCATTGTACCTGCACCAACTTCCTCAGGCAAACCGCTCCCCAACTGGAGAGGCTGGCGTCCATGGTCATCACTGTCCATTCAGGCATCTCCAGGGGAACTCCTCGGGATAAATTGTCCGAGATAAGCCACCAATCGAGACTGGAGCGCGCCGTATCCATAAGAGGAAGAGGTAAATGAAACTGTTCGGAGACTGGATTCCAATGCAAAAGCAATGCTGACTGTAAAGGACACATATGAGCAAAGACCCAGTGCACCAGCTCCAGGTGGAAGTCAAATAATCCCACACTCTGGGGAGACAGTTGGCCAATAAGTCCCACACTTGTCCTTGTAGCTTGACAATTCGGTCCGAGGTAAGGAACACTCTCCCCTGTTGAGTGTCGAATAGAGCTCCTAAAAACTCCAAAGACTGGGTGGGCACCAGTCGACTCTTGGCTAAGTTGATCACCCAACCCAGTGATCGCAGGAGTTGAAGCACTTTGCGAATTGCCAACTGGCCAAGCGACTTCGACTTTGCCTGAATTAGCCAGTCGTCCAGGAACCCCTCTCTGCGTAGATGAGCCGCCACCACAACTATTACCTTGGTAAACATTCTGGGCGTGGTGGCAAGACCGAAGGGCAAAGCTCAAAACTGAAAATGGCGACCCATCACCGAGAACCTCAGAAACGTCTGGTGGTCGGCCAGAATGCCTATGTGAAGATACGCTTCCGTTAGTTCCAGTGACGCCAGAAACTCTCCTTTTCTTACCGAGGCAATGATTGACCGTAACATCTCCATGCGAAAACGTGGCACCCTGAGGCAGCGGTTTACGTGCTTCAAATCCAGAATGGGTCGGAAGGACCCCTCTTTTTTAGGGACTTCGAAGTAAATGGAATAGCCCTTTTCGCTGCTCTGCCTGAGGAACTGGGGTGATGGTGCCGAGTTGCAGAAGGCATTGCAAGGTATCTTGTACTGCCTGTCGTTTCTCTTCGTAACCGCATGGGGAGACCAGAAACCGCTCCAGAAGGCGGTGTGCAAAATCTAAAGCATAGCCTTGATTTATTACAGTAAGGACCCACTGGTCCGACGTCACCTTGACCCATTCCTCGTAAAACAGGGACAATCTGCCCCCAACAGCTGGAACCGAGGAATGGGTCGGCGTCCCTTCATTGGGAAGACTTGGCCCCAGATGCGGACTGGGTAGCCCCAGTTCTGCCAAAGTGTCGGCCATGAAAGGGCTGAGAACAGGACTGTTGGCAACCGGACACTTGCCGAAAGGAAGAAGCTGGAGCTCTGGATGGATGAAATCTCCGATTCCCTCTGAATCGAGACCATGAAGAAAAGGAGACCCTCGACTTGGGCCTATCCTCTGGCAGTCGGTGAACCTTGTTCTCCCCCAGGGATTGAATCATATCCTCGAGGTCCTTGCCAAAAAGCAATTTACCCTTGAAAGGCAACGACCCAGCTGAGCCTTGTAGGAAATATCCGCCGACCAGTTTCTTAACCACAGGAGCCGTCGAGCCGAGACTGCCGACACCATGGATCTGGCCGAAGTCCGTAACAGATCATAAAGTTCATCCACACTATAAGCGATCAAAGCTTCCAGATGCCCTGCTTGCTGTGCTTCTGCATCGAAGAGACCAGCATTAGCCTGTGACTGCTGAACCCAGTGAAGACCCGCTCGCAAGGCAAAATTGCTGCACTTAGCTGCCCGCACTCCCAGTGCCGAGACTTAAAAATTTTTCTTGAGCTGCAGCTCCAACTTTCTATCCTGCAGGTCCTTCAGGGCTGTAGCACCCGAACTGGGATTGTGGTCTTTTTGGTGACTGCGGACACCGCTGCGTCCACCTTGGGCACCCGCAATATGTCAATTGCTTCCTCTGGAAGAGGATATAGCTTATCCATAGCCTTGCTAACTTTCAATCCCAGATCCAGGGTATCCCATTCTCTCTATATAGCAAGTCCGTGGCAGAAAAATGAAAAGGAAAGAAAGTAGCCGTGCCCCTCAGACCCAACACTGGCGGCCCATCTATGCCTAGCTCTCCGAGTATGACAGGGATAAGTGGAGCCAACTCCTCCATCCTAAACAGACGGACCACCTTAGGGTCATCTCCTTCCACAATATAAGAGCCTCGTGCTGGATCCTGTGGATGTTGATCAGGGTCTGTATCCACCCTTATTGGAGGCTTGCCCTGCGGGTCCTGGTCCCCTGGGTCCGCATCCTGACCCTTGGAATCAGTATCAGTCTGATGAGCCCCTGTACGCAAAGGGCGCTTAGCTTTGGAGGACCCAGAGACTCCCTTAGACTTAGACCGCTTTCGAGAAAGAGACTTAAGACCACTAGAGGAAGTTTTACCCCCAGGCTGCAGCTTCCCTTCCCTCCTGGCTTTAAAAGCCTTATGGAGAAAAATTCCAAGGAGAAGGAGGAAGAGGAGGAGGAGTCAGAAGCCCCCTGGGGCTATCCTCTGTTGCAGGTGAGAGAGGCTGTAAAGGTTTGCTCCCTCCAGGAAACCCTGGCTGAGGAGAGAAAGGAGGGAACAGATCTGCCTCAGCTGATCTCAGTGCAGCTAACACTGAAGGAACCTGGGCAGCCTTGCTTTTAACCATTTTCGCAGCCCCGGAAGATCCTTCCCCCCAGGAAGACACGCCGAGCACAGCCCCTCCGGAGAAAGACACGCGCGGGCCAAGCCACATGCGCTGCACGCAGATGAGCACGGCATCGGGCAGCGGGCCTGAGAAAGCTAAAATTCAATTCTGTAAAAAAATAGAAAAATAATCGCGGTCCACCCAAGCGACGAGTCAGGGAGGGAAGAGAGCCGCAGCACTAATGATACTGACAGAAAATGAAAGAAAATCAACCCCCTTTTTTTTTTTTTTTTAAAGACTTGCCCAGCAGTGGTCCACGGTCCTGATTCGTCAGGATGGAGTGAACTGGGCTCCCCGGTGTCGCACCCAGAGCTGCTAGCTTGGAACAAGAGGGCCCTCAACCCTGTAATGCAGCTGCCGCAACAGCCAGTGGGGGAAGGTCCCTTCAGGACCTTACAAACCTCCTGGGAGGCTCAGGACAGAAACTGCTCCTTTTTTTTTTTTTTTTTTTTAAATCAAAGTAAAAAAGTTTTACTGACCGAAAACTCTCTAAAACTCACAGAACTCACTACTCTAACTCCACTAAGCAATCAGCACAGACTGTAGGCCTTGCACCTCCACCATCTGCTGGAGACAGAGAAATACTGCCGGACTGTAGGTGGCACCATCCTATATAAGGCAGAGTTTTGTTTTGAAAACTTCTCTGTCTCCATCTGCTGGGGGGGCAAAACCCAGGAGTCTGGACTGATCCAGGTACGTACAGGGAACCTAAATTAGGTGCCTAGTGTTGAACATCAGGGCCAATCACCTTACCTTCTTTTCCCCACCCTAACTCAGCCCCACAGCTGCCCACATTTTAGGGATCTAAGTTTACGTG
Organism: Rhinatrema bivittatum; assembly: GCF_901001135.1. NCBI lineage: Eukaryota > Metazoa > Chordata > Amphibia > Gymnophiona > Rhinatrematidae > Rhinatrema > Rhinatrema bivittatum. The sequence continues at coordinate 308,239,438 of NC_042619.1, forward strand.
CCTAGTGAAATTAAGTACCTAAATTTAGCCACTCAGCCCTAGTCAGTATGCAAAGATGTTGATTTTGTTGCCTAAAACCCAAAGTTAGGCATCTAAACCCTTTGAAAATTAACCCCATAGCCTCTTCCCCTACCCTCAACCTGCATACGTAACCTCTTCCTCCTGTCCCCCCTCATCTGAGTGTACATCCTCTTCCTTTGTTCTCCCACTCCCACCTAAACCCATAGTCTCATCCTCCTGCACTCCCCCTTCCCTCTTACCTGAGTAGATATCCTCTTCCTCCTGCTTTTGGCTTGGAATGAATTTGTTCACTTTTATTACACAGGGTGGTGCTTCATAGGTATCTTCGGTCTCCACCACTTCCTGAAATTCGCCCTAATCAGAGAAAAGGAGAGAGAGAGATAGAGAGAGAGTGAGAGATTCATTTGAAGGAGGCTCACTGCAGATCCGCAGACACCTCCTGAGCAAACTGAACCAGTACACCACAAAGAGAAGCGTGCCATTTATATGCAAGGTCTGCAAAGTACTTTAGAATACAGTTTTTTGGAAAGGTGTTACAAGATAATCAGTTCTTGTTGGTCGCAGCCCTCGTTTATGGCGTTTTCATGTAGATTTTCAATCCTGATGATTTCTTAGGGACACAAACTGTGACACCAGAAAATAACTGCAGGGTCCATCCACTGTTTTCATTCTTCACTCCTCTTGCAATACCACAGACTCAGCTTGATCTGATTTTTCATTCACTTCCCCACCATCTCTGTGCTCATCCCAGGCTTTTTAAAAATTCTGATACCCATTTCTGCCTCAACCCATCTGAAGGATGCTCTATGCATCTATCACACTTTCTATAAAAAAACAATTCCTTATGGTACTTCTGAACTGACCCCTTCCAGCCTAATCTCATGACCCCTTTTTCTGATATTTTTAAGACAAAACAATGAGGTTGCAACTGTTACTGGACATCATGGCACTCTGGGTCGCAGGCGGGCGAGGGAATGCGAGTTGTGTCCCCTTCCACTGATGTGGCCAGCCCTGCTGAGGAGAGTGGCCACGCAGGAGCAAACCTGCATCCACTGGAGCAAACTAATCCATGTCTGGAATCACTCTCAGGACCTTATTCAATAATGTTTTTTTGTTTTTTTTATGGTATGCGAGAAAAGCCTTTTTAAAACAAACAAATAAACAAATAAATAAATAAATAAAGGACTAACTGATGGAGGTCTATATTCAGAGGTATTTAGCAGGATAATTCAGAAGTTATCTAGCTAAATGAATATTTGGGTTTTTATCTGGATAAATTATAGCCGGATATCTTATCTGGATAACTTAGGGACATTAGGGAGTTATGTTAGCCAGCTAAGTTATTCGGCTAAGTCTGATCATGCCAGAGAGCTGCCCTAAAATTAGCCAGATAAATTTATCCGGCTAACTTTAAGATAACACTATATTCCATAACGTGGCTACAGTACTGAATATCCCTAACTTTGTTATCTTGACAGTGACTGAATATGGTCCTTGGTGAATTCTAGCATATTATGACACGCCATGATAAAAGATGTAAAACACCTGTTACTCCCCCACCCATGCATACCAGAGACTACTGCAGTTTAGCGTAAGAGCAGACTGAGGAAAGCTTACCCCATCTCCGCCGCTCTCTGAAACACAAAAAAAAACCCCACGTGGATCAATATCACAAGCAAAGGAGCGATTACAGGCTAAGTTTAGGGGAACAATAATTCTACTCATCTTTAATTAATTAGTGTATCTGAAGCCAAAAATAGTTAATTATGAAATTTTACAGCACTGATCCACATGCAACAAGAAGCCTCTGAGGGACTTATGGATATGGTAGAAAATGGAAAGTGGCAGCAAAGAAGGGCTGGGCTCCCTAGAGCCACTTTTACTGGTGCTGTAGAGATGGAAAAAGAGAGAGGTGCAGTTCTGCTGCAGGACACTCAGTGAGAACAGAGCTCAGCACACACACACACACACACACTGTATTTTACTGCCGCACTACATCCTGCTAGCTATAGAAGCATTGGAAGAGAAAAATTATTCAGAATTATGCAAATATGACATAAGAAAATATCTCAAAACTCGTTTGTCTATAAAGAGTTTATTGTACGTAACTCACCACGTCTTGGGGGAGGAGGGGGTGGCAGCTGGAGCCTGCGTTAAAATAACAGAGAAGACAGTGTTTAAGATAAACCGACCCAGTGCTCCAGCGTGGTGTAGGGGACACTCTTCTTCTCACCAAGCTGGTACTGAGCCAATATGCAGCTTGGTGGTAGGGAAAAGTGCTTTTAAATAAATCCCCCTACTATTATTTAGTACCACTACTACTACTACTACTACTATTAATCACTTCTATAGTTACTCCTGGGTGAATTCTGCGCAAAAAAATTTAAAATCTGCACACAAAAACTTAAAATTCTGCAAAAATTCTGCAAACTTTATATTGGTCAAAATAACACAATTTACATGACAGTCTAACGGGTCTATCCAGTACCGAGCGGTAGGAAGAGCTGCGTTAGTGCCTACGGCACCCGCGGTTATCGCACGCACAGTGCAGCTCACCTACCGCTCGATCCTGAACTCTAATTTCATGCAAATGTAAACCGCGGCTAAGAAGTGCCCGTGAAGCGTTAGGCCCGCGCAACCCATTTTACTGGATAGAGCGCCTATACAGTATCCTGGGTGCGTGGGCCTAAGGCTTCACGCCATGCTGGTATCTGTCATTTCAAATGTCATTTGAAATGACAGATACCAGGAAGTTGCTTCGCCGCTGTCAGTGTCTGTTCTCCCCTCCTCCCGGAGCAGGGCGCGAAAAGCAGCCTTGCTCCGGGAGGAGGGTAGAATAGACACTGACATCGGCGAAGCAAAAAAAAATAAAACGAAAAAAGCCCCGGCCGCGATCATGGGTGCCGGTCTCCATGGCAGCCCCAGTCCTCTCCCCTGCTCCCAAAGCCAAAAAAAAAAAAGCAAAAAAAACGTTGCAGCCCCCCTCCGATGTCCGGACTGGGGCTGCCACGGAGACTGCAACGGCGAAGAAAAAAAAAACCAAAAGCAATTTTGGGTTTTTTTTTTCAAAAGCGACAATTTTGTTTTTTTTCCAAAAGCGACTTACTTTTGGGATCTGTCAAGATCCCAAAAGTAAGTCGCTTTTGGACGCCTGCAAAACTTACTATTCTGAAGCCATCAGCAGGAAGACATTACGATCGTAGCTCCTCCCGAGGAAGACAAAGATGGCCGCCTGCACGGGGGGGAAGCTACAATTGGCCGCTCAAGACGTGGCGTCACATCCCGTGACGCCAAACGTCGTGACGTCACGTCTTCAGCGGCCAATTGCACGCTTTCCCCGTGCAGGCGGCCATCTTCGTCGGGAGGAGCTACGATTGCAATGTCTTCCTGCTGATGGCTTCAGAATAGTAAGTTTTGCAGGCGTCCAAAAGTGACTTACTTTTGGGATCTTGACAGATCCCAAAAGTAAGTCGCTTTTGGAAAAAAAACAAAATTGTCGCTTTTGAAAAAAACAAACCAAAATTGCTTTTGGTTTTTTTTTTCTTCGCCGTTGCAGTCTCCGTGGCAGCCCCAGTCTGGACATCGGAGGGGGGCTGCAACGTTTTTTTCGCTTTTTTTTTTTCTGGCTTCGGAAGCAGGGGAGAGGACTGGGGCTGCCACGGAGACCGGCACCCATGATCGCGGCGGGGGCAGGTGAGCGGGGGCTGGGGGAAAGCTTTCCACCTACCCTTACCCATGCCTCTACCGCCTGGGTCAGGGTAGGTGGTAAGTTTGCAGGTTAAACACGCGACAAAACGGCGCGGAAAGATAGCGATAGTCGGGGCGCGGGTTACGGGATGCTAGGGAATAGCTAATTCGCTCGTTTGCATGCAATATCGAGCTAATTTGCTCGTTTGCATGCAATATACATGCCGCGGGCGGAAGGGGTTGCCCGGGGAATTTAGGACGCGGTAGGAGTATGTTAAAGGGGATTTGGGATCGCAGGAAGGGCTAACGCGGCCGGAAACGGAGTAAAAAGCGGCTTAGGAGCAGGGTAAACGCGGCCGCACTTTACAGTATAGACCCGTTTGTAATTACATTTTAAATTAATACAGAAAAAAGTTATTATTTAAAGATGCAGAATTTTAATATTTTGAGCAGAATTTCCCTAGAAATTCACTGTAAGAGTGTCCCTTCCATTCTCCCTACTCCCCTGGCCACTTTGCCCTCTCAGGCCCTAACTCCTCCACCTGCCAGTATCTCTCCCCTCCACCTCTAGGATCAACCCCTTCCACTCTATTGCCAGTCCCAGAGTTTGACCCCGTTCTCAGTACTGCCCCTCACACAGGCTCCCTCTGTCCCTCCCTCTCTCACACACACACAGGCTCCCTCTTTCTAATTCACATACACAAACCCTCATAATGGCTCCCTTACTCTCTCTCACACATCCCTTCATATAGGGCCCTCTCTCTTGCATACACACCCACACAAGCTTCCTTTCTCTTTCACACATACATCCTCACACAGGCTACCTATGTCTCTCTCTCATGCACCCCTTCACACAGGCTCTCTCTCACACATATACACAATCCCTTCACACAGACTAGCACCCCCACATACACACAATCCCTTTTTCATACACATGAACTCCAAATCTCTCACACACACATACACACACTTCTTCACAATCTCCTCATTTAGGATCCCTCTCTCTGAAACCCCCACTCTTACCTCCCATGCTCTCTCACACCCTCCTGCTCTCTCTTCCCCTCCCCCTCTCTCTCACACACACACACACACTTTCTCTCTCACCGGGGCCTTCCATCTTCGCCACGAGAGAGTACACTCCATTCGCGGCACACGGGTGCCTTCCATCTTCACCACAAACGGCACGCCGGGGTCTCCTCTGCTATTTTCTGTGTGGGGAAGGGGGGAATTCTGTGCAAATTTTGCACTTCGCAGTAGCACAGAATTCCCCCAGGACTATATAGTGCTACTCAATGTATGCAGCATTGTACAAAAACACATAAGAGACAGTCCCTTCTGAGTAGAGCTTACTGTCTATTCAAGACAAACATACAGGGCAAAAATGGGAATTTCATATATTAAGAAAATGGTTAAAATCAATGAGGCTGCGAGCAGGATAATCAGGATTTAATATAATAAAAAGGTGGATTTTTAGATGGATTTGAATAAGGCCAGAGAGGGAGATGACGCACCAGCTCAGGTACGCTGTATACCATTCAGTGAAAGCACAGAGTCAGGATTTGGTGGTAGAGGAGAAAGGCATTGTTTAAAGCGATTTGCCTGTTGAGCAGAGTTCACCACAAAGAGTTTAGGGAGAGATAAGAGAGGAGAGGTAATGAGGAGCTGAAGAGTGAAGGCTCTTGTAAGTGACTAACGGCCCAATTTTCAAAGGCTGGCACACACGTAAAAAATAGGAGCTACATGCGGAAGAGCCGGCTTCTAAAAAAAGGGGCAGGACATGGGCGGGCCGGGACAGCACCATTAGGCACTGGTGAAGCGCGCTCCAGCAGCCAGCCAGCTCATGCAACCTACTACTGCTCCGGAAAGCAGGTAAATATTGAAATTTAAAAACAAAACTAATTAGAGGGGTTTTAGGGGTCAGGGGAGGATAGGGGAAAAGGCAGGCAGGGTAGGTAGGGAGTTTAAGAAGTTTCCTCCCAGTCCGCTCCTTTATTGGAGCGGACTGGGAGGGAACATGGGAAAAGGCCCTATCGCATCGCTGCATGCATGTTACAAAATTGCCTTCCTTTGTGTGTGCGCGCTGATATAAAATCAGGGGCTCACGTGCGTGCGGGTAGAGAATTTTATAATATGCACGCGTCATAAAATCGTCGCGTCCATGTGCGTGCACAGGGAACCGTGCATACATGGATGCTCACGCACGAGTATTAAAATTCCCCTTTCAGAACTGCAAAGAACTTTCCCACTCTCAACTTCTATTGCATCTTTTAAGACTATTCCTACAATCACCTGCAATGCACTGATGCGGGAAATGTGATATAAGGTATTTTATCGGCTTTATTTTGCTCAATGCCAGACGTATATGGAAAAGATTGTAGACTCTGATGTATGTGTAAAGTGCAAGATAGAGGTGGCACATTTGGGTCATTCTCTTTGGAGTTGCAGCTTAGTCCAAGCATTTTGGAAAAAGGTTTTTCATTTCGTTAGTCAGGTATTAGACTTTGCAATTCCATTTTCACCACAAATTGCATTATTTGGCATCTTTCCGGCGACTTTTATGGGTAATCTGAAGCATAAACTGTGGATTAATAAAGTCTTTATACTAGCAGTCACAACCATACTACGGGTTTGGAGATGACTTGAGGAGCCCTCTATTGCCCATTGGAACAATAAAATTATCAGTCTTTTAAGCATGGAAACTTGTCCGAGCAATCGCTCCTCTATATTGAACAAGGAAAAAACTCTTATCTGTATAGATGCCTTACCTACCAACCTTACTGCACAAGGCGAAAAGCCAAGTTCTAAATGATTTAGCTTGTTAGCATTGCTCTTTTTCTGTTTTTGTGACATGTGCCATCTCAGCAAAGGGGGGGGGGGGGAGCCTGTGGGGGCTTTGAAATGTTTTGATCCTATTTTTCTTTCTAGTAACATGTGATGTGTAACAGAGCACAATATGTATCATATGTTACCTTCTGTATCTGTTAACTTTCTTGAAAAGTCAATACAAAGTTTGAACATAAAATTCCCCTTTCAGAGGAGTTTGAGCTATAAGTGGAAACAAATAGGGAATCAATGTAGTGATCTGAGAAGGGGGTTTATATGGGTTGGGTATAGCAAGTATGCCAAAAGATAAATTTCATAGCTGAATTTTGAATAAATTTTTGGATACATCCACCTTTTCTTGAAGTAAAGAATCCCTTTCTGTTATGGTGGCCAAATCCATTCCCTCTTAACATAGTAACATACAGGCCGATACAGTACAGTGCGCTCCGGCGGAGCCCACTGTTAACCCGCGATTGGACGCGCGTTTTCGACGCGCTAGCTTTACCCCTTATTCCTCTAAAGAAATCAGGCTGAAAAAAACACGAGACCCTTGCTTTTCCCATCTGGCACCTATGTTATGGAGTTCTTTGCCATTATTTATGTTCCTAGAGCAAGACTATCTTAAATTTAGAAAGTATGTAAAGTCATGATTTTAATCATCCAGACTAGCCCAATTTTATTATTCTTTATATAGTTTTTATTCTCAACCATTTTAACCTTAAAGGAAACTGGTTATTTTATTTGTGAATCTTTTTATATTGTTGAAGTTTATTTTATTCTATAAGTAAATTGTTTCTTTGTACAAGTTTTTGATGTACATTGCTTTGACTTTATGGTAGCAAGGCGATTAAGAAATTAAACAGACTAAACCAGGGCTTCCAAAATCTGTTCTGGGGACCCCACAGCCAATTCAGTTTTCAGGATATCCATAATGAATATGCATGAGATGAATTTGCATATATTGAGTCTCCAAGGTATGGAAATTTATTTCATGCATATTTATGGCATCCTTACAGGTAGGCCACTAGATTTCCCTGGTTCCCCATAGACTAGGGACTAGGAACTGGCAGCTTCTCCCCTATGCAATAGCTGAAGAGGTGGACCTGGCTATAAGAGGGTCAAGAGGAGTTTTGCAGGAGAGAGTTTCTATGGGAGAGAAGCCCTAGAATGAAGGGTGCTTTCCCATAGGAACACCTTCAGCCTTTCCCAAATTCTTTTGGGAGAATCAAACCGGTGCACATCCTGCCAGGTTAGGAGCTGCGTGGAGGGAAATAAAGCAGCTCCAGAGTTTGGACTGAGTCTGAAATATTTCAGCCTGGTCTTTGAAGAAGGTTACTCCGGGTTCAGCAACCAGGTCACGAATTCCTGACAATACTCTGAGACCAAAGAAGGAGAAATCCCCAACTACAAATCAAGGGACCATTCTGGAAGATCTTTCCCAGGATCTTCAGGCAGGAGACAGGTGCAGGTCGGGGCATCCTGTAAAGTCTGCGGGACCCAGGTAGGACTGGTGAAAATTCCCAGTGAACTGGTGCCACCTGGGACCGGCCAAGAGCAGGGAAGCTACCACACTCCCCAGTTCAAGGGAGTCAGGACCCACCCCTGGAGCCAGGAAATCAGCACTTACACAGGGAGAGTAAAAAGATAATTTTTGTACAGACAATTACCACATTTGGAAATTGATTTGCCATTTAACAGAATCAGTAAACTTTTTTATTTGAACATCCCCGCCCTGTGTTCAGTCTCCTTGATTACGCATCCTCAAAACCTACCCATCACAAGCAGCAACACAAGGAGAGGTCACTCCCTCTATTTGGGCCATAGCAGAAGCTTCCCCCATAGAAAGAGCTCACCCCTGGGGTATTACAAGTAGAGGGGGGCCTGTGGTAAAGGGAAAATAGCCCCAAACAATCTAAAGTCTTTTGTGTGTCCTTAGAGGAGATGCCCCTCAGAAGAAAAGGGTTACATAGTCATTGTGGATATCCTGAAAACCTGACTGGCTGTTGAATTCCCAGGACAGGTTTGGGAAGCCCTGCTCTGGAGACTAAAAAACAAACTGAGCAGCCTGGAGGTGGGACCCTCGGTGTTGGACTGGATTAAAGACTGGTTAAGAGACAGACCACAGAGCGTGGAGGTAAATGGAGTTCACTCTGAAGAAAGAAAGAAAAGGGTGATGAGTGGAAAGCCTCAAAAGATAGGTCCTCTGGCTGGTTCTGTTCAAAATCTTTGTGATATTACAGAGGGATTAGCACAGGGCTTCCCAATTCTGCCCTGGGGACCCCACAGTCAGTCAGATTTTCAGGATATCCACAATGAAAATGCATGAGATAAATTTGCATATCACGGCAACTCAGCATATGCAAATTCAGTGTGGGTATCCTGAAAATCTGCAGGAAGAAGAAAAGGCCAGCTGCGGGTGCCACAGCTTCTTCTACCACCGCTGCCATTCCCACTGGGCTTGAACGTGCTGATAGCCCGGCGGCAACGGCAACAGGGAAGGAAGAGCAGCGGGAGAGACCGGGAGCACATGACACACCTGCCGGTGCTTGGCGACACACCGGTTGAGAAGTGCTGGTCTAGTCAACCGCAGGTCGCTTTCGACTTCTGCAGGGAGAGATTAGGTGAAGGTCCGGTAGATCTCGAGCAAATTCTAACACGTAGCCTCTTTCTATCACCTCTAGGACCCACTGATCCGTCATAATCTTGGCCCATTCCTCGAGAAACAGGGACAGCCTTCCACCTAAGTTTGGAATGGAGGAATGGGTCGGCCGTATTTCATTGGGAAGAGGACTTTGTGTTGTTGGCTGCCATCCCGAAAGGGCTGATGTCCACGAAAGGAATGAGACCAGGATTGGGATCTGGAAGCATTGTCTCTCAGAAAGGAACCCCGTGCTCTGCTGTTATATCAACGTTGACCTCTGAAGCGAGTGAGGGAAGGAAAGAAGGACTTAGACTGTTTTGGGCGGTCCTCCGGCAGCTTATGAATCTTGTTCTCCCCTAGAGATTTAATAAGCTGCTCTAAGTCCTCACCAAAAAGCAACTGACCCTTGAAAGCGAGAGTGCCCAACTGTGCTTTAGAGGAGGAGTCCGCAGCCCAATTCCTCCAGCCAGAGGAGACGCCTGGCCGAGACCGCGGAGACCATGGCTCTGGCTTGCACCAGAAGAAGGTCGTAAAGGCCATCCGCCCCATACGCAATCTGCCTGCTCTGCCGCTGCATGAGACAGCTGCAGATTGTCGCCCGGACTCCTAAAGACAAGACCTTAAAGATGTGCTTGAGATAAAGTTCAAGTTTGCAGTCCTGGACATCCTTCAATGCCGTGGCTCCCAACACCGGGATTGTGGTGTGCTTAGTAACCGCAGAGACGGAGGAATCCATCATGGGTATCTTAAGTATGTCCAGGCAGTCCTCAGGGAGTGGGGTAGAGCTTGTCCATAGCCCTACCCATTCGGAGTCCCGCCTCTGGAGACTCCCATTCCCGAAGAAGCATCAGCTTGTGCATAGAATGAAACGGGAACATACGTGGAGGGGCCCTAAGTCCCACCAGGACCGGGTCCACGTTAGCGGGCATAGTGGCTATGACAGTGTCCTTAGGGGGTATCTCAATTCCCAGCTCCTTTAGAATGAAGGGAATAAGAGGTTCCAGCTCCTCCCATTGGAATAGATGAAGCACTTGTGGGTTGTCCCCCTCAAGGGGGGACTTGGAAGCAGGGAATCAGTATCCTGATCAGGATCAGGAACCGGCGACGGCTGGGGAGGGTCCGGGGGTGGCGGGACCCCCGGCACCACCCGGACCCAGATGGAACCAATCTCTGGTGCTGCAGGTGGCTGCGGAGATTAAACTTGCTGGGTCTTCGCTAGAGGGGGCCCGGGGGGGGGGGGGGTTCGTCCTCCTCCTGCATGCTAGCGAGATAAGATTTGTGCATGAGGAGCACAAATTCCATGGAAAAATTAGGCTTAGCCTTCCCAGGGGGGAAAGGGAGGGGTGGAAAGGTCAGAAACACCCCCCCCCCCCTGGGGAATGAGCAAGACTCAAATCCAGAGGGAAAATCAAAATTTCTGGCTCACCTCCATCTTGTAGTCCCTATTCAGCTTCTGAAGCTGCTCCCAAGATGGCCACCGTTCCCGCGGTTTTCCGAGTTGGGATTGGCCTGGCCACGTGGCGAGCAGGCCGACCCTGGGTCACCATTTTCGTGGGTACTGAGGAGGGACCCTCCCCACCCGGCAGGCACCTGGAGCAAAGCCCGCCGCGGGAGAGCCGCGTGGCAGTACACACACTGGAACGCAGCATCAGCTGCAGAGAAAAAAATGTCGGGAGGAGAAAAACAGCTGAGCTGAGCCCTGCCAGTCAGCGGAGGCAGAGACTGAACCCTGCACGCTGCCGGAGCTGTCTGCCGTCCTTAAACTGTTTGCAGAGTAGGGCTTAGGTTTAAAAAATTTTTTCAGAACTCAGCAAGTGCGGGGGAATAAACTTCCCTGTCACCGGCCCTAGGAAGGACAATTTTCAAAAATGGACAGCCAGCCAAGGGGGAGTCGTCACTGGGAATGAGGAGCCTAGGCTGAAGAATTCAAGGGGCAAGCCCCCCTAGGCCCTCAGCAGAGCAAGGAGACAGAACTGTCTCCCAGAAACAAACAGAAATCTTTCAACACTGAGTTTGTTTGTTTTTTTTAAATATGAATCCAAACTAATACTTGCTTGATCCTGAGAAAAAAGAAAAAAGATCCCTACAGGGAGAATACATTAAGAAGAAGGGGAACCGCAGGTTCAGCTGCCTGCATCTGCTGGAGACAAATACTGATGGGGTGCAGGGTAGGCTCTGTCCTGATATAGGATACCCTTTCAGTTTTGGTCTGTCTCCACCTGCTGGACAGGAGGCTCAACCCACGTTCTGGACTGATCCGGGTACATACAGGGAATAAGAATTTCAAAAAATATTTGAAGGCAATTTTTGATTTGTGTGTTCACTTTCAGTATCTCAGTAATCTTTAGACAGATATCCATGCCAGAAGTGATATTTAAAAGTGATGATTCAGAGGAACTGAAACAAAATTCTGTGAACCTGGAAGATGTACTAGGGTAAATTGACAAACTGAAGAGTAGCGAAATCACCTAGACCAGATTATACATACCAGAGTGCTGAAAGAACTGAAAAATGAAATTTATTTGTCGGTTTTCTATGCCGTCAGTCGGTAAATAAATACAGTCTTAACAGTTTACAATACAATAAATATAAAAGCATTAAAAATACAAATTAAAATAAAAAGTAGAAATAAGATACATCGAATTAAATATCTAGAATAATATTAGTCAAATAAAATAAAATGTAAAAACTTAATTTGTCCATTTGTGGAACTATTCTCTATCCAAAATTGCCATTTTAACCTCAATTATCATATGCTCTTTTAAAAAGTCAGGTTTTAAGATCTTTTTTAAACTTTGTAAATTCTTTTTGTAGTCACAATTCTGCCGGGAGCAGATATTGGACCCTTTATCGATATAGCTCTTTCCCTTACCTCAGATAAGTGTGCAGTTCGAATTGACAGAACATTAAGAAGGCCTTTGTTTGCTGATCTTAGATTCCTTTCTGGTACATGTAAGTGAAGAGCAGCATTTAACCATTCTGTTTTATTGTAGATTAATGATTTATGAACTAGGCATAATACCTTGTATTTGATTCTATATTTAATCAGAAGCTAATGCAAAAATACCAAAGTAGGAGTAATATGATCAAACTTCCTTCCTCTCATTAGTACTCTGGCAGTTGCGTTTTGCAATAATTGCAATGGTCTAATAGCGGAGGCAGGCAACCCGAGAAAGAGAATTACAGTAATCTAGAGTCTAAAAGCCAAAGAGTGAAGAACTGTTCGAAAATCATTACATTCTAAGGGGCCGATGCAAAAAACTTGTGCTGAAAGCAGGCGCTGTGTATTCAGCGCCCGCTTTCATAACGCGTCCCGAGGCACCTCTCCTGGGGGCGCGATGCAATGTTTAAATTAGTGCTCGCGCTGTCGAGAAGGCACTAGGGTCAATTGCTGATTGATAAATTCAGCATCCATTCTCACAACCTGACTACCAGCACCAGAAGGAGTGTATAAAATCAATATTAAAGTGTCGGGCACTTAATATTAATTTATTCACTCTTTCACTTATTACGGATTGGTTCCTTTACTGTCACATGTCTGTGAAAGAACCAATCTCCTTTCAGAAGGCTGTCCTGAAAAGGGATTGGTCCTTTCACTTACAAATATTGATTTATATACTCCTTCTGGTGCCGGTAGTCAGGTTCGGAGAATGAACGCTGAATTAACCAGTGTCCATTTTCCAAACCCCTGCCAACGCTTTTTTAAAACTTTTTTTAAATTATTGTTTTTAAAGAGTTGTTCCACTTAATATCCCAAGGATATTAAGTGGATATTAAGGAGGCAGTAGAGAAAAGCAGTTTTTTCTGCTTTTCTGTACTAGTTTTAGTAGCGCTTAACAATTAACGCCTGCTCCGGGCAGGCGTTAATTTCTTATCGCTAAAATGTGCGCCCTAGATGCATTTTTTTTTGCATAGGGAGTGAATAGCCTCATTCACATGCATTTGCATGTGATGAGCACTATTAGTTTCACTCCACGTTGGATGTGCGTTGTAGAAGCGCTAATCCCCTTATTGCATAAAGGGATTAATTAGCGCCTCTACAACCAAATTATACAGTGCACTGGGCTCAGCGCACTGTATTGCATCGGCCCCTAAGAGTGGCTTTAAACGTCTAAGAACTTGCAATTTAAAATAACCCTCTTTGATCTTTCTATTAATATCTAATTTAAAAAGGAATTCTTGAATAATAATAAAACCTAAGTCACGGACTTGAGGAGCTGATTTAATTGCAGATAGTAATCTGTAAACTATCATTAAAAGCAGCTATGGTACCTGAAGGGAGGGTAGCCAGTGTAATGCTTATTTTTAAAAAGTGTTCCAGGGGTAATCTGGGAAAACTACAGACCGGTGATCCTGACGTCAGTGCTGGGGAAAATGGTTGAAACTATTCTAAAGAACAAAATTACTGAACATAATTTATTTATTTATTTTTATATACAGATATTCGATTTTACATATCACATCGGTTTACAGAGAACTGAGTGGTGCAGGAAAACTAAGCGCTTCCTTTTGTCAAAGTCAACATGGATTTAGCCAAGGAAAAGTCTTGCCTCTCCAATTTGCTATTTATTTATTATTTATATATACTGACATTCGATCTGAGATATCACATCGGTCTACATTCAGGTACTGTAGGTATTTCCCTTTCCCCAGAGGGCTTACAATCTGTACCTGAGGCAATGGAGGGTAAGGTGACTTGCCCAATTTTATGTTTTGAAAGTGTGAAAAAACACGGGGATAAAAATGAGCCAGTTAATACAGTGTATCTAGATTTTCAGAAAGCATCTGAAGGATAAAGAGGTAAGGGCTCTTCAGTCTGGAGAAGGGATGGCTGAGGGGAGATTATAGAGTTCAATAAATTAATGAATGAAGTGGAATGGGTAAACACAAATCGATTATTTACTCTTAAGAAGTATAAAGACTAGGAAATATTCATTGAAGTTACTAGGTGATACTTTTAAGACAAATAGGAGAAAACATTTTTTACCCAATGCATAATTAAACTCTGGAATTTGTTGCTGGAGGAGGTGAAAGCTGTTAGTGTAGCTGGGTTTAAAAAAGGTTTAGACAAGTACCTGGAAGAAAAGTCCATAAAACCATTATTAGAGTTGCAGAAATCCACTGTTTATCCCTGGGATAAACAGCATGGAATCTATCGACCTTTTGGGATCCTGCCAGATACTTCTGGCCTGGATTGACTACTGTTGGATACTGGGCTTGATGGACCTTTGGTCTGACCCAGTATGGTACATTTTATATTCTTATGTAGCCTCAGCTTAACCCCAAGTCCTGGAATCACAGCTATAGGCTGAGCTGTGTATATTGCTGCCCCTCTCCACATGTTTGGGCCAATGCAATAAAGTGTGTTCAGCCTAGCACACAGGTTTACACATGGCTGGACACATGTTTTAGATGCGCTAGACTAGCACCCAATACAGGCGCCCAACACATGTAAATTCCATGTAATTGGAGTACACATTGCAGAACAGCAAACAATTGTTCTGCTTCCTTTAGCCCCTCCCTAGCAAGCTCTCTGAAAGGGAGGGGTTGAAGCAGTAAACAAGAGGCCCAGAGCTTTTTTCTTGTTTCCAGGAGAATTGATACAAATTCCCAGAGTCTCTGGTTGAATTCCAAAGCTCCCAGGAAGTGCTGGCAGTCAGTTTTAAAAATATCTGTGGTGGTTGATGCCACATTTTCCATAAAAGTGGGCTGCTGGGCACCAGAATTATTATCTGGGATTTTGCCACCCTAACGGAAGGGCAGTCCTGGCCACTCATCATTCCTCTCAAATTTTTCTCTGCCTTTTTATCCTCATCCAATTGTTCTCTGCTACCTCCCTTCATTGTTTTGCTCTCTGCACCTCACCATGGCCTCTCAGCTTCAACTGAGAAGCTGATATATATTTTACTGTTTCTGGCTCCGTATTGTCACGAAGCTGCAGTCTCTCAAAGGCGCCCATCGTTATCTTTAAGGTTTTATCACATTCTTTTTTATTTCCTATTACCACACTGCCTCACAATCCCCAGAAAGCTGCCCGTCTCTCTTCTGACGGATTTTGTTTTCTTAGTTTATATCTATAACTGTATCTCACACAGCTCTGTCTGTCTCTCTCTCTAGCCCCCACTTCTGCTGTCATTGGAGCCGATGCAAAAAAAAAAACAAAAAAACGCGCGAAGAAACTGCGTTCATTAGGAAAGCCTGCGGTTTCTCCCCGGGCCGTTCGTTGGGTTCTCTCTATTGTTTTCTATACAGTTGGGTTTTTTTTTCTTGACTTGAGAGCCTCGCGCCTGTTCTCTTCTCGCCTGGCGGCTCAGCCCCACCCTCTGGTGCCAGAGACGAGCGCTTCTCTTTATTTTCCCATCCCCCAGCCTTATTGTGGCGCTGGACCCGCTCTCCCTCTCCGCAGGCCCGCACGTCCGCCGCGCGCCCCCGCCCGAACAGCCGATAGCGGCGCGCGCAGTGAAACATACTCCCTATTGCGGCCTCTCCACGCGTGCGTCGCTGCTGCCTATTGTAGCACTGGCAGCGCAGCGGGGCTTGGTCCTCCTCGGAGACAGGCAGCCGAGATCCTCGGAAGTTCCCCCTCATCGCTGCCGGCTCCAGGGAAAGCAGGAGCGGGGGGGGGGGGGGGGAAATGTCAGCTTATCTCTGCGGCCACGAAGGCTGCAAAGTCTTCAGTCAATTTAAAGGGCAGCTTTCTAATCAGCAATCGCAGCGAATAAAATAGTTTTTAACCCCAGTTACTATATACAAGTCTTCGAGCCCCTTTATTATTATTTTAAAGTTCTTATGTTCCGCCTATAATAATTAGTTCATTCTAAGTGGATTGCAATTGCAGCATATTACAAAAATTCACCATAAAACATAAAAGATTAAAAATGCCCTTAACATAAAATTACAAATTCTGTACCGCTAAGTAACACGACTCCTTAAGTAAATGCCTCTGCAAAATAAAAGCCTTCAGCTTTTTCCAAAAGAGTTTATAGTCAATCAGGCATAAATCTTCTAGAATACTGTTCCAGAGGGACAGCCTTTTTTTTTTTGTAAGTCCAGCAGGTTCCTCCTGTTCCTTTTGGGCTGCCAGCTCAATAGTGAAGGAGTTCAATTTTATGGACTATCGCTGTACGGGAAGATCTGAAGAACTATGTCTAATCATGCTACAGTGAAACGCACAGCCATCTTGATTTACTAACATTTGCAACGCAAACGAACCCTAACACGTAATGACGTACTTACGCACTAACGTTTAGTGAACGTGACTCCATTTTGGATTCATATTTTGTATTGTATTAATACGAACGCCGTCGCAAATGTCTAACCCGTCAATTAAATGACGAAACAATAGTCTGATCATAAGCTACACCTACTAAAGACCACGCTAGCTATTGCTTGTTCAGCAGTTTGTAAAATGATTGTTCAGCAAAACCAGAACGCATGTGCAAAAGATAAGAATTGTAAAGTGCATAAAAGTTTGCTCCTAAGGGGGCGTGGCATGCAGTTGTACTGAGCCTTTGTCTTAGCTGCATCTTGCTAGCAATAAAAGTCTATCTTTGCGGATCAGTTGTCTGGACCTCCTTACTGATTAAAAACAGACGGTTACATTTGGCGAGCCAGCCAGGAGGTGCCGGGGACGCTATTTTAGCCCCCCAGCTGGTCCGGTGGTTTGGTGGCGGAGCGATCCCCCAGACTTACTTGGTGAGTGGCCACCGCTGAGTTCAGCGATCAGGTTTCTGAGGGGACCGTTCCACAAGGAACTTCTTGAGACCTCTGGGCTGGTGATTCGAAAAGAAGGCTTTCTTCGCGATCGAGAGAACGTTTCAGGCAAGTATACTTTTATCTGCACGGGAATAAGAACCAGTGGGAACCTGAATTAGAAACCAGATACAGCTAAATTACCAGCCGATCCTGAAAAATGGATCGAGGGGGCGTTGATCAAACCCCACAGCGTGGTTAGTAGGGGCTCCCCCTCCGAAGACCTCGTTACTGAAAACCTGAATTGGAATTTCGGAAATTTTTGAATTTTGGGAATCAGAAAGAAATCTTGGGAATAGGTTTCTTGTTGTGTGAAAGAGAGTGAATGGCCTCGCAGTTCTAGACCGGGCGACCGCGTTCTAGTCGGGGCAAGTGTGACCCTTTTGTGTCTGGCAGATACGGACCCCTTACCTATCTGCTATCCCTTCCCCTCTTTGTCTGTGCCTCTATCCTAAATGGGTGGGGGAGGGTCTACCCCGTTAAAAGTTATGACTGAGCACTTTAGCGAAGTGTTTGACAAACATACCTGTACTAAACCTGGTATGATCCAACGCTGTGCCTATCGATGGCCGAGCTTGTGCGTCAACTGGCCCCCGAAAGGAACTTTCGATTTTGTTACGGCCTCTAGAGTCCGAATAGTAGTCACAAAAGAAGATCAGCCAGGTTTTCCTGAAGATATCCCATATATTAATGCCTGGATCGAAGTTATTCTCAATCCCCCGTCCTGGGCACAAAAGTTAGTAGAGGGAGCTGCCCTCATCATGGTGGCGCAGATGCAGAAGGCGGGCCACCGGAAGTCACCAAACCGGAAAAGAAAGGAGAAGTCGGCCATATTGGACGCAGACGGCATGACGTCACCGGAGGCGGCCATATTGGTAGTCCAGAAGGACGAAGAAACTACAGAAAAAAAAAATTAAACCACTGCCGGCAGCGGAGACCATATTAATTGATGAACCAGAAGTTCTAGCACCGCCGCCTTACATCCCACTTTACCCACCGCTACTTAATCTGCCACCGATTCCTTCTTATGAACAAGCTGAGCCCTTGCCTAGTACTTCACAGGAAACGAAAAGAGAGTTAGAATCGGTAAGGGCAGAGGACGAACCGGAACCTCCTGTCTCAGCCCACACTCGTCGGAGAACACAAGCGGCTGCCAGTCTCCAACTCCCAATCAGAGAAACTGCAACTGTCGTACCTGCGGTCCCAAGTGAGGAAAATGCTTTCCAAACTGCACAGACTATTAGACTATATACCTATGTCCCTTTTTCATCAAGCGATCTTTTTAACTGGAAACAGCTCGGCCCTTCCTACGCTGAAAAACCAGATCAAATGATTGATTTTTTAAACGGAATTTTCTCCTCACATAATCCCAACTGGGCTGACATCCGCCATCTGGCTTCTTTCCTGTTCACCACTGAGCAGCGGAGACAAATACAACAAAACATGGACGAAGCAGCCAGAAGTGGAGCCGGGTCAGACGGTGATCCTGATGCCGCCGCAAGGGAACTTGCTCCGACAACAGACCCTCACTGGGACTACCAAACTTCCAGTGGACGAGACCGCATCGCGGCTTATCAGAGAGCCTTCCTAGAAGCCTTAAGGAAGGGAAAAAGGAAAATTATGAACATGACTAAAATCCAGGATATAGTACAAAAAAAGGACGAAACTCCGGGAGACTTCCTTGAACGATTAATGGATGCGTATCGCAGATACAGCCCTTTTGATCCAGAAGATCAAAAGAACCACCCCATAATAGTCATGAGTTTCGTAGGACAGTCATGCCCCGATATACGCCGAAAAATCCAGAAAACAGAGGGATTTGAAGGAATGAACATCAGCCAGCTCAAAATTATGGCAGACAAAGTCTATGGAAATAGAGAGCTGGAAGATGAGAAAAAGGAGAAAAAAAGAAAGTAGCAGAAGGATGAGAGAAAGTGTTAACTTGTTAGCGGCAGCAATGGAAGAAACTAATTTCGGAGAGCAAGCCAGGAAGTATCGAGGATACCCTGGGCAGAGAGGAAGAGGCAACCCGCCACAGAAGGCATGGCAGAGAGGAAGATCAGGAAGGGGCGGATCGTTCAGAGGAGGAAGAGCGCCTATAGGGGTCAATCAATGTGCATATTGTAAACAAGAAGGACATTGGAAGGCTGATTGCCCTGAGAAACCACGGGAGGACGAAGGAGGGAACGGTTCAAAACCCTCAAAATCTCAAGAAACTGAATGGCAAATGGCGTTGGACGAATTGTCAGATGAGTCTAGTGACGATATCGGGCGAAACTCATGACTAAACAAGGAAGCCCTGCCCTCCGATCCGTTGGTGGAAATAAAGGTTGGGTCTAAAACCTTCAAAGGATTACTAGATTCTGGAGCACAACGATCTGTCATGACTACTGCAATCGCTATTCCCACAGCACAAAGCATCTCCATTGTAGGGGCCTCCGGGAAACCACTGGCAGCCCCTATTCTTCAGAATCGACAGGTTCGAGTGGGAGGACAATTAGTATCCCACCGATTCCTCTATGTCCCTGGATGTCCAGTCCCACTAATTGGTAGAGATCTCCTTTGCAAATTAAGAGCCACTCTACAGTTTGAATCAAATGGTGAAATCAAAGCTTCCTTTGCAGACAACCCTGTTTCCCTTATTTGCCCTCTTCAGGAGGAATGGAGACTACATCTTCCCATAGTCGAACGAACCATCGAGCACCGATATGAGGAAGATACCCCTCTCAATGTAAAACGAAGGTACCTGATGGATAGCGTACCTTCAGTATGGTCTGAAAACAATCCAGGAGGACTGGCAACCGAGGCTGACCCAGTCTGGATAGAACTGAAAGAGAATGCACAAGTCATTAACCAAGCCCAATATCCTATTCCCTACGTGGCCAGGCAGGGAATACAAGTACATCTACAAAGACTATTTGACTTGGGTATCCTGCGACAAGTCCGGTCTGCCTGGAACACTCCCTTGCTACCAGTAAAGAAACCTGGTACTAATGACTATCGACCTGTACAAGACCTACGAAAGGTAAATAGCCAAGTGGCGGACTTGGTGGCCCTGGTACCCAACCCTTACTCCATTCTAGCTCAAGTCAACCCCACATCAAAGTGGTACAGTGTAATTGATCTCAAAGATGCTTTCTTCTCCGTTCCGGTAGCAGAAGAATGTCAGAAGATCTTTGCCTTCACATGGGAAAATGCACACACTGGAATAAAACAACAGTACACCTGGACTCGGTTTGCCTCAAGGATTCAAACATTCTCCCACGCTTTTCGGGGGAACAGCTGGCAAAAGATTTGAAAATTTACCAGAAAAAATATGGGCCAGTAATACAATACGTTGATGACTTACTGTTGTTCAGAGACACATATCTTGACTGTGCGAAAGCTACCCTTCACCTGTTACAGACATTGTATTCAAAAGGGTACCGGGCAAGCAAAAAGAAAGCCCAAATCTGTGAATTAGAAGTAGAGTACTTGGGTTTCCGAATCCGTGAAGGCACTCGATGCCTTGGAATCTCTCGTACAAATTCGATAAGACATCAGCCTACACCAACCTGCAAAAAAGAACTGCGAGCATTTCTGGGAGCTACTGGATACTGCCGGCTTTGGATTGCTAACTATGCAGTTATTGCCCAGCCCCTATACGACAAGCTGCGGGGTAAAGAAGCAGAATCTCAACCCTTCCAGTGGGAAGGACATGAACTGGTACACTTACAGCAACTAAAAGAAGCCCTGATCTCACCCCCTGCCCTGGGGCTACCTGACGTAACTAAACCATTTCATCTGTTTGTAGATGAGAAAAAAAGAATGGCCATTGGGGTCCTAACTCAAATCTTCGGATCATGGGAAAGACCTGTTGCCTATCTGTCAAAAGGAATGGACAATGTTGCCAGAGGATGGCCGGGTTGTCTTCGAAGCATCGCGGCTGCATGCATACTAATTCCAGAAGCAGTCAAGTTGACATTTGGACAAACTTTGCAAGTAACAACTCCTCACACTATTCAGGGACTGCTCGAAACACATGGACCAAAGTGGATGACCAACTCACGTCTTGTAAAGTACCAAGCCTTACTATGTGAAACTCCTGAAATTCAAATACAAGACAGTAAAAACTTAAACCCAGCCACTCTAATGCCAGCACCTGAACCAGTAAGCCATGATTGTGAAGAAGTCATGGCTACAGTACACTCCAGTCGACCTGACTTAAGAGATCAGCCTTGGCAAGGCGCATGGACCTTATTTACAGATGGAAGTAGTCAGGTAAAGGATGGAGTACGAGTGGCTGGCTATGCAGTAGTAACTGAAGATGATATCATTGAAGCTGGACCTTTGCCTTCAGGAACGTCTGCACAAAAAGCTGAATTAATTGCCCTTACTCGAGCTCTTCAGTTGGCAGAAGGGAAAACTGTAAATATTTATACAGACTCTAAATATGCCTTCTTAACCATCCAAGTACACGGAGCATTGTACAAGGAACGAGGGTTTCTCAATGCCGAAGGAAAACAATTGGCAAATGCGCCAGAAATCCATGAACTGTTAAAGTCCGTATGGCTACCACACAAAGTGGCCGTAATGCATTGCAAAGCACACACTGGAAAATCTGATCCTATCGCAAGGGGAAACCAGAAAGCTGATTCTGCCGCCAAAGCAGGAGCCCAAGATCTTTATCAAACAAAAATGACCATATGTCCCCTCTTGCAGTTTCCAACTGAAGTACCCACCTACTCAGCCGAAGAAAACGACTGGGCAAAAGCTGAAAATTTCCATCAACAGAATGGGTGGTGGATCATATCAGACGGACGGATATGGATACCTGATACTATTGCGTGGACAATAGTAAGAGAAGCACACTGTCATACACACCTGGGACGTGATTCATTGGCAAAACTACTGGCAAAAACATACTATATAAACCGAATCACACAATTGACTAAACATGCAATTAATCAATGTGTTACGTGTGCAAGAAATAATCCTCGTAATGGACCTGGTCCTGCACCGGGACACGTTCTAAGGGGAACTATACCATTTCAAGTCTGTCAAATTGATTTCACCCACATGACCCCTGCACAAGGTTACAAAGCCATGTTGGTAGCAGTATGCACCTACACCGGATGGATTGAAGCTGTGCCTACACGAACAGAAACTGCAAAGGAAGTCGTTTCCCTATTATTGAACCAAATCTTACCACGATATGGCTTACCAAGGCAGATCAACTCAGACAACGGCCCAGCTTTTACCAGTGAAGCAACTCAACACCTCACCAAAATTTTGGGCCTCAAATGGCATCTCCATTGCACATGGAGACCTCAAAGTAGTGGGACTGTTGAACGAGCTAACAGAACTTTAAAAAGTCAATTAGCTAAGCTATGTCAAGAAACAAGAACCAAATGGCCCAAAATGCTACCATTGGCATTGCTTAACATCAGATGCACTCCACGACAATCAGGACTAACCCCTTATGAAATGATGTACGCAAGACCGCCACCGTTGCCCTCTTTCCCCGAATCCTTACAAGTCCAAGGGGAAATGTCACTCAGCAACCAAATGAAAGGACTCTACAATACTGTGGAAGCAATTCGCAAATATACCTGTGAGACAGAGCCATTAATCTTAATCAATCCTATCCATAAATTCCAGGTGGACGACTCTGTGTGGATCAAGGAATGGGACGAATCAGACTTCCTTAAACCTCGATGGAAGGGACCATTCACTGTGCTGTTAACCACACCCACCGCTCTCAAAGTATCCGGTTGTCCCACCTGGATCCACTGGACACGAGTCAAACCAGCCACCGAAACTTGGCAGGTCTCCAAGACCGGTGACAGCACCCTGCGCTTTACTAGAAATACAGCAAAGGTCAACCTACTATAGAAACTAATGCAGTCACAGAAATACTAATAATCTGTTTGTTTCTTTCTTTTCTCGCAGGCATCAAAAGCATATGATCTCAATGCTCTGGAAGTGGGTTATCAGTACCATCCTGGTAACCGCTCTAACTATCATATGCCCTTCTAGCAGCGATTGGAAATGGTTCATCAGCATCATCTATATCATCATTTCTGCTCAACTATGGCTCATCTTTGCCATAATCCGAGAATCCTATGGCTACTAATGATCCTAATAGCTATAGTACCAACATCAGTTCAATCTTCGCTCAGCCAAAACTGTACAGAATGCATCAAGCAAGTCCGCACTACAACTGAAGACGGGTACCAGTTGGTATTCACAATCATTCATCAATCTCAGCCACCACCATTATGTATAAAAAAGCCTGCTTGTGCCTTAAACACCACTCAAGGACAACAGTCTTTCCATCGATGTATCCTTAACGGCAAGCTCATCTGTCATTCGCCTACCACACCCAAGTACTACAATATAACACTCACCACTGGATTGCCAAAAGCTTATACTTCTGACATCGTACCAGCTGGAAAAGGAATTCTATACTACATCAATTCAACAAAGGTCCTAATTGGGGGACCACCCATTGTCTCCATTGACTTTAATGCCTGTGATGCCATCGACAAACATCCAAGTGCAGTACATTGTGGTTCTCCAGCATGGAAGAGAGCCTACACTTTCAATCACAAATATCTCTGCCCTTATGACCGTTCCAGTAATCCCTCCCGGTGGCTACCGTGTGCCGGGGATAAAGAACTTTCCGGATGGAAACTGGTCTGTGACTATACTGGAGGAGGATATTCAGGATGCCCTGGAATGGGTCGACTAAGTAAGGGAGCGGGAAACCTCATTACTCTAGAATGGCCAGTTCGGTCTGAGGGATCCCCATGGCAAGATACTTGGGGTTTTGGAATTGATGGCACAGGAGGAGATCCCATGACATACCTTACCATCACTCAGCGACGAGAAAAGCCGCTCCCTATCATTCATCAAACCACTGTGGTGGGCTATCAGTCCTTCTTCGATGAAATTTCTCAAATCAATGAGGAGTTGAAAAAGCATGCTATCTCCAACCAAGCAAAAAATATGTTCATCAATTTAGCTGAGAACATAGCTTTATCTCTGAAAATACAAAATTGCTTTGTCTGTGGTGGCACCAATATTGGAGAACAATGGCCATGGGAGGCCAGGGAGATTTTTCAAGCTGATTTGAACACTATGAACACATCCACCACGTATAATCGAAATCACAATCCTTATGAATGGGCTCTACAGACGGATGTCATCGGAAGACAATGTTTGTCACGGCACTTCTCCAAGTCGTACAAAGTGCCCGTCGGCAACTCACCATGCACAGGAGTTCTCACAGTTGCCAGCGACACTCAATCATGGTGGCAAACAGAAAACCAGACCATACCCACACCATTCTGGACTGAGCCTACCTTAAACGCTACATGGAAAGAAGCTGGCCAATTAACCACGTCGTTCATAGCCCCAGACGGCTATTACTTCGTATGTGGACGACGTGCTTATGAACAACTACCTCCTCAATGGTACGGTACCTGCTTCCTAGCTACTATCTGCCCTAGCTTCTTCTTGCTACCAGTCACAGCAGGAGAAACGCTAGGGGTGCCTGTCTATAGTCCAATGAAGCCAAGTAGGCGACGAAGACATAAGGTCTCTATCGGAGACTGGTCCGATCAAGAATGGCCACCCGAACGGATTATCGAATATTATGGTCCAGGAACATGGGCAGAGGATGGTTCTTTTGGATACAGAACACCTGTATACATGAACAACCGTATCATCAGACTTCAAGCTGTTCTCGAGTTCCTCACCAATGATTCCGCTCTAGCCCTTAACATTCTTGCCAAACAGAATACCAAATTAATTACTGCCGTATACCAGAATCGATTAGCCCTGGATTACCTCCTTGCTCAGGAAGGTGGTGTATGTGGGAAATTTAACCTTTCCAATTGTTGTTTGCAGATCGATGATAAGAGTAAAGTCATCGAAGAAATCACAGACCGTATGGTGCGGTTGGCTCATGTTCCGGTACAATCCTGGTCCGGAGCCTTGGATTGGACAGCTTCATTACCTTCCTGGCTTACATCGATTCCTGGGTTCAGAGAACTTTTATTCCCTTTATTATTTTTCTTACTATCCTGTGCACTCCTCCCTATGTGTTTCCCTCTTTTCCTCAGGAGCCTTTCGTCTATGATGGAGAAGATCGCTGATCGACGAGCAGCAGCCCAAATTATGATGCTGAACCAGTACGCTTCAATTTCTTCATTACCTTTCAGTGATTCTTCGGACTCAGAAGATGAATCTTCAGTTTACTATGACACTAATTTTTAATTTAAAACATACGGCCACCTTGTTTGCTCAGGTGAAGTCCGGCTACAAAGGGGGGTGGAGCCAATAGGGCCCATCCGTCTCAAACCGGTGAAGACACCATCGACCTGGCTAACAATTTAGGGCCTTACTCAGTATTATGGTACTAATTATTTTTTTTGTCATTTCAGTTACTTCACATATGAAGGTGATACTTACGCCTTCTTACCGAAGTTGAAGTATCAAAGGGGGGAATGAAGGAGTTCAATTTTATGGACTATCGCTGTACGGGAAGATCTGAAGAACTATGTCTAATCATGCTACAGTGAAACGCACAGCCATCTTGATTTACTAACATTTGCAACGCAAACGAACCCTAACACGTAATGACGTACTTACGCACTAACGTTTAGTGAACGTGACTCCATTTTGGATTCATATTTTGTATTGTATTAATACGAACGCCGTCGCAAATGTCTAACCCGTCAATTAAATGACGAAACAATAGTCTGATCATAAGCTGCACCTACTAAAGACCACGCTAGCTATTGCTTGTTCAGCAGTTTGTAAAATGATTGTTCAGCAAAACCAGAACGCATGTGCAAAAGATAAGAATTGTAAAGTGCATAAAAGTTTGCTCCTAAGGGGGCGTGGCATGCAGTTGTACTGAGCCTTTGTCTTAGCTGCATCTTGCTAGCAATAAAAGTCTATCTTTGCGGATCAGTTGTCTGGACCTCCTTACTGATTAAAAACAGACGGTTACAATAGGAACCGTTCTCTATTGGGCTATAGTGCAATGTGCCTTCCTTCACTCACAACTACCCTGGGCAGGGGACAAATCAAGACAATCTGCTGCCCTTGAGGCAAGGGATGAGATAATGCCCCCCCCCCCCCTCCCAGAGCATGGCACAAGTCAAATCACTGAGAAGGTCAAGGGGAAGGGTTCCCCTTGGAGTCTGGCCCTTTCAGTGATTTGAAATGCTGGGGAAAGGGGAACACAGGGGTAGGGGTTCCCAGATAACTTTGGCAATGTGTAGAATTGTCATGCCAATGAAGTTAGCTGAATCTGATATTTCTAGGCACATGGCAATCCTGCCAGACTTTCAGGAACCCAACCACCTGCCTTAGACTCTTCCTTAGCATCTGCCCCCCTGGGGATGTGGGAAATGGGTGACTGAGGGAGTCTTTCTGGCACACTCAGGGTTAGTGCAAGAGTATTAGGTACCATAGGAAAACCTTACAGCCTTGAGCCACCCCTTCCCCCCAGGCCCCTCCCCACACACAATTAAATATTTATTTATTCATTTATTTTAAAATTTCTTATTAACCACGTCCTTGACCTCATAAGGGAAATTTTACATGAAAAAGGACAATCAAAGTAAAGTCTTCTGCGATAAAAAATCACTTACAATAACATGTATATTATATTTGCAGGCACTGCTGTGGTGCCAGTCAGAAAACCCTGCATAAAATACACTTGGAACCCATATGGTATTAGGCCTGTTGTAAAGAGCATTGGATGTGGGTTTTGTTGTGCACCCGGCTCGCGCAAGGGCCTGCTCACCTCGCTAGCTCCTCTGCAGTTCACTAGTTGGCCTCCCCAGCGGCAGCCGCGAGCTCCTCTAGGCCTCGGGGTCCCGCGGTGGCGGTCACCGGGCCTTCCACTGCGCACCAGGCCTCATGCTGGAGTTCGGCGTCTCCAGTGGCGTTGGCCATGCCCCTACACGCGTGGACCGCCCAGCCTCTTGTAGGGCCAGGGGCGGGTCCTAGCTCCTCGGTACTCCCTGATTGATGGAACGATATAAGGAAGTCCCTGCCTGCACTTCCTTGCCTTGGCAATTAGGTCGGCACTGCATGTGTACTAGTTTGCCTCCGTGTTCACAGTTTGTTCCAGCATCCTACTGTTTCAGCATCTGTACTCTGGTACTGACCTCGGCCTGTTCCTTGACCTTCCTGTCTGCTGTCTGCATCCTGACCTCTGCCTGCCTTGTGACCTCGTCTGACCTCCAGAACCTGACATCTGCCTTGTTGACTACTCCTCGGACTGACCCTCAGATTCTGACCTCGACTGCCTTTGACCACGTCTCCCGATTCTGTCTCTGTCCCTTGCCTTGTCATCGTCTACGCTGTTCTGGCCTTCCTTTCTCCTCCAGGCCAACAGCGTGAAGTCCGACCGCGCTCCCTTGTTTGTGGGCACACCTCTCTACTACCTCTCCGGGAGACCCTGCGAGGCCCACCTAAGTCCAAGTGGCCCAGGTCCCTACGGGCTCCACCCGGGGAACTTCGGGCTTCTAGTGGTGAAGCTCATTCTAGCCTCTGTCTCCTCCTGTGCTTCGCCCTCTGGGGGCAGGTGCTTCCATGTCCCTACCAGGGAGCCGTTTTTCCACTGCTCCAGGACAAGGGTCCACTCCAAGCGCAACAGGTTGCCAAGGCCATGGACTCGGCAGAGTCTCCCGCCTCCAGGACCCTACCGGGTTTGGCCGCCACAGTCCAAGAACATTGCAGGGCTTTGGAATTGCTAGCCTCTTCGGTGGAAGAGCTTCGTTCCCAGCTGCGAGATACAGCTTTGGCCAATCCCATGGGCCTATCGGCTTCTATGCTACCCAAAGCATTGTTGGCGCTCCCTGCACCTCCTTGATACAATGGGGACCCATGCTCCTGTCGTGGATTCCTCAATCAGTGCTTCATGCAATTTGCACAGCAACCATCTTTGTTCCTGAAGGAAACAACCAAAGTGACCTTCACCCTTTCCCATGCCAGAGAGGCCCATGCCAGAGCCTTCCCTTCCCTTCCAGTCCATTCCAATTAAGGAGCGGACTGGGAGGGAACTTCCCTACCCCCCTACCCATGCTCCCTCCCTCTTTCCCCTCTCCTCCTATGCTTTCCAAGCTACCCCAGTTTGTTGCTCTCTTCAAGCAGACCTTCGGAGATCCAGGCCGCCAAGCTGTAGCCAGCCATAATCTACTCCACCTTCGTCAAGGGTCTCGGACCCTCTCTGAGTATACGGTGGAGTTCAGGACCCTGGCTACTGAGCTCGGGTGGCAAGAAGATTGTCTGCAAGTCATCTTCCTAGATGGACTCTCCAGCGCACTCAAAGATGAACTCTCTGTCTGTGAGACTCCCACATCTCTAGAGGACCTGATTTCCCTCACCGGGAAGATCGACCATAGTCTCCGGCAAAGGCGCCTAGAAGTAAAGGCTTCCCGCTCTCCTACACCACGTCCCATGCATGTCCAGAATCCTCCAGCCAAGATTCCAGCACCACCACCCTCTCCCGTGGTGGAACCTATAAAGGTGAACCGTGGGCGACTGTCTCTGACTGAACGTCTCCGTCTGAGGAAGGAGGGTCTTTGCCTTTACTGTGGCACTTCCGGACATCTTCAGCAGTTCTGTCTGGTCTATCCAGAAAACTGCAACGCATGAGCCCGGCGGGTCCCGAGCTTAGGCGCAACTGTCACTGGCCCCCAACTCCTGCTTCCAGTCTCTCTGGGCATCGAGGCTCACTCCTTCGCCACCACTGCTTTTGTCGATACAGGAGCAAGTGGCAGCTTCATCATGGATGACATTGTCAAGCTTCTGAACATTCCTCTTCAGCCATTAGATGTGATCCTCCGCATCGCCTCTATTCAAGGAGAACATCTTCCAGGGCTCATCACCCATCATACAGTGGCTGTCCGTCTTACCGAGGGCACTCTCCACGAGGAGGAGATGTCCTTCTATGTGCTAAAACATTCCACACATCCCGTCTTTCTGGGGCTGCCTTGGCTTCAGGTCCTTGAACCCCAGTTCGATTGGCATTCCCTGCAGTTGGTGCAATGGAGGTCCCAATGCCAGAAGACATGCCTACGTCATGTCTCCCCAACAGTCTCTGTCATGAAGTCTACCACTCTATCTGGTTTTCCTACTCAGTATGTTGAGTTCGAAGACGTCTTCTCAAAGCAGAAGGCGGATACCTTGCCTCCGTTAATCAAATTCAATTGCTCCATAGAGCTTCTGCCGGGCACACCTCCCAAGGGCAGAACTCACCCAGAAACCCTAGCCATGTCTGAGTATAACAAAGAGAACCTAGAAAAAGGGTTCATTCGTCCCTCTGTTTCTCCCGCCAGAGCAGGCTTTTTCTTCGTCAAGAAGGACGGCGGCCTTGATTACAGAGGGCTCAACACCATAACCTGCAAAGACCGTTACCCCCTGCCCCTTATCAGTGAGCTGTTTGACCGCCTTCAAGGGGCACGGATCTTCACCAAGTTGGATCTGAGGGGTGCGTACAATCTGGAAAACCGCATTCAATACTAGTGATGGTCACTATGAATATACAGTGATGCCCTTTGGGCTATGCAATGCCCCAGCGGTCTTTCAACGCCTTATGAACGAAATCCTCCGAGACCTCTTGTATTCATTCGTAGTCGTATATCTTGATGACCTCTTGATCTTTTCCAAAGACAAATGTTGATTCTAAAGAAACGCTGGAGATGTTAAGTAACTTGAGACTTTTATTTAAAGAAAGACAGAGACAAAGACAACAAGGGAGGGGAGGAACAAATTATTTTGTTCCCCGTAGTATCAGGCTTACAGCAATCATGTGAATACCTTGAATCTCAGTCTTCCAGCAATATACCCACACTTTATATATTCCTTATACTGACCAGAGTATATTTAGAGTGTTATTTCTAGATAAGTAAGGACCATTTCATTTGAGAATGTATTAGACTAATCAGCTAGTGGGTCTGGGGTGTTGGCTGGCTGCATTCCAGCATGTAGGCAGGGTCCTCTGTAGTCTTAATCTAAAACTAGTATTCAGGTATACAGCACAAAGAGGTGTCAGAAAGACAGTGCATACCTACATCTTGAATCCCATCGAGATCATGTTCAGTTCATCCTCCAACATCTAAGAGAAAATCAACTATATGCCATGTTAGAAAATTGCCTCTTCGAGCGAAATCGCTTACTCTTCCTAGGGTACATCATATCTGATCGAGGTTCCTCCATGGATCCAGAGAAAGTCCAAGGGATCCGAGACTGGCCTCAGCCAGTAGGCCTACGGGCCTTACAACGTTTCCTTGGTTTTACTATTACCAGAGCTTCATTGCCAATTATTCTACCCTAGCTGCTCCGCTCACCGCCATGACCAAGAAAGGGGCAAACACTCATGTGTGGACACCCAAAGCCCAAGCTCCTTTCAGACGTTAAAAGAAGCCCTTGTCTTCAGCATCCAGACCCAAGACATCCATTTGTTGTTGAAGTCGACGCCTCCGCGATTGGAGTAGGAGCCGTCCTAAGTCAGTTTTCTCCAAAGGGTAAATTGATACCTTCTTCATTCTACTCCCACAAGTTCTCTCCTACAGAGCAGCACTGTTGTTGACCGAGAACTTCTCACCGTCAATTTGGTGCTCCAAGAGTGGCGCAACATAAATTTACCATTTTCACCAACCATAAGAATCTTGAGCATCTAAAAGAAGCTCAACTCCTGAATCCTAGACAAGCCTGAAGGGTGCTCTTTTTGAACGGTTCAGTTTCATCCTACATTATCGCCCAGGTCCCAAGAACCTCTGTGCTGATGCACTACCAAGATCCTTTGAACCAGAGGATATCCCTGATGTTCCTAGACACATCATAGATCCTGCCTGCGTATCCCTCGCCTTGACCACCACAATTCAGGTTGGGAAAACCATTGTTCCATGTAGATTACGTGAACGAGTTCTGAAATGGACCCATGATTCCAAGTTGGCAGGACACCCGGGTCGTACCAGAACCCTAGAGATGCTGAGGAGATATTATTGGTGGCCCAGCATGATGCAAGACTCTCGTAACTATGTGGATTCATGTCCTGTCTGTGCCCAACAGAAGCCACCTACCAGACAGCCTTGGGGCCTTCTCCAGCCACTCCCAGCACCTACCGAGCCATGGTCCAGCATCTCAACGGACTTCATCACAGACCTGCCTCCATCCCAGAACAATACCGTAATTTGGGTCATCGACCGTTTTTCGAAAATGGATCACTTTATTCTCTTGCTGGGCCTTCCTTCGGCCCCAGAACTAGCAAAGTTGTTCCTGAAACACATTTTCCATCTCCATGGACTCCCAAAGGAAATAATCTCTGATCGAGGACCACAGTTTGCCGCCAGGTACTGGTGCTCCTTATGCAAGAAGTTTAACATTTCTTTGAATTTCACATCGGCTTATCATCCACAGGTCAATGGTCAAGCTGAAAGAACCAACCGGACCTTGAAAACATTCCTTCGTTCCTATGTGAATGACCAGCAGGACAACTGGTCTGATTTGCTACCCTAGTTGTCGCATAATACCCATGTCGCTGCTGCCACTGATGTATCTCCGTTCTCTGTGGTATTCAGACAACCTCGGCTGCCATTTCCAGTTCCTCTGACTGTTCCTTCTCTAGCTGCACAATTTATGGCCCACACCATTCGCCAGGTGTGGAATCAAGTCCAAGAACACCTTACCCAGGCCACTGAACGCTCCAAGCGTACTTCCGATGCCCATAGACGTCCCCCTCCACTCTTCCATCCTGGTCAGAAGGTGTGGTTAAGGCCCGACACATAAGGTTGAGACTTCCTTCTCATCGCCTGGCTCCCAAGTACATCGGGCCGTTTCCAGTACTTCGAAGAGTGGGAGCAATGTCTTATCAGCTCCAGCTACCATGTGCCATGGGCATCCATAACACATTCCATGTCTCGCTGTTGAAGACTTTGGTCCTCTCCTGGCCCTCTCGTAGAGTTCCTTCACCTACACGGATCTCTACTGAACCAGACTCGTCACTCCAGGTAAGAGAGGTCCTCGACGTCCGTCGGTAGGGATGTGCATTCGTATTGACCGCATATGTAAAACGCTACTCATATTTTTTTTTAACTTAAAAAAAGGATTCGACATATACGATCGGATTTCCCACATATCCAACATAGCTATGTTGGATATGTTGGAAATCGCGATTGTTGAGCCAAAATAAAAATTTAAACCCCCTCACCCTCCTTAATCCCCCCCCCCAGACTTACCACAACTCCCTGGTGATTGAGCGAGGAGTGAGGACGCCATTTCTGCAATCCTTGGCGAGAAGCATGTGACGTCGCGCCACGTCGAGTGACGCGGCGCCACGTGATTCCCGGCGAGTTCGCGCCGGAAGGCTCGTTCGGCCCAAAAAGAACTTTTGGCCAGCTTGGGGGCCAAGCTGGCCAAAAGTTCTTTTGGGCCGAACGAGCCTTCCGGCGCGAATTCGCCGGGAATCACGTGACGCCGCGTCGGAGTGACGCGGCGCCGACGTCACGTGATTCCCGGCGAATTCGCGCCGGAAGGCTCGTTCGGCCCAAAAAGAACTTTTGGCCAGCTTGGGGGGACCTCCTGACCCCCCCAAGCTGGCCAAAAGTTCTTTTTGGGGCCGAACGAGCCTTCCGGCGCGAACTCGCCGGGAATCACGTGACGCCGGCGTCACTCGACGTGCCGCCGACGTCACATGCTTCTCGCCAAGGATTGCAGAAATGACGTCCTCACTCCTCGCTCGATCACCAGGGAGTTGTGGTAAGTCTGGGGGGGGGATTAAGGAGGGTGAGGGGGTTTAAATTTTTTTTTTTGCACATATGGACATATACCCAACTCATTTAATTTTTTTTATGTCCATATTGACCACAAATGGGACTCCCTTTGGACATATGGACATATGGACATAAACTTTTGCTCTGCACATCCCTATCCGTCGGCGTCGAGGTAGATGGGAGTACCTCTTAGCCTGGGAGGGTTATGGGGCTGAGGAGAATTCATGGGAACCTTCCCACAATATTCTTGACAAAGAACTCCTTAAAGCCTTCCATAGGACCTATCCTGACAAGCCACGGCCGCGTAGAGGGAGGCCTAGAAGAGGGGGTACTGTTGCGCGCCCCATCCGTGCCTGGCCGCGTATGGGCCTGCTCACCTTGCTAGCTCCTCTGCAGGTCATGGGTCGGCCTTCCCAGTGGCAGCCGCGAGCTCCTCTAGGCCTCGGCGTCCTGCGGCGGTGGTCGTCGGGTCTTCCACTGCGCACCAGGCCTCACACCAGAGTTCGGCGTGTCTAGTGGCGTTGGCCATGCCCCTACGCGCGCGCGGACCGCCGGGCCTCTTGTAGGGCCAGAGGTGGGTCCTAGCTCCGCGGCGCGCCCTGATTGATGGAATGATATAAGGAAGTCCCTGCCTGCACTTCCTTGCCTTGGCAATCGGGTCGGCACTGCATGTACTAGTTTGCCTCCGCGTTCACAGTCTTGTTCCAGCATCCTACTGTTCCTTCGTCCTTCTGTTCCTGCGTCTGTCTGTCTGTCTCCCCAGGTAGTACCCTCGGACTGTCTCTCTCTGCTACTGACCTCGGCCTGGTTCTTGACCTTCCTGTCTGCTGCCTGCATCCTAACCTCTCCCTGCCTTGTGAACTCATCTGACCTCTGGAACCTGACCTCTGCCTTGTTGGCTACTCCTCGGACTGACCCTCGGATTCTGACCTTTACTGCCTTTGACCATGTCTCCTGATTCTGACTCTGTTCCTTGCCTTTTCATCGTCTACGCTGTTCTGGCCTTCCCTGCTCCTCCAGACCAACAGCATGAAGTATGACCGCGCTCCCTTGTTGTTCGTGGGCATGCCTCTCCACTACCTCTCCGGGAGACCCTGCAAGGCCCACCTAAGTCCAAGCGGCCCAGGTCCCTATGGGCTCCACCTGGGGGGACCTCGGGCTTCCAGTGGTGAAGCTCATCCTAGCCTCTGTCTCCTCCTGTGCTTCGCCCCTTGGGGCAGGTGCTTCAAGGTACCTACCAGGGAGCCATTCTCCACTGCTCCAGGACAAGGGTCCACCTCCAAGCGCAACAGGTTTGACCCTCTGAAAGTCATGAATAAATGAATTACAATTACAGTATAGTAAATCTCCCATACCAAAACAGCACTAACTGACAGTACTCAAACAGTAACAATCCTACCTATGAAAAAACAACTCTGCAAATTTTACACCAGGCCCTAAAACACCAGTCCTATTAGGAAAAAAGAACAAACCAGGCTCCGTATGAATCCCTAAGCAGGACTGAATATGCAAAGTGAGGCAGCCACCACAGGGATGTTTGGGGGACCCCTGCTGCTACCTGAGGTGGCCTTCTTACCCTGCCTAATTATAGAACTGCCCCGACCCTGGGGGTGGAGGAGTTTTCTCCTCTTTTTATATTTTCCCCTTCTTCTCAGTATAGTGACAATCATTGGTCAGAGGCCCAGAAAATGAAAAATCTGACTTGGGAATCAAATCGAGATCCTGCACAGTACTTTCCACTGGGTCAGCTCTTTTTCTGCCTTTTCTAATAGATGGAGATCCTGTATGAGGTTGGGTGCCCAAAACTGACACCCCCACCCCTTTCCCCTCCTCACTCCCTGACTCTACAACCTTTCCCCTCCCCCTCAGGCACAGCTCTGGCTGCTGCTGCTTGACTTTGCACACTCATTCCCAGTTTTATCAGCAGCTAGTATTCCTGGTTAGTGTTAGCAAGTAATATTCTTATCCAGATATACAGCTGTCTAGTCTTATGCCCCAAATGCATTATTTTATACTCTCTACATTAAATCTCATCTGCCCATTATCCTAAAAAGTATCTCTTGTCTTTCTGTAAACTCAGCAAGTCCTTCTGGTTATCTTTAGCAATGAGCTGACGCCAGGCAATTTGGTGCCTATGGCCAAGTGAAAAACTGCGCCCTCCCCGTTTACACAACCCATGACACCACGTGTTGGGAGACTGTTAAATGTTACTTTGTACAGCATTGCCCATGGCCAGTGCAAGGGTATTAGGTTCCCTAAGAAAATCTTACAGCCTTGCACCCCCCCCCCCCCACCCCATCCTCACACACAATTATACATTTATAATAACAGATTTTACTCAAAAAAGAACATTCAAAGCAGTGTTATCGGAGGTAAAAATATCACTTACAATATGTATTTTATATTTACATGCACTGCTGAGGTGCCCACCAGAAAACTGCAAAAAAGCAAAAGACATTTGGAACCCATTTGGTATTAGGCCTACTGTAATGCATCTTGGGCATGGGCATGACCCTCAGAGAGCCACTTAAACAGCAACAAACCCTACCTATGAAAGTTAGTACTATAAATATTACACCAGACCTAAAATAGTAATAAACCTCCTATTAGGAAAACAGAACAATCCAAGCTGCTATAGATCCCTACATAGAAACTACACACTAATGGAATACCTCACTTCAGTCACACATGCAAAACACAGTCCCTCAAATACAGAATAAAGAGATCATACAGTATAATTAGAAATGCACAGACAAATACTGAACTGGAAACTGCAACAATCCAAATTCTGTATGTACTGCAACAATGTAAAAAACAGAAACATTACCATGCCTCATAAAACAAAATTAGTAAAACCATACCAATAAAAACAATAATTCAAAACAATTAGGGGCGGATTTTCAGAGCCCTGCTCGCCTAAATCCGGCCAAATCCGGGCGGATTTAGGCGAGCAGGGCCCTGCGTGCCGGTGAGCCTATTTTACATAGGCCTACCGGTGCGCGCAGAGCCCCGGGACTCGCGTAAGTCCCGGGGTTCTCCGAGGGGGCGTGTCGGGGCGTGTCGGGGGTGGGCCCGGTCGTCGCGGCGTTTAGGGGGCGTGTCGGCAGCATTTTGGGGGCGGGTACGGGGGCGTGGCTATGGCCCGGGGCGGCCCAGGGGCGTGGCCGCGCCCTCCGTACCTGCCCCCAGGTCGCGTCCCGGCGCGCAAGAGGCCTGCTGGCGCGCGGGGATTTACGCCTCCCGGAGGGAGGCGTAAATCCCCCGACAAAGGTAAGGGGGGGGGCTTAGACAGGGCCGGGTGGGTGGGTTAGGTAGGGGAAGGGAGGGGAAGGTGAGGGGAGGGCAAAAGGAAGTTCCCTCCGAGGCCGCTCCGATTTCGGAGCGGCCTCGGAGGGAACGGGGGTAGGCTGCGCGGCTTGGCGCGCGCTGGCTATACAAAATTAATAGCCTTGCGCGCGCCGATCCAGGTTTTTAGCAGATACGCGCGGCTCCGCGCGTATCTACTAAAATCCAGCTTACTTTTGCTTGCGCCTGATGCCCCAGCAAAAGTAGGCCAATTTGCGCTATTTGAAAATCTACCCTTTAATGAACAGAATAACATTCAATAATTAAAAACTCATATAAACATCTTCCAAGCATCAATACAATTTTTCAAAAAACAGACACATCAAATAACACCCAGCAATTAAAATAAGGATTTTAAAAAATTCCCTGTTATCCATACCTTAGAACTTTTGATTTTCATATGTCCTGAAATTGTCATGGATTAGCAGGCAGATAATAACTGGGGTAGTTGTACACACACATGCTCTCTCTCACTCTCCCACACACAAGCACACATGCTCTCTCTCACTATCCTGCACACATTCTCTCCCTTTACTTTCCCACACCCAAGCACACATGCTCTCTCTCACTCCTTGATGGAGCAGGCAACAGCAATCTCCCTCAGCCCCTGTGGCCAAGGGAGTTACTTCCAGCCACGAGACTGTGCCAGCTCTAGCATTGGACTACTTCTGGCAGGGGCGCTCCTCCTCCTCCGAAGCAGTGCACCTCCGTCGAAATTGATGGCATGGTAAGCGTGGCCTTAGTAAATGGAAAAGCAGCATGGCCCTACCAGAATCAGCAGCGGAGCCGCTCTGCTTTTCCGCTTACTAAGGCAGCGCCGACCAAGCCTTCAATGTCGATGGGCCCACGCTGCTTTTCTTTTGCTAAGGACCCACTGGGGGCCGGCTGTTCTGCTTTCATTGGCACACAGCACCTTTTGGTAGCAGCGCCTATGGCCGTGGCCATATTAGTGATAGGCACGCTATGGCTCTGCTTTAGCATGAGAGAGTTGGATGTCATCTGCAAAAATGGCAATATTGCTCTTACAGCCCTACCTCTAGGTCACCGATGACCAATTAAATAACTGCAGATGCAGCAAGGATCCTTGCAGGATCCCCACTGACTATCTTACTCCAGTTTGAATATATACCAATAATTGTGGCTCACATGATGCCTTCCCCTGGGAAGTCTCCCAGTGACCCAGAAAACCCAGAGCCACCAGGTGAAACCTGGAGCCCTCCCAGCTCTCCTTAGGACTGATCTTTCCACGGTAGCAGAAGTAAACCTAAAGCTTAGCAGAGCAGTCAAAAGTGAAATCAGAATTCAAGAAAGCCCCGAAAAAGCACAGAAGAACCTTAGTTGCAGGGAATTGAAAGTAAAATTGTAAATTAAATAGGGTCTGCTCTGCACTTGTAGTTGTTATCTGCCATCACTTCCTGTTAACAGGTTTCTCACCAAGCAATCCCACCAGAGTGCTTTACGTATGCAGGTTATGTGCTCCATAGAAAATAAACCAGGAGAACCACCAGGAGCCACTGGCAGTCTGCAGCCTGCTCAGAAATACCAACCAGGGCTGTGCTGTTATGCCTCAGTTACTTCTCTTTCCAAAGCCCCAATCGGCAAGCTATCACGGAAGAGGGTAGGCATTTGCTTTGCCTCTGCCTGGTTGCCAGCATTAGCTGACACTACAGTCACTCCTACTTAGGGTTTCTGCTCTATAAATCCCCCTAAACTCTGATGGAAAATAGGGGAGAAATAGGGTTGCCAACATTTCTGCTGACCATAACTGGACACTGGGGGGAGGGGGAGGGTCCTTCTTCCTTATTTGCATATATTGCAAATCCTGCCACTTGGAATTCATTTGGTATTAGGCCTACTCTTAAATTGTTGATGTGGGCTTGGCCCTCAGAAAGCCATGAGTAAACTAAATTACAATATAATAAAATTCCCCTATCAAAACAGCACTAACTGCCCTCAATTAAACACTAACAGCTAGAGGCGTTATAAAGTATTTAAAAGATCTGGGTCACAAGGCCATAAGTCCTTGCCCTCCCTCTCCCTCTGAGATTTTTAACAACTCAACAATCCCATGGAGCGCACTGTTAGCCCGTGTTTGGACGCGCGTTTTCGACACGAAAACGCGCGTCCAACCCCCCCCCCCTCCGAAACTAATAGCGCCCGCAACATGCAAATGCATGTTGATGGCCCTATTAGTTATTCCTGCGCGATTCAGAAAGTAAAATGTGCAGCCTAGCTGCATATTTTACTTTCAGAAATTAATGCCTGCCCAAAGGCTGGTGTTAATTTCTGCCGGCGCCGAGGAAGTGTACAGAAAAGCAGAAAAAAATGCTTTTCTGTACACCCTCCGACTTAATATCATGGCGATATTAAGTCGGAGGCCCCAAAATTAAAAAAAAATAAATAATTAAATCGGCTGGCAGCCTGTGAGTCGGAAGATGGACGCTCAATTATGCCAGCGTCCGTTTTACAAACCCGTAGCTTTCAGCGGGCTCGAGAACTGACGCAGCAAATTGAGCGTTGGCTGTCAAATCCTCTGACAGCTGCCGCTCCTGTCAAAAAGGAGGTGCTAGGGACGCGCTAGTGTCCCTAGCGCCTCTTTTTACTGCAGGCCCTCATTTGCATGCGGGCCGATACTAAATCGCGCGCACAGGAGAGTGGCCTGTGCGCGCGTCGGGAGAGCGGGTGCTTGCCCACTCTCCCGCACTTTTTTCTGTATCGGCCCGACAATCTGCAGCTCCTCTCCCCCCCTCACCCATCAGAGAACAATCCTACAAAGCAAAAGAGCAAATGTACCATACCATACCACACTTATCAGTCTCAGTTACCACTCCACCCATGGAAAGGCCATACTGCAATTCTTATAACAGACCCTAGCACAGGCAATCCATTTCCTCCTGTACGGAGTAAAACACAGAGATATAAGAGATGCATATCCCAATCATGATACTAAAAGTAAAATGCTTTTTTTTCCCCCCTTTACCTTTGTTGACGGGACACTATTTTTTTAATCAGGTTCATTGCAGTCTCTCTAACATTTCCTCTCTTCTCTTCACTTCCTCCCAGACACCTACCTCCAACATTGATCTTCACCTTTCAATCTTTCCTCTGCTTTTCTGTCTACTCAAAGTTAGATTTCACTATATCTTTCCCCCTCTCACCCTCTTTCGTTCTCCTTTTCACCTCTCACCAGCTTTTCATCTCACTCATCTCCTTCCCAACCCATATCTCATGCTCTCCCCTTCCCAGCCCCCATTCCCTTTTTTTTCACTCTTTTCCTCACCTATTTCCCCTTTTGTCTTTCACCCACTCCCTAGAACCCCCATTTCCACCCTCCCTAGCCACTCTTCTCTGCCTCTCATCCCTTCACTAGGCTCAGTTACGTTTGTCGCTCATCCACCTGCCTCCAGCCCCTTTCTTCTTACTCTCTGCCCAGTCACCTCCTTCTCAGTTGCATTTCTGTACTTTCTCACCCATTTCATAGACCCAGCCCTTTCCACTACCTCCCGCTCCTTCTCCAGGTCCTTCAAACCACATCTTGACCCATCTTCAAAAGATTAACCCTTTTCTTCTACCCCCACATCTTACATCCACAGTCCCATCTCATATCTCTCAGCCGATCTAATGCACCTCCACTCTTCCCCCTGCCACCCATTCATCCACAAGAGCCTTTCTCCCCAATCTCAACCATTTTCTGAGTCTTCACTCTGCCCAAACATCCCTGAGCATCAACTTTCTCCCCCATACACGACTTGTTCCCCCTTCCCCCAATATGGATGTCCCTAATACTCTTCCCCCCCTCACCAAATCTGAGCATCCTCCTCTCCTTCATCCTTCCCCGAGTCCCCCCCCCAAATCTGAGCATCCTCCTCTCCTTCATCCCTCCCCGAGTCCCCCCCCCAAATCTGAGCATCCTCCTCTCCTTCATCCCTCCCCGAGTCTCCACTTCCCCCTCCACCCAATTCTCACTCTCTCTCTTTCCCCATCCCTAAATCCATATTTTCTGGCATCCCTGCAGCCCCTCCAGTCCTCCCTTGGAGCTTTAAATTTGTTCTTTTGGACACTCTGCCCCTCCCTCATCCATATAAACTGGAAAATACAATAAGCATCTGGAACACCCACCTAAAATCATTTCAACATCTCTTAACAAAAATGGCTCTCACCCTCAACAATAACAAAACTGAAATGTTATATATATGCAATAAAAACTCACCTTTATTTAATCCCCAGTTCAATAGCTACACTACAAACAAAGATTTCATCCATAATACAAAAAATCTTGGAATCACAACTGATAATGAAATAAACTTTAAGAAACATATTAATAATATAATAAAAGAAGGTTTCTTTAAACTTCACATTTTAAAACGAATTAAACCTCTTCTACACTTGAAGACTTTACAAGGCTTTACAAGGCTTAATTTTTTCAAAACTAGATTACTGCAGTGCAATTCTCCTAGGTCTTCCAATTTCAACTATAAAGCCTTTTCAGCTTCTACAAAATGCAGCAGCTAGATCTTTGTCCAACTGCAAAAGAACAGAACACATCACTCCGATCCTTACAACAACTTCATTGGTTACCAGTGATAATATATAAAACCACAGGATAATATATAAAACCCTAACTCTAATCCACAAAGCTCTCTATAATAATAAAACTGAATGGATGAAAGACACACTTCTTTTTAAAGACTCACTTAGAAACCTAGGTTCAACAAATACTGGGCTTCTCTTAACCTCTTCACCAAGAATGATGCACCATCAATTTACAAGAGAACGTGCTCTTTCCATTACAGGACCAGCTTTATGGAATACTTTACCCACAGAAATAAGACTTGAAGAATCTACTAAAACTTTCAAGAAAAAAAAAATAAAAACTTGGCTTTTCAATAAAGCATTTACAATGTCTTAAGATCAATAACCCCTCTTTCACTTTCAATTATACCTTCCCCTTTACTTCCCATTCCCCTTCCTTTTATGTTATCAATCACTACACTCTTTAACCCATCCCTCTCTTGTTTCTCCCTCTTCTCGACCCCCAATCTTTCACTGATCACACTCCTATTTTTAACATATATGATAATTATATATTGTAATACATATCCTATTTTTTCCCCTCATTTGCTATATTTTATTACATTGTATCCATTTTTTAGTTAAAATTGTTATATGTAAACCGACATGATGGCATTAGCTGAATATCGGTATATAAAAGCAAATTAAATAAATAAATATTGCGTCTGGCTCTTGCAAACTGCTCCAGCAAATCTTCATTCTGCAGTGCTGACATATCGATGTGATATGTAAAATCGAACACCGGTATATAAAAGTAAATAAATAAATAAAATAAATATCAAATCTACACTTATTTATTTATTTATTTATTTAATTAACGTTTTTATATACCGAGGTTCTGTAACAATGTCACTAATCACTTCGGTTTACATATAACATTGAAATGACTTAACAAGTTTGTCTTACAGAGAACAAGGAAACGAGGAACTGGGACAAAATTAAATTAAATTAGATTAAATTACCTAGAGCATTATGAAATACATCATTATAAATAATAGAAATCTAACATACTAGCGATTAGTATCAATCATGTAACAAGTGGTCGATCGTTGGCAGTAGGAAATTGTAAGAGTTTCTATGATTATTAAGCAGTGAGAGACATATTGAGTTGTCCATGGAGGGGGAGTGTTGGTAGACACTTGCCAGATTGTCTTCACGGAGAGGATGGTGGATCCTGGAATGCCCTTCCGAAAGAGGTACTGAAGATGAAAACAGTGAAAGAATTCAAAGGGTTATGGGATAAACACTGGATCTCTAAAGGCTGGAGGATGGGAATGAAGAAAAGAGTGCATGGGGATAACTTGCTGGTGAGGAGGTTACTACTCCTAAGCAATAAGCCTACAGACTGTTAGTGCAACTCCATCAGTGCTCTGCTTCAACAGCAAGGAGATACAAGGAATTGGATTCAGACAGTAACCAAACAAGGGCCCTGACTTTTACGGTTTGGGAAACTGATAAGCATGGGGGTATCCTGCACGGCACGGAAGATACTATCAGAAGCTTGCTGGGCAGACTGGATGGACCATTTGATCCTTTTCTGCCATTTTTATGTTTGGTCAGCTATTTAAACCACGTGGCTGTTTGTGATTCAAAAAGTTGATGAGTGAACCATGTTGATGGAGACCAGAAGTGCGGTAAAGGGAAACAAATTCGGGATCAGGTTTTCAGTTCCAGACTGAGTATAGAAGAGGGAGGTGGGGGGAGAAAAAGGCAGGGACAGAGCAGCTGAAAAATAAGTTTAAAGATCCAATGGGGAAACAGGAGGGGATAGGGAGACTCCGTGCACAGGCTCCATGCTTGCATTCATAACGATGACGCTGAGGTGGAGTCAAGGAGAAGAGGTGATAGTAGAAAGCAACAGCGCAGCACTTTAAACCCCGCAGAACCAAAGGAAGAGTAGCAGGCAGTGGTTCTAAGAACATGCCCGGCTGCCCAAGCTTCTGCACTTCGTCTCCTCTCGCACACTGTCGGATCAATTCTGTACAGTGCGCTGTTTAACACGGGTTTGGCCGCGTATTTTTGAGGGGCGTCTATTGCTCCTTATACTGTAAGGGATTTAGCGCCTCGAAAATGTGTGACCAAACCCCCTGAAAACTAATAGCGCTCATCACATGCAAATGCATACTGATGAGGCTATTAGTTAGTCACCTGGGATACTGAAAGTAAAATGTGCGGCCAAACTACTCATAAATTAACACCAAGGGCAGGCGATAATTTATGAGCAGCCCAGAAAAGTGTACAGAAAAGCTGAAACCTGCTGTGGTTTCCCTGAACCTGCTGACAGAGCCACCTCGACCCTAGTCCCTTCTTTTAGCCCGACCCCTCATTTAAATATAGGATCGCGCGCCCAGGAGAGGTGCCTGGGTGTGCATTGGGAGAGCGGGTGCTCAACACAGATCTCGTGATCCGTTCCGAATTGGCCTGTTTGTTCTGCAGCTGCACCAGGAAGAGCAGGCACCTGACTGGATCACCACTGCCAAGCTTGCTCTGATTGGCCAGCACTTGAGCAAGCCTTTTTGGACCGGATATCACAGTCTGGTTACCCTTGTAACCGGACACTGTACAACGAGCTGGGAAACCAAGCTGTCCGGTCCAAAAACTGGGCAGTTGGTCACCCTAGGGAGAAACGAAGACACTTCTACTTACGGACTTTTGTTCTTCCCAAAATTATTCTGTAAGAAAGCAGAAACAGGGGAATTTAGTATGTGAGGAAAGGAAAATTAAATGGACAGTTTCATGCCCCTGGCCTGCCAAAAATCCATTCAGTTCTGTAGGGGGTTCCCTGAGGCTGCAGGATTTCTCCTCCCCCTCCTCCCATCATGTGTTCCATCAATACCT
Organism: Rhinatrema bivittatum; assembly: GCF_901001135.1. Lineage (NCBI taxonomy): Eukaryota > Metazoa > Chordata > Amphibia > Gymnophiona > Rhinatrematidae > Rhinatrema > Rhinatrema bivittatum. The sequence continues at coordinate 308,282,896 of NC_042619.1, forward strand.
TCATAGCAACTTCCTCTCAAAATATTTAACAGTAATAACTTGGTTCTGCCCATTGCATGCTCAGTTTGGTACTTGATTCCTGTAACTATACAGTGGCGTGCCTGGATGGGATAAAGACACGGTATTTGGTGCTTACCAATCTCCTAATTATGATCTGTACCAGAAATCTAATGTATCTGTTCCAAATTTTTGCTACCGATATTGGGCACTTTGCATGTCTCAGATGCTGAAATCTCAATTCTGGTTTCCCTTCCTGAATGGCTGAACTCTGATTTCATTCAGTAAAGATGGGGACAATGTAGCGCAGGGGGTGGCCGACTCCAGTCCTTGAGAGCCACAATTAGGCCAGGTTTTCATAATGAATATGCACAACATAGATTTATATACAATGGAGGCAGGGTATGCAAATCCATCTCATGCATTTTCATTATAGATATCCTGAAAACCTGTTCTGTTTGTGACTCTTGAGGACCGGAGATAGCCAAACTTGCGCTACATTGTCCCCATCTTTACTGAATGAAATCAGAGTTCAGCCATTCAGGAAGGGAAGCCAGATGCAGGGCATGGCTTAAGCCAAATATATAGATGAGAAAATAGGACATATCCCTGTACACCTTCAGACCCCTTCTTTTGTGTTTGGAAGAATCAGACTGGCCTATTGCCAAAGGAGGGGGTTTTATTTAAAAAAAAAAAAAAAAAGCCAGATATCATTCATACCTTGTGAATATAAAATTTCTGAAGGAGCTCTGTAACTATACCTCTTTAGAAATCTATATTTATTTATTTATTCACTATATATCTGATCAAAAGATGCTCCAAATTTTGTATTATATACAAATTTTCTTGATGAGAATTACAAAAACACAAATTAAGATAATGTAAAAAACATGTAGGGAACTCCCAAAACTTGCCTTCTTTTTGGGTTACAGTGCACATGGTGATTTGGGAGAGGGAGACCCTGCTATCATAATATTTAATATATTTGTGAACATGTTTAATATGCTTGTTGCTGTAATACTGCTAAATGACCACTGAATGGCATTTTTAAGAGGTGTGAGCATTGTATTTTATGTGATGATGTCATTATGAGGAAATGGTGTTTGTTTCTTTAAATCTGTGGGGTTTTCTGATTGGGTGACCAGGAGGTGTAAATGTGTGTATATGTGTGTGTGTGTGTGTGTGTGGGGGGGGGGGGGGGGGGGGGAGGGTTTGGCAGGTTTTGCCCTTTGGATCTGCTCTTTGCAAAGTGTGAAAGGAACCTCCAGAGATATAATCAGCTGGAGAGGCAGCCTGAGGCCTGACAAGGACCCAGGACACTCCCATGTGGGAGTGAAGCCCTGTAGGGGCTCTTCCCCTTAAAGGGAGAAACCCAAGACTGTGAAAAGGAAAGATTTATTTCTCCTCCTAACTCAGTGTTTCTCAACCCTCTCTTGGAGGCACACCCATCCAGTTGGGTTTTCAGGATTACACAATAAATATACATGAGATAGATTTGCATACAAGTGTCCAATCTCATGCATATTCATTCCTGAAAACCCAACTGGATAGGTGTGCCTCCAAGTGAGGGCTGAGAACTAACCAGAAGGTAAGAAGTAAGAAGAGGTCATTCCTCCCTCTGAGGAGTGGGCCAGGATTTCAGGAACAGAGGCAAGTATGAGGTGAGGAATTTGGTGTGGTGGTCTGGGGAACTTGCATTGCAAGGAAGGTGGTATAGAATTCGCATTTGAAGGTCAAAGACCAGAGGATTGTTAGTAGATCATGTCAACTGGAGCCGCACTGGGTTCCCTTTGGATGTGAAATTTGATTTGGGTATGCTAAAGAGTGAACCAAGTTCCTTACATAGGGTTGGGATTGAGGTATGTAAGAATAATCTGAGCATTCAGACTGACCCTTAAGGTTGGTCCATGATAAATGTGAGAAAAGAGAGGAAGAAGAAATGTATTATTATGTTCCTAAGTTCATTTGAGTTTTATTTGATTCCATGAATTGCTGATGTAGTCAGTGATTACTGTTGTAATCTGCTTCACATCCATACAAACAGGTGCTGGCTGGTTCATCCAGAAAAAATAAAGTTAGCTGTTTGGATTTTTGAAAGATTCATTTCATTCATCCTTTTTGAGCCAGCACTGGGGTGAGGCGTGGGATCAGGGTTCATAGAGGGGAGTTGAAGGGAGTCCTCCCTGTCCAGTCAGAGAAGAGAGTAGTTGCTGGATACTCAGGCTGTCATTACACAGGGCCACTTCATCATCTAAGTGCCTAGCACACAAATTTGGAAGGGATGACCCTTAATCAATAGGAAAACCCTTTCCTTCATTTGATGTACTCCAGACAGGGGTTACACACACACAAAGTACATGAATGAATATACAAAATACAGTTTATAAATAAAGACCACCTAGCTGAAAAAACATGCCTGCCCATGACCAACTGATACACTGATGATGCACAAAGTTTCTCTCACTTTACAATCAAAATACATGACATCACCTCACAGAAATTCATAGAAAGAGACCACACAAGCCTACAACATTATATAAAGGACTCCTAACACATCACAGGTATGCTGATGCAGGCTGGGTGAAACACGCAATTAATGCACATGTGGGATGCATCTCACCCTCCTGCTGGAAACTGGTAAAAAAAAATGGCAAATCACTGTACACTGCCTCTCCGCTGAATGCTGCCAACTGCTGTTGTGTGAGCAGGAGAGGATAAAAGTATCAGTGCTAGATAGATAACTCCATGCATACCTCATCTTTAACCACAGCCCTGGTTTTATGCATTTCAATTATTTATTTATTATATACCCACATTCAATCTGGGATATCACATTGGTTTACATTCAGGTACTGGAAGTATTTCCCTATCCCCAGAGAGCTTACAATCTAAGTTTTTGTACCTGAGGCAATGGAGGGTAAAGTGACTTGCCCACGGTCACAAGGAGCAACAGCAGGACTCAAACCCTGGTCTCCTGGTTTGTAGCCCACTGCTCTAACCACTAGGCTATTCCTCCTCCCATTTCAAAGCATTCTGGGATTTGTAGTCCTGTTTTTTAACCACAGATCTAGGTGTGTAAATTCCAAATGCTTCAGGATAAGATAAAAACCTCCCAAAACTAATCAGGAGCAGAGGAAACAAAGGTCTTTAGAAACTTTTGATGAAATAATTAAAACTGACTGCAAACAGATGAATATGGAGTGAGAGCCTTACCATCTGCTGAAAGCAACGGGCTGTGACCGCTAGTGGCTCACAGGAGGCTGCAATCCCGGCAGTGGCAGCCCCTGCGTGCCCTGTGCAGGCAGCGAGAGTCCCTGTGTGTGGCAAGCACTAGCGTTATCTGCACTCGCTGGAGGCTGCAGTCTTGGCAATGAAGGTGCTTGCGTGCTGTCAGACTTTTGGAGCCTTATTTCTGGTCACTCATTTGGTTATGTGTTTGCATAGCTTGGCTCACACCCAGGTATCCCTGAGAGACAGGAACTGAGCAGGGAACAGGCCTGTCCTATTAACCCCCTGTATCTTAAAAAAACAAAAACAAAAACAAAAAACCCCCAAGACCTCAAATTATCCCCTTTCAGGGGCAGTGTTTCTATTAGGCAAACTAGGTGATTGCTTAGAGGGTCACAATTTTGAGGACAGCAAAATCCAGCTAGTGTGAAGTCCAAAAGAGTACTGTGCCAGTACCTCCAAAGAAAGAAACACTGTACTGGAGCCACTGTTATCAAGAGGTAAATTTTGGGGCGAGGGATTCAAGATCTATGGTTTGCCTAGGGTGCCAAATACTATTGCACCAGCCCTTACCCCTTTAATGCCATCTTCACTCTTCCCTTCCCAAAGAGCACGTCTAGTGTCTTGGTGGACCCTCACCAGCTTGAAGTTACATCCTCAGTAGCACTGGCTAGGGAGCAAGGGGTTACCACGGTAGAAGCAGCATGTCGCCCCCATGGCCAACTGGCCTTGAGAAACAGGATACCCCACCCAGCTGCCTCACAGTGTGGCACACAGCATCATTACCCGAAGACTGGGTCTGACACACATCACCTTACTTCTAAAAGTGACTGGTGTGACATGGCCTCATATGCAATTTGCGGACTTTGCTGCTGGCTTGGAGACCCGGAAGGCATTCTAGTCAGACCTACCTTTGATAAGAGGAGGAGATGAGATAGGGGGGAGATTTGAAAGGCATTAATCATGCTGCACAAAACTCAAACCTTTTTCAATGGAAAGCTAGTTCAAGAAGTAGGGTCATATTATCACACTCCTAGGGGGTGGTAGATTCAGCAACATCAGAAAATATGTTTTCATGGAAAGGATGGCAGGTTGCCGGGAATTCCCTGATGGAAAGAAAAACAGTAATGGAATTCAAAATTTCAAGAAAAAGCTTAAGACCTGGCTCTTCCACCAGGCCTACCCAGACTAAGTCCAGGCACATCCAGTCATTTCTACTAACTTATGCCTCCTTAGTTATTGCGTTAATATTTTACCTCTCCAGTTCCTCTTTCCTTGCTCTCCTGCTTAGCTTTCTCTAGTTGTACTTTGTTGTCCCCTCCCCCGTCCCTGTTCATTGTATTTTCCATCTACCGTTTGATGTAAACCGATATGATGTACCCACTAATATCGGTATAAAAAAAAAAAAGCCTTTAAATAAAAAAGCATGGGATAAACACTGAGGATCTCTAGTGGGCAGGATGGTGGTAATGAAGCCCTGGGGTAAAGAACTGCGGCATTTTATTTATTTATTTATTTATTTATTAATTAACTTTTATTTACCGACATTCGTGAAGCACATCATGCCGGTTTACAAAGAACTCAGATGAGATACAGCAAAACAATATAGCAGTATAACAAAATAACTTTATAAACAATGTAATATAATATTACTAACCAAAAGAATAAAAGACAGAACTGAACAAAATAAAACAGTACAAAGGCATTGCAAAAGGAACCAATGGAGCAGAAGATTTAAGGGGGAGGAAGGGGGGGAGAGGAGGGGGAGGGCGAGGGGAGGGAGGGAGGGTGGGTGAGGGTTTAAGAGGGGAGTGGGAAAGGGGGGAAGAGGAGAGGGAGGGGAGAGAAGCAAAGTTAAAAGGAATTAAAAGGGAGAGAATACATAAGACTTAATACATAAGACTTAAGACTTAATACATAAGACTTAAGGCATGGCAGTTACAGCCCCAAAGAGCTTGATTATATTGGATCTATGAGAAAGCAGTGGTGTCACGAGTACGGCCTGGCAGTTCCCACCCTAAAAGGCAAGGGTTCAACCTTGAGAGGCTTGGGGGAGGGAGATGGGGGAGGGGTTGCATTTGGGAATTTGTATGCAGATCTGCCTAAAGCAGACAAATCACTACTGGGCAGATTGGATGGACCGTTTTGGACTTTATCTGCTGCTGTTTTACTATGTTCTGTACAAGGAAGTTACAAAAAGCAGATTCATGGAATGCCCTGCCGGAAGAGCTGCTGACTAAAATGGTAACTGAGTGCAAAAGGGCTTCAGGTAAGCACAGAGGGTCCCCCTGGTGGCTAAAGCATAGAAATGAAGATAAGGGGTAAACCTGCATGGAGCAGCAGTTACCACCCCTAAAAATAAAAAAAAAACTTGCTGAGCAAATTGGATGCACCACCTGGGTCTTTATCTGCTTTCATTTACTCTGTTACTACTGACTGCCACACATGAAAGGTCCCCAGAGAGCCCTACGACTTGCTCTCCACCCCCCCTCCCCAGCCCTGGCACAGCTTACCCAGCCCCATCGCGACCTGCCCGCCCCACCCCTGCAGCACAGTCTGCCTCGTCCCCCCTACCCCCCCACCGATTCTCCAGCGGCTCCTATTTATTGCCCTCTCCCCATCTCCAGGCCCAGCCCTGGCACTCTCTCACCCCGGCAGCCTTAGTGCAGCTTGCCCAGCCCCATCGCGACCTGCCCGCCCCACCCCTGCAGCACAGCCTGCCTCGTCCCCCCTACCCCCCCACCCATTCTCCAGCGGCTCCTATTTATTGCCCTCTCCCCATCTCCAGGCCCAGCCCTGGCACTCTCTCACCCCAGCAGCCCTAGCACAGCTTGCCCAGCCCCTTCCCTCCCAGCTCAAGCCCCAGCCACTCTAGCCTCCATGGAGCAGACTTGTTCTCTAATGGTTAGGAGCTCCTTGGACCAAGTGCACATATATAACCTCTCACCAACTGCTAGACCATCATACATGTGGCACTCAGTGCCACATGTATGATGATGACTGGATAGCCCCCCTGACTGCTGTCTGCAGCTTAATTTTGTTATTAGCAATCTAAAATTTCTAAGGGAGTAGGGATGTTCAAACTAATCTAAAGTACTTTTAATCGATTGGTTTATTATATATTTGTCCTTCAGCGATCCTCCAGAGCCTACAATGAATCTATTTATAACGACCCTGTTACACAACTTATTGACCCTTGTTTTAAACTAATTCCCTGTTCTTGCATCACGTAAATAAATAAGTCATTGAAAATGTATAGAAGTGGCATTTTGACACAGGCCTTCCAGTCGTCTGCTGCTGGAAAGAAGGGGGATTGTGGAAGACGAAGCCTAGATCGTTTGCGGTGTTTTCTAGAGTTCTCTGCTCAGCCCGCTGGAAAGTATGTAGATAAATCTTCTGGGCCTCAGTGAGAAAGAGTGGTGTTTTCCACCCCAGACCTTGGAGGGTGCAGGATATACATTTTAAAAATAAGTTTAGATAGCTCACACTGTTCCCTACTGGGAGAAGGATTCAAGCAAACCTCCAGAGTCTCTGCGGTGGAAGCTGAAGTCTAGAAAGTGTGCAGCACGCTTTGACATCCTCTACGGGAGCTGGTAGGAGACATACAAATGAGGCTTCAGGGCCTCTGCTATAAAAAAAAGAATGCAGGGTTATAAAAGCTGAAACCTAGAAAGCTCAGTGTCCTCTCAAGTCTTCTGCTGGGAAAAGTATGGAAACGAGCCTTGTGGTTCTTTGCTTCCAGAAAGTGAGGGGGGGCTGTTGAAGCTGAAGCCTAGACAGGGCGGTTGGGACTACTAGGAAAAGTATGCAGATGAGCCTTCCCGTCCTCTTCTGCAGACACCAGTTCCTGCTAAGCCTATTTTCTTCTTCTATATCTATAATGCACTCAAGCAGAAGTGATGTCAGTGATCCACCAGAGACTACAATTAATCTATTTATAACCATCCATTCCTGTTCACACGCAGATCAATCCAGACAAGTGGGTTTTGAATCCCTACCAGCAGATGGAGGCAGAGAACAAAATGTTGAGGCACCTGCAGTTCATCAGTATTTTTTTTTCTCCAGCACCTGGTAGAGGTGCAAACCTGCAGGCTGCCCAAAAAAAAAAAAAAAAGTTTTGAGTTAGCAAGGAAGATCAGTTGGACTGAGGCTCCCTGAGGAGTTAGGTACTTTTGTAGACCATTCCTCAGGTGGAGCCGGGCGATCAGGGGGTTAGAATCCCCTATCTGGCTGTAGCCCGCTATTTCCGGAGGCCCTGATAGGCAGGGGACAGGCTCCCTTGTTGCCTCCACGGTCTCCTCCTTCAAGCCGTCATGCTCGGCAGGAAAGTAAGCCTGTTTACATTAAGTTTTGGAAAAAAATAGAAGGCAGGAGCTTCAGTCTGGGCAGCACAGTGGCAGGGGCACTTTCACAGCAGGAGCTGTCAGTACCAGCAGGAGGGAGAGAGATAGGGACCCGCCTTTTTTCCATTAATCATCAAGGAGGGATGAAGAGGCACTAGGGATGTGCACCAGGGACGGATTCGTCCCATTCGGTATTCGTGGGGACCCAAATCTGTTGCATCCGTTCTCGAGGGACCCTGATTCGTTCATTAGTTATGTATGTATTCATTTCCCCCAAAAAACCCCATCCCAACCCTTTAAATTTAATTAACTTCAACCTCTCACCCTCCTGACCCCCCCCCCCAGCACTTGCCAAAGTCTCTGGTGGTCCAGCGGGGGTCCTGGAGCGATCTCCTGCACTCGGGCCGTCGGCTGCCAGTATTCAAAATGGCGCCGAGAGCCTTTGCCCTTACTATGTGACAGGGGCTACCGGTGCCATTGGGGGGCCTCTGTCACACGGTAGGAGCACCCCATTGCTGCTGCTGCAAACACCAGACCCTGACATACGCCAGAGAAATAGGACTTCTAGCCTGGAGCATTGTGGAAATTACTGGTTCCGAATATCCTTTTAAATGCAACCGCCACCTCTTTATACCCAAGCCCCGAGACAAAAGCGATCCTCACGATCCGAAAATATGGGTCCTTGTCAAAGCAACCCTGGCAGGAGAGCCAACCTGAGGGGTCCATCTATTGCGAAATACACCAGATCCACAAACCACGGCCAATGTGGCCACTCCGGCGCCACCAGCTTCCCTGGATGCATCTCTATGCGCCACAAGACTCGACCAATGAGTGGCCAAAGAGTAAACAAGTACAGTAGAACTCTGCCCTCGGGCACCCCATTGCTCCTACCATGTGACAGAGGCTGACCAATGGCACTGGTAGCCCCTGTGACATAGTAAGGGCAAAGGCTATTGGCACCATTTTGAATACCAGCAGCAGACGGCCCAAGTGCAGGAGATCACTCCAGGACCCCCACTGGACCACCAGGGACTTTTGGCAAGTCTTGGGGGGGGTCATGAGGGTGGGGGTTTATTTTTAGTGATACGTTGTATTCGTGGGGGTCAAGACCCCCACAAATACAGCATATACATTGCAGATTGCCAATACGTTGCAAGCGAATGCACACCCAGAAGAGGCACGTTGTTTGTTCAGATAGAATATCACCTTGAGAGAATAGTGGCATATCATATCGCAGGAGTGGACAACATGAAAGCGGATTTCCTTAGCAGGCAGCAGCTAGATCCATGGGAATAGCAGTTGGCCCCGGCGGCCTGGGTTCGCGTTTGTGCCAGATGGGGTGTTACCCAGTTGGATCTCATGGAAATGCGTGCCATCGCAAAGGTGACAAGATTTTTCAGGCGCAGAAGGGAAGTCAGGTTGGAAGGGCTGGATGCTCTAATGTGCTCGTGGGCAGAGTTCTACTGTACTTGTTTACTCTTTGGACACTCATTGGTCGAGTCTTGTGGCGCATAGAGATGCATCCAGGGAAGCTGGTGGCGCCGGAGTGGCCACATTGGCCGTGGTTCGCGGATCTGGTGTATTTCACAATAGATGAACCCCCTCAGGTTGGCTCTCTTGCCAGGGTTGCTTCGACAAGGACCCATATTTTCAGATCGTGAGGATCGCTTTTGTCTCGGGGCTTGGCTTTTAAGAGGTGGTTGCATTTAAAAGGATATTCGGAACCAGTAATTTCCACACTGCTCCAGGCTAGAAGTCTTATTTCTCTGGCGTACGTCAGGGTCTGGTGTTTGCAGCAGCAGCAGCTGAACCCCCTATTGGTGGACGTTCCTTACATCATGTCCTTCTTGCAGCAGGGGTTAAGGGCTAGCCTATAGTTTGCTCCACGTTCAGGTTTCAGCCTTTGGTTGCTTTAGGGGCAAGTTGCAGGGGGAGGTCTTTGGCCTCTCCCTCTGATGTCGTTCAATTCTTGAAGGGAGTCAAGCATTTGCTTCCTGTGGAATGAAAGTTGTGCTCGGATTGGAACCTTAACAATTCTGCAAGTGCGGAGAACTGGGAGGATATTACCTTACTGGGGGTCTAGCAGTAGCTGGCCCCAACGGCTTATTTGAACTCTGAACTGTTACCTGCATTCCCTCAGAGATGCTGACATTTACCCGAACCAGGAAGGTATTTAAACTGCCTTCCAAGGCTTTATTTCTTGAGGAGAACTGGGAGGATATTACCTTACCGGGGGTCTAGCGGTAGCTGGCCCCGACGGCTTATTTGAACTCTGAACTATTTCCTGCATTAAGATTAAAGATCTCGCTCTTCTGCCTCCACTTGTGCCCCAACCGTGAGTAACTGAGAAAGGAGGAAACCGTTAAGATAATTATTAATATACCTTTGAATTAATGCCACATACAAAGCACAAAGGTAAAATTCGAGTAGAGACACCAACTACTCCAATAACAGCAACCTTGCAATTTACCTTAACTGTTTTTTTTCTCTCTCCGGTGAACACCTCAACTCCAAGTAAGCAGACTGTTACATTGATAGACGTAGAGCACACGTCTATGTTGGACACTCATACATCTTTAAGCGCCGGAGCTCCAGAGACTCCCTCTTGCCCAAGTGGTCACCAGCATCTGGTCTCTGAGTTAGCCGGTCCTCCAAAGTTGAGGGCTGGGACTACCTCCATCGGAGTGGGAAAAGATGTGGAAAGGACCCTAAATATACTTTGTGGAGAGTCTGGAAGGAAATCCCACCCTCAGCAGCAGATTTCTAGGGTGGCTGGAGGGGAAAATCCAGATAGTGCTCCAAGGGCATCGACATCTGAGGATAGAGGGGACTTGAACACATGAAACCATGTTCAAGTGATTGAGATGGGAATACAACCTTTGGGTTTGCAAGTAGTAGCTAAACAAGAAATTACTTTGGAACTGGTATGGAAAGCTCTGACATCCTTAGAACCTTCTATCACCATGTTGGCAAATATGTCAGAAACTAAAAATCATAAATGTCAATTAGAACCAGTAATTAGGGATAATGCAAATAAAATGGATGTAATAGAAAAACAGGTGTTCCAGTTACAAGAAACACAGAATAAAGTGATACAGGGAGAAACACTTAATGCTAGAAACCCTTGAGAATGAGATTAGGTATAAGAATTGTGAATTTCCGGTGTGTAAAATTAAATTTGCCCCGTACACTTTCAAGAAATATGTTATAGAAATTCTTTTATTTCCTAGAGAGGCAATACCACCAATTGCTAAAATATATTTTTTGAATGAAGGAAAAAAAAAAGATTAAAATGCCACAAGGAAATAGTAATCAGATACATATTGAGGATGGGAACATAACAGATTTCTTGGAGCAGTCTATGGATAGTCAAATAGAATTTAGAGGAACATTACTGGTTACATTTATATTTCCCTCAGATAGAGACTCGATTTTGAAGCATTTCTTTCGTAACAGATTTAAATCTTTTCTGGGGGGAAAAGTCTGGGTCTACCCAGATATAGCTAGGGAAACAGTTACGTAGAAAGAAATTCTTAGCAATGTATCAGGAAGTCAGATCTTGGTGCGGATTTCATAGTGAGATCTTGATTTAGAAACTTTTATATACCGGTATTAGTGGGGACATCATACCGGTTTACATTTGAACAAAAGACTTGTAAGTACATATTAACAGTATCCAAGTAAATGTGTTATTAGATTGAATAATAACAGATATATATTTTTTGATCCTATTCAGTTGAGATCATTTATCAATGCAAGGGCTCCCATTGGTGTGGGAATCCCATCTTAAAACTGGAGAATTAAAATTAGAGTTCATTTATTACCTAAAATTGTTTACAAATAATTAAGTGCTATAATAAAAGGTAGGGAGGCACCAGAATTTCCTTTTACAGGTCAGACAGTTAAATTGTTTCCGGTTTTGAGAATGTAAACTGATGTAAATTGATAGGGAAATATGAATATCTGTTTATGAATATTTGTTTAAACTTTGCTTCAAATTTACAAGATATTGATAATTGAACATTAGTACCTTGGCTGTTATTGGTTAAAACATGACTGGTTCATTGATAATTGAATATTGTCTATGTATTAAAATTATAAAAAAAACAAACCACAAAAAAACAAAACAATTCTGCGAGTGCTCTGGGAGGCTCCTTTTGAGCCTTTAAGGGGAGCATCTTTGAAGGACCCGACATTGAAGGCAGTTTTTCTGATAGTCATATGGGCAGCCAGACGGATTTTGGATCTTCAGGCTCGGTCTTGCAGGGACTCTTTTTTACATATTTCTAACGACATGGTGACATTGTGAACGGTCCCCTCCTTTCATATGAATCGGATGGTAGAACTTCCGGCTTTTCCGAGTGGTCTAGGGAGTCACTGTCTTAAAGGGAGCTTCGTCTTTTGGAGGTGAGTCTGACTGTCGCGGTATCTTAAGGTCACTAACAAGTTTTCAGCAGTTGGATCACCTTTTAGTGTTCAGTGGCACAAAGAAAGGAGATAACGCTTCTAAAGCCACGATCTCTCATTGGCTGAAGGAGACCATTTGCTCCGCTTATATTTGTGAGGGTCACAAGATTCCAGGTCTGCGAGCAAATTCTACAAGGGCACAGGCAGCCTCCTGCACAGAGTGACAGGTGGTGTCTCCTCAGGAGAGATGTAGGGCAGTGGTGTGGTCCTCGTTTCATACTTTCACCAAGCATTACTGATTGGGTGTTCGGGCACCGAAAGATGCAACCTTTGGTGAGAATGTTCTGTGCATGGGTCTTTAGGTTCCCACCCAGTCTAGGGGTGCTTGGGTACATCCCACTTGTCTGGACTGATCAGCATATGAACAGGAAAGGAAAATTGGTTCTTACCTGCTAATTTTCATTCCTGTAATACCACAGTTCAGTCCAGAGATCTGTCCCTTTGCTGCCGAAAAAGACAATTTCCTGATAGTTTAGGAAATCTTATTTACAGTTAGCAAAATTTCTGATATAAGTTGACTGATATAAGTTGAGAGGTTATCAGCATTTTTTTTTTCTGGAAGTAGGAGAGGCTCCAATTCAGGGGTTGCAACCTTGAGTTACCTGTTCATGCTGGAAAGGGAGATGGTGTCTACTGCTTGGGTACAGGTCAATAATGAGGGACTGCAGGTGGCACTCAAATATGTAGCAGTGCCTGTTTTGTTCTCTACTTCCATCTGCTGGTAGGGATACAAAACCCACTTGTCTGGATTGATCTGTGGTATTACAGGAATGAAAATTAGCAGGTAAGAACCAATTTTCCTTTACACACTTTGACCATTTAGTTTGAACTAATTCCGTTATTGTATCAAATAAATGTCATTAAAATTGTATAGAAAGTATTTTGGTACATGCTTTCCAATCCTCTGCTACTAGAAAGTAGGGGGTGGGGGTAGTCTATGGGAGCTGAAGTTTAGATGGCTCACAATATTCTCTGGGGTAAGTATGGTCCTCTAGTGGTAGAAAGGGTATGGCCTGTGAAAGCTTAAACCTAGATGGCTCATGGTGTCCTCTGGAGTAGATTGGAAATTTATGCAATGAGGCTTCCAGTCCTCTGCTGCAGACTGAGTGCTACTTCCTTCTTAAGCACATTATCTTCTTCTAAATATAATGTGCTCAGGAAGAAGTGATGTTAGTGAGGCTCTAGCTACTATAATTTACTTACAACTCCTTAGTTACACATAAAATTTACCCTGGTTTTGAACTCCTTTCCCTGTTATTGTATGAAATACATCTAACATTGAAAATTTATAGACATGGTATTTTGGCACATGCCTTCCAAACATCTCCTGCTGGAAAGAAGGGGGGATGTGGAAGGATCAGTGTCCTCTGCTGGGAGAAATATGAAAATGATTCAAGTGTCTGCTGCTGGAAACAGTAGCCTAGACAGTTCAGTGTCCTTTGCTGGGAGAAGTATGCAGATGAGTCTTCCAATCCTCATATTTTATTAATTATATTATCCTCAGGTCAGGTTTGGGAAGTCCTGCCCTAGGGTGCTTATAGAGGGTGGTCCATGGAAAAGTAGCCCACCTCCAATACCGGTGCATTGGAGGCAGGCTACTTTTCCATGGGTCACCCTGTAGAACAATTCTAGTAAGCTCAGCCTGTACATTGAAAAGGGAGTTGGTCAACCCAATTGAAAAACCCAAGATCTACCCTATATGATTAGAGAGGGATTACCTGAGATTTATGAAACTAACCTTTTGTCATTTTAGAAAATGTTGCTTTGGACTTACAGGTTTGGAATCTGTTAGAAGGAACTAAGTAGGTCTGCATTTTTGATAAAGTTAATTTTGTACTAGTTTGAAGTGAGATAACATCTTGAATCCATTTTCAAAATGTTTCCTTTTGTTCTGTGCATTGCCTAGAGCCTTTGGGTTAAGTGTTAAATGCAAGCTTGCATGGATAGTCACCTTCAAAGTGTTGGGAAGAGCACAAGAAAGACGAGAAGGGATTCTATACAGCAGATTGGGCTCGTGCAGCCTTCTGTTTTCCCACAGAACTGAAATCTGGGGGCTTTTACTACAAGATGGACACATGGCCCTACAGCGATATCACAGAAGAGAGCATCCTCTCAAACTAAGGAAAAACTGATTTCAGCACCTCCAGAGGAAGAGCTTCCTTTCCAAGAGAACAGAGACCATTACAACCATGGTACCAAATAACTTCATAGCGACATGGCACAAGAGGAAAAAGCCATCAGACCTAATGGTGTAATTATATTGCACAGAAATGTTTCTGATCTTGTGCCAACTGGCATCGAGAAGACTTTTCCCCCCACTGTGCTATGTAATATGTTCCAGATGTGCACCATCTATTATCACACAGAGTCACGATTCAATTAGGATCTCCCCTCTTCTGGCTATCTCCACCATTAAAGTGGAGTTCCACAGGCAGACTCGTGTCTCCAACCGCTGCATGGCTCTCACCTTCATTCCACACACCAAAAACAAAACAAAACAAAAAGCAGAACTAAGAATTTCAAAGTCCTTCTTTATTACAGAGGCTGTAAAAACTGTAGGAGCTTGGTCATGTGTAGGCACTTTGTCAAAATGAGGCGGGGGGAAGAAAGCTGAAGGTCAGAGGTCAGTGGAAGATCCATGCTGTCAGCGGCTGGGCAATCGACAGGAGGCTGCAGCACAGGTCTGCAGCTTTATCAGCCGTTGGTTCATCTTCTCCAGTAGGTCAGGGCTCACCTGCTTCACAATGTTGACCAGCTGATAGGGGTCAGAGGTCATGTTGTAAACCTCCACAAATGACTAAGCAGAAACAGAAAAAACAAAACAAAACCAAAACAGACACACAAGGCCTGGTTAGATAGATGGAACTGGAAACAAACTGTACAAAAATGACAGTGCAGAACACAGGCTGCATACCACCAGATTGCAATCCTAGTTGGATTTACGATTCAACATATCAAAAAAACATACATGCAGCCACCAATGGTGTGGATATTGCAGAACTTATTTTGAAAAATGGTGAAAACAATGGATGAAATCCACCCCTAGCACCTGCCCAAATCAAGCACTGTGATTTGAAGACAGCATCAGGTGACCATGCACGGATATCCTTTCATGGGAGGTCAACCCAACAAGAGGCAATCGATGTCAGAGCAACTTTGACAATGCCACCTTGATGCTTAGCTCACAAGTTTGCACTATGGTAAAGTGGGTTAGAAGATGGTTTCATTTTAAAAGCAGCAGCATGTACTAGTGATTGCAGTAAAGGGAGCTGGTGCAGCACCCAGGTAATGAATGCACATGACTAAAAAATTATAACTGAGGAAAGTACAGGGTGCCACCTCACCCCAGGTCAACTAACAGGTGGATGCAATCCATCCATGCACTAGAGCAAAACCAAGAAGTGGTAGTTCCAATTTCCCAGGTGAGGTACCTAAGAAAAGCAACACTACATGCAATGGGGTAAAACCAGGACTGGCTCAGCTTGTCCCCCTGGACAGACCTATATGGTCACCCTATATGTAAACCATCTTCTGCTAATTGGAGGAACTCCAGGTGATGTAACTAGTAGCGGGAACGGACCAATTCTAGTTCCCGAGCACTACATTTTCTCCTGAAATCCACAACAGTCAGTCATTGGTATATTTGCATAAATTTGGTCTAAGAACCCAATTAATTTGCATATTTTTGGTTGTTCTGAAAAACAGACCAGTCTGTGGCTCAAACTGCATTATCACTGTCCACGTACAGAACCAGCAGAACAAGGTCAGGTTTTATACAAAAGGCACCAAATGATTTAAAATAAGGCAAAGCTGCAGAACAGAAAGTAAAAGGTCATCCTCCAGACCATCAACACCATCATTGTACATTTATGACATCTTTTTCCAGCCAAGGCATTCAAAGTATATTGTCTGTTTTTAGTCTAACTTTTTCTCTTTAACCATTGTCTTGCTTTATGAAATACCAAATCTCTCATCCTGTATGTTTGTTTTATTAGACTGTAAGCTCTGTTGAGCAGGGACTGTCTTTTTGCATATTTGTACAGCACTGTGTATGTTGCATAGCGCTATAGAAATGTTAAGTGGTAGTAAAGCATGTTACAGAGAGGCACAAAGAAATGGGGCATGCTGCGGCTCTCCACAGCCTGAACAGGATCCATGGGAACTTGCAGGCCAGTCTGTCCCATGCAGCCCAACTTCTGGAAGGCTGCAATGGACTCCTGCATAGCTCAGGACCATTGCTGAACACCCTCTCTCGGCTCCTATTTTCCCTTTTACCTTATATCTTGTCCTTCTCTCTTCCCCTCCACTAGGTCCCCAAGACCATTAGTCTTAATCACCCCCCCCCCCCCACAGATCTTTTCCTCTGCTCTCCTCCCATTCTGGACTTCCTGACTACTGGTTCCACCTATCTGTTTTTCCATAGCCTCTTCAGAAGGGCAGCAGGAGGGAATCTAATCAGGTTGGGTTGCAGAAAGAGGGGCATGAGATTAGAGGTCAAACTTTGGTGCCTCAAAAGTGTGGCATCCTAGACACAGGCTTCATTGGTCTGTTGGGAAATCCAGGCCTGCATATCATGCAGGTCACCTTTATCCACATGTTTTAACACCTTCAAAAATTTCTAACAGATTTGAAAAGTAAGACTTCCCTTTGCTAAATCCATGTCTACCCATATTGCCTGTAATTTTATTTTAAGAATAGCTTCTGCCATTTTGTCTGACAATATCAGTCTCACCAATTTATGGTTTCCCTCCTAAAGCCCTTTTTAAAAATTGGCATGACATTGTGGCCAGTCTCCAGTCTTCAAGTACTGTGGCTGTTTTTACTGAGAATCACTAACAGGTTTGCAAATTTATATTTGAGTTTCAGAACTCTGGCGTTAATATCTGGGCCTGATGATTTGTTACTCTTTAGTTTCTCAATTACATTTTCAGTTCAGTGAATTGCTTCAGTTCCTCAGAAACTAATCACCGTAAAAGGACATTATCTATGTGGTTATCTCCACAACATCCTGCTCAGTAAAGACCAAAGCAAAAAATTAGCAGAAAAACTAAAGTTATGGCCCTGTATTCACTTTTACTCTTTGGCCATGTACTGGTTCAACCAACTCCCTCACAGGCTGGGCTGGCTTTTGGAATGTGCGACCTGTACAGTTGCAGAGCGGCCTGACGGGATCGCTGGGTCAGAGAAAAAGCTTGGTCCCTTGTCTCATAGGCCCCATACAGCTGCAGAAGGGTTGCTGCGCCCTCCCACTGCACAAGGCAAAGAGGTGAGAGTGAAAGAGCAAGCATCCAGGGACAGGTAGCGTTTAGAAATGCTGGGCCTTCACTGCTGCTCTCCTGTCTGTGGGGCTGGGGCAGGAGGGAAGAATGAAAAAAACAAAACGGTAGGGACAGATGAAAGTTAAGAGCAAGGAGGAGAGGATGAAAGGCAAGGTAGGTGGTGGCATGAGTGAAACTAGTATTTTTCGCAGGGAGTGCCAGTTAGCCTAGAGCTGGTTCTGCTCACAGGTTTCTTGCTTCAAATGTACTTCAAAAGGTTTGTTACTATTCTTTGTTTCTGGTAAGCTTTTCAATTTCTCTTGGTCCACCTTAATATTTTACAGTGCTTATGCTCTTTATTTTTCTCATTTGGATCAGCTTTCCATTTTCTGAAATATATCCTTTTGGCTTTAACTGCCTCCTTCACCTCATGATTTAATCATGCTTGCAGTTGTTTGGTATTCCTTTGGCATTTATTAATGCATGGAATACATTTAATCTGGGCTTCCAATATTGTATTTTTTTCTTCTTCATGCCTATACTCTGGTTTCTCTTTAGATCCAACAAATCTTTGCCTTCATGCCTCACAGACAATCTTTGTAATTATTCCTTTTATTTATTTATTTATTTTTTATTAGATTCTCATTTTATTATAGTCTCCTTTTTCAAAGTTATACGCTACTGCAGTAATTTTACTTATGTCCTCTCTCCAGTGATTATGTTAAATTTGACTGCATTATGATTATTGCTAAGCTGCTCCACCCCATTACCCTTTGCATTAGGTTCTGCATTTCCTTGGACTAGATCTAAAATAATTCCCTTTTTTGCCTGTTCGAGCACCAGTTGCTCCATGTAGTCATTTATAGTATACAGAAACTTTACCTTCCTAGTATTCCCTGCTGAGTCATTGACCCAAATCAATAATGGGGCAACTGAAATTTCTTATTACTGCGTTGCCAAATTTTATTAGCCTTTCTAATTTCTGTTAGCATTGTCCGATTTTTCCTCCTGGCCAGACAGAAAACAGTAACTACTATACACTCACTGTTATATTCTTTCCTATTTCACCTGAAATTTCTATCCATAAAGATTTCACCGTGCATTTTGTTTCCTGCAGGGATTTTTATCCTGCTTGACGCTATGCCATTAACATACAGAGCCACCCCTCTACCAATTCAATCTGCCCTGTCAATATAATTTGTACCCTGGTATCAGTATTCCATTGATCTTGCTCCTGCCACCAGATCTCAGAGATACTTATGTCTAGATCTTCATTAAGTGCTATATACTCTAATTCTTCAATCTTTTTGGAGACTTTTTGTATTTGCAGACAGACAATTTAAAGTACAATTTATTTTATTCACAACCTTTTTATTAGCAGTTGATACAGGTAATTTGGAATCATTCATATCTGTCTAGTCCCTGTTATGCCAATATTTTTGGAAGATACCTCTCCAAGCCATGCATTCCTGAGCAACTGCTGGTTTCCCCCCCATGATTTAGTTTAAATGCTGCTCTCCTTTTAAAAGTGTTAGTGCCATCAGCTGCCTTCTACCTTGGTTAAGGTGCAGCCCATCCAGTCAGATTAGGTTTTCGCCTCCCCAATGCCTAACAAGTCTAAAGCCCTCTTTTCCTGCTCTATCAGCTCATCCATGTATTGAGATTCTGGGACTCAGCTTGCCTTTAGGATGGGATGTTAGCATTTGTGAGAATACAACCCTGGAAATTGTGAATTTAGTTTCCTACCTAAAAACCTAAATTTAGGTTACAGACTCTCTGTCCTGCACTTTCCTATATCTTTGGTAACCATGTTTACCATGACAGCCAGCTCCTCCCCAGTGCTTTCTAAAATCCCATCTAGGCAATGTGCGAGGTCTTACCTGCCTGGTTTGAAGATAGCAGTCAACAAGCAATCCTCATCCCTAAAAGCCACTCAGCTATCTACCTTGCTAATGATCAAGTCACCAGCTACTACAGCCATCCTAACTTTTCCTCCTGGGCACACACCCCTGGAGACACATCCTCAGTGTGAGAAGATAAGGCATTGCCTAGAGGCTAGATCCTAGCTACAGGATCAGAGTCCCGTGAGAAGTCTCCTGTGTCACAGCACCACAATATACATTGTTTTGTAAACCATGATATATTTCCCCCTCTTTGGTTGCTGCAGAAGGAACCCTCTCACTTTCTTGATCACAATGTGCAGAATATCCCCTCTTAACAAATCAGAGCTGCCCCCTGCAGGATTATATTAACCTATCAAGAAGTCCAGAATATTCAGGATTCCTCATCTGATTCGAGTTTGCAGGGCCTACAGAGACAAGGACGACCCTGGTCTGGTGCAGTGCAGCACATCTCCACTCTCTTTGTTCCCAGTGAATTATGTGGTCACATAATGGAGAAGTTACTTACCTGATAATTGTTTTCTTTAGTGTAGACAGATGACTCTGGATCAATGGATTATATGCTCCCCTGCTAGCAGAGACATACCGAAGCCCCTCCACATCGCTCTGTATCAGAAGGAATCTTCTTTGCTTACCTGGGCTCAGCGCTTACCAGCTGAGTACAGAGATGGTCTCCAGCTACAGGGGGAGAGGGCTTAGGCCATCACTGCTTCCTGCACCTGCTGCCTTTCAGCTGCTTCAGCAGTAAAGTCCATGCCGGGAACCGGCTACTGGACCAAGCTACACCTCTGAGGGATCTCAGAAATTGCCTCAGGAATTCTCAAATGGGGGAGGAACCTTTAGGTATCACTGCAAGAGAGTAGGGCTCAATATTTCTCCAATTTAAAGGTGAATTTTCCTTCTAACGAGTATTTTGATCCCGATAGGGAAAGCACGTCCATGTCTGCTAGGAGACAGAGATACTGGAGAGCAGAAGTCTTTGCAGGGGTGTATCTAAGGTGACATCAGCTTTGAAACCTGACTCAGTCTCCATCTGCCAGCTGGGGAGCATGTAACCCATTGGTCCTGAGTCCATCTGGCTACACACAAGGAAATAAGGAGCTGCACTGCTTGGCTAATGCTTTCTTAATCCCTTGCTGTTAGCTTAACACATCAGCTCTGGAAGGGCTCCAGCCTTACCTCAGAGTCAGCAAATTCACAGTATTGTAGGTCCGTGGCGCCAAGTGTCCGCACGCAGGCATAGGTGTTATTAAAGGCATCCTCACAGACACAGTCTGGGAAACATTCCTGCAGAAAAGAGACACGCAGAGACTGAGTGACGGAGTGGAAAATAAAAAAAAAAGGTGTCAGTCTGAATGAACCCAATGTGTGTGTGGGTGATTTCTCAGGCTTCTAGTGCAGCTGGCCCAAGGTAACCATTAACTTATTCCAGGGACCTTAACCTACAAAATGGCGGACATGATTTGTAGCGTGTAGATTTATTGTTCTGGCCTGTTCTCTGAAGCCTCTCCCTTGAAGGTCTTTGCTGGAATCATCCAGCCCTGCCTCTCCTACAGCTGGTCGCAGGAGGGGGTTTCTCAGACCCCCACATTTCATTCAGCTATAGGAAGGACAGATTGTGGCTGAGCCAATACCCAGACTAGGAAGCTATCAAAGAAAGACCCTGTCACCAAATTCCAGGATAGAAAAATTCCTCTGGAAGAAAAAAAAAAAAAAAAGTTATCCTACTGTCGTAGAACGTTGCAGCACTATTATGCCAGGCTGCGGCATCATGTCTTGAACATGAGTGGTGGTGCTGCTGAAGTACCACAGAGTGCATACTGGCATGATGTTCTGTCAAAATCAGTAAACGGCTTACCAGTGTCAAGTCTTAGTAGCCAAACTGGATCTGGATAAAAAGATTCTTAGAAGGCTTTATTTTTAAAGGGACCTAAGAATTATACAGAGATAATGTAGTACACAAGTTTAAGACTCCCACAGAGCTCCATGCCCTTCAGATATAGTCTCTAAAGCTCATGTACAGCATCTGAGTAATTGGGGCTTTTTTTTTTTTTTATAAGTCACTAGCGAGACCCCCACCTGGAGTACTGCGCTTTATTCTGGAGGCCAGACATTTGTAAGAGCACTGAGAGGCTGGAGGCAGTTCAGAAAGGCGCTACCGAAATGGTAAAAGCCCTGCCGCTCAAACCCTATACAGAGAGGCTTAAGACACTCCAGAGATATCACAGAAGCAAACATTTAGCAGATAAGGAAAAGGAAGTATTTTCCATTACAAAAACATTCAAGGTGAAGCTGCACGAAAGAAGGCTCAGAGAAAATGCTTCTCTGAAAGGGTAGTGGATGCTGGGAATAGCCACCAGCAGAGGTGATGGAAACCAGAACTGTGCCAGGGACAGACACATCAGGCAGTGGTAAGCATAGATGGGGGAGCAGTAGGTGAAAGATGGGTGTGATGCTGGTGAGTGGATTAGTTATTAACCTTTGTGTGCTTGATCTCATGGAACAGAGGGCCTAATGAGGAGAAGACCATGCCAACATGCACAGCAAGGTGATAACAGGTGCCTCAGACTCCCACGAAGTGGAGGAAAGGTCCTGCTCAGGTGAGGAGGGGAAGTGGCAAGCTTTCTAGCCTGGGCAGCAGGCAGACTTGTCTACACTTCCCAGACCAGGGTAAAAAGGTACGATATCCTGCAGGCTGCCAAACTGGTGGCATTAACTGGGCAGATTGAGCAAGCCAAATGGTCCATTTGTTGACATCTATGTTACTAAGAGAGAGAACAAAAAGTAGAGGGTGTGGAGCAGGCACAGTTATAGATGAGTAATATGGTCTGTGTGTCGGGGAAGGAAAATAGATACTGTAGGTAAATTCACTGCTTTGCATGCACTCTCTTACGATATCTGTGGCAAGAAGTGGTTCCTCCTTAAATTCATGGCTAGGGAAGCTGCTCCAGTAATGGCTCTCCAGGCTCTTATCCCTGTACTTGGAGGATGCAGTCTCACAGTGACAGAGATCGATATTCAAAGTTTGTCTGTTGGAGGTAGCTGGACAAAACCTAGCGTTTAAAATGTTTTCCCCATTCACTGGCTAATTTTTAGATGGGGGGAGGCTAAATTTATCTGGCTAGCACCAGTATTCAGTGGTAACTGAATAAAGGTTATACAGATAACTCTGGTCAGATAAATTGTTATCCTAAAGGTAACCGGATTACTTAAAAAAAACAAAACAAAAAACAAACAAATCTAGCATGCTAATTTCCTACCCATTACCAATCCTCTACCTTTAAGTTTGACATTGACCAAATCCCCATACCCAACTTCCATCCTCTGAACCACAAAAAAGTGGTTCCCTGGGCTGAATAAGCCCAAAGGAAGTGACTGCTTATTACTCTGCTTTCTCCACCTAGGACAAGCAGGATGGTAGTCCTCACATGAATACCAAGCTACATGCTGCTCCTGAACTCTAGCAAATTCACAGACACTGAACCTGGTGCCAACAGGCACAACTGTGGTGCTGTGGAAAACAGAGGTAGACAGCCTGACCTGAAAAAGGGGCTCTAGGCAGGAAGAGTTGGATTTTTTTTTTTTTTTTTTTACTTAAAGAGGTTCCACAAGACAGCTTGATCAAAGCTGTCACTATGGCCATCCCTTGCAGCCCAAGGATTGTGATGACCGGACGCTTGCTAACTTGGCTCCCCTGGCACATACCAGCAGGCCTCTGAATACCTTCCCCCACTAAAGGGAAAGAAACCTGCTTCTTATATAGAGGGCAGAGGAGAGAGGCTGCAATGGTTTAGGTTATGTTAAAAAGAGAAGCATCAGCTGCTGATGAATGCAAGAACCCCTACAAGCCCTCAGTCTAGTAATCCCATCTGTGCAATAAAAATATAACCGGAAAAAAAAAAAATCTTAATGTCCCAGAGACAGCAGCAGTGAACTAAAAGTAGGAACCAGCTAGTGAACATTACCAGTAAGATATCATTTCTAGTTTATAAAAACATGTTTTAGCGCCCATGTAGCCCCTCTGGATTTTCTGCCAGTTCAGATATCTGTTACTGGAGCAGTGTAAAGGTGTCATAGAAAGGGCCTTTGGATAATGCTTATCACAGCCTGCAGACAAACCAGTTTTCTTCAGAAATCGACACAGCTGTTGGCGTTCTACTCTACCACGCAACCCACAAACCAAAGTCTAACCAGCAGTTTTAACGGCCAGTGTCGAAATTATGATCAGGGGGAAGTGAGCAGCTGTGTGGCAGATGCTCCCCATCTCTTATAAACCAGTGCCGACCATGTCCCAAGTAGTTGGTACTCACAGATACCCCAGGGCCAAGCTTGGGGCAGTAAGGGTCCTTGTCCAGGTGCCCCTCTCCTGTATATTCTACCAGGAAATCAGAGCGCCAGGGATTGCTCAATGCCGGGGTCAGCTGAAAAAAAGAAAAAAAATAGCCAGTGTCAGTTATGTACAGGGAGATGGTGACATCGCAGGGACATGTATGACATCACTGAGGGGCAGGGAGGAGAGCCTGCACACCCACGACAAAGGGAGGCCCTATAAAATCACAAAACAGATCAAGGATTATTGTATAAGTGAATGCAGCAGGAAGCTATGAAAAAGTGTCAAAGAATGTGACACCATAACAGTCTGAAATCATCATAAAGCATGATGGTTACCAGCAGAGGGAGCAGGGACTGCCCATCCATAGAGGTTTGGGAGACGTTGATCCCGGCAATGTCCAGAAAGGTGGGTCCTAGGTCAATATTCAATACTGGCTCCTGCGGAGAGAAACTGGAGTCTATATTCTGTCCTCATGTGCCCACACAGAACGTATCTGTGCACAGGTGTGTGTTGGGGGACAGCGCAATCAGTATTCTGCACTTACACCTCCATGGGGGTTCACACGCACCGAGAGAGGGACCAGTATCCTATACATATAGTCAGTCAGGGAGAGAGGTCAGTATCCACTATCACACATGCAAAGTGGGCCTCCATCCCATACCCCACCTTGCCCATCCCACCTCATCCCTTCCTAAATGCCCAGAGTCCCCATCTCAGCTTATCCCAACCCTTCCAGCATGCCCAGCAGGTCATGCTCCCTCCCCAGGCCCCTCTCAGACCCCCCCCCCCGCCCTATCCTTTCCTGCTTGCCCAGCAGGCCCGACTCTCACCCTCTCTCCCTGCACTGTATGCCCAGCAAGAGAGCACCCTCCCCTCATCCCTATGCCTTCCTGCATGCTTAGCAGGCCCCCATCTCACCCACACCAGCTCTTCCAGTCTTCTCTCCCTGAGAGATCTTTACACTATAGCCTTACCTATGATTGAGCTCCAACTTGTTTTATGTAATCAGACCATAAGAGGCAATGAAGATTCATACAGCCTTCACCTCCTACCCCAATGTATTCCAACCCACTAAATTTCTGTCCTTTTAATTCTGAAAATGTTAACCCTTTGCCCTCACACACTCCAATATATTTCCTCCCCCCATTTAATCTTGGCTACCTCCTCCACTTCAATACTCCTCTGTACCCCCAGATACCCTTCCCTTTGCTGTCACCACATGCTAGGCCCACCATGGCCTTGATCAGGACACGATAGGACTATTGAGGGGATAAAGGTGCACACCTTATTAGTCTGGTTGGGTTTGATGCCTGGTCCCCGAACCAAGAGTGGCACTCTGATATCAAAGTCATACATCTGGCGTTTGTCAACAGGCAGCGAGAATTGACCTATGGGGAGAAGACAGAAGGGATAAGGGATTCATATTCACCACGCCGAATCTACATTCTGACCAGCAGCTCAGGAGGGAAATATGTTGGCAGAGGTAGGGGAAGTGTGTGTATGGTGGAGTGGGGGCTCATGTTCTCAGTACTGGAACAGCAGGGGGTTAGTTTCCCCCCAGCATGCGAAGACTTCCGTTCTTCTCTAGTAGGAACATTCCCCAATATATCACATATATATATTTTTATTTATTTTATATTTATATTCTGCTTTTTGCACTTTTTTCAGCGCTTCAAAGTGGATCACATTCAGGTACTGTAGGTATTTCCCTATCCCCAGAGGGCTCAAAATCTAAGTTCATACCTGAGACAATGGAGGGTAAAGTGACCTGCCCAAGGTCACAAGGAGCGACAGCAGCACTCAAACCCTGGTCTCCTGGTTCATAGTCCACTGCTCTAACCACTAGGCTACTCCTCCATTTCTCTGCTAGGTGGGCCCTTAGCATCCCCTGTGTAAGAGGATCTCACTGCTGTATTCTTGACTGGTTTGGTGCTTAAACAGTTCAGAAAAGAAGAAGTTTGTGTCCTTTGCTTTCTCCATTTTTTTTTTAGGGTGTTTTCTCCCATTCATGCTTTCAGCAGCAGGCATGCCCTCTCTGTACTGAGTTTCTGGTTACAGCCTCCTCACACGTCCCTTTACAGAGTGCAAGAGTAAGCATGAGAGAGAACGCAAACTCTCGGTACCGGTGCGGACTTTAGCAGGATGCGGGGCCCAGGGCATGTCAATTGCTGTGGGACACTGGACGTGCAGGTCTCCACCTCCAAGCAGATATGAAATTATAGTGATAGGGTTGGAGCTAACATGGTGGTGTGGGGCCCACAGCAGTCACCACTATTCACCATCCCCAAGGATGGAATAGCAAGGGGTGCTGCAGGGCAAAACAGATGCATTGCCAGAGCAGCGTGTGAGGTCTCAGTACTGAATAGTCAAGGCTGTCAGAAGGGGGCAGACAAAGTGGTGGATGCCTAGGACACCAAATGCAGACCCTACCCCCCCCCCCCAACCTGCCCTCCCTTTCCTCCCAGCCTGATGCTGGAGCTCCCCGCCCCCGTAATAATGGTGGAAGTAAGCTCCAGCATGGTATAACTGGAAAGCCAGCCAGCTGCAACACTGGAGGGGGATCCCCCCCCCCAGCTGCCGTTTAGCCCCGTGACTGTCCTGAGACTAGCAGGGGGGGCTGCTACAAGTCAGGATTGCGGTATATTGTCAGAGTATACGTTAGAACAAAGGTGCAGGATTGTACAAATTGTGTGGTACTGAGTCTTTACCTGTGTGGTATCCATTATCTGATGTGTAGAATATGTAAGTGCTGTCCAGTATTTTCTTATCTGATAACTTCTTTACCATCTTCTCCACCAAATCGTCTACAGAAAGGAGAGTCTGCCACCTACAGGCAAAGAAAGGCAGTACTAGCACAGGGCATAACCAGGAAACGTCAGCACAAGGTACATTACCAGCAATGGGACACAGAAGGAATAGATCAGGGGTAGGCAACTCCAGCCCTCCAATGCCACAGAAACAGGTCTGATTTCCAGGATATCCACAATGAACATGCATTAAATAGTTGCATACAAATGGAGGCAGTGCATGCAAGCAAACTGCAAATGAAACTGCAGACCCGTTTCTGGTGATTTGCAACAGCCACAGTTCCAGTGGCCAATATGTCGTCAATTTTTAAAACGTGCTCCAGGAGTAAACCAGGAAACTGTAGACCAGTGAGGCTGACATTGGTGCCAGGCAAAATAGTAGAAGCTATTCTTTAAAACAAAGTTACTGACCCACATAGACATGGTTTAATGGGAGTCAGCTTTTTGGGTTTTTTTTTTTTTTTTTTAACACACACAAGAGATCTTGCCTTACCAGTTTTTGAAGGTATAAATAAGGTAAATGTGGATAAAGGTGAGCTGGCGGATAAGAGTGTATTTGGATTTTCAGAATGCATTTGAGGAATTCCTTCATATGAGAGACTCCTCCGGGAATTGGGATGTCATGGGATAGGAGGCAGTGCCCTGTTGTGGACTGGTAACTGGATAAGAGACAGGAAACAGAGGGTAGGACTAAATGGTCAGGTTTCTGAATGGAGAAAGGTGGTTAGTGGAGTGCCCCAGGAGTCTGTATTGGGACCTGTGCTGTTTAGAATATTTTTTAAATGAAAGGAGAAAGGGACAATACCGTGACATCTTCGGTTCAATGCGTGGCAGTAGTCAAAAAGGAATTATTTGGAAAGGAATAGAGAATAAAAACTGACTAGTGTAAGGCTTTATATAGTTCCATGGTGCGACTGCACCATGAGTATTGCGTGCAGTTCTGCTCATCCCACCTCAAAAGTGACATACAGACATCATAGGTGAGGGGAGGGAGGCACAGGGGCCATGCCCCCTCAAACTTTCTGCCAGCAACAGAAGAGAGGCCTCATTGGTGGCAGGTGGGACGGCTCATTATTTCCTTTCCGTGCCTCCTGGCGCTGCTGCGATCCCCTCACTCTCCCTTCGTGCATCGCAGCAGCGCCAGGCGGCACAGAAAGTAAATTAGCTGTCCCACCTGCCACCAACGAGGCCTCTCTTCCGTGGAGGGGGTAAAAGTGAGGGAGTGAAGGAGGTGAGTGAATAAGGGTGTAATATTTGCAGTGCTGCTTAATCACGGGTAGAGTTGCTGCTGCTGTAGTACGGCAGGTTCGTGTCACATGTGCTGAGTGATTTTATATTTCACAATCTGCCTGGTAGTGGAGGAAATGTGTGTTTGTTAGACGACACCAGAAGTTTTTGATCTGGTGAGAGGTAGGGGAAAAATACCCTGCTCTGCCCCCATTGTTAGAGGGGGGCCTGTGTATGTTGGCGGGACCTTGATCATAACATTTATAGAACTGGAGGTGCAGGATTTCTATTGGATTTGATTTGCCCGTACGATGACGAGAATGAACCTCACTCTTAAGTTTGTTAGGCACAATCTGCCACATCGTCTCCTGCAACGATAACACCTAAGCTTGGACCCATGGACGCCCATGTAAGTCGGCAGGGTTTGCCAAAGATGGACAGTTTGCGAGACTCGTCGGAAGCCTCGCTGAGTCCAGGCAATGCAGTAACTCCCCCTCAACCGCACAGGAATCCGGGAGAGGACCAACTGGATGGGGAAGTTGCATCCAACGTAAGTGCAGGAAGTTTGCAAGTTGCGCTGGATGTATCTGACCTTTCTGTGTGCCTCAGAGATGTTTCGAGTGAGGCACAGGAAAGGAATCCGGTGGTAACTGTTGGTAGTCCACAGATTTCGGCTGTGGACCCTTCCAAAGTGACTCTTTCGGATCTGTGGAGGGTTCTGGTGAAATTGGACATGAATTTGACGCAAGTTAATTCTTCTCTCACTTCTCTAATTAGTATTAACAGAACGTCAATTTTAGAACAAGGTAAAAGATTGAGTGCTGTAGAAATATTGATGAATGAAACAGGGAAAATAGAGAGCCTACAGAAAGTAGAAAATGTATTAGTTAGAGATAACACCTCGATACATTATGATTTAGAAAACTTGGAGAATTTGATAAGAGTAAAAAACTTAAGATTAGTAAACTTCCCAATAACGAGGTTATTATCCCCAAGAGAAATGTTAATAAAGTATTTAAAAGAAATCTTGATGTATGAGGAAAAAGATATACCATCTTTTTCAAAAATACATTATTTTGTACCTCGATATGATAAGAACAAGATAAGTGAGGAAAATAGTGTTGGAATTACTACATTTTTAGAGGAATCAATAGATATTATCAACAACAGAGCAACTCTCTTTGTATCTTTTATGGTTGAGAGTGAAAAAGAATGTTTATTGGAGAAATTCTTTAGAAATAAGGACCTACAGTTTTGTGGTAAAAAGATTTATATGTTTCCGGATGTTTCAAAGTCCACTCAGGCCCGCAGGAAACGATTCTTGGAACTGAAAAGTAAAACCCTGGAAATCGGAGCAACGTTTTATATTAGATATCCATCTAGATGTTTTATTAATTTCCAGGGTAAGAAATTTAGTTTCAATGAACCGTCTCAATTAGAAAATTTCTTGCAAGATAAATCAAGTCCAAAAAGTAACCAAGAAATGACACCAGAAGTTTTTGATCTGGTGAGAGGTAGGGGAAAAATACCCTGCTCTGCCCCCATTGTTAGAGGGGGGCCTGTGTATGTTGGCGGGACCTTGATCATAACATTTATAGAACTGGAGGTGCAGGATTTCTATTGGATTTGATTTGCCCGTACGATGACGAGAATGAACCTCACTCTTAAGTTTGTTAGGCACAATCTTAATCTCTCAAATTTACTGCTAGAGTTCTTCCTAATACTTGCAGTCTGCAAAGAGCTTCTTTCTGAAGCTTATCCAGCATAATATATTCAGGCAACATAAGGATGTGAGCCTGGAAGGGTTTTTTTTTAATCAAGTGAGTGGTGTTCAAATAGTTTGTCCCAGTTAGGATCATCTTTACGCCCCATTTCCATGTACTTTGATTGCATCACTTGGTGCTTGATGGCCATGTCTCCATACACAGTACAGAACAGTAACTTTCAAAACTGGCCCATGGGAGCACATGTTCCCAGGGATGCAGCCAGTTTATAACTTGAACCTGCATACGCTCGCATGTTATAAAATACCCTGGCTGTGCTCACGGGCACCAAAATTTTATGTGGACATGGAAATCTCACTTCTACTGCATAAATAAGGGGATTTTAAAAGGAGGCACATGCTTATGTTATAGGAAAATTGGTTCTTACCTGCTAATTTTCGTTCCTGTAATACAGCAGATCATGCCAGCCCAGAGGGTTATGCACTCTCACCAGCAGATGGAGTCAGAGACAAAAAACTTTGGACACTGCTACATAATGAGAGTGCCACCTGTAGTCCCTCAGTATCTGCCTGTACCCAAGCCCCCAAAACTAAACTTCAACTAAGGGGCGACCAGACCCCTCCCAACAAACCAGAAGTCCAGGTCACTCTTAACCAACGAAACATGTTCTGGAAACCACCAGTCCTGCTTTGAATAATAGTATAAAACCAAATGTTTCTGCAGACTAACCGCTCACCAGCCAGTTTTTCGGAATCAGAACGGGTTGGGCCTCTGGAATGATCTGCTGTATTACAGGAACGAAAATTAGCAGGTAAGAACCAATTTTCCTTCCTGTACATTCTCAGATCATTCCAGGCCAGTGGGATGTACCCAAGCCACCTTACACTGGGCGGGTCTCTGAAAGACCCACACGCAGAACACTCTCAAAGGTAAAATCTGGTGAAAGTGTGCAGAGAAGACCAGACAGCTGCCCTACAAATCTCCTGAGGAGAGAGAAGCTGACACTTAACCCCACAAGAGCCTGTCTCCCTTTAGAAATGTACACAGTCCAGATGGCCTCTCTAATCCATCTTTGTCCCCTCTCTTGGCACTGGAAAATAGGACAAAGAGGTGGTCTGTCTGCCAAAAGTCATTGGAAACTTCCAAATAGCGCAAAAGAATGCGCCACACATCCAGAAAATGCAGCTCCCTGTCCTGGGGAGACTCCCGTGACCAATCTGGAAAGCTCCACAGTCTGACATGAAAGGAAGAAGCCACCTTGCGCACAAAGGAAGGCACTGTTCTCAAAGACACCCCATAAATTCTCAGGAAAGGGTCCCTACAAGAAAGCCTGCAGCTCCGAAATCCTTCGTACTGAACGAATGGCCACTAAGAAAAGTCTTCAGCAGAGCGCTTGGAGAAACAAATTTAAGCTCCAATCCAGGCACACCTTATGCACTAGCGGCCATAAATGTTTCACACCTTTAAGAAATTGGATGATATCTGGATGGACTGCCAGCTTCCGGGACTGAGATGAGTCTCTAAGAGCGCCCAAGGCCGCCACCTGCACTCGAAGCAAATTAAAGGCCAAACCCTTAGCTAATCCTTGCTGCAGGACATCAAAGATCTGCAACACCTCTACCGTCATAGGTTCAGTTTCCCCTGCAGACACCACCCTTCAAAGAGTTTCCAAACCCTGACATATGCCATTGACATAGTGGGTCTCCTAGCTTGAAGAGTGGAAGTGACTGGCTCAGAGTATCTTTTCAGGCATAACCTCTGCCTCTCAAAAGCAGTGTGTCAGGACAGAACTGCTCAGGGTCTATGGCAAGTGGTGAAGAAAGCCTGGCCTATCAACAGGCTTGAAACCAGGGCGGTTCGCCAGGCCCTTTAGGTGTTCCTACCCTTAGTCTGAGGTCGGATGGTGCGTGTGCTGTCTATGTGACCACAGTGGCATACATCAACAGGCAGGGGGGAATGAGGAGCCACAAGACAGAAGTGATCCTCCTGTTCCTAGAATATGGGCCCCTGCCAAGGAGGACAGTCCTCCACCAGCTACACCAGGTCCGAGTCAGAGATACTGAGGGACTCCTGAGGGACTGCAGGTGGCACTCTCTCTTATGTAGCAGTGTCCAAAGTTTTGTCTGACTCCATCTGCTGGTAGGGATGCATAGCCCACTGGTTTGGAATGATCTGAGTATGTACAAGACTCTCAGTTTTACTAGTTTGTCCCCAGTTCTTCCAAACCTCCCTAGTTTAAAAACCTTCACGCCTCCCAGTTAGTCCCCTTAAAACCCTGCAGATCTGCCTATTTATCTGTATTTATTTTAACTTACACGTCACCCATAGCAGAAGTAAAAGTTACAGGGCGGGAGTCTTGGCGCGTGCATCTATTTACATGCACAGCTCAGGTTCATGCCCTGAAATGCCCAGACCACACCCAGCTCCTTCTTTGAAAAAAAAAAAAGAAAACAACTTTCTAGATGCGTGCGCTGCGGTAGATATGCACATCTTGCAGGCTTTTAAAATCCGCTTGGCGCAACAAGTCCAACTTATTCACACATCCCCTAATGCTGGGCTTTTAAAATTCTCCTTTTAGTACTCACCCTTCCATTAGTAATGCTGCTTGTGTCATTTTCTCGTTTATCACCACTATATGTGATTTTATTTTTGCTATAAGATTTAATTGGTCTGGGAGTAAATAATTATACTCTTATGATTTATGCAAAGAATTAATGTAAAATAGAAGGACATTAACTGTAAATGTAAAGTAAAAAAAAATATGCCGTGAGAATGTGGGCGGCGTTTGGTTGCCCCCCACCCTCAACCAAAGAGGCATGCCGCTGTCCTTGGCGAACGCAAAATACATTTAAAAAAAATAAAGAGAAGGGCAACAAAAACTGTAGACGGGGTGGAAGAGCTTTCTTATAGAGAAAGGCTAAAGACATTAGGGCTCTTTAGCTTGGAAGAGACCGAGGGGATAAGATTGAAATTTATAAAATCAGGACCTTGTGGAACGTGTAAAAAGTGAACGTTATTTACGCTTTCCAACACTAGGCTAGAGGAAACTCCATGAAACTTGCAACAGACAGATTTAAAACAAAAACAGAGGAAATCATTTTTCACTCCGCGCACAAACTACGCAATCTGTTGCCAGAGGATGTGGTCCAAGGTAACAAACTTTTGTGGGGTTCAAAAGAGGGTTGGACAAGTTCCTGAAGGAAAAGTCCATAACCAGTTGTTAGCCAGGTAGACTTGGGAAACCAGCGCTTAAACCCTGGGAGCGAGATACAAGAGACAGATCAAGCTACTGGAGATCTACCCAGCACTGCTGATCCGGACTGGCCACAGTCTGAGGCAGGATGCTGGGCTCGATGGACCTTGGTCTGACCCAGCATGGCACGTCTTATGTTCTTATATCCTGAAAATCTGTTTGCGGCACTCTAGGACTGGAGTTGCCTACCCCTGGAATATGTACTATACAAAGAAACTGGACAAAGCCAGCCTAAGGAAGTACTGGGGTTGGAGGAGTTCAGGGCCCATGCTTAGGAACAGGGGCAGGAAGAACTCACTATAAGAATATATGGCTATGGGGAATGGCTGGGGTGGAGGAAAAGATTGCCAGGGAAGCAGATGCTGGCGTGAAGGGGAGAGGGCAGAAACAGGTGGCTATCAGTGTATGGTGATGGGGAGGTAGGACAGGGAAGTCTTAACAATGACCTTCTTACCTCTTTCTATATGCATTATCCAGGAACCTCAGGGATGTGGTGGACAATGGGCTTGTGGCTTGCCTTATGAGCCAGTGTTTTCCCTGTGGAAAGAAAACACAAGAATAAAATGTGGAGTGGTGCCAGCCAGGCATCCTAAGCTCTGTTTGGGGTTCCCATGCTGGAATACTGTCTCAAGATGTGTTCAGGCCTACCAGGCAGTGGCTGAATACAGCCTGGCACCACAGGAGAAAGAGCATAACCAAACAGGTTATCCACTTCCTACAGGCACTCTTTAGGCAATTTGTGAGGTGCTTGCGGTTTTGCACAAAGGAAACCTGCAGCTTAGCAGTCTGGTCGGTATATACTGCCCCACCGCCTTCAGCCACAGGGGAAGAAGACACATACTCTGGCTGCCGCCCCAGCATGGGGAGGAGATACACAGAAGCCAATATGCAAAATGAGCCGAGCTCCTACATTTAGGACCCAAGTTTAGGTTCCTAAGTTAGATTCCCGTTTTCAACCAAATTTAAAAGCCCAAGTTTTCAGCTGAAAATTCACATAAATTTAGGAGTCAAACTTCAGTGCCTACATTTAAGCTCGCTCTCCGTTTGCCTAGGTTTGGGCTCTTAAGTTAGGTGCCCAGTTCTGAAAATCAGCCCTAAGTGCCTAACTCTTTTGCCCTGCCCTAACTCTGCCCTTATAGCCACCTACTTTTTAGTCCCTAAATTTAGGTCCCTAGTAAATTTTCAAACCAGACGATTTAGGAACCTATACCCTTTGAAACTTGAGTCTATGAAGTATTGAGCCACAGTTCACAGAGGCAGGATAGCCTCTATGGAGTTGTGTATAGGATTGCTGGCGACAGAGTTATCAGCACAAGATTGAGGGCACCGTGCAAGCTGCTTTCTGCAAGGGATTGTGAGTAGCAGTGAAACAGATTTTGGAAGGCCTGTCTGAATCAGCCACCCAGATCTGCCCTAGGTTACCCAAACACAGAATGTAAATGCTGGATTTAGCAGCAATCTCAAGTTGAGCTTAAATATTCAGGGGACCGCCAAAGTCAGCAGCTGTGAAATACAAATCAGCACGGTGACCTCTCTGTCCCAGGAATTTGAGGGCTTTGGACCTTAAGGTCCAGGAATTTAAAAAAAAAAACAAAAACACGACACAAGTTAAAATGTAGACAGGATGGGGCTGATCCAGTGCCTGGGTGGCACTGCTGTGCCAACTCAGATCTTCCACTCCTTAGGCTGGCCAGACAATTCACAACCCCTGGGGTGCTGGGAGACACTACTGCACAAGACTGGTGCTGACACCTAGTGATCAGATTTAAGGTTCATGGCTGCAAGAGTCCAGAAGGCCTGACAGAACACTCTCACTGGGATGATGCTAGGTGATGAGAGAGGATTAAAAAAGGGGGGAAAAAAATAGTAATTGTGCATGAAGGCTTATGCCACCAAATGACTGACCTAAGAAGCTCAGAGGACCAGTGGAAACTGCTGAGGTCAATAAAAATAAACTGTAGACAGAGCAATAGAGGGGAGCTTGCAGAACAGTTTCAGAATCTCCCGAGGTTTGCTCTTGGGTCACCTTTCATGCTAACTTCTTGGCTCTGCTCACATCAACCAACCAAAGATCAGTCTCCATTCTTCTTCAGACCCCTCCAGCACCACAGCTAAGGTGGGGGCTGGAGGAGTCAGAGGAGACTAAACCTGGCCACAGACAGGCAGGTTAATTCAACGGTTCCAGGCCTTCGCTGTCACTTGATGGAACACGTACGTGTGTGGGCCTGGCTGCAGCCTTCCTCTCACCTTCCCAGAGACATTGAAGCTCCCATCTCGGGGAGCTTGGGTAGTATTAAAAGCCTCCTCATAACACGGTGCCGCTGTCCATGGGGAGTGGGGTGCAGGGGGCGCCAGCATCATGAAGAAGGGAGTCTTGTACGACTTCTCCAGGAATTCCAAGGACCGATTTGCCTGCAACGAGAGAGACTGCAGAGTTGCTTACTGTTTTCCTTCCAGACCAAGTTTATTCATCCCCATCTAGCTCTTATTAGGAATCCTCCCCCCTGCAAAACCTCTCTTCCGACTTCTTCCCAAATGGCTCTCATCTTCTGTGCCCACAGAAGGTTGTGCAATGCAGGGCATGAAATGCAAATCCACTGTCAATGCAAGGAGTCGTGGCATAACCAGGACCCAGAGCTAGAGATGAGGGGAGCGAAGGTGTTTGTTGATGTGTGGGATTTACAATGAGATTAGTGAGAGGGCCATTAACTGCAGGATTACGAAGAGCTCGGTGAGGGGTGGGAAGTGAAGAATCACTGTGGGACTTACGATGAGGTCAGTGAGATAGTCTTCCTCGTAGCTGCTTCTGTGGTCTTCCGCTTGGCCATTCACAGAAAGGGTGTAGTTGTAATACTTTGAATTTGTAACCTGGGAAATGCAAATAGGACATTTGTAATATAAATGATCCCACAGACAACAATCAGCTGTTGAAGAGAGAGCAGAAGGAGTAAGAACACGCTCAGGGGAGGCACACTGCATTTAAGAGAAGGGACCCCTGGGGCAGGAGGGCACCCTCAGGCAGTACTTAGTGTGAGAGTCTCTTTTTCACACTTTCTGCCCTAGAAGTCATCTTAGGGGTGCGCAGATGCAGGGACATTTGGTGCACAAAATGTGTAGGAGAGGTGACCTCTGGGGGCAGGGCCACACATGAGCACTAGGGCAGCAGGGATAAGAGAACAGACATTAACTCTCCAAGGTAGGAGAGTTTGTTTGCAGAAGTGTGCGAGGAGAAATTCCGGCCTGGCGGAATACAGGAAGCGCCCTCACCCTGGCGCTTCCGGGGGTCTTGTACAGGGACAGCAGTGGGTGTACCTGCCATGATCCTGTAAGGAAATGGGCGAGTTGTACATTAAACATGAGTGTTACTCCCAGGCTAAGCGCTTCTGGCATACGACCTGGACAGCTTGCGAGGGTACAGTTTGGATGTATGTATAATTAAAACAAACATTTTGAATGGTACAAAATGTCTTACGCCAATACATGGATAAAAAGCCACATACCAGGGTGTTCCAGATGCTCCAGCCCGGCGGGATGTGCGAGGTGCCTCCGGCTTTCTTCTCTCCATACTGTGAGGTGAGAGAGGCCCAGTCAGTCATGCTACCAAAATGTGGAACCACAACAAAGTTTAAGCAAAATAAATCTTATTATTGAGAAAATAAAAAACACACATTTTACAATAGTAATCATGAATACAGCATTTGATATATTGCAAATGAACAAAAAAGACCAATTATATAACTTAAAATGATTGCTATACTGAAATACTTGAACTAAGAAAAGTATGTTAGCACTGCATTTAAATCAAATTTAATGCCATGTCTGTTTTGTATGGCGAATTACAGAAACTATTTATGTGATGCAGCTTAACACGGTAAAATACTAAGACAGTGCTTAACCATCTTCATCCTGCCAACATGAAATGCTTGGTTGCTGGGAATCTATAGCCTGTTGGCACCAACTCAGCTACCCTGTGGGCTTAATTTTTCATCTTCCTTCTTAGGCCGCTGATGTTGCGGTCATAGAATAAGTTGTGGACGAGTTTGCAGTGGGCCTGGATGGACAGTGTCTCCATCTGGAGTAAGAGATGGTGCATGGAGAAGAGGATGCTGCCCTCTGTGCAGCAGATGGGCCTCCAAGCATTTTTGATAGCTCTCCACCTGTGTGTCTTTGGGAACAGTCTGCAGAACGCAGACTGATGGGTTACGTACTTCCTCGGGACACTGAATTTGCTGTCCATGGCCTTCAATAATTCTCATGCAAAAGTGGTTCACCCATTCCAGAAGAACCCAACATATGCAATCTCTCAGTTACTGTTTGGAGTAATTAAAAAAAAAAAAAATCTGTCAATGAAATCTAAGGCAGCCCTCTTTGCTGCTCGCTGTGTGATTGCATGGAGTGAAGTATTTTCACCCACCAGTTTCCTAGTGTTGAGAGGCAAGTTCTTCGACAGCAGGAGCATAAGGGCGAATCAGAGAATGAACTGGATCTGTGGCATTTTATCAAGCAGGATAAATGGGCCAGGACTGGATTTGTGCTTTGACTGCTATCACCATTTGTAGAATGTTTTTCCCTCCTTGTCCAGCAGAGGGTGCTCTCCCACCTCTTGGCTAACTGGTAAAGCTGCAGTGTCTTGATCAGCACTCCACCAACTCTTGTCTCTATCTAGGACATCTCTGCTGTCAGTGGCACTACCCATAGTGAACAGACTCCCCTCCTACCTGGTTGAGATATTTGCCAGCGTAGAAGGTGCGGTAGCCACTCTTTCGCAGATAGACAGGGAACGCCAATGGTTCCTGGTATTTCTGCCAGGCCGGGCTGCTGCAGTTCCCATCCAGAGAGTTATTCATCACCAGGTGATTGTGGGGATAACGGCCGCTGAGGATACTGCTGCGGCTGGGGCAGCACAGCGGAGACGTTGTGAACTGTAGGGAAAGACAGAAAGAAACCATTTCATGTACTGACTAATACTGCGTGCCAAGGCAGGCTGGCATGAAAAAAAGTAGGATCTACATTTCTAGTTTCCAAGGAACTCAGGAAAAGGTCACATGGTGAGCACTTATTCTGTATACAATACAAATTGCTATTTCTATACTGCATATTAATTTTTTGATCAGATTTCCTTCAGGCCTCCATCCCATTCCATTGTGACTCCGTGGTACTATCTTTCACAAAATGCACCAGCTTTTAAATTGTTAGAATTATTAGGAAAGAAATGGAGAATAAAGTGATGAATACCATAATGCAGGGCTTCCCAAACTATAGGAAGGGACCCCAAATGGGGGTCACAAAACCTTCAGCTAGGGACACAGGTTCGTCAAACAGCAGTGCTCTTCAGATGCCAGCAACATTAATAGTGGAAGTTAGCATGAGGCCTGTGAGCCAGCACACACTAACAGGCCCTGTAGTGATCCCACCCTCCCTGGAGTTTCCATGGTAATGGGAAAGGCCTGCTTGAGGAGGGATCAGAGCCTGTAAACTTGCACTGGCTCAGGCCTTGTGCTGATTTTCATTACTAATGCTGCTGCCACCTGCAGATCACCATTGGGCTTGGGAGCAGCCATGAGGGAGGACCGAGTGTGCATAGGCCAGTGGAGACTGCCACTGCTCCTCTTTCCACATAGCACAACCACTGAACTTACCCAAAAGAAAAATATGTTGCCTCTTTCAGCTGCCTGCCCTCTGTCATCCAACTGTGGCCCAGGGCCAAAGGAAAATGTTGCTGCTGATCCTGGCAGGGAGGCTGCTTGAAGGGATGGATCAGATGCAGGAGAGTTTAATCAGCTAGAGAGGGATTAGCTATGGAGGATGAGAGAAGAGGAATATCAGAAGGTCAACCGGGAAAGAGGAGTTGGGGGGATGAGAGAAGGACTGGAAATGAGCCTGGGAGATTTGAGATAGGATGTGAGATGAGATTGAGGAGGCAATGGGAGATAGGGCAAGAGAGGGGATGACAGAGGGTCAGTATGTGATTAAAAAGGACTTGGGGCAAGAGGGAAGCAGCTGGGAGATGTAAGAGGGGCTGAGGTTGAAAATGAGGTTCTGCTGGAGGGGAGGAGGTTAAAG
The DNA here is from genome assembly GCF_901001135.1 of Rhinatrema bivittatum. Lineage (NCBI taxonomy): Eukaryota > Metazoa > Chordata > Amphibia > Gymnophiona > Rhinatrematidae > Rhinatrema > Rhinatrema bivittatum. Next base: position 308,321,497 of record NC_042619.1, read on the forward strand.
CCCTCTGGAAGGGGTGGAGATTAAGAGAATGGAGGTTGAGAGGCAGAATCAGATGGAGTCCAGGGAGGATTGAGTGACCATTGGAGGGGGGACTGCATCCTTAATTTGATTTGGTCGTTTTCGGGGGTCATATGAATTTTTAAGTGCGAAAATGGGGTCACACTGGCTAAAAGTTTGGGAAGCCCTGCCATAATGCCCTCATGCAGATCCATGGTGCGACTGCACCCTGAATATTACATGCAGCTCTGGTTGCTCACATCTCAAGAAAGATATTTGAACCAGAAAATGTGCAGAGAAGGGCAACAAAAAATTATAAAGCTGATGAAATGGCTCCCCTATGAAGAAAGGTTACACAGGTTAGGATTCAACAGCAGGGAGAGGAGAGAGGGGAGCAGACAGAGGTTTATAAAATCACGAGTGGGGTGGAATAGGTAAATAAATGGTTATTAATCCTTGCAGATAGTACCAAGACTAAGGGACACTCCATGAAGCCAATAAGTAGCAGATTTAAAACAAATTGGAGAAAACACTTTTTCACTCAATGCACATTCAAGCTGTGGAATTTATTGCTGGAGGACGTGGTCAAGGCAACTAGCATGGCTGGGTTTAAAAGGGATTCAGAAAAGTTGCTGGAAGAAGCATCTGTAGAGCTTGTTAGGGCCAGTGATGACTTTGAAAAAGGGGGCTAATGGGAGTGGGGAGGGTGTACTCTCAACCCCAGAGGTCATTGGCAGTGTGGGGTCCCAAATCCTCCCTTCACCTCAGAATCAGCAGCTGCTCCACATCTGCAGCATTTCCTTGCAGAAAGTTTAGCAGGGGGACCTAGGAGCTCTCACACACAGATAGGCCCCTTCAGCAGTCTGCCCTTCCTCTTGCATGGGTTTCTCGTTACTATGGAAACCCATGCCAGGGGCAGGGCAGGGCACCACTGGGCCAGCAAGGAGTCTCGGCTCTTGAGGGACTGGGGCAACTGCTTGTGTCTAAATCTAAGCTTGGTTAACACTATCGTAGGGCCTAAGAAAGAAACTTTCTAGTAATGGGAGGTTCAGGGGTATTAAAGGAGCTTGGATTGAGAGGAAAGTGCATCCCCCAGAAGGTGAGTCAGTGAGTTACCAGTAGAAAGGGTGAGAGTTACAAGGAGACTTCTTCAGTCAGTGAGTTGGAAACTGTGGAATATAAAAAAGTTTTAAAAATAAATAAATGGAAGCCCAGAGGAACTGGTGGGAGACAGCTGTGGCCTTCCTAGAAGGAGGAGAAGGAGGGTGACTATCCTCTTTTCCATCCACAGGTTGGAATGGGTTCCAACTGTATCCAGAGCCAGGAGGATTTTTTTATCCTGTGGAAGAGCTGGGACACCACACAGGCAAAGCACTGTTTGTTCGGGGGAGAAGAGCATTTTTTTTCTGGCTTCAGGGACATCCTTTTGGAGGCTTAGGTGAGATTCCTGTATTTTTCCTTAATTCCCCAAGCAGCATAAGAACTCTGGTGATTTTTCCTATTAATTACTTGGGATTTTGTTGAAAAGTATTTTTGGAGAAAATAAGAAAAAAAACAAAAAACATTCTGCTTGCATTTTGAACTGCCTTTACATTTTTGTGTTTTGCTGGATTATTTGTGGACTTCCAGTAAACAACTTTTACTTTGGATCACATCACTATGTGAACTTTTTTTTAATCACACTTAGGATTCTATAGATTAGGCCTCGCCCATCACAGAATCTGTGTACCAGATGCTGGGCTCAATGGACCTTTGGTCTGATCCAGCATGGCACTTCTGTTCTTTGTAGGGGGCAGTTGGTGTTGAGTTGTAGAGGGAATCGTGTGTATACATGCACCTATACTGGATGAGTCTCTACTGGGAAGACTGGATGGACCATTTTGGTCTTTATCTGCCATCCTTTACTGTGAGGTCTGGTGAAGTTCAGGACTTAGCTGGACAAACCACATAAATTAAAAATCCCGCTGTGCTGACCAGTTCCAATTTATCTGGATAAGTTTTTTTTTCTTGATAAATTTGGGGCAGGGCCAACTTAACTGGATAGATAACTCCAATAGTCAGAGTTACCTGGTTAGTCTGGTTATGTCACAGAGAAGTCAAAGTTATCTGGATACATGCACCCAGATAATTTTTCATTTACCCAGCTATATTCAGAATATAGCTGGAAAACAAAAAAAACAAAAATCCCTTAAGGCCTACAGGCTGGATTCTCCACCCCCAAAAATCTTTAAAAATATCAGAGCATAGTACTAAATTCCCATTCAAACACCACTTCAAACAAAATACATTGCAGGCCTTGCCAGTCAAGGCCTCCATCCACGCTCCACAGTAGAAAAAAAAGCCTGTGTCCAGGCCCCCCTCCATCCTCCTGCACTGACTCGTAACCCCTGTACCCAACTTGTGATTCACTCAGAATCCTCCAAACCCTAAGGACATTCCTGGAGTATGGCAGAATCTAACAGTGCTTCCAGCACGGCCCACACTGCTCTGACAGCAACACTAGTAAGGCTTTCCTAAGAACATGCCATACTGGGTCAGACCAAGGGTCCATCAAGCCCAGCATCCTGTTTCCAATCCAGGCCATAAGAACCTGGCAAGTACCCAAAAACTAAGTCTATTCCATGTTACTGTTGCTAGTAATAGAAGTGGCTATTTTCTAAGTCAGCTTAATTAATAGCAGGTAATGGACTTCTCCTCCAAGAACTTATCCAATCCTTTTTTAAACCCAGCTACAGTAACTGCACTAACCACATCCTCTGGCAACAAATTCCAGAGCTTTATTGTGCATTGAGTGAAAAATAATTTTCTCTGATTAGTCTTAAATGTGCTACCTGCTAACTTGATGGAATGCCCCCTAGTCCTTTTATTATGGTTATGGGGAATGGCTGGAGTGGAGCCGTCTCTTCTCCAAGCTGAAAAGTCCTAACCTCTTTAGTCTTTCCTCATAGAGGAGCTGTTCCATTCCCCTTATTTTGGTCATCCTTCTCTGTACCTTCTCGTAATGCAGCTATCATAGCTCCAGGGGATTGCCAGGGTGGAGGGAGGGTATGGTGGTGCTTAGCAGGGGGCCTGGAGGCAGGCTTTTTTCTTGTAAGTATTCTAGGTAGAAGTGGGGAGCTTTGGGCTAGGAAGGCCTGTGACTTACATTTTATTTTGGAGGGTAGAAATCTTAAGCACTTCACTTTCAACTTTTTTTTTTTGGGGGGGGGGGGGAACTCTGGCCTCCAGCCCTATTTTTTTTTTTTTTAATAATTAATTTAACAGATTATATACACCATATAGCTGGGGAGAAGCAGGTGCTGGGTTGATCCTGGAAGTTACAAGCTCATGTACCCCCAAGGAGAAGAATTGCAGCTGAGCAGACTGAACGAGCTAATTTGATCTTCCTGGTCATTTAGTATGTTACTAATATATTTAAATTTCTTATAATTCTTATGCTCTCTTTTTAAAATAGGAGACACCTTTCATTATGGTTAACCCCCTCCCCCCCAAACATTTTTTTAGAAATAAAGATCAAAACAAGTTGCATTGTTCTATTGGACTTAACTTACTGTTAGTGACAAAAGTTTTTTTGAGAGCCAGACTTCCATCATCAGGCCAATACATACATAAGGGAGCTAAGCAGAAAGTTCCCTGAACAAACCAGAAAGTTTACAGGCTGCATTACAATAACGGTGGCCTGTTTCCAAAGCTGTGAAGAGTTGCAAAATAAAAAGGTTTGGGGAGGAGGGAGAGGGGGGAAATGTTAGCAAATGAATGAGAAAGCAGACAGGCTGAGAGTAGAGAGTTTACAGCTTCAGGAGGACGAGGCCTGGTAATGGGTGAAGAAACCAGTGTCCCTAGTGGGCAGACTGGATGGGCCATTTTCATCTTTACCTGCACTCATTTACTATGTTAAGTCCTTTTGTGTTTGATCATCTTAATTTCAAGGGTGGTTTTCAAGTTATTTTCCCCGCCCCCCCAATCCTGCTCTTTAGCTGTCCAAGCTGTATTCTCGCATTAGGAGGGCAGTAATGAAAAAACTTTTTAACCACAGAAATGGGGGATTTCATTATTGGCCACCACCCTCCATGCACATTCTACAATGCCCACACTCGGGTCGATGCAATATCTGTGCGTGTTAAAGGGGTACTCGTGATAAAGAGCACCGCTCCCTTAACCCATACCGATCCACCACTACCTGCAGTAAAGAGGAGGCGCTAGGGGAAACTGTGCGCCCTTAGTGCCTCCTCGGCAGCAGGCGCCTGGGAGAGGAGGCTGTCAGCCGGTTAGGAAGACGGGCGCTCAATCCCCTGGGTGTGGGGAGAAGGCGGGGGATGGCACGGGGCACACTGTTGCATAATCAAGACTACACTCTTTTGTTGTTGTTGAAAACATTACCCTCAGTAAAAGCAGGTGCAGTTCCCAGGTGTAATTTTGCTGGGGGCAACAACCAAGTCTGATAGTGCTGGCCAAGTCTCGTTATGTTAAACCCTTTTGGCTAGTTCTATGCAGGAATGATGGATGCTGGATTCCTCCCAGCAACGGAAGCAGCAGAAACACTGGCTAGAAGTCTTGAAAAAGAGGCCCATTTCTTGGTGGACTAGGGAGAGGCTGGAGATTAGCAAGGAAGTGGGTAACTCACAGTCACTACTAGGGCAGAAAACCCACCAGAGAAGAGTGGGAATTAAATCACAGGCTAGCAAACAGACCCAACTGGCATAAGAAAGGTGGCCACCCCAGATATCCTAGTCCATGACTTGCTTTGGCTCCACTGCATGGGTTCTGGGTCCCCTAAACTACCATTCCTGGTACGCAATGTGAGCCAACACCAGGACGGGACGAGGCTCTCCAGGTTGATGGCCCTCTGAGGGTCAGAGTTCCCCTGTCGCCACCTTCTCCCCAGCCTGGTTTGTACTATTTATGTTATAAGCTATTACAATTGAAAAGATGAGGAAGCTCCATTTCACTTCCCTGTACACACACACAAGCACAGAGCCCTTTGCATTTCAGTAAACAAAGCTGCTGCACCATTCAAAAGTAAAACATGATAAACCGGAAAATATCCTTTTTTTTTTTTTTTTTTTGAGGCTCAGTTTAGGACCTGACTATCGACCCACGGCACTCACCGCATTGCTGAAGGTGATCCCTTCCTGGCCAATCAGAGCCTTGGTCTTCCTCATGGGAGTCTAAACAAGAAAGAAGAGCAGAAGTCACTTAAATCTCCAGGGAAGAAATTTATTTATTTAGCGTTTTACCAATGTAAAAATTTACCGTGCCCTTCCACCACTCCTGCAAACAAATTAGAGGTTAGAGAGGGGAAGTGGGTACGGGAGTGCATAGGAAGTGCATTCCCCTCCAGATGAGCAAGTGCTGGAGGAATTTTTGCAAGTAATTTTTACTTTGCAAGTAAAAATACTCATTCACAATCAGATTTATATACAGGCCAATGCAATATGGGCGCGCTAAAAACAGGCGGTCATCTACCTCTCCCGGGCACGCGATGCAATAGGGAAATTAGCTGTGGCGTTAAAATGGAGGAGGTGCTAGGGGGAAACTGTGCGTCCCTAGTGCCTCCTCAGCAATGGGCACCTGGGAGAGGTGGCTGTAAGTGCGGGTTACGAAAAGAGATGCTCAATAGGAGCGTCCGTTTCTCCTGCTACCAGCACCATATGCATGGCCTGGACCGTGTATATAGTGCACCCTGCAAACTTTTTCTTCATGGTCAAGCCTTTTTTTTGGTCTCTGTGGTTCCTCCTCTTAGTATCAAGACTATACTTTGTAGGAGGAGCCACAGAGTTGTTTTTTTTTAAATGATCTCTTAAGTGTGAAATGTCTTAATGCCAGCCCAGGGGTGGCATTAAATTTTCCATGTTAAACAGGGCCCGCAGTCATTTTTTGCATTGAGGGTTAATGACTAATAGCCTCATCTACATGAACTTACATGTTATGAGCTCTATTATCTATGTGCTCAATTGGATGCGTGTTTTGGATGCACTAATCCTTTTATTGCATTGGGAGTTTGCTTAGCGTGTGCAAAACGCACGTCCAACACGTCCTAAGTGCCTGATAATGTATCGGCCTGATAGTATTTATATTTAGCTCATATCTTTTCATCAATAGCTCAAGAGGACACAGTCACCTGAAGCGCCAAAATCTGAGGGAAGGGATGGCAAAATCCCAGGAATCTCTAGGTGCTGCCTACCCACTTTAAAGGAAGGCACTGCACACAACACTAACCACAAACATCATTAAAACCTGCAGCCAGAGCTTCCTGTTTATTGATCTCATGCATCACAAGATCATGAGTCAGGATGTCATTGCGCATGAATTTTCCAAAAATGTTTGCAGTGGTGGCCACTGGGCTGCTGACAGAACTCATCCCACCTAGCAGCCAAAGACTGCGAGAGGTCTCCCCCACCCCAGGGCTGCTGGTAGTGCCCATGCGCTATTGAGAAGACAGCAGGAGGCCTGGAACTGCTGGCAGTAGGAAGGAGAGCTCTGTGCTGTCGCTGCTGCCCACAGGTAAGTCTGTTGAGCAGGAGGGGCACGAGACTGAAAGTTCATCTTCAACACCTAATACTCTTGTAATGACCTTTTCCCCCACCCACACCTGGACGCTGCCGTCACGGCCCACCTCCCCAAAATCTTTGCACAAGGTGGTGGCCCTGGGCAAGCCCCCCCCTCAGAGTCTGTTCCATTGAGCCAGAGCAGGAGTCTCTTACTTGCTTCCTGCTCAGCATCTAGCGTTGGGCCTGACAACGTAATATCACGATAGCTATCCGGTGCAGCACTGTCCAAACAACGCTACATGCTTAGCAGGATGCAGCAAGGGAGGAAGGGAGACCTGCGTTCAACTTGGGGTGGGGGACTTTGGGAGAAGGTTGAAGGGTGGACGTCTAGAACCACAATTTTTTTTTTTTATATATATTGGGTGGGGGTAGATCCAAAGGGAGGGCCCAGAACTTGACCACATTTTTCTTTTCAATCTATGAGCATCCAAAAACGACACCAACTGCTTAACCAAATACGATGTGATTTTTGTTTCAGATGCAAACCACCACGAGCGTCATGAGAAATATCTTTCCCTGTCGTTTTTCCCCTGAAAAACTAGAGTGGGGGGGGGGGGGGGGGAGGGGAAGAGAAAGATGAGGAAAGAAAATTCATCCAAATTTACAAAGTTCTCACATCTCCAGGATGACTCTGGGGATGGGCCCACAGAAACAGGGCCTGTCATTTCTAGGACTGGATGGCTTGAGAAAAAATATGCAGGAATGTGTTAACAGGCACCATTTCTAAATTATATACACTGCTCAACAGTACTACTGGAAAGAAAAAGGAGGTTCACATGCGGGCTTGGGAGTTAGCGCAAACATTAACAGAGGAGGGCTGGGGTTTGTGTTTCATGATGGCCCATCGCAGCTCCATATCCGCGCAAGTACAGGGAAAACAGCTACAAAATTCTACAGACGGTACAGGACTCCAGTTAGAAGACGACATCTTGTTTAACCTATCAGCCACTATTGCTGGAGGAAAGTAATGCGGGAGACTTCCCACATTTGGACCCATGTGGCAGGTTGGCTGCAAGAACTGCTGCACCTCCCTATAATGTTTACTCCTCTGGCAGTCTTATTGAATTTTCCCTTGGATATTGCATCCTCTCAGCAACTTGTGATTGTCTGTGCTACTATTCTCGCTACTACTCTCGCTACAGCAAAAGAATGGAAAGTTGTGAGGGCACCCCTCTTTCAAAACTGTAATTACCAGACTGAAGTGGATCTATTAAATGGGGAGAAAACACAGACCGCTTTAAGACATGATAAAAATGCAGAAATTTCAGGATACGTGGCAGTGCTTTTGGCCTTGGCTGGAAAAGCAACAATCGTAGTTGTCTAGGAATGGCTATGGGCTGAGAGCGGAGTTCTGCTTAGATAACCTTCGATGCCATACCAACCTTTTGCCTACTTCCGGGTAATAAGCTACACGAACTCCTCACAGATACCATTTAACACGTTTGCAGTCCTCTCAGGACAGAGCCTATTCGGTTGGACATCGTATTGCCAGTGGAGGGGGGGGGGGGGGGGGGCGGGAAGGGAGATACTATCTGAAACACCTCGGTGAGAGCGCAGTATAAATATTTGGCTTAGATACAGAAGTCTGTCATATATAATGTATCATATTAAATAAGATCTACATGATCTCGGGGTCTGGAGAGAACAGTATTGGTTGTTTAGCAATCAAGTCTCTCTTTTCCTGAATTTCTGTATCTATCCTATTTGGGTATGTTTGCTTGTTTGTATGATGCCTCATTGTGAATAAAAATACCAATTAAAAAAAAATATGCAGGAATATTTTCACAAAAAAAAAAAAAAAAAAAAGTTTAGCCTTTCCCTGGCACACTGGAGCAGTTCCTTCCAAGGTCAGAAAGAAACTGCAGTAGTTGAAACATTTTGTTGAATGGAGTCTGTTAAGGATTCTTATCTTGAACCTCTGGACTCCCTGAGCCTTGGCTCTCTCTTTAGACTAGCCACTCTTTATAATGAGTATTTCTCCTTTGGACAGAAACTCTTTTCTCTGGTGAAAGCAGTACTGGTATGGGCACAATTCCTAGCTTTCTGCCCATGTGTCCTCCCCTATCCATTAACAGGACAGGGACTGCAACCGATGGCTTTGTCAGCAGAGAAACCACAGCCCCTCCCCCCATTCCTCAGGAAGGTGAGAGCTGGAGGCACTGAGAAAGCAGCCCCATGGTGGAGATACACAGGGGTGCAGGAGGGCCACAGCGACAACCACCAACAGTGGCAAACAGGAGCTGTAGATGTATCCCAGTGGCCACAGGAAGTCACCTGTAGCACCAGAAGTAAATCTGCAGTGTCAGGAATTACTCCTGGGGGGGGGGGGGAAATTCTGCATTGTGCAGAATTCCCCAGGAGTACCAATATACCACTACTCAGTCATACAGTACCCGCCCGTAAATCTGTAACCATCCCAGCCAGAAATCAGCTGGAGGTCTATGGTAATTTTCAACAGGAAATACATTGGGAAGACTAAATGGGCCTTATGGTCGTCATCTATTGCATGTTTTTATATTTCATGGGAGGTGGTGCCACACCACCTGCTGCTTAAACTAAGCACATAATAATAATTGGCTAAAGCAGGCTGTATATGGCCAGGGAAGAATAGCCTGGGATGTTTGGAGCATCCCCTACTCGTGAGGTACATGAGGTGGCAGGGTTGGGAAGAAGCCTAGGAGCTAACGTCATCTTAAAATGTCCTAAAACAAAGCCCCAATACTACATGCTCTGCCGTGCCTTGAGACTGGCCAGAAAACTGCACAAAAACGTCAAGCTCACAGTTAACCTGGGATCAGTGGGCAGCTGCAATCTCTGCGCCATTTTCAACAGAACAGAACAGGGCTTCTGAAACCTGTCCTGGCGACTCCACGGCCAGTCAGATTTGCAGGATCTTCACAATGCACAATGAATGAAATCAGTTTGAATATGTTGTGCTTTTAATGCATGCATATTCATTGTGGATATCCTGAAAACCTGACTGGCTGTAAAATCATACCAGAACAGGTATAGGAAGACCTCAATAGAAAGTAACTTGTGGAAGTGAAATTGGTATTTGAAAAAGATGGGTGAAGACTGTACAACACAATGTCCAGTGAGTTTTTCAATAGGTGGCAAACAAATTGTGTCCTTTGACTGGAAAGATACCCAGTTCAGTATCTCCTTGGAGAGAAGGGACTCGACCTTATCTAATATGATGAACTGTCACCCCCAAATAAGATTGTATGCATCAAGGTGCACTGGTTTACAGAGTCGTAAGAGAAAAGGCGAGTTCTCAGTCATGCAGAGCGAAAAAGACGTTATCCCGCTGAGGCTCTGAAATCAGATTATAGAGGGCTGCAGCAGTATAGAGCAAGCTGCTGTCTGTTTAGGCGTAAACACTGCTGAGATTCATGGGCTATTGCACTCAGTTGTCCTTCCCAATTATTCAATATTGTAAAGCAGCTAACTGCTGTTTCATCATTGAATAGTCAGGTCCCAACAGACAGTCAACACTTTTGCTGATTATTTTGAGGCTAAGATTGAAACACTGCGTAAGAGTTTAATATGACTGTGGAAAGGGAGAACATATCTTACCCAGCTTGGTCAGAGCGGAATGCAGAGTGGCCTGTTTTTAGACTTCTTGCCTCTATTATAGGGGTCTGAAGTCTACCACCTCATTATTCTTCCTCCTTCAGCAACTCATTATTCTTCCTCCTTCAGCAACTCAAAAAAGGAACTGTTTCTCGGACAACCGCACTTTAATATAACTTGCCTAATATTACACACGATGTAATTTTGGTATATAATGCTTACCATGTAAGCACTTACGTTTCTGCTTATTTGCTCTGTTCTCCTGTTAGAAATTGTTTAACCTATCCTTTCCTCTAACTACCAAGTTCCACATTCCCTGTTATAATGTAATTTCCTGCTTCTATTGTTAACTGGTTTTTTCCCCCTAGTTCATTGTAAACCGGTACGATAAGACCTGGTCTTGAGCATCGGTATATTAAAGGAATTTAAATAAATAAAATAAATATTAGATTCCTGGCCCTTTATCCTGATAAAATGTTCCAAGGAGGCCTCTTATGAGGTTATTAGGGATACGGTTAACCGATCATTAGTAGAAGGCTGGGTACTTGTGAAGATTGCTCTGACCCAGCCAATTATCACCCCATCTCAAATTTCCCCACAGCAGCAAAGGCACTAGAAAAAGCTCTATTGACGCAATTGGATAAATATCTAATAGATCATGGCATAATGGACATTAATTTGGATTTTGTAGACATCATACAGAATTGTTAATGTTAAATAAGACTAATCAACCATAGTTATTTTATTTAGACATTTTGTATACTGTCGTTCCATGTGTAGATCACAATGGTTTAAAGTGACATTCATAGTTATAGATTCAGCAAACAAATGTCAAAGAATGGTTAGAGTTGGTATTCGTGGGCAGGTATTAAATCCATCTAGTAATATTTCTAGTCCATATGGAATTAAACTAGTACATAAGGCAATGAATATTTACAGACAAAATGGTAGTTTTCTCATCTTAACCTGTGGGTTTTGATTATCTTGCATACTCTCCTTTGATTTATTCTTCATGATACAATTGTTTTTGTCCTTATGTCTAATCTGATGTTTTTAAGTTAAATTGTATGCATTTTTTAAATTCACTTTTGGTTTCTTTGTTGAGTTTGAATAAGAGGTGGTCTGGGATATTAATGCAGCTTGATGTGTCTAAAGTTTGCAATATGATATTTTAAATTGAAAGGTTAGAAAATACAGGGGTGGTCCTGAAGTGATTTATATTGTCATCAAGTGTCAGGGCACACATCAGGTCCAGGTGGGAGAGGAGTACTCCATTTGGAAAAATTTAACATCAGGCATCCCTCCAGGCTCTGCAACTTGTCCCATCTGTCTCTGCATGCAACTTGGCAGGGAAAGAGTTCCACAAAAATGGGAACATACTGTATGAGAATGCTCTGGCCTTTGTCATCTGCAATCTAATTCTGAAGGGCTGGTACGCACAGTCGACCCTGGCCCAACGAGCAAAGGGGCCTAGGAAGCTCACACCATTCAAAACAGGTTTCTGATGGCACATGAAGAATTGGATTTTAATAATTTATGCGCCAAAACTAGCAAGCGGAATCTTAGCAGATATTTAACTGGTAACCAATGAAGGCTTTTAAGAACTGAGACAATATGATTAAATTTACATTGGCCAGTTAAAAAAAACTCATGCCGCGGCATGCTGAACTAATTGAAGTACCCTTAATTTATTTGGAAGGCCTACATAAAGGGCACTGCAATAATCCAACTGCGTCAGTACTAGTGACTGAAGCACTGCCCTGAACATGTCAGGAGGTAAATGCTTTAAAGGCTTCAGCAATTTTAACTTAGAGAAAGCAGACTGAGCTGTATGCCGTATCAGGATGAACAGTTAATTGGGAGTCCAATAGGACACCTGGCCTCCGAAGTTCGAACACTAAAGGTAACAAATATCCCTCTGCAGATATTGAGAACATATCAAGCGGATTTCTTCCAACCCAAAGCAACCTATATATATACTCCTGCAGTGACCCCAGCCTGCCAGTATTCTCTTCAAAAGCAACTGTGGATAGACTAGCAAAAAACTACTCAACCAGCCATAAACAGTGAACTCACATAAGATTCTAGGTACCCCAAGCTAAGGACTGGTTGAACATTTACCAGTAATCCCTTGGGACCCAGAGCCCCACAGGAGGACTGATACACTCATGCAGCAGCCGAGGGTGGGAAGTTGAGTTCATCTGTCTATACTAAGGAAAACGAAATTCAGGGAAGTAATTTCTTCATTTCCCAGTATGTAGACAGATTACTCAGGACCAGTGGAATGTACCAAAGCTACTCCCCAGCAGGGTGGGAGGCTGCCCATGGTCCAGTCATCACTGCACATGCAAAGGCCGCATCCTCCAGGGCCTACACATCCAGACGATAAAACCTGGAAAAAGAATGTAAGGAGGACCACAGCGCAGCTCGGCAGATATCGAGGGGAGACAGACTAACCTCTGCCCATGACATTGCCTGAGCCCTAGTGGACAGAGCCCTAACGGCTTTCCAGCATCCACATACACTGCCGTGACCACTTCCTTAATCAAAGGAGCTATGGTAGCCCACAAAGCTGGAGTGCCCTGCTTACTCCCGCCATGAAAACAAACAGATCTCCAGTTACCAGACAAGACACTGATCATCCAAACAAGAGGCGAAACTCCTCCACATCCCTGACCTTACCCAGGAGATGTACCAATTCAAATGAAAGTCAAAGACTACCTTGGGCAAGAAGGATGAAACAGTACGCAGCTGCAACACCTCTGGAGTCACCTGAAGGAATGGCTCCCAGCAAGACAAGGCCTGCAGCTCAGAAATCAGACTCACGCAAGATAGCCATCAGGAACAGAGTCTTCAAGGTCAACAACCGTAAGGAAAGGCTACACAGTGGTCATAATGTAGGGCTCAAAGAGTCCAGCACCTAATAAGACTCCACAATGGAACCGGCAACCTCAAGAGAGGCTTAAGATGCTTCACTCCCTTCAAAAAAAAAAAAATGAGCCACATCAGGATAAGATGAAGAAACACCATTCACCGGGCCTCCAAAACAAGAGCCACAACCTGTACCTTCAAGGAATTAAGGACCAAGCCTTTATTCAATCCATCCTGCAAAAAATCCAAAATGAAAGGGATCTTAACTGAATGAGGAAGAACACCCCACTCCTCACAGCAGGCCTCAAACTCTCCAAACCCACATGTAAGCCAAGGAAGTGGATAACTTGCAAGTGCGTAAAGTGGCAATCACAGCAGAGGAGAGTCCTCTCAAGGGCAAAATTGTAAGAGAACAGAGTCGGATCTTTGTGAAGAAATGGTCCCTGCTGTAGCAGATTCATGTGTGGCGGAAGACAAAGGGGGGCCTCCACCAGAAGTAGTCACAAATTTGTATACAATGGACACCTGGGCCAGTCCAGCGTCACCAGGAGTACTAGCCCCATGGTGCCTTCAACCTTGCAAATTATCCTGCCCAGCAAGGGCCCCAGAGAAAAGGCATAAAGCAATCTGTCTTCTGGCCAGACCTGTACGAGTGCATCTATTCCCAGGGACCACGGATCTCTCAAGAGACTGTAGAATCAAGGAGCCTTCACATTTCGAGAAGCCACCAGTAGGTCTAGGAAGGGAAGGCCCCAGCGATCCACAATCAGCTGAAACGCCTCGGCTGACAACACCTACTCTCCTGGGTCCACATTCTCCCTGCTGAGAAAGTCTGCTCTTACGTTGTCTTTTCCTGCAATGTGAGGCTGAGAATCTGCAGATGACCTTCCGCCCATTCCATCAGCTGGTCTATTTCCTGCTACACTTGCTGGCTCTTGGTTCCTCCCTGGCGAACGATATAGGCCACAGACGTCACGTTGTCAGATATTACACGAACCACTTGATTCCACAGCCTGTGGCTGAACGGCAAGCATGCCAGCCATACCGCCCAGGCCTCCAGGCGATTGATGTTCCACAGGGACTCTTCGGTATTCCAGCACCCCCTGGGCTGTTAACTCCAGACAGTTAACCCCCCAACCATGGAGACTTGCAGTCATGGGTACCAACCAGGCCAGAGATAACAAGGGAACTCCCTTTCTCAGATGATCCTCCTGCAACCACTGGAGATAGGACCAGATTTCCATTGGCAAATGGAGCTGAATCACATAATCCTGAGACTGTGGTTCCAACGAGATAGAAAGCACTGAAGATGCATATGTGCCCTTGCCCATGGCACCACTTCCAAGGTAGCTGCCATCAAGCAGAGTACCTGTAGGTAGGACCACACCATTGGGCGTATGGTGTTCCATCAACTGACGCACCTGAGACATCAATCTCTAGCTCCGAACTTCTGGTAGGAAACCTCTGTCCTGTCTCGTGTCGAACCGGACTCCCAGATATTCCAGTGACTGGGATGGTTGAAGATTGCTCTTGGTCAGGTTCACCACCCAACCGAGCTCTTGCAATAAGGAGATCACCTTGTGTCACCAGGTGACTTCCTGAGACTTGGCTCAAATCAGCCAGTCGTTCAAACAGGTGCACCAGGATTCCTTCTTTTTGCAAGGCCACCGCTACCACCACCATAATCTTGGAAAATATTCTGGAAGCAGTGGATAGAATGAAAGGCAGCGCTTGAAGCTGATAATGGTGCCCCAATACCACAAAGTGTAGAAAACATTTGTGTTCCAATCAGATGGTAATATGAAGGTAAACCTCCGACAGATCCAAGAGGTCAGAAATTCCCCCGACTGCACCGCCATTATCACAGAAAATGAGTTACCTTCAAGTAACTGTTGACCCTCTTGAGATCCAGGACGGGACGAAAGGAGCCCTCCTTGGCACAACAAAATAAATGGAATATCGCCCCATACTTTGAGACATGGGCACCAGAACCACAGCCCTCAGTCTGAGGAGCCTTTGAAGCATAAACTCCACTGCCTGTTTCTTCTGCAGGGAGTAGAAAGGGGACACCATGAACACATCCCAGGAATACCGTGAAATTCCAGTGCATACACTTCGTGTATCACCTCCAGGATCCACTGGTCCGACGTGATCTTGACCCACCTCCGATAAGAGATGTCCCCTTATCGTTCTAGAAGGTAGGTCGGCAAACCTTCATTGGGAAGCTCGGGAATGTCCCACCACCCCAGCCTGCTCCTCTCTTGGGCTGTCTGGTATGAAAGGACTGAGACCTACCGAAAGGCCAACCCTCTGTGGGGACAAAAATGCCTGAAACCCCAGAAACAACCTCTCATACCAAAGGGGTGCTGTTACTGTTTCTTATCCTCTGGCAACAGAGGTACCGGAGACTCGTCCCACTTACTGGCCAGTTTCTCCAACTCGCTCCCAAAAGGTAAGATTGGCTTTGGAAGCTGTGTCAGCTGACCAATTTCACAACCAGAGTTGACATCTAGCTGCTATCACTGAAGTCACTTCTTTGGCCGAGGTCCGGACCAAATCACTGCCCACATCTGCTAAAAAGCAGCCGCAGGCTCCATAACCGCTCTGGAATGCCCCCCAGACTCAACCTCCTGAGAGAGAAGCAGACAAGATCACACCACTAATGTGCAACAGGAGGCAATTTTTAAATTCATTGCCACTGCCTCAAAGAATAGCCTCAATACTTCTATCATACACATCCTTCAAGGCTGCTCCTCCCTCCATGCATGGGGATAGTTGTCTGCTTAGACCCGGCACATACCAGAACATCCACTTTGGGAAAACGCAAATGCTCTCTCACAGCTGGATCCAGGGGGTACAGGCCTTCCAATGTCCAACCCCCTCTTCAAAATTTGCCTCTGGGGCATCCCATTCCAGATCAATCAATTCCTGAATGGCATCCATCATCGGGAAGACACAAGTGGCTTTACTTGAAACCAAAATGAGATTCTTCCTTGGCTCTGACAAGGCACCTGAACCAGGGACACTCAACTATTTCAAGGTCTGGGAAATCAGGGCCAGCAGTTCGTCTCTATGAAAGAACTGCAACATGGTTTGATACTGTTCCAGCCCTGGAGGAATTTCCACATCTTCCAGGGAATCAGGATCATCTGGATTCTGGTCAGGAACACCTATAGGGAGCAGAGGTGAGCCCCGGTGCTTAAGCATAGGACTGGAAGAGGGAGGAGCCACTGGCTGAGGGTCTGATCAGACAGAAATGGGGGAAGCAGAGGACTGAGCCTGAAGGCAGGCCTGTAAGCCTTGGATTCCACCCAAGAAAAAGCATCCGGGTCCAGGCCAAGCTCAGAAGGAACTGGTCCCACAGAACTGCCCTCACCAGCACAGGAGCCCGTCAAGGGAGAACCAAGATCTGGCATCCCCCCCAGTCAAGGCTGTGACCAATCCGTCATCAGAATGGGAAGAGCCAGGCTTAGCAAAATCAGAGGAAGACAACTCTCCCTGAACGTCTGAGCAGTGCTGACACAGGTTAGAAACCAGGTCAGGCTGAGAAGCCCTAATATGACAGGCAACACAAATAGAAGTCACTTAGGCTTCTAGCTTACCGGCGCCTTTTGCTGTGGTAAACTTGTGTCGGAATGGCTCACGCTCAAAAAAATGAAGTGTGCCCGAAAAAAAATAAGCGCCTAGAGGAAAGCGCAGCAAGGCGCACACACAACCTGTGCACCAAATTAAGCAAGTAAAAAAGTTTGTGCGCGTAAAAAGCCTGCCCAACACGTGCACAGAGCTGACAGCCTATAGACGGCAGAACATGCACAAGAGTGCATGAAAATGCCACCGTGGCGTGCAAGAAAAAACCCTAAATATGGGGCCTAGTCCATGGGGGGGGGGGGGGCCACTCAATCCACCAGGCTGCCCAGTTCCCAAACAGGAGCGGGAATGAAAGTTGGTACAGTGTGCTAAACACAAACCAAAAGGAAGTCATGAAACCCCTCTGTCTCGGATTCAGGGTAAAAAAAATTTTTTTTTAAACCTTACCTGAGCTTGGCTGAATACAGAGGGTCTAACTGCGGGGAGAGAGGGCGTCTGCTGTCACCACCGCGCTCTGCCTCCTGCACCTGCTGCTTTTCAGCTGAACTAGCAGCTAAGTCCACGCCAGGAAACCAAACTTCCGGACCAAGGCACACCTCTGAGGGACCACAGAAATCGCCTCAGGAATTCTCAACTGGGGGAGGGACCTTTAGGTATCAGAGGAGAGCGAGGCTCTCTTTTCCTGAATTTAGAATTTCAAATTTCTCCTTCCAAAAAGCTTGAAGCAATCCTCATAGGGAGATTACTTTTTAGAAAATTTTATTCCACTAACTTATACATCATTTCAAATAAGCATTTCAAACAAATATCTCACATTCACCATCTGCTGGAGACTGAGAATACTGGCAGGCTGGGGTCACTGCAGGGTTATATATACTGTGACGTGAGCTTGCTCTGTCTCCATCTGCTGGCAGGGGAGCATAAGTCCACTGATCCTGAGTCCATCTGTCTAACGCTAGGAACTAAAGATTTTAAATAAAATAAATACATAATTTATTAGGGTAGTTGTGATTAAACTAGCCATTAGGTCCCCTCTAGCTAGTCTGGTTTTCAGGCTATCACTAATGAACATGCATAAGATAAAGCTGCATACACTGGAAACAGTACACGCAAACCTCTTTCATGCATATTCATTAGGGATCACCTGAAAGGCAAACTTTCTAGAGAGGACCTCAAAGGCCAGTCTGATAGCCACTGAATTAGAAAGCATCAGGCTGGGAATCCTGACTTTGGAATGACTCTTAGCGGGTCACTTTCTCTCGTCGTGCCTCAGTCACTGACTGTGCCCAAACCCCAGAATTGCATTGGCTCTCTAGCACTACAGACCAAGAGTGGGAATCTCCTAAGATGCCCCTGCCTAGAATCATTCTGCCCACAAACCTAAACTCCAGTCCTCTTTACCCCTCCTCTCTCCCTGGCCCATGGCAGCAATGCAAAGAAGTTAGTATAGGGCCTGTGAACAGAGACAGGCTCACAGAACCTATAGTGACCTGTCCCCCCCCCCTCAGAAAGGGCTTCCTGGTACTATGGAAACCTGTGCATGTCTGTGGGTGTGGGTGTGTGGTGGGGGCGGGGGGAGGGGGTGGATCTGTGAAGGCATTTGACCATTCCACCCCTATGAGAGAGACTCCTCAGGAAATTACAAAGTCATGGGACAGGAGGCAGTGTCCTGTTGTGGACTGGCGACTGGTTAAAAGGCTGAAAACAGAGGATAGGTCAGTTTTCCAAATGGAGAAAGGTCATTAGTGGAGTAGCACAGGGATCAGTATTAGGACCTATGCTGTTTACATTCATAAAGGAAGAGGGAATGACGAGTGAGGTGATCAAATTCGCAGAAAACAAAACTATTCAAAGCTGTTAAAACGGCAGCAGAGTGTAAGGAACTGCAGAAGGACCTTGTGAGATTAGGAGCCTGAACAACTGAAAGGCAGATGAAGTTTAATACGGATAAATGCAAAGTGATCCACATAGGGGGAAAAAAAATCTCAAGTACAGGTACATGATGTTGGATTCTGTAAACTGATCTTGGGAGTAATTGATTGGGAGGCACCAATCGGGAAAAGGACCTTAGTCCATGTGAATAATACACTGAAATCCTCTGCTCAGTGCGCAGCAGCAGTCAAAAATGCAAATAGAATGTTAGGAATGGAGAATAAACAGAAGATGTCATATTGCCTCTGTATCGAGCCATGGGGTGTAGTATTGTGTGCAGTTCTGGCCGCCCCATCTCAAGAAACGACATCGTGGAACTGGAAAAGGTACAGAGGAGAGTGACAATGATAAAGGGGATGGAACATCTCTCTTATGATGGAGAGGAGTTGCAGGCTAGGACTCTTCAGCTTAGAAAAGAGACAGCTCAGAGGGATATGATAGAAGTTTATAAAATCATGAGTGGGGTGGAATGGGTAATAAGAGACATTATTTACCATTTCATGTAATACTAATACAAGGGGACACTCCATGAAACTAGTGATCAGCTAAATCAAGACAGATCGTGGGAAGTGCTTTTTCACTCAAAAGGACAATCCAGCTGTGGAATCTGCTGTCAGAGGATGTGATCAAGGTGACTGGCATAGCAGGGGTTGAAAGGTTTGGGCAAATTCCTGAAGGAAAAGTTCATAACCCATTATTAGCCAGGTAGTTTAAAGAAAGCTATTTCTATCCCTGGGAGTGAGTAAAAGGAAATATCTACTTTATGGGATCTGCCAGGTACTTGTAACCTGGATTGGCTTCAGTTATGGACGGTACATGCTGAGCTCAATGGACCTTGTTCTGATCCAGCATGATAATTTTTATGTTAGCGTGCATCTGCTCACAGGCTCCATACTAACTTAATTTCATTGCTGCCACAAGCCAGGGGCGAGGAAGACAGAGGAAAGCAGATCTGGTGCTTCTATTAGGCAAACTAGGTGTACTCTTGGGGGAATTCTACACAAAAAACACTTTAAATTCTGCAAACTTTATACTGGTCAAAATAATTTATAATGACAGTCTAAGTAGTTACATTTCAAATTAATACAGAAAAAAGTTAGAGATGCAGAATTTTAAATATTTTGAGCAGAATTTCCCTAGAAATTCACTGTAAGAGTGTCCCTTCCATTCTCCCTACTCCCCTGGCCACTTTGCCCTCTCAGGCCCCAACTCCTCCACCTGCCAGTATCTCTCCCCTCCACCTCTAGGCTCAACCCCTTCCACTCTATTGCCAGTCCCAGAGTTTGACCCCATTCTCAATACTGCCCCTCACACAGGCTCCCTCTCTCTAATACACATACACCCACCCTCATACAGGGTCCCTCTCTCTCTTGCATACACATAGAAACATAGAAATGACGGCAAACACCCACACAAGCTCCCTTTCCCTCTCACATACATCCTCACACAGGCTACCTGTGTCTCTCTCTCACGCACCCCTTCACACAGGCTCTCTCTCACACATACACAATCCCTTCACACAGGCTAGCACCCTCACATACACACGAGCTCCCTCTCTCTCACACATACACACTCCTTCACAATCTCATTTAGACTACCTCTCTCAAACCCACACTCAAGCATCCCTCCCACCCTCTCCCCCTCCCCTCATATAGGCTCCCTCTCTGAAATCCCATTCAAGCATCCCCACTTACCTCCCATACTCCCTTCCCCCACACCCCCTCCCCTCATATAGGCTCCCTCTCCAAAACCCACACTCAAGCATCCCCCCACTCCCATGCTCTCTCTCACATCCTCCTCTCTGACACCCATTCTCACACCGGGGCCTTTATCTTCGCCGCAAGTGGAGCGCATCCCGCGGCACACACGGGCCTTTGTCTTTGCGCGCTCTGTTCTCAGGATGCCGGGGGTCTCCTCTGCTGAATTCTGCGCAATTCCCAAGGACTGTAGGTAGCAGCCTAGAGAAGCGATTCTCAACTGGTGTGTTGAGACACACCAGTGGGTCCCCAAGCACACGCAGGTGTGTTGTCATACTTCCCAATCCCTCACTGGCCCAGCTGCTCCCCCTGCCTCCGAGAAATGGGAACTCTTCCTCCACCCGGGCTTAAAATGCTGTAATCCCAGGCGGACTGCAGCTGGAGAGCTGGCCTCAGCGGCACCAGCATGGTCTCTTCTTCCTGCCCCTCCCCGCCGTCTAGAAGAGTAAGCGGTGTGCAGAGACCGCATGCATGGGAAGGAGAGACCATTTTAAGTAAAGTGCGTGCAGCATTGGCCCGGAGCAAAAAGAGGAGCAACGTCAGCCCCCGCGGCCGACTGGACTCCTTTCTTGAGGCCCCGAGGGCTAGAAGAGGACGAGGCTGCTGCCGCCACTAGTTCGGTGGGGATAGAGTCAGTGAGTGAAAGAGTGTGTGTGTGTGCGCGCAAGACAGCATGTATGTAAGTATGCTACAGAGCCTGTGTGCGATTGAGACAGCATGTATGCAAGTGTGTGACAAGAGAGGAGAAAGTTGAAAGCACCCTCCCCCCATCCTAATTCACAATCTCAGAGCACCTAGATATCGAATGTTCCCAAGTATGGAGAGCAGAGCATTTTTTATCCTTATTATTTTTAATTATTGGGTCTTTGTCTCTGCTGTTTTGAAATATTTTATTGGTGTCTGGAAATTTTTGGTATGAGTTTTTAATTATTGGATATTCCATTCATCAGCTGTTTTGAAATAATCTGTTCATTTTGTTAGTATGGTTTTACTGCTATGATTTTATATTTCTTGATTTGTTTTGAGGACTGGTGATGTTTCTCTTTTTCCTTTGCTGCACTGCATACAGTCTTCTCCGGCTTGTTGCAGTTTCCAGTTCAGTTTGTGTCTGCATGTTTCTAATTGTGCTTTATGCTAGTGCTGCTACCAGCAGATATGTTCAGGAAGGGACTGCATGGCCGAAGGCTTGCCTAGGGCACCAAATACTCTTGCAACAGTCCTAGAGGAGAAGGGAAAAACACAGCACCATCTGGATCCCTGCCAGCACACTTCAAGCTTTGAGCCAGTGCTAGAAATGGGTTTGGCATACATAGGAGCTTTTGAGTTGGGGTCAGCCTGATATTGCTGTTGATTGGCAGGGTCTGGGTGTGGATGGGTATATGGGGTGTGGCAGGGAGCATGTGTATCAGCTTTCTTCCATTTCCTCACTGTCAACACCCCCTCCATTCCTCCCTAGGAATGACCTCAGCATTCTTCCCCTTCACCCGTCTCTGACCCCTCTCACAGCTCCCTGACTTCATATCCAGGAAGCCTCCTTCCTCCTCTGCCCTTAGCAGAGTCCCAAGTCTCGGAACCGCAGACATATGCAGGCAAGCTGTGTCTGCTCCAGCTTCTCCCTACATGCTGAGGATTGTTACAGAAGGGGAGATGGGGGCGAAGCTGACACAGAAGAAATCAATTTTTCTGCTCTCCCTTTTCCCTCCTGTTTCTCCTCACATACTACCTGCAGTGTCTGCTCCAGCCTCATCCCCTCCCCTTCTTGGTGAAGCAGGAAAAGAGGGTAAAATTGGAGTGAACAATTGCCTTACTTCCTTCTCAGTTTCTTCCCCTGTTCTCTTCAGGCTGCCTGAAGGGGAGGGGCTGGAACCCTAAAAAGTGAATTTCCAGGTATGGGAATCAGTGCCTCAAAACAGATACCATCATATAAATAAAAATGCATATTTTGTGTGTGGAAGACATGTATTTTGTACACAAAGCAATATAGAAAACATGGTTTATGCATACACAAAAGGATACTGTTTGCACAAAAAGCAATTTATGTGCCCACAAAGATGGATTCAGTACAGCACACAGTTTAACCCTCAACTGTGCACATATTTTTTGTGCCAAACTATTTCTGATGCAGCAAGGAGTTTTGTACACGCACACACTGTGTGCAAAGCAAAAAAGTGTATTACAAAATTCATGCCTTTGAAATTCCTAGCTAATGATGGATAGGCCGGTGCAGTAATCTATGGTGGATTTCAGTGCACAGTTTTAATGCTCAGATTACATTTCTTTAAAACTCTAAATACAAATACACTGGGAGTTTAAAAAAAGCAAGTAGATTGTAAAATGTGTGTTTGGCACAGGCTGAATGCACTTTTTGACTCAGAAAAGCAGATAAGGTGTCCCCGACAGGCCAATGCAGTCCCATGAACCACCACCACCACTTATCTGGATAAATCCATATTATCCAGCTATAAGCCAAATAAATACCAACTTTTTTTTTTAAACACATACACACACTTCTTTTTATTGTGTTTTAAGTACCATTGCAGTAATATTGGAAGTTTAACTCCATCTCTGACCCAAGAATTAAGTTTCCAATGCCAAGACAGACTGCATTTGGTCAGTGCATCTCTCTGCATCCAGGAGTATTATTATTATTTTATTATTTAACAGCTTTTAATATACCGGTGTTCGTGCAAGCACATCACGCCGGTTTACAATAAACTTGAGAAAGGAGGAAATTACAAAAAACAGGGAGTGGGGGAGTGGAGCAGGAGCGAAAAGAGGGGGGGGGGGAAGAGGGGGGAGAGAGGTAAAGGAGGAAAGACAGCAGCTGAGAAAGGTACAAGGAACGTATCAGTATTTACAGGATAGGTTGCTTAATGAGGTTAGAACAAGGTTGATTTTTTACAGCGGTTAATGAGGAATAAATAGATTATATAATGATATATATTAAAGCTTAATTACAGCAGTTATGGTGGATTATATTGATAACTTATTAAACAATTAAACACATATATATAAAGTATTAGCTTATTTACAGCAGTTACAGCAGGTAATAACGGAGTCTTGATTTCGACATATAGGTTGTAAGTTTTAACTGGGTTACAGTGGAGCACGGTGGGAGGGTGGCGGGGGTATAGGGAAAGGGTAAGGGGAGGGAGGGTGGGGGTATGGGTGGGTTGACGGGTGAGGCTAGGGTGGATTCAGGGTGGTGAGGCAGGGGAGAGACAGGGGGGAGCGATTGGGGGGGTTTCAGGGGGGTAGACTATAGGGGGCCGGGGCAGATTTAGGGGGGTGGACTACGAGGGGCTGGAGCAGTGGTAAGCCTGTCGGAAGAGCCAGGTCTTAATGCCTTTTTTGAAGATGGTTAGGGAGGGTTCAAGACGGAGGTATGTGGGGAGGGAATTCCAGAGGGCGGGGCCTGCGATGGTAAAGGCTCTTTCTCTGGTGGTGGATAGGCGGGCAGTTTTGAGGGGGGGGAGTGTGGAGGGTGCCTGTGGAGGTGGATCTAGTCTGGCGGGTGGAGAGGTGGAAGTGGGGCATTTCTTTAAGCCAGGGGGAGTTGTTATTGTAGAGGGTGTTGTGAAGAATACTGCTTAATGCTTAATGATCTCATTTACATGGTGTTTTCCATACCAGATTTCTAAGCATTACTCCCACTTAGGAATGCACACTTTCTGCACACAAAAATCCTTGCTGCATCTACAGTAAGTCCTGTACATAGAAAATGTGCTTTGAGGTGCAGGATTCTGTATTGGCCTGGGGATTAGCTATTATCCCTAGTGCAGAGAGATGTTCTGATTTATCTTATGTTTTCTTAGCACTGGAAACTTAACTCCTAGTCTGAGGTGGAGTAAAGTTTCCAAGGCTAATGTTAGTCTATGAGCAGAAGCTGGAGTTCCAGTTATGCGCATAAATCATGCTTTTGCTGTGAGCCAAGCCTCTCTTTTGCATTTTCTGGTTTGTGTGCATTTTTTAAGACTCCTGATACATTAGCATATCATTAGTTTACTGCATCTGGAGTTAAAAGCAAGTTAGCATGTGTTAACCTGTTCACTGGATTTCAGTGCACAGTTTTAGTGCTCAGCTTTTTGCATCTGAGGCAACTACCTGCCTTGCCTGTGGGACAGTGAGTTCATCACCTTATCTCACTGGGTATCAGTCCCCAACTGTGTGTTACCCTGACCACTTCCCTTTATTCCCGTGTCAATTCTAATCCCAGCTCTGCCAGTGGTTCAATGTATAGTTATTAAACAAAGTTACCAATTGCAACTAGGTTAAAAAAAAAACCTAACACACTGATGCATCAACAGAAGGAAGGCATATATAAAAGCAACATGTAGGAGAGATCCCCTGGCCTAATAGGGTTTGTAATTCAAATAAAAAGAAAGTGAAAGTGAGATATAAGAGAGAGGAGCAGAGGGAAAATTGGCTCTTTAGCTGACCAGTTTTTAGGTTGTCAATGTCATACAAATTCTGAAAAATGCTTTATAGACCTGCATCCCAGAAGTGGCTGCACTTCAGTTTCTAAGCTGTCGGGGCAAAGGGTGCTGGAGTCTTTTCGTATGCAAGGTGCTATACAATTTAAAGTTACAGTGCGTGACCTTCAGTTTTATAGAAACCGAACACAATAAGAAGAGAACGCGACGACTTTAAAGAAACTCTTGAATCACTCACCATGCCCCCAATGGCGATGTCCTGGTCATCGGTCAGGATCAGTACCATGTTTTTCGCGCCTTGCACAGGGTGTATCAGGTGGCAGGCAGCGATCACCAGCAGCAGCATGGTGGCAGAGCTCTGACTCCCGAACGCTGCCATATAAACTTTAGGCGTCCACGCTCTTCGGGTACTACTTTAACCCCCTCCTTTTCTGCCCCACTGTTGTCCGGAAACTCACTAGCCAGCCAACTTCGCTTGGCTAAAGAGCCTTTACAAACCCCGGAAATGAGCCCTTGCCCACATTGCAACTCTGCAAGTCATATGATGAGCAGCCCGAAGAGGGTTAGCTCATCTCCACCTGACCGAATCCACTTCTCGGAGCCTTTTGCCTAGTAATATACAAATAATAAATTATTCATTAGCAAGCTCTACCCCCGTACTACAGCCGGGTCAGCGCTCAGAGTCACCGCATTAACTTTAGAACTCCTCCAACTGCAATTGTAGCCCTTTAAAGAGAAGGGGGCGGGGCTCATTACGTATTAATCACATGCGCATATTTTAGCGGTGAGCTGAAAATCTCTTGCCCCGAAGTGGGCGTGATTTTTGTCGGGAGCCAATCAGCAAATACCGTGGGCGGACTTGCTCAGACCACGCCTCTGTTGCCCCATTGCTGTTAAAGGGAGCGTGCCTTCGGAGCCTGTATTTTGCTGGCAGAGGTAGGCGGTTGTTTCGTTTTTTTTTTGTGTGTGATTTGTAGTGCCCTTTTTTTTTTTGGTGCTGTATTTTACTCTCGATTGTGTTTCATCCGGTTGCCCTTTTTTGTGCTCTATCCCATGGGTTAGGTTTTGCTATCCACTCCCCCGCCCCTTCCACTTGTTTCTTTATTTTTTTGCCAATGACTTTTAGTCTCGAGTTAGGCTAGGACCGACAGCTGCGTCCGAGTCGCGGCTGTAGAGGAAGTAAGGTGCGTGTTTAGGAACAGTCCCCCTGAGCTTCCTCAAAAAGTGATTAGTGTGCTTTATAACGGGGGTGGCCAACTCCAGCCCTCAAGAGCCACAAACAGGCCCGGTTTTCCGGATACCTGCAATGAGTATGCATGAGATAGATTTGCATACAATGGAGGCAGTGCGTGCAAATCTTATCTCACGCATATTCATTTAGGATCTTTTGAGAACCAGGACCGTTTGTGGTTCTTGAGGCCTGAAGTTGACCACCGAGGCGCTGTAACCAGAGCTGTACAGGGGGACGAGTTCAGGTGCTGCTTTAGGGCAGAGCTGATTGTGCAAGGTCCCGTCTCTCATTTAGTTCCTGGCTGTAGAGCCTGGCCCAGTTTATCTCCTAGGATTTACGACAAACTTTCAAGGGTTTTGGGATTGTGGCTGGGTGACAAGGAATCCCTGGTGCTGGGTACTTTGCTTTTCCTGTTGCATTTGTGCAACAAGTGAAAGATTTTGTATAATTTTCAGCCCAAGAAGTAAAGTACAACTGAAAGCTGACAAAAACTGGCCTTGATAAGGAGATACCTTGCAAATCTTGTCTCTATAGCTGGTAGTTAGGACATATCCTTGGTGTAGATTGAATAAGTGGATGGGCCAGTTAAGGCTTTTTCTGCCCTTATTTTAATTATATTTAGGCAGCAATACTCTCTCTACTTCTCCCTAATTTTCAGATATAGTTTGGAGGAAGTAAGAAGTCTGAGGCTGCTGACTGTGCAAACTTGATTTATGGAGAAAAAGGAAGTGGAACAGTGGAGTGGAGGGGAAAGGTGCCAGGTCCTGGTGTAAACACAATTTCTCATATGCACACACACCTGAGCATGCATCCTCCTCTAACCCCAGTTCCTAGTAGTACTTACTCCCAGTTGTTTGGCAAAAGATGGCTCGAGGTTTAGCACTACTAGGGGCTGGGAAGGGAGAACAGTTTAAAAAAAAAATGGTGGGGGGACTCTTTATCTCTACTTTCCTCTTCTTTACCCTGGTGATCCTGGTTTTAGAGTCCCCAAAACCCACCCCAATCCTTGCTAGTTATTGATCCTTCCTGCCACCTTGATGATCACCAGGCCGATACAACAACGTGCATTCAGCTAAAAGCACAGTTTTACCCATGCTTAAATGTATGTTTTGTACAGGTAAACTTTCGTTCTGATGCAGAAAGGAATTTTGCCTGCAAAAAATGTGCATTTAAAAATATGTGCTCAGTGCAGTGCTCTCTCAGGGAAATTCCATGCAAATGAAGGCTTTAAGCATCCTCCCTAGCGCATAAAGGTGCGCTGGCTTGCGTGCACATTTTCTTAACGATAGAAACTTTATCCCTGGTTAAAGGTGGGGTAAAGTTTCTAATGCTGGATATGCTGCCAGGGCTCCCCTCCCCATCCCCCACCTACGAGGACAAGCTGCAGCAGCTCGACAGTGTGTTTATTTTTTTAAGACTAACTGTGGCGAGATAGCTGGATAAATTAGCACAATAAAAGCTTTGCCTCTATAAGCGCCCCCCAGAGTTAAAAAGTGCATTCAGCCTGTGTTGAATGCACATTTTGATTCCCCATGCATTAGCATAGCATTAGCTTACTGCACCGGGAGATGAAATTCAGCATACAGTGTTAAATTTTTTTAACTCCCAAAACCGAGGTGCCCGGGTAATTGCATCAGTCTGTAAAGCTGAAACTGGATAGGCTGGGTGGTGACATAAGGACATTTCTTCATGATAAGAATGGTGGATACCTGGAATGGTCTCCTTGTAGAAGTGGTGGGGGCAAAAACAGTAACAGAATTCTAGTAACTTGGGATAAGTATTGCCATCTTTTGCCAGTGGGAAAGGGAGAGTAAAGCCATAGAGAAAATAAAGTTTGCAATATCTCAAGGATTTTATTTATTAAAAACACTTATGAAACATTATTACAAAGGCCTATTCTCAGTGTTGCAATAAACATAGACAGCAAATATCAAATCGCACACCTATCACGCAAAACATAAGCTAAAGTATAAACAGTAGCATCTTAACACAAGATAACGTAAGTTAAATTAGTTGCAGCTCATTTGCAAAGACCTCCCAAACTAAAAATTGCCTTCAGTTGCTTCCGAAACATTTAAATATCAGATACGGAGGAAGCTGAGTGAGTAATACATTCCATTGTACTTGGGCTTACTATTGAAAAAGCACGTTTTCGTGTTTTAACCAATCTGGTTTTTTTTAAAAGAAAAAACTTGTAATTGAAATGTGTGCATGGGTTGAAGGATTCACGTAGGCTGATTATAAAGCAATTAAATCAGCTAAGTAAGAAGTACCAGCTCCTGATCCTTTCGCTTCCCATGGACTACTAAGCGAGCTGCAGCTTTCTTGAGCAACTGACTAGCCTTTAACCAGTTTTTCAGGAGGCCTATAAGTAATGCAGTGCCGTAGTCAATAGCACATAAAAGAAACGCCTGGATTACAGATTTAAAATTGCTTGCAGGCAGCAAATCACGTAGATGTGGCAAGAAGTGCAACTTATAAAAACCGTTACATGAAAGCAGGCGAATATGAGCAACGCCGGACTTAGAGGAATCAAACTGAAAACCGAGATTACAGTCAATGTCTGAAAAGGAAATGAAAATACCATTAGTTGTGATTCTGGAACAGTGATCTGAACAAGAATTGTAGGAAATCCACATGGCTTCAGTTTTGTTTTTTTTTAAATGTTCAAAACTAATTGATTAGATCAAATCAAAAGGTTGGATGTCATCTAACCAGCGCTGAGGCTGAGATAGTGTCATAGCTAAATCACCATGAACTGGAAAGAAAAGTTGGATGTCAGCATATATTTTTTAAAAAAGGGGTGTGTTGCTCTAAAATCTGATATAAAAAAACAAAGATAAATGTTAAAAGGGTGACTAATGAACCAGCTGCCAGAGGGACACCCACCCCTGAATCATACCACCCAGATTCCTTCTGATCTACTTTTAACCTGAAACATCCTGCATTTAAGAATCAAGAAAACCATTCTGTAACCTTCCCAGCCTTTCCCAGTCCTTCTAGATTATTATTATTATTATTATTTTTTAATTTAAAGTTTATTAAGATCAAACTAGAACAAACATGCACAACTTTTCTGGACAAAAGCCATCTTAATAAAATATACAATATTGACCAAACGTTTCCATGATATTCCCCTGCCTCTTCTCCTCCCTCCCCCTTGACCATCCATCATCTTTTATATAAAAGGATTAGAGAGTAAAGAAAGAATAATGAGATAAGCGTCTGAAGTAGGAAGAAACAATTGGTTGCCGGGTGTAATTTCTGCAAAAGACTACAACCAGGATATCGTCCTTTAGGTTTCTTCACCCATTCCTTGCCATGTCTTAGAGAATTTGCCCATAGTGTCCAAGCGTATCACCGTCAACTTATTTAAATAGTAGACAGTAGATAGTTTCCGTAGGATCTCTGTTGTTCCTGAGTATAATTCCTGTTTCCATGCAGCTGCAAAGACCAAGCGTGTTGCTAAGATTATCTGCGTTGCTAATGTCTGATGATATTTATTAAGATCCGTAATTTGGAAAAGTTAATAGGCAAATATCTCAGATATTGACTGGAAAATAGAATTCCAAAGTCTGGATATGACCGGGCACAACCACCATATATGCAGTAATGTACCCTCTTGACCACATTTTCTCCAGCATAACTTAGAAACATTATCATACATTTTATGCAATCTATGGGCTGGATTCATGAATCCCGCGAAAAAGGGGGTGGGCCTACCAAAGGCCGCAGCCGGCTGCAGCCTTTCACAATAATAGCGCCACCGTAAAAGGTGGTGCTATTCGCCGTGCTACTGTCAGCGATAATGTTCCTCACATTATCGCCGGCAGCGGTGCAATGGCCGACTCCTCCCCCTCTCCGCCCCTCCCCTCCAGCTAATTTGCATTATATCACATGCGAAAAACGCTTTGAAAAATAACCCCCTATGAGGCGTTAAATACCATCTAAATAATAGTTTGTAACCATTTTCCATCAGTGCAGACGAAATGGAACTTCGTTTAATGAAA